>NC_090932.1:1215846679-1216459505 GCF_040938575.1 Ambystoma mexicanum
AGGCAAGGAAGGAGAAGGCGAATTAAGGAACGCATATTTCGAACACGAGTGAATTTGTTTCACATGTCACCCAAACAAATTATGAGCCTGTATAGACTGGACACTGAAGCAATTTTATATGTGGTTGACCTTATAAAGGGTGATGTGGAAGGTACCTACAGAAATACTAATGCCATTCCACCTGTAGTGAAAGTGCTTGCGGTTCTACATTTCTGCGCAACTGGGTCGTATCAGGGGACTGTAGCCATGTCAGCAGGCCTGTCACAACCAGCTTTTTGTAAAATGTTTAATGTGGTGGCACAAGCCCTTTTGCAGCACATGTCAAAATTCATCCACTTTCCACAAACACCAGCAGAGTTGGCCTCTATTAAATGTGCTTTATTCGCAGTTGCTGGCTTTCCAAACATTGTTGGAGCAATTGATTGCACACATGTCCGCATAGTACCGCCGCGTGCAAGAGAACAAAGGTTCAGAAACAGAAAAATTCACTACTCTCTGAACATTCAGATGACATGCAGTGCTGACTTGCAAGTCACACACTGCTACGCCAATTTCCCTGGTTCTGCACATGATGTATACATTTTACGTAGCAGTAATCTCACTGTGGTGATGGCTATTATGTCTCCAGACAAGAGCTGACTGCTGGGGGATGCAGCTTACCCTCTTAAGCCATGGCTCATGACCTCAATTTTGAATCCACAAAGTTCAGCAGAAGAAAATTACAACGCTGCACATATCAAAACAAGAAACACTATAAAACATACTTTTGGACTTTTGAAAATTCGTTTCAGGTGTTTACATGTGTCTGGAGGGGACCTTATGTATGCACCTGAGAAAGTTTGTTAAATAATTGTGTTGTGCTGCATGCTACACAATTTAGCAATTCGACGCAGACTACCAGACCCACCAGATGGGATATTGGAGGAGGAGATGGAGGACCCCATACTCAATGTAGATGGTGTGATGGAAGGTAGAGATGTGCGTCGTAGTGTTATTCAAAAAATGTTTTCGGAAAACCAATATCTGAAAGCATTTAAATGTACCAAACATTGTACAATGACTTTTGTAATAAAATGAGATATGTAAGCTTCCATTTGCATTGATAAATAATTTTTATTGAACCACATGCAGAAAGTGGAACATTTTTAAAACACAACTTCACATGCAAAGGCATAACCAGAACTATTTAACAACGTACATTATGTGCAAATGTGTGCAAAAATAATGAGTGCAACTGCAATAAACAAGTGCATGTGACAGACCATCACAACATGTGTGTGTGTGCAACACACCCTTTCACCATATTTTGAAATCAGATAACCATTAACCCATGAACTGCCTTGGACAACCCGTGTTTGTGATCTTCGACAACTTACCACAATGTACCAACTACCAATTGGTATGTATCTGACTTCATATAATATATGTCTTTTTCTGTCATTTTTTATTTAGTTGCCTCTTACTCTGTCGCAGAGGTCTGCTAGGCAGCACGACTTCTTCCTTGCCAACATTTGAAGTAGTGGGTGCATTGCATGATTCCTCTATAGCGGTCTCCTCTTGAGATACAGGGACAGCCATGCTTCGTGTCAGTAGTGAGTACTCCTTTTCCTGCACCACCAGTAAGTTAGTCAGTTTGTGAAGGCACAATGCATTCACCTTTGCAGCAGTTGAGCACATGTGTACCGACTCCTTCATTGCATTCATAATTTGAGCATTTTTCCTCTTTATTTAACTCAGCATTTCTGCACTCTTGCTCACTGCACTGGCCACACGATCAACCGATGTCCACACTTTTCCCATATCACCCTTCATGTCCATCAAGGCCCCCGCCACACTCATCATGTCAGCCTGAGCTACTGAATTGGCTTTCCTAAATGCAGTAAGTTCACTCTTCAGGGAGGCACAAATTTGATCCAAAGCTAAGGTTTGCTTTTCTGAGAATTGAAGGAAAGGATCTTCATGCTGTATACCTTCACCACTTGTTGTCTCAGTGCACTCCGCTGCTTGTGGTTGGGTGGGCAGGATTTCAACCGGGATTGATTTCGGAATGGTTGCTTCCTCTACATAATGCACCTCATTGGTGTTATCTCCATAATACTCATAGATCATTATCTTGGTATCCTCCTGTACTTCTTCTGACTCCACAACATCTATATTTTCAGGAGGTATTTCAGTCACTGGCTCTGCAATGGCTTGCACTGTCACATCACCTCCTAAAGAGTAACGTACACAAAGCAAAAAAAGTATATTAACACCATGCCATACCCAAAGCACTAAAGTGGACTTGCTTTACTAGGGTTTGAATGCAGAAAAGTGAAGCTATTGCCCTCACACAAAGCAATCTATCTACAAACTAATTGCATTGTCAGGTTTAGGCCTTTCACCCACTATACAGGACTCTCAAATCTACCTTTAACCCCCAACATCACCCATCCATCTGTCTGACCTGGCTTGCTTCATCCTTGTCAGCCACCCACACTGACTCAAATTCCGTAAGATGTCCCCCAACAAATCAAAACACATTGGGCCTCATTACGACCCTGGCGGTAATCGCCCGTCATTACCGCCATGGCGTAATGAGCGTTTACGCCGTGGGACGATGGCGTAAAGAGCGCCACATCACGACCCATCGCGCACGAGCATTACGCCATGGCGGTAATGCAATTAACGCCATGGCGGAAAAGGCCCCTACCGTCATCGCTAAGCGAGCAAGGTGCCCTTCCGCCAGCGTAAGTAGCGGCCACCGTAATTTACGGCCACCGTAATTTACGACCACCGTAATTTACGGCCACCGTAATTAGCGGCGGCCGTAAAAGGCCAAACCGGAAATAGCGTCATCGCGCCGGAACGGGAAGCAGCCCGTCGGCCATCTTTAAAAACACAATCCATCGCCATCCTACCAAACAACACCAGACCCAACCCTGACACCTGTCCCAACCAAACACCCACCCATCCAAGTACCCGAAAATGCCAAAATCTGTGAAAAAGGCATGTGACCGCCAGCGCCAGGAGCGAATCAGCCGGGAGGAACTCTGCATGCTAGCGGAGACCCTGCAGGACAACGCAGGTGTTGTATTCTCCCCTGAAATGACCAGGACAGCAATCGGGAAGAAGAAGGCCATCTGGGCCCTGGTGGCTGAGCGCGTCAGCGCGGTGGGGACCGTACCCCGCACCCCACAGCAGTGCCGGAAGCGCTGGGATGACCTGCGCATACGGGTCAGAGCCGTCATCTCGGCAAACCGCAACCTTGCCCAGGGAACCGGTGGAGGGTCGGAATCCCCCCTGAAACTCCAACCGTGGGAGGAGATCTGTGCTACCACCATCGGCATGGAATCCATCGAAGGCGTTGGAGGGATGGAAAGGGGAGCCCCGACATCAGGCGATGAAGGTAGGTGCCTCATACAAGACATGCCATAGTCACAGCAGTCCAATCATGTGTAGCACAAGGTTGCCCTAGAGTGTAAATGCAACACAAATCAATACTGCCCATAGCCACATGCGAGCACCACCCTGCATACACTGCTGGCACCCGCATACCTGCATCCACATACCACACCAAAAGGAGACAACCTGCATGGCACTGCCTGAAATCTGCCTCATCCACTGGCCAAAATAATGTCAACCATTGTCATTCAGAAGTCCGTAGACCCATCAATAACGCCCTCCCACCTTTGCTCCACCACAGGCACAGAATCACACCCAGAGGACCAGGACACCCCTGCGCCGAAGAGAGCGAAGTCCAACGACAACCTCCCTGCACCCTCAACCTCAGCTGCAGTGAGGCAGACCCCACGACAAGCAGGTCCCACTGCAGGCATACCGGAGGTCCCACCGGCAAGCACCCCTGTTGGCAGCAGGCCAGCAGCAGCTGCTCCACCTCCACTGACATTGCCTGCCACAGAAGGCAGGGGGTCAGCGGCCAGCAGCAACATCGGGGAGACAGCTGCAACAGCTGCATGTTCTGACTCGGACATGGAGCAGGAGGTCAGAAGCCCCACTGACCAACTACATTCCCCCTGTTTCTCAGACGCCAGCCCCCATGAGGGCGACACACAGGGGCACACTGAGGCAGAGGAGTGGCCTTCCACCCCATGCCCTGTCCACACTCCACAGGAGGGGACCAGCCCCTCCATCACTCCACCTGCACTGGCCATGGGCCAGCACGGCCAGCCGTCCCTCGAGGACATCACTCAGCGGCAGCATCAACTGTCCGCAATGCTGGATGAGCATGCCGCGGAATGTGTGGGGGCTAGGTTCAGCATTGAACAGGCCACGGAGACACTAAGGGCGGAAGTGGCGCGGAGCACTGCCACCCTGAGGGATGCCATGCAGGCCATGTCCAGGGACATCTGTGCCGAACTTGCGGGCTTGCGTCGTGCGGTCACTGACCTCACCCACACACGACAGGAGCTGCATGCACATGGGCAGCCAGGGACATCCTCCACTGCCAGTTCTGCGCAGAGCAGCCCCGTGCGCCGTTCTGGACGCAACCTGCGCTCCACAGCCAGGGGTGCCCCGGGTGCCGGGAGAGGGGGCTTGTGACGGCCTGTGGACACGGCCACAGGCATCTGTTGACAGCTACATGGGGTGTGTTGGGGTGTGCAGGGGGGAGGTGGGAGGTGGGAGGGGGTGTGTTGGGGTGTGCAGGGGGGAGGTGGGAGGTGGGAGGGGGTGTGTTGGGGGGTGCAGGGGGGAGGTGGGAGGTGGGAGGTGGGAGGGGGTGTGTTGGGGTGTGCAGGGGGGAGGTGGGAGGTGGGAGGGGGTGTGTTGGGGTGTGCAGGGGGGAGGTGGGAGGTGGGAGGGGGTGTGTTGGGGTGTGCAGGGGGGAGGTGGGAGGTGGGAGGGGGTGTGTTGGGGTGTGCAGGGGGGAGGTGGGAGGGGGTGTGACACGACAGTTCATAGTTCCAATACACTTTTTTCTTTCAAAAAAAGAAATGTGTGGACATTTTCATTGCGTATGTGTGCTTTATTGGTGTACAGTCCACAGTGTGCATGTCCCAGAGACACACAGTGCCCCAAGTGCAGTCTCCATGCGATAAACACCAGCCGTGTGTGCTAGAAGCAGTGGTCGATGATACTTTGGCGCATGGCACGCCCCTCCTGTGCATCGCCTCCTCCATGTGGTGGCGCCCCATCTGCACCCTCCTCATCCTCATCGTCAGGTGGTTGCAGTTCTGCGTCAGGGGGCAGGGGCACATTCCGTCTGACGCACATATTGTGCAGCATGACACATGCCATGACGATCTTTGCCACCTTCTCATGGCCATACAGGAGTGCCCCACCAGACCTGCTGAGGCTTCGGAACCGTGCCTTCAGGAGGCCGAATGTCTGCTCTATGACCACACGAGTACGTGTATGTGCACGGTTGAAGTCCTCCTCGTGCTGGTTCTGCGGGTTCCGGACTGGCGTGAGGAGCCACCTCTTCAGGGGATAGGCTGCATCACCTGTGTAGGCGAGAATGTATGTGTCAGTCATGTTGTCTGATCAGGAACATGATGTTCCACCATGGCTGGCATGGAACTGTTACCTTGGCTCACTTCTACATGCACTAATTGATTCACACTATGCAACCAGTATATGCTCATTGCTGCCATGGCCTGTTTTGCATGCCATCACCCTATGTATGCAGAGGGGTTTTGTGCATTGTGAGTGCCCTTCCTCTGTATCCGTTCTCTGTGTTACTCACAGCCAGGTGGAGTATGCATCTTCCCCCCCCCTTTCTGCCAGGTGGAGTATGCATCTTCCCCCCCCCCCTTTCTGCCAGGTGGAGTATGCATCTCCCCCCCCCCTTTCTGCCAGGTGGAGTATGCATCTTCCCCCCCCCTTTCTGCCAGGTGGAGTATGCATCTTCCCCCCCCCCTTTCTGCCAGGTGGAGTATGCATCTTCCCCCCCCCTTTCTGCCAGGTGGAGTATGCATCTCCCCCCCCCCTTTCTGCCAGGTGGAGTATGCATCTTCCCCCCCCCCTTTCTGCCAGGTGGAGTATGCACTGGTACGTCATTCCCATGCCCACTTCCATGACATTGCACTCACCGAGTAGCCAGGATCTTGGGCCTGCATGTCGCTCCATGTAGCGTGGTATTGTGGAGTTCCTCAGGACCATTGAATCATGGGTTGATCCGGGGAATCGGGCACAACAATGTGTGATGATCTTGTTGGAGTCACAGACCATTTGCACGTTGATAGAGTGGAACTGTTTCCGGTTGCGGTACGGTACCTCCATGGCACGTGGAACCACCAATTCCACATGGGTGCAGTCGATGGCACCAATGCAACCGGGTATGCTGGCTAGTGCATGGAAACCCACTTTGGTGTTTGCAATCTCCTGGGCAGTCAGTGGTAATGAGATGTGGTCGTCTGTGTGCTTGAGGAGGGCATCGAGCACTTGGATGAGTGTTCGTGAGAATAATGGTTGTGAAATGCCATGCAGGTGCCCCACTGTGTGCTGGTAGGTGCCTGTGGCAAGGAAGTGGAGTACAGCCACTACCTTCAGTGGGGGGGGATGGCGGTTGGACTTTCTATCATGCTGACGATGTCGTCGTGTGTCATGTCTACGATGGCGGTGATGGTGTCCTGGTCCAAACGGTACAGGGTGTGGATCTGCTCAGCAGTGAGGTTGTTTGGATTGGCTCTGATGCGTGGGATTGGGGGCTGCCTGCGTGGTGGCACTGGCTGTGCTGGTGGGGCTTGCTGGGCCTGCCTTGCCCTCCTTCTCCTCCTGCGTCTCCTCTGTGCTGCCTGTTGTTGTTGTTGTTGCTGTTGTAGTAGCACATGCATTGCTATCAGGTCCTCCAGCCCCAACATTGCTAGTCGTATTGCCATCATTGTGGAGTGTGACTGGGTGTGGGTAGGGGTGGGGTGTGCTCTTTTTGTACTCCCCTGAGTCTGTATTGCCTTCACCTGTGCTGTTTCTGTGCACCTGTGGCAGCTGCATTCACTTGAATTGGCCCTTTACGGTTGGTTCGCGATGGCGTTATTTGCACCATGGCGGTAAGGTACTTAGCGGCCTCGGTGATGGCGTTAGGTGCATGTCCGCTTGGGTCGGCATTTGCGTACCTTTCCGCCATGGCGCTAAGTACGGTGTGGCCGGTCGCGTGCGCGCACCCTTAGCGCAGTTAGCGGCAGCGTTAACTACGATGCCGCTATTGGCATCGTAGTTTACGGTCAGGAGTCATGATCGGACCTGGCGGAAAACGATGGCGGTAACCATTTACCGCCATCGTTTTTCACTTACCGCCAGGGTCGTAATGAGGCCCATTGACTATGTTCACCAAGGGCATTCAGCCCAGGGAAAAGCACACTGAGATCACACAAATGGGGAAAGAGCACTGCATAAATGAACAAAAACAATACAATAGAATACAATAAAGCACATGTTATTCCATTTACCACTGCAAAGCGTATCCATGCCACCAACACCCTCCAGGCTCCCGGGGTCAATTGCCGTGAGCACCTTCAGTTCTGTAGCTGTATAACTGGGCTCATATGGAGACCCACCACCGGTGCCCTTGCAGTGCTCTTTGCTTTCCAGAAATGTTTTGCGACCCCTGCAGCGAACATCATAACAGTGACTTTTCATTTCCTCTACTGTGCGCAAGGTGTTAGATACTGCGTTAACTTTCAGAGCAATGCAATCCCACAGGCGTTTTTTCTCAGAAAAAGAAGTTCTATGGGACATTGCACCCAATAACAGCACTTCGTGCCTTAATACCTCATCCACAAGGATGCCCAGTGCCACCTCACTGAACTTTGCCTTTCTTTTGTGCCCTCCACTTTGAGCATCAGAATTTTTCCCAACAGCCATGGTCGCTTGCTGTATGTAATCTTTGCGCAAATCACAAAAAGCTTCCAAAATGCCACCAAAAATGTTCCAAAATTGCACACACACCAACACCTATTGCACTCCTGTGCAATGTGCAATGTCCGTTTGCAGGGCAAATGCTCCAACAATCTACCCAAAGGGCATCAAATTGCACACAAAAATATTTCAGTTTAGGAAAAAACAACACAGTTTGCACTCCTGTGCACTGCTGTCCACTGAATATGGCCCAATAATGGAAAAAAATGCATTAAAACGCAGTACAACCTGCAGGCTGCAGGGCTCCAGGCAGCACGTGGGTTTGTTTTGATTTTCCACTTTCCCCCACAACTTTCAAAAAGGCACACAGCTTATCTCTTTGCCCTCCTGTGCACCTCTGTCCATTAATCTGGGCCAATTATGCAGAAGAATGCTTTTAAAATCAATAAAACCGGCAGGCTTCCAAAGCCGGCACTCCTTTGGCAGGGCTCCAGCCAGCGCATGCTTTTGTTTTCATTCTCGGCAGCAGTTTCGTTAAACAACGATTTCCTCGTTATTTAGCGAAACTGCTGCCGAGATCTTCATCCTCCTGTTTCTGTCGTGCTTTCCGATGACGCCCAGGCCCAAGTCAGAATAGCAGTGGTGCCTGGGCGTCATGAAAGGTGCAGTGGATCGTGCTATTTAGCATGTTCACTGCACCATGTTAGGAATCAGGCCCTCCGAGTCTGTTAGAAACATGCATAGGGCTTTCCAACTTGGTATATAGAAGATATATCCATCTAAAGAATTTCATGCTTCAGATGAACTAATTGATAAGCTTTTAAATTAACGTAGGCCTGGTGCCACTGCACCACCTCCTTATGTACCTCTTCCTGCTGCCTTACCTCTTCCCGTTGTTAAACCTCCTCCCGTAGCTGTCCCTGTTCTTCCTGTTGCTCCTCTGCCGCCAGCTGTGGCTCCTCTTCTTATTGTTGTTTCTCCTTCTGCATCTCCACCCTTACCGATACTTGCTGGTCCCGTAATTCCGTCTTTTTTGCCAGCGGTAGTGTCTTCACTACCTGTTGTACAGGATTTGTCTACTCTCTCTTTCCCAAGCGGTTCTGATCTGCTTGTAGCTGATGAAGGGGCGAGTGTTGAATCAAAAGTAGTGACTCGGAGTACAGTTTCTAAAGATAAGAAGAGAGATTTGAATGCATGGGCTAAGCAATGTATAGAGAAAGGTGAGAAATCAACTGCCTTAGCTACACTTCTTGATCTAGAAAGTATTCCCGAACAGAATGTTTTTATTGAGGGGGTGGCAATACATTTGGCTGTAATGTGGAATAGAGTTGAGGGATTTGAATGTTTTAGCCTATTCAAGGGATACTGCAGAGAAAGTAAATGAGCATGTCCAGAGGGTTTTTGAGTTTAAATGGGAGATAGATCGGTTACAGAATGATGAAACAGATGGTGATAGATTGGATGTTCTGTATGTGCAGAAGCGGTTTCTTCCTTCTTGTAAATCAACAAGTGCAGGGACGCAAATTTGCACAAGGGATACGTTTAGATGGATTTCAGATGTTTCAATATCTCCCATGGAAGTATATGATACATTTAGTTAGTATACTCCAGAAATGCAAAATAAAGTGTTACAGGTAATGGTAGAGTACCTGCAGGATGAGTGTATGAAGAAAAAGATTGTTACCCCGCAGATTTGATGATTATTTAGAAGAGAGCATTTTCACCTGACACTGCTTTGACTACTTTGTCACTCGATTTAGCGTTATTGCTTAACAAACGTTCAGGTTGGCCTACTTCTCAAATGCGAATGAGAGAGGTTCCTCTGACATTTGTTCCTAAAGTGGAAACTCCAGCTGATGCTGTAGCAGGCACACCAGCTAGCAATATTGAAGCTCATTATGTTTTGCAATGTGTTCATGTTCCGTTCTCCAGACAGGAAGTGAATACCATTAGACAGTCGATTCCAGATATTAGGAAACATCCTATAAAGAAATAGAATCTGTCTTGCATTCATCAGTTTTCACTCTGGGTGATATAGACGTGTTGTTCCCTGTGATTCTACCTGCTGATTTATGGAAACCGATTAGAACTGTAGATGATCAGCCAGGGCTGGGTGACACATGGGTTAACTTGGTACGGTTAGACAGGAGAAATGAAAGCTGGTGAGAGACAACCACAGGTGATACTGACACTGCCAGACAGAATAGTAATTAAATTAAAGACTCTAGTTACAGAGAGAAGGATAGTTTGGGACAAACTCACTGCTTGTACCCAAGGGAAATCTGAAGGTGTTAAACGGAAATCATATTATGCCTCCTTTTTATTTATATTGGCCTAAGCCTAGTTGCTCCATGGGGAAAACCATGTTTCAAAGTTCTGAATTAGCGCCATCAACAAGCGCCATCTTGGAAAAAGTCCTCAATCTTGGTTTTAACTTCTGCTCACTCTTCAGTAATGATTAGCTATGTTTTCAGCTGCTAGAGCAGAATCGACCTTTGAGCCTATGTCAACACTAGGGCTGGCAGAGCAGACTATTTGTCCTGTGCAAACAAGACCTTGTAGTCAGAACGAACTCTCATTCAAAGTGTTATCTATGTCTACAAAACTCATCCTCCCACAAACAGTGTTATACAATGAATGTAAACTAATGCTGCATGTTTTTGAAGGAATCCTGTGTACATTTCTGGAAATAGAATTACTCTAGAAAGCTAAGCTAAAGATCCACACAGATGATGGCAACAAAGTTTGTCAGTATGTTTAAGGAACCTTGGAGCTAAAGTGAACTCCAATTTAAAGTGTTTTCTGTTTCAATAGCCTCAACCATATTCAAACATAAGAACTGAATGTTAGACAAACTAGAACTGTGTACCTTAACAATAAGCTAATGAATGTGTTTCTTGAGACTAGGATCAGCCTAAGCTGGATAACCAACATGACCACGGAACATGGAACAAAGTTGTAACCATTGTATTTTGAAGACTGGAAAACACATGAAGTATGTAAAGACAATATTGTTGTATTTGCCATGTGAATTGGGCACAAACCCTAATTTGTAACCTATTAGTTTGGAGATGGGCTGAGCTATGACCAGGACTGTGTATAAATACTGCATGTTTTGTGATGACCAGGACTCACTCCCCCCACAGTGTTTTCTGGTACGCACTGCAAGGTGCTGTGAACCAGATAGCTATCTGCTTTGATATTTGAATCTGTACAGAATAAATCTTTGACTTAGTGACTGGCAGATCTAATTTTTGGTGGTACCAAGCCTCAATATTTGCTTGATCTTACAAAGGTGCTACCGAATTCTTTAATTGGTTCAAACAAGTATTTTCAGATTTTAGTGGACAGAATTTAAGCACCGAGTCAGGGAAAAGGTTGTTTGTGGATACATTTGTGCGTGGATTGTTGCCTGATATCGAGTTACAAATTTTGACTTCTGAGAGTGCTTGGCAAGCTAAATCGCAGTCTGAAGTATTGCATAAGGCTCAGTATTACTAGAATAGAGTCAATAATGAAAAAGTGAGAATTGAATAGAAAAAGGGAGACCTGAAAACCAAACTACTATTGCAACAGATAGTTAGGGGAACCAGAGGAGGGAGTACACAGTTTAGAGGCCAGTTTGCTCCACAAGGTAATGTGCAGTTGGGTCCTGTACACATGAACCAATGTGCTTATTGCAGAGAAGAGGGTCATTGGAGAGCACAATGCCCGATCCTTCAGCAGAGATCGAATAACACATATGGTGTCATGGGTAGACGATCCAGAAGCCGCCCTGGGGTAGTGGGTCCTGGTAGAAGCCAGTTCACTCCAAATCCACAGTCTTTCTCACAAGATAGCCAGCAACCTAGTATAGATAGTAGAAATATTTTGATAATCCTTCAACTGCCTATCTTTCTAAGGATCCTGTCTTTGATGATATATTGTTTTATTAGGACAGCCCAAAGCAGGGTCTGGATCCTGTACCTATTCCTATCGATCAGAAAGGGCCCTACGTAGAAATGATGGTGGGGAATAGGAAGCATCTATTTTTGATAGATACAGGAGCACAGAAGTGCTCCATTGATCATCCACGGGTTCCAGATATTCCATTGTCAGGGCAGAATAACATTTCTGTAGGGTTTTCTGGCACACCAGGAGTCAGTGCAGTTTCTCAGCCAGTACCGATTTCACTGGGGCCATTCACGGATCACTGTCCATTTTTTCTAACGATGAATTGTGGTGAGAATTTGTTGGGGTTGAATCTGTTGAAGGAATTAAATGGGGTAATTCATTGTTCTTCGGATGGAGTACATTTGACGATTTCACCCCAGCAATCTTCTGCCTCACAGTTTTTGACTAGGCCTTTACCGTCCGAATTTAATAAAGTTCCGGCATGTTTATGTGCGGTTGATAACAATGATGTTGGTATTTTGCAAATTGACCTGTTAAAATTGTTTTGAAACCCGGAGTTAAGTTCCCCCGTATTCCACAATATAAGATTTCATTTGATGGTGAGCAGGCTCTGAAGAGCATAGTTTCTGAGTTTGTCCATCGTGGAGTAATTGAGGAAATTACAGGAAGTTTGTGCAATAGCCTGATTTTACTGGTGTATAAGAAAGGGGATAATGTGATTCCTTTCCGTTTTATCATTGATTTGCGTGTTATCAATAAGATTGTTTCTCCACAATTTCCAATTGTGCCTGATGTAACCACGATATTAACAATGATCGCAGCTTCTGCTACTCATTTCAGTGTGGTGGATCTTAAGAATGCCTTCTTTAGTATTCCCGTACATGTGGATAGTAGATATTTGTTTGCGTTCACCTTAGTGGGACGCTTGTTTACATTTACACGTCTGCCGCAGGGGTACACGGAGAGTCCGAGCATTTACAGTAGGGCTTTGAAAGAGCAACTTGATACACTTGAGTTGCCTCTCACTTGTACATTATTGCAGTATGTTTATGACCTTCTTTTAGCTGCAGACTCAGAAGTTGCTTGCAAGCAGGGCACCACCCAAGAAGTGACGCTAGTAAGTCAAGATGGACACCATGAGAAGATCGTGTTCGATGTGATCAAGGCCCCTCAGTTCCAGATTATTCTAGGAATTCCTTGGTTAGAGAAGCACAATCCTCAGATCGATTGGCGAGCAAGAACGGTTCAGTTTCCAGAATGTGTCTCTACTTGTCACCCTCGACCTGGTGTTGCAGTGGCAGCAATTTCCTCGGAGGCTCCCCAGTTATCTCCTGAATACCTAGAATTCCAAGATGTTTTCCGGAAGGATCAGGCTAACTCTCTACCTCCTCATAGGTCTTATGACTGCCAGATAGACCTGATACCTGGATCTACTCCTCCTTGTAGTAGAATTTATGCCCTCACCGAGCCTGAGAATCTTCACCTCCGACAATACCTGGATCAATACCTAGCGAATGGGTTTATTCGTCCTTCCAAGTCCCCTGCTTCCTCAGCTTTGTTCTTCGTTCCAAAAAAAGAAGGGGACCTTAGAACTTGTATAGATTATCGCGCCCTGAACCAGATCACCGTTAAGAATAGATATCCGTTACCTTTGATCCCTGAACTCCTGGACCAAGTCAGAAAAGCATGCATATATACAAAGCTGGATCTTAGAGGAGCCTACCACTTGGTACGAGTAAAAGAGGGCGATGAATGGAAGACGGCCTTCCGCACCAAGTATGGGCTATTTGAAAATCAGGTCATGCCCTTCGGACTTTGCAATGCCCCGGCCGCCTTTCAATATTTTATGAACGATGTCCTCAGAGAGCTCATAGATGTGTGTGTTGTTGTTTACATTGACGACATCCTTGTTTATTCTTCATCGGAAACTGAACATCGGAAACACGTGAAAATGGTCCTCGAGAGATTGCGTCAACACAAACTTTTCGCTAAGATGGAAAAATGTGTTTTCAACGTGACTGAAGTTGAATTCTTGGGATTCATATTATCACCTAGCGGAGTGCGTATGGATTCAAAGAAGGTCGATGCAATTCTCAAATGGCCATCGCCATCCTCCGTAAAAGGTGTTCAAAGCATGTTAGGCTTCACTAACTTTTATCGCAGGTTTATCCCCTAATTCTCTCGAATATTCCAGCCCATCACTGCCTTGTTAAAGAAAAACAAACGTTTTGAATGGTCTACCGAGGCAGAACAAGCTTTCCAGAAATTGAAGACTAGATTTATCTCTGCACCGATCTTAAAACATCCTCGCCCAGAACTCCCCTACATCGTTGAAACTGATGCTTCGAGCCTTGCCATGGGGGCAGTTCTATCACAAAAGGACCCAGTAACCAATCAGTTGCATCCCGTGGCATTTTGGTCCCGCAAATTCTCGCCTCCTGAAATCAATTACACTATTACTGATAAGGAACTTCTAGCTATCAAGTCCGCCTTTAAGGCTTGGCGGCATTATCTTCTGGGGGCCGGACACACCGTTACTGTGATTACAGATCACCGAAACCTGCAATATTTGAAAACCGCAAAAGCTCAATCCTCTAGGCAACTCCGTTGGGCACTATTCTTTGCCGAGTTTGACTTCATAATTACCTATCGACCTGGTACAAAAAACGGTAAAGCTGATGCCCTTTCTCGGATGGGAGTGGAAGAACATTTGATCAATCCTAAACCTGTACCTATCATTCCCGAACAAAGAATTCTAGGTGTAATCGCCACACAATCCATAGAGGAAGTTAAGGATAAAGCCAGGCTACTGGTAACTCCAGCAGACATACAGAATTGGCATCTGCAGGGAAAGGACTTTACGGTGAAGGACAACCTATTATATTTCCAAGAACGGTTATACCTGCCCAGCACAGATTTACAGAAAAAGGTAATCTCTTGTTATCACGATTCTTTAATGGAAGGACATCCCGGTATGACCAAGACCTCGGAAAAGATCAAGCGCTACTTCTGGTGGCCGTCTTGGAAAAAAGATATCAGAGACTTTATAATGTCCTGTGGAGTATGCGCCCAAAACAAGAGTCAAAAGGAAAAACCAGCCGGCCTCTTACGCCCTATTGACATCCCGCCTCGCCCTTGGCATACGCTTTCTATGGACTTCATCACCGATCTACCTCCATGCTCCGGATACAATACGATCCTAGTAATCGTGGACCTATTCTCCAAGATGGCGCATTTCATTCCACTCAAAGGCTTACCAACAGCAGCAACTCTGGCCCGAGAATTTCTCGAAAACATCGTCCGACTGCACGGTTTTCCTTCAGTTCTAATTTCGGATCGAGGTAGTCAATTTATTTCTCATTTTTGGCGAAGTTGCTGTCGGTCGGCTCAAATTGATGTGAGACTTTCGACCAGCCACCACCCTCAAACCGACGGACAAACCGAGAGGACCAATCAAACTCTGGAACAGTATTTGCGCTGCATGCTACAACAAACTGAAAAAACTTGGAAAGATATCCTTTGGATAGCCGAATATGCCTACAATAACTCTGTCCACTCGGGAACTGGGAAGACCCTGTTTTTTCTTTTATACGGTAGTCACCCTCGAACCTCGGAGTTGGATCCACTCCAAGATCTTGGAACACCAGTAGTAGACAACCTGCATTCTACAATCACCCAAGCCTTTAAGGAAGCCGTTTCTCACCTTCAAAGGGCTAAAGAACAATACAAGAAAGGAGCAGACCAACATCGGAAGGAAGCCCCCCAATATCAAGTAGGAGATCAAGTCTGGTTATCCACCAAATATCTACCTCTAAAAGGACCACGCACATTCAACCCAAGATACCTTGGTTCCTATTCCATCACTACCATAGTAAATCCAGTAGCGGTCAAGTTGGACTTGCCCCCTCACATGAAGATACATCCGGTCTTCCACGTCTCTCTATTAAAACCCGTGCAACCTCAAACCCGACTAACTACATCTCCAAAACCTATTCTAGTTGATGGAGAACTCGAGTTTGAAGTCAAAAGCATCCTGGATTCCAAGATCTCCAAATCTAAACTATTTTACCTGATTGACTGGAAAGGCTACGGTCCCCAAGAAAGATCCTGGGAACCTGCAGAATATGTCCACGCGCCTCGTCTAATCAAAAGATTTCATCGAACATTTCCTAACAAGCCCAAACCCCCGGAGAAGCCCGGTTTGGGAGGGGCCTTGAGGGGGGGTGCTGTCATGATCTCTGCTTCCAAAAGATCAGGACTTGCCCGACTCCCTTGGAAGCAGACCCATAACCCCGGTTCCGAGTGCCAGCCAGTCCCAATTGGGACCTTTTGGACCCTGTCCTGGCGCCAGTGGCACCAGGCTCATAAAGATGCCCAGTCCCAGCGCTGGAAGCGCCGGGCTCATAATGCTTGGGTGGACTTACCTGCAGCAGACCATGCTGCTTACTTACCTGCCAGTTGAACCCCTGATCCTCTTCTGTTTGGGACTACTTTTCCTATTGGGTGGGGCAGGAGCCACTCCCTAGGTTCAGAACACTGGAACTCTTCTGGAAAGCAGGAACTCTTTTCTTACCTAGGCGTGGCTGTGGAAGGAGACACCTAAGCACTACAGGAGGCTATTTAAACCACACCCGATGGATGAATCTTGCTTTGCGTTATTCTGCATTCTCTGCAGCAGAACGCTCATCGTGTCTTCTGCTTCTGATCCTGGGCCTAAAGGAACAAAGGCTTACCATCCTGGAATCCAGTCTTCAGCAGCACCTGTAAAGACAAAGAAAGAACAGGTTAGCACTATGGTCTTCAGTGGCAGCGCATCTCTTACCTGGTCCATCGGCTGTCACCAACGCCTCGCGCTGCATTCCGGCATCTGAAAGACAAAGGCTTACCTACTCTTTGCATGCTCCGGAGGTCTTCGCACTGCATTCCGGCATCTGAAAGACAAAAGCTTACCAGCTCTTCGCACGCTCCGGAGGCCTTCGGCGCTGCATCCCGCATCTGAAAGACAAAAGAAGGTGCGTTTAAAGACATTGGGCAACTTTATTACTCACGTGCCATTACTCCTTCCCACGCCGAATCCAGTGGGTATTCCAGCACCCTTCAGCTTCTCTAAAGCTCCGAACTTGTACCTGCAAGATAAAAGGGATAGTTAGAGCGCATCGTGAAGCAGGCTACAAGCGCTTACTTACGTGCTTACAGGCGCTGCTATTCCTCACGCGGGATCGATCCTCAACTCTCATCAGCCCGCCATTCGCCATCGCCGGAACCCTGCAAAACAAGAGATATCATTAAAAAAGACTTTTAAGACATTTGAAGTGACCAGAACTTACCATTCGTGCAGTTAACGACGGACAGCAGTCCTCTGAGGTCAAGAGGCCTGCACCCTTATCCAGTGAAGAAACTGGTTACGGCACCCTGCCCCGAGGCAGATGGAGAGCTCGGCGTTCACTTACCTAAGGTGAGGGTGTTAACCTTTGGGGTTCTACAGGAGAAGAGAAAGGGAAGAGGAGAGAGGCACCCATAACCCCAGTTCATTAATCCCATATTTTCTATCTGCAGACATCTTACTCTTCGAGTCAGACATACAGTGCACAGAGGTCCAGCCCAAAGAGCCAACCGTGTGTTACACATCACCTTTGAAGATACGGCATTCACCCAGGCAAGACCGGCGCCTCTGCGGGAATCAGGTGAGCGTTACACAACAATCCCATTCCGGCTCCCAGGTGTGCTTTGAAACGCGGACACAATCTCAAAGAATTGCTAACTAGGAACGACATCGGCGATCAGTTGACTTCACAAAAAACTATCACTGAGCAATGGGGTTTAGATAGGCCTAGAGGCCATGCCCCGTGTGGCTATTGTAAGTGCTGCTCCTCTACCAAACAGAGCACATCCGTGGATATAGGCCTAACAAAACTTTGGCATTAGGAGGTTTTCACCAACTGCAACACCATTGGAGTAGAATATGCCATTTGGTGTACTTGTCCAAAATTATATATTGGACAAACTGAACGTAAAGTCAAAACCCGAATAACTGAACATAAGAGCTGCATTAGGAACAAAAATGTTGCAGCCCCTATGGTCGGACATTTTTTGACCAACAATCATGATTGTGAAGATGTGAAATGGACAGTACTAAAGAAAATATGCACTGCCAATGGTTGCAATACGAGCAAAAGTATTTTGAAGAAAGAAGAAATTAGGTTAATATTTTTAACCAAAAGTCATCTGATCGGTCTTAATGAACAGTTTGATTTGGTTTTGTAACTTGTGGTCAGAGCATTTTTATGTTACAGGTTACTCTTACTGTCACCTATATGCCTGACCTGATTGTTCATTCCCATTATGGGTTGTATTCCATTTCACTATGGTCTGTCCTGTGCATTAACTTGGTTCCTTTTGCCTGTTCGATTCTCAGTTCGCCTGTGCATTCGGGTTACCTTCACAGTCACTTCAATATGGCCGCACGCATGATCCATTACTCTGTTAAGCTCACTTTACGTGATCCCCGAGGCTCTGCTATATATACGGAGCTGCCTGATACACTTCCGCTAGTCTGTCTACTATTTTTGAGACAACTTCCTTGCTTTGGCTATGGACACACTTCCTGCGACCGCTCCCGGTGAGTACTATGCATTAAGAATGTTATTAGTGTAGTGTCTAACTGCGTCTTAGTTCACAAACGATATGATCGTTCTATCCACTCGAGACCGTAGTCTATGTGCACAGCTGTTTACTGCACCCAGGCACAAAAATTAGTGTTTGCATTTTCTGAACACTGCACGGGCCCACGAGATGTGACTTTTTCACAACTTTTTTACAATTTTTCCGAGCTTTCATTTTATCCAACACTCCATGACGCTTCCCATACTTGTTACGCATTCATTGCCGTCCGGCTTTGATGCACATTGTATTACCGTCCACTATATTTCATTTTTTTCATCTTTTTTCTTTCATTGATGGCAACTGGGTCCGTCTGTCTGTTTGTTATCTTAACAGGCATTTTTGAACGCTGACTGAGAGACCTACCCGCAGCCTTGATCATCGTACAACTGATCTCCTTTCAACCTCGCTCGACGAAGCGCGGCTATTATTCAAACACGCATAAGGGTTCCGTCCGCATTGTTGTGACAAGTAAGTGCTCCTCTGAATCCCTTTTGTCAATTACTGTTTGGATTCCAACTGGGGTTAGGCTATGGCGAGTCTCATTAGCCTATGCACCAATTGAGTCTCTTTTTCCACCCATTCAATATATATATACTTTGTCCCTTTTTTGTAGGGTGCATTTTTATGAACAGCATTCAATTCAATATATGTATGGTACAAGACTCAGTGATCGACTACGTCTTCCTACTGACCATCATACTTCCCCAGTAGTGTAAGCGATAAATCTTCTTACAACATTATACTCATTAACATATTGCCATTATGAGTTACCTTTATCTGTTTTAATACATCTGTGTTCCAGTTTGTCACCATTACGTCTTGTAGTGACTTTTTATGTTCGGTACCATTGGTTATTCCACCGTTTTACATTTCGAGACCATCTTTAGGGACACTTTTGTTTTTTCGTTTTGTCTACTCTCTTACATTGTACATTGGGTTAGAACCTTATTTATTTAGTTATATAGCCCTGGTGGTCCACTCACTCGTGTTTGTGACCCACATTTAGGTGGATTTGTTTCATGAGGTCATTGGACCTCGATATGTCGCTCATTGACACAGCGCGTTAGATTTTACTGCTCTCATTGAATTTATTTGGTATGAGATTAGTAATTTTCACTTTCTTGTTTAGGTGGCAGGCCAAGACAGTGATACAGTGCTTTGCGACAATCCAGTACCATTTGACTTCAGACCTCCTTTTTCCCTGATGAATTTCCAAACCAATACTTTAATAATGAAGATGGAAAGAAACATGTCGGTTCTTTGATGGGTCTTTTGATTTTGTCAATTAAGTTGAAAAGTGAAGTTTTCTAGTTGTGGGAAGCTTTACCTCTAAGAAGCACAGTGTTTTGTTACTGACTAGATTTAGAAAATGGTGCTATAATCTTTTGTGTGAAAACTCTCATGTTTTATGTTTATGTATTTTTGTATTTTTGTGATTGCCATTGCATTTTAGGTATGCATGAGTGCAGTATGGATAGAGTAATTGGTGATGTGAGTTGGTTGGTTTTGTGGCACAGTAGATATTGTGAATGGTAGTAGAAACCATTATACAAATATGAATTATTAGTTCTTTTTTCATTTTTCTATTGCTTCTATTTTTGATATATTATGAGATTTTATGACACATTTTTAATGAATTAAAAATATCTATTTTTCAAATACGTTACTGAAGTGGATTGAATCTTTTCACCTCCCATTGATTGATGTGCTTATTTAGTGATGTTACAGAATAGGCTGTGTTAAGCATTGTGTCCCTCTGGCCTTCCACCTGAATAAGCTTGTACATCCCGCACTCTTAGCTGCTTTATATATACTTGTTCTCTCCAGGCACGGCCGTGGATACCCTTTTGCTTGGAGTCCCCCTTCGAATGATTTTGCTTCATTGAACTGCTACCACATGGTGATGATGAAGGGGATGAAGAAGATGTGGCTGCACATCATTGTGGTGCCGATGCACAGGAGGGATGTGCTGTGCATCAGTCAGTGATAGCACAATATTTCTGACACACATGGCTGCTGAGGGTGACATGACAGTTTGACAGAGGGCACTGGGTGTGGGAGTAAATGTACACTATGCACTGTATATGAATAAATGACACATGCGCAATTATGAATGTCCACTCAAGATGTTTTTTTCACACAACGGGTGTATTGAAATTTACAATGAAGAAGAAAGTGCACCAACCCCCCTCACACTCCCCCCAAAACTCCCCAACACACCCTTACCCCCCTCTGCCTCCCCCAAAAACTCTGCAACACACCCTCACCCCAATTACAATACGCCAACGTTACAACCAAATTTAACAAATGCTAACCTAATATTCCTTAACCGGAAATGTACTCACTAAAGTATAGTAGAATAAACAGTTAGCATATGCCAACTGGTATCTAACTACATCTAAAATACTAAAACATACCCTTCATTGCAATACACTTCTAATTTACGATCAAAGTTATTCTTACTGCAAAACGTCTTGTAAAGTCCAATATAGTTAGCATTTGCCAACAGATATCTAACTACTTTAAACATTCCCGTAATTACAAGACACATCAAACAAACATATTATCACACTTACACACACATCATTATAATAGGGTTTTTTAATCCGCTATGGATTTTTTTCCCAATGACCCAATGATTATTGTATGTCAATACAACAACAATGTAGCACACATTCATGTTGTACCAAACATAGTTCATAGAATGTACTGTTTATGAGGGTCTACAAATAAAATGTAACATTGTATGTAATTAAAGCATTTGAGCTATCCTGCTTAACAAATTATACAGTTTTCCACAGAAAAAGAACCAGAGATTCCAGCTTTATTACCATATGAAACTAAGAAACCATACCAAGTATTGTCCTATTTGTTATCTTCACAAATAAGCACATACATATTCTATAAACCCTATCCTCAATTGTACTACAATCATAAATACCATATACACATTTATTTAATTACACCATATTACAAATACTGTATACTCCCTGCATTGTCCCTATAATTACTATACACATATTACTATATTAGGTGTTGCTAGTGGCCAGATTCTTGGGTACATGGCCAACAGCCATTCCCCCAAGAATCTGGCCACTGGCCACAACCACTACAATAGAATTAAACCATATAACAAGTATGTACAACACACCTTCAAATAACAAGACTCGCCCGGAACCCCCTGCAATCGAAACAGTGTTTGTGAACACTAAAAGTGACCGCGGACTTGGCGACACCTGCACATCCATTTTCACCTGTGAAAACAACTCCATGTCACCTTTATTCCACTAACACACCCTTTTCGAACCCTCTTTCGACCACCAAATAACCCCAAATGTGTTTTCCAGACTTTTTTCTCACTGCGCTGTTCGCGGTTGCGGCGATGTCCGCGGTCTCAGCGGCACCTGCAAGCACTTTTTTCACCTATAAAAACAGCTCCATATCAACTTTGTTCCACTTCTCCACCCTTTCCAGCCCCTCTTTTGGCAACTAAATAACAGAAAATTTGTTTTCCACACTTTTCCTCACTGCGCTATCCGTGGACACTAGCAGCTGTCCACGGATGCAACCTAGTGACCAATCCCAAAAGTTTGGCGCAGCTCAAGTTTTTTGTCATCCAATCAGAGGACGTGTAGGATGTTGTGGACATCATGCAGGACCATATTTAGTCCAGCGGCGTATGTGGACCCGAATCAGGAAATGAGTTCAAGGACTTGACCCAGATATCACTAATTTTCTTACCTACTTTTTGGGCGTTTATAAAAAACTGCTACACGGATGTACAACAAATTTTAAAAAGTACGATTTCGGGACCAAGCCACCGCTCCTAGTGTAAATGTGGTAAACATCCATTCAGCCGTTTGGGCTGTAAACATGAGCAAAAAAAAAATCCATTGCATCTATGAGGATTTCCACACATTTTGGCACACCTCCTTTAACTTTGCCCCGCCCCCGTGGTGAAACAGCACCAAACTTCATAAAATCATTCCGAGGCACCATATACTTTTTCTGCTAAGGATTCATCCAGCAGGGGGTGGAGAGGGATAAGTTATAAGCCATTCAAAATGTGCTCTTTCTATGAGTTGAGCAATTTAACCATAACTACAGAGCCGCTGCCGCTATATTACATGGCCTGCAGTAGCAGCCATGTAGTTATGCTTAAGTTGCTCATCTGATAGGAAGAGTATTTTTTGGGTGGCTTATAATTTCGCTCTCCCTGGACGAATCCTCACCAAACTTTGCAAAAAAAGTATATGCCCACTCCACTCTGATTTTTTTTGTGTGCAAAGTTTGGTGAGGTTTGGTCCTAGGGGGCAAATTTATAGGGGGGTCCCAAAATTTATTTTTTTCCCATAGCCATAATGGGAAATAACTTTGCTCATGCCTACAGCTCAAACCGCTGTACAGATTTCCACCAAATTTGCGGCAGGAGCGTCAACTTAGTCCCGAAAGCGTGCTTGGTGTACATTCGTCCAGTAGTCTTTTTTTAAATGACCAAAACGTAAGGCAAAAAAATGTGTGATATCTATGTCCGCTCCGCTGACACATTTCCCTATTCGCTCCACGGACAGGACACCGATTGGTTAATCGGCTTGCGTCATGTCTGCGGACACGCAACATATTTATTGATTGGCGAAAATGAGGCGTGACATGCATCACATTGTTTCGATGTGCCTGCTATCTTGGATCTGCAGACATCCGCAGACAGCGCAGCGGCCAACAGATGCAAAATTGGTGTAGGAGTGCTTGGGGAGGGTTGGGGAGTAAGAGATGGGTAAAATACTGTATTTGTTTAGGTGGCAGGAGCCCCTGATGTGTTTGCCTTTTCGTGGTCATCGTGGACATAATAATTGCACTACTAGCTATTTTAGGGCCTAGAGTCTTGGGTGTATGGCCAAAGGCCTGCAACCACCGCAGCATAACACACCCATAGAATCAAACACCCATCAAATATCCACAACCCAAATGTTTGTGTACTGTTTCATTTGCAGATTTTGTATGGTAAGTTTTGGCTAGGCTATGCAGTTAATATTGTCTTTCCTGACCCTGACCTGCATCCTTCATGTCCAGCATAGTACCCAACAACCTAAAGGATTCCTGGGTTCTGCCAATACTCAAGAAACCCACGTTAGACCCCAGTGTCCCCACGAACTACAGACCCATTACCACTGTACCCTTCCTCCTAAAAATCCTCGACAGAGCTGCCTACTTGCAGATCCAGAACCACCTAGAGAAAAATAACCTGCTAGGGTTAAGACAATCAGGCTTCTGTCCCAAGCACGGCACTGAGACAGCCTTGGATGACCTCAAGACACAAATGGACAACCTCAAAGACAACGGCAAACTAGCCCTTCTTCTCCTCCTTGACTTGTCGGCCGCTTTTGACTTGGTAAATCACGACATTCTCTGCAAACACATAGCCTCAGCAGCCAAATTCTCTGACAAGGCCAATGCCTGGATTCAGTCATTCTTGAATAACAGATCGATGAGGGTCTTTGCTCCCACAGCCTCTGCTGAACCAGCCCCCGTTACGTGTGGCATCCCCCAGGGCTCCTGTGTTTCCCCAACACTATATAATGTGTTTACAAAACCCCTCTTCGACATACTTGACCACTTGGGTGTCATCTACACAAATTACACCGATGACACCCAAATAGTCATCCCACTAACAGGCGATTATTTCACCGACAACACAGTACTCAACAACATTTATTCCATTATCCAATAATGGATGGCCAAACACAGACTTTGCCTCAACAACGACAAAACTGAGCTTCTTCTCTTAGGCTCCCAATCCAGACTTAATAAACTCGACAAACTTTATCAGATATTACCATTGACGGTAATAACAGTAATAAGATTGCAGTCTCCAACTGCGTCAAAACTCTCGGTATTTACCTTGACTCCTCCCTCACACTGACAAGATAAATCAAAGCTATATTATCCGCCACCGCTTACACATGCAAGCTCATCAATGCCAGTAGACCGTACCTCTCTACCTCCAACTGCACCACCCTAGCCAGAGCTCTACTACTATCCAAAGTCGACTAGTGTAACGCTCTCTACCTGTGCACCAGCCAAAAGAACATTGACAAGCTTCAAGTTATCCAAAATAATGCACTTAGAACAGCCATGAACATACCCAAACACAAGCACATCTCTGATACCAGACGCGTCTGTCATTGGCTATGTATATCCCAGAGAATCAAATATAAAACACTCTCCCTCACACACAAATGCTTATCCAACCAGGCACCCAGATGCCTCTTGGACAACTTCACGCAACATACACCATCCCCCACAACCAGGTCAGCCCAAACTCACTGCTTAAATATCCCCAGATTTAAGCTCCAAAAAGCAGGTGGCACAAGCTTCCAAGTGCTTGCCGCTAAACTTTGGAACTCTCTACCTACCAACCTGAGATCAGAACCATCCTTTCACTGCTTCAGACACAGCGCCAAAACTTGGCTTCTGGTGAAAGAAGTTTAAAACACTGACCTATTACAACTCAATTCTATATATTGTATAAGCTGCACACTCCCAAACCTTCTAAATACGTCACAACCTGTATATTATCCGTAACTGTGTTATAATGTGTATATTACCAGCAACTGTATTATAATGTCCTCACTCTATGTAATGCTTACCTAATCTTACCATGCCTGTAACACTTTCACTACTTGTAACTTGTAACCATGTAACCTTGTCAAGTGCCTGGATGTCTCAGGGCCTGGAGGCGCTATATAACTAATAAATTAAACTAAACTAAACTAGAATGCAAGGAATATCAGCATTTACTTTACTTGCATCAAAGTTGATTAGATATAGGCTGTCAAGTGTACGTAAGAGTGATAGTGCTACATAGCTCATGCCTTCTTTAAAGACTTTGCAACCAATATCTATCAATGCTTTATCTAGGGTAAGACCTTGTGATTTGTGAATGGTAACTGCGTATGCTAGAGTTAGTGAAAATTGTTCTCTCCATACATACATGTCTTTGAAAAGAAGGAAGCGGGCTGTTGAGCCTCCTATCCTTTTAACTTCTGATAGTGTTGTTGTCACGTGGGTATGTTTGAAAGCCAACAAGTGTACCAAGTGTTCCATTAACTAGTCCTTGCACCACGTCAAGGTTACGTTTAAGCATTACTCTACAGTTTAAAGAACATTTTAATATTTTCTCCTAACCAGCTGTGTTGGAGATAGAGTTTTCTAAGGTATTTAGTGTTGTTGTGGCTTGTTGACACATGGGTAGTGTCATACCATGTACATCCAGTTTATCTGTGGAGCAAATTTCAATTATTGGTTGCATTTCTTTTTTCAACATTGTTTCATTGAATTTTGAACAGCTTGCAAGAGTTGGCATCAAGGACATACAATTGACATTTGTGTGTGCTAATTGTTCCATGACATCACTAGCACATGAGTTATGGCCATAGAGTGCATGGAAGTGTCTGGTTTTTAATATTGATTGTGCTTCTTGAGATAATACACCAACTCTAAAACTTTTTAAAATGTTGGCTTATGTGAGGTCTGCAAACTCGTGCATGTTTTCTGTTAATTCTCTGTATTGTAAATGTTGCCAAAGGTTGCCTGTGTGTTTCAGAAAGCAGATTGTTTGGATTTTGTAATATTCATGGTTAAATTGGTTGGAGGTGCATGCAGATCGCTGTGGAGTGGCCGCACATCTTGGATTCACTCATGAGGAAATGCACTGGCATGGAGTGCGTGGAATGAAGTGGCTGGATTTGATACCTCTCTGTGTTACTTTGGTAACACAGCGTCATCCAGACATTATTATTATTCATTGTGGAGGCAACAGTTTAGAACATGTGTCTGGATTCTACATATTACTTATGCTGGGAATCATATTTTTCTAAGAAATATACAAAATGCATTGCGACTTTTTTTTGGAATTACAGCAATCCATTTTGCAGTAGGTGTTGATCATTTGAAGTTTTTGAAACACAAATGAACACCACAAAACGGCTCTTTTCAGAGCCACCACTTCCTCCCAGAGAAAAGTGCAATGGTTGTGACAGGGCAGCACTGTACAGATTTTAGATTTCTGCGGACTGTCCGCCGACTTGTAAAAATGCACAGGGCCCTGCAGCATTTCATTGACACTTCTATTTTTGAACTGTGTAAGGCCGCTCAGAAAAGAGCCTTTTTTTTGGTTTTTGTTTTATATATTTTTTTGTTTTTTTAAATGAAACACACAAGGAAAGGAGGGGAAAGGAGGGTAAGGAAGGGACACCAACCACGGTGATAAGAAAGGGCAGGTTGAGAGAGGAAGATGTAGGGCGGGCCTTATTCAGGTAGTGGGCAGTCCTTCTCATGCTCCTTGACCACAGTCTCAGAAGCACTTCTAAGGTCTCCCCCCTGCACAGTACTGCGTTGCAGTACATATACAATACTCTGACCCTCGAAAGATAAGGGTCAACAGCATCATGTATGGCTTGTGAGGCAGCTGGAGGGATGCATTGTCCCACAGGACTATCTCTTGTGGTGGCAGGAGTGGAAACTGAGAATGCAGCATGGGAACTCAACCTACTCCATATATTGCAAGGTACAACCTTACGAATAGCCCCACCGTGGAACGACCTTAGGTGTTAGTTCATTGATGTAGTACCATAGCTATACGAACCAGGCTTGCCATGACTCAGCACCATCTTGCACTGCGTGCAGCGCACCTTGTTCGCACTGGCTTTTGGTACTCCATCAAGAGTGGCAAATAACCTCCACACCCAAGATTCACGATGAGTGCTAGTAGTGGGGACTTCCACTGCCTCATCCTCTTCATCCACTTCATCACTCTCCTCTGCATCCTCATGCCTGTTCCCCTCTGTAGGTCCTTGGGGAAGTGGTGGTGGTGGAAGGGGTGGGGGTGGTGCTGAGGCAGAAGCAACTGCAACAGCAACAACCATGGATGCCATCTTTAAATTTCTTAGGAACCTGCAAGAACTCAGGACTTGAGGAACACAAAAGAGCAACCCAGCAGTGGGGAGTATTGTCTCTCGTGGAAATTAAAAAAAAAGAATGTGGAGCAGCTCTGGGGTGTGGCCTTTTATAGGGGTGCAGGTGCGTGCTCCGAACACCAAGAAAGGGCTCAAATAGTTACAAAAAGTATGTAGATCGCCAGGGACATTGTCTGGGACATGTGCAAGGGTAAATGTTTACCGTAAATACATTGTATTGCTCAAAAAAGCACTTTTTAAATGTTCAGGGCCCGTACAGTGTTTACGAACAAGATCCCACGCTCAGCGTGGGTGTGGTCACATGATGACGTCGCAGACACGTTCACGAATGGGACGGCTGTCCATAGGACACCAAATGCACAGGGTCGGTTGAGCACATGTGTGCGAGTGTTCTATGGACAGTGTTCCTGTCCCCGAACTAATTAAAAGTGCGACACAAAAGCGGCAGACAGTTACGGAAAGGCGTGATGTTCGTAGGACCCAGGGGTGTGGTGGAAATATGCGTGGGTGTTCTACTGACAGTGTTGAAGTCCCGGAACAAAATAAATGTGCATCACAACTTTCCGGACAGGCATACAGGCTACATGTTCTACAGACATATTCATTCTGGTTGCGGACAATGCAAACAGGGGGGTGTTCTTAAGACACCCTAATTTGAATAGTTACGGACATGCAGATGGATTTGGTGTCCTGCAGACACCCTCATTTAACTACAGACAGTGCAAACTGGTTTAGTGTTCTTAGGACACCCCCATTTTGTTTAAATGCGGACAGGTGGACAACTTGTGTGTTCTAAGGACACCTCCATTTTAATTACAAAGACACCCCCATTTTGGTAAATTGTGGACATAACGGACATCCGCGCTGTCCGTGGACACCCTAAATGCTTTAAAAAAAAAAATAAGACACAGACATATACTAAGAACACACTTAAAATGTTATTATTGTTCAACCGTATAAAAATTACAAAAGAGAGGGGGAAGCAGAAACTGAAACAAATACAGGAGAATAAGGAGAATAAAGGGCTTGGACATGATGTATGGGAGGGGAGGAAGGGATGAAGTCTCATCATAAGGTTTTTCTTGCTGCGGAGGGTTTGGGGATAGTTGGCTGGGACATGGAGAGGGGGAACAGGTACATGTGGGACAGTAATATTTAATGTTTTCTTTAATGTGGTCCTCAACAAACTGTTTTATAAGAATGACATTTTTCAGTAACATATCCGTTTTTAGTTCCATGAGTTTCAGAGGATCTTCTAATGTTTCTCTTGGTATATTATACTTATTGTCTGTATGGTCTGTTAAATAAAAGATGTTAAGTACACGCAAAAGTAATGGTTATTAATTGGCTTATATAGAGAAATATTGTGTCTACCATTAGTATCACTGTCTTCACTCATTTCATCTCGTGGGAAATGTTCTTCCAGCCATTCGAAAGTACTGGACATTTCTGTGTAAAAAAATATATTTATATTAGTTTTAGTGTTCCTAATACAGAAAATGTAGAAAAATATTAAATAAATGTAGTATACTTACTAGTTTCTTAGGAACTTTTGGTGTTACTGCTGTGTAGGTATGCTCTTGCGTTTTGCTGTGCAGTTTCTGTGAGGTAATTCTGTTGGAAGCATATTTATTTTTTTGGTTTATTCCATTGCATTGCAAACGCTATTTCAGTGGATGGTTGGTATCTGAAATATACAGTTTTCACGTCTTATTTAATGTTAAATGTAATGTATTGTTGTGGTGCTTTTAGAACATGCTTGTTGTTTTTAATGTAAGATACCCCCTGACATTTTGCAGTCTTGATAGTGACCGCATCTGTCCGCGAACATGCGCACAGTCCGCGGACAACAAAATCACTGGAGTGGGCAGGGGTTCAGTATTTTCCAGGTTATATGTATGCAAGTGAAGGGAATCCTAGTAAACATTTATCAAATGTATATTATCTATATCTATATTCAGTGAGAAAACTTTGATGAAGGGGTATTATGTTTAGGTTGAGCTACAAAAACCTATGAAATTCAATGATAAAAATGTTGTTAAAGGGACGTTATGGTTAAGTGGTGCTACTAAAAACCTATGAAATTCAGTAAAAAAAACTTTGTTAAAGGGACGTTATGGTTCCAAGTAAAAAAAAAACCTCTGACATTCGCCAGTTATGGTAAGCTAAGCAACCATAACTCACGCCACCATCGTGCACTGCTAAGACTACCACCCAGGACATCAAAGATGACATCACAAATGTCATTGATGACATCACTGATGACATCACATGTGCATTTACTTTTCATGAAAAGTCTGTACAAGGGATTCTTATAGTAATGTTGATAACTAAGTGTGAAGGATTATTGGAATAAATATCATGAGGTACGTAGTGCATTAAGTAAGGCATTGATACGAATACCATTCAATTATCAGGTTCTTTGAGGCAAAGAAACTGGAAAAACATATTTCTATTACAAGTAAAAGCAGTGAGCACAGAAACAAATAGTAGATAAGGTGAGACTAAATGTCTGGGCAGATGGGGTAGGCTGAGGTGAGTTTCCGAGAGCCTCTGTCATCATATCAATGTAAGATAATTAGTTCCAAACTGTAGGGTAATCTGAATAAATAAATGTACACACATGTCAAATGCATCATGGAGGGCTGAAAACTGAATATCATTGGTCAGAAGCTGAAGCAGTTGTCAGAGTCACATGATCTGTTAATGATAATTCTAGCATTCTGTTGAGATAACTTTAAGACTGTAAAGGCTTCACTCCTCTTGGTAGGCGGTAGTGTGATGTTCTCCACTTATACTATACATGTCCAGGGAATGACATGAGGTAGAGGATAAATGGATGAACAGCACAGATGCATCGTTGGTACTGGGCAGCCATTTAGAGTGCAGGCTCTAATGCTAAAATTCAAGAGTGTATGAAAGTACATGGGAAAAGTATTGGGGCAGGAGGTTCTGTATGAGATTAACAAGCCCAGTCCAAAATAGCATCTATGAGATTGCAGAAACTGCAGGCTTGAATGGCATTCATTAAATCAGCTAGCTGGATGATGAGTTCTCAAGTGCCGGGATTCAGTAAGTGTCGGGATTAAAAGGATACATTACAGAGGGTGTGGGCCAATTTAACATAATGTAGGCTGTCAGAGAGAAAGACCTACAATATTTCCTGGCTAAATATCTATGAGCCACATTACGGCTATGTTGGACCCAATTGTCCTCTTTGGAGCAATTGCTTCTGGTTCATGTAAATTCTACAAAGGGGATGAACCATTTGCATTCTATATGTTGTTTGCTATTTCCATGCCAAATGTAATTAATGATGGCAGTTTTTCTGTTGCGGGTACACTGGAAGCGGATATGTTCTCCAAAGAATGTAAGGCCTAGGACATCAATATCAGTTTTTCTATGTGTCATCGTGTCATGGTAAGTTTCAGACTAAACTCATTACAATTGAGTAAATTGGCACATTTATATGGATCAACAGAGCTCCATGATTTGGAGGTTTTCCTTGAAATTGTCCATGGTGGGGTTAGCATAAGAAAAAGTCGATTTACTCCCAGAGGCACAGCCTCTGAATTGTGAATAGATGTAATTGAAAAAAAATAAAAACATTGTTGTTGAGGTATATGCAAAGCATTTAAAGAATTATAGCAAAGTGCAGGAACATGTTTAAGAGCAAAATGTGCATGTATTTTACTGCTTTGGTTATGCCGTCTTCATGTCATATGATTGTATATGGTGACAACTTCTATGATCACTATGGTGTATTCTTTTCTCGAAGGGACACTTTCTATTTTGGAAAGAAGAACTTCAGTGTACCCGAAATAGGGGTTGAGTCCAGAATACATTTGAGCAGATGCATATCAATGAATTTAAAGACACTTTAAAATAGTGAGACTTTGGATGCAACCGTTGGTGTTCCTGGTGGGTTGATGATGGTTTTATGGAACCTCATCACCACACATGACTTGGATGCCATTTTCATTACTGAGACCTGAATGACATCTTCCTCCACCCACATGCTATTTGTCCTCACCCCCATCGGCTACAGAATTCTACAACAAGACCATCAAAATAGGATTGGCAGAGGCCTCACCATCATTCACAAGGCATCGTGGCCATGCACCCAACTTGACGTCACCACCATTGGCTCTTTCAAAACCCTACTCTGCCATTTCCTGCTCCCCCAATGGACAGAGTCACTTTTCAACTCATCTACAGACCACCCAAGTCCAACACCTCCTTCATCGAAGACTTCATGAACTTGGTCACCACCATGTCACTCACGCATGCCGGCATCTTCCTCAGCGACTTCAACATCCATGGCACCCCAGCAACCCCATCAATGAAGAAAGATCTCCACTGTCTACTCAACACACTGAACCTTATACAGCATACAATAGAACCAACTCACAGGAAAGGTAATATTCTTTACCTCATCACCACACTGCCCACACTTCATCACAGATCTCCTATTTTGCTCGACTGTTTGGAGCATCTGGCACTCACCTTTGAGATTAGTCACATCACACCTCTCAAGCAAACCCATTGGAAACCAAGCAATCAATTCTTCAGATCCTTCCAGAACTTCCCAGTGGAGGCTCTTACAGAAGACCTCCCCTCACCAAACTCTACCTCTTATGGGCTGATGTACCACTGACAAACAAGGAATTGAAGTCGCTTCTCTAAGAACCACCATGCACAAGTGAAACAGTGCAGCCTCGAGCCTAAACCTTCAACACCCTGGTACTCTCAAAAAGTCAACCACAACAAAAAAAACATCAAAATTCAAGAAAAGAACTGGCAAAAATTCTGCAGAGCATCTGACCATGCCCTGCTCAAGGAACTCTGTGCTACACACTAGAGACTGACCAAAAATGCCAAGGCCAACTACTACCACACCAACATAGCCAAGGCCAACAATTAAAGCATAACCCTCTTCAAAGCCATCAAGCACTGCATCAACCCACCCGTAGAACACTTAATCGAAAAATATGCTGCTATCAACTCTTTCTTAATCAACAATATCAACATGATCCTCCAACACAGAGACACCAATGACACAACTGACAGCACACTACACATCCCATTTTGCAAAACTGCAACTGCCTGCACTGCTTTCAAGACACTATCTATGAAAGACTTCACTGCCACCATAGCAACGCCACATCATATACGGATGACATCCTCCCTACCCTCTTACTCAAGATCCTTCCGACTGACACGCTCCTCCCTTACCTGACAATCATCAACAGCTTCCTAACTCAAAGCACCTTCCCCTCAACCCTCAAATCCTCCCACTTCTTAAGAAACCAATACTGGACCCTGACAATCTCAGCAACTACTGTCCCATTACTCATCTTCCCTTTCTAGGTAAGATCCTTGAGAAAGCAGTACCCACACAACTCCTCCAACACATCAAAGCCAAGAACCTCCTTCAGTCCTACCAGTCTGGCTTCAGATCAGATGCAGCACAGAAACCGCTATCATCAAGGTGATCGACAATGCCCTTAAAATCTTCAATGATGGTCATCCTTTCCTCCTAGTTCTCCTTGACCTCTCAGCAGCATTCAACACTGTAGACCACCAGACACTCACTGACGATCTACATTGCTGAATGCGGATCAGCATGATTGTCCACAGCTGATTCAAATCCTACCTTGCAATTGCCAACAGTTTGCACAAATGTATTCTCCCAGATCAATAACTCATCTCATCACCTGCAAAGTCCCACAAGGATCCATCATGTCCCCTGTGATCTTCAGTCTTTACATGGAACTGCTTGAAATCCACCTCTCTCTACACAACATTGCCATTCACCAATACTCAGATGACACACAGATCTAACTCAAGATATCCTCCATCGAAAACATTCACAGGCTCAAGGCCTGACTCACATTGATCCAGCCCAGGATGTCCAGTGCTTGCCGGAAGCACAACCCCTCCAAGACTGAATTTCTACTGCTGACCAACAGCAATGTATACCCTGACATCCAGACCTGACTCTCTGCTGTGCACTTCAAGGAATTAACACCCCAGCTGACATCACTGTGCCAAAGCCCTTGGGTTCAACATCAACAGACACCTCACGTTCAAACAGCACATAGCAAGGAAGACACAACAGCTTGCTTTCAACTTTCTCTCCTGTGGAGAATCAAGCCCTTCATCTGAGAAAACAAATTCAGATACGCTGTCCAATATCCAAGCCTTGGTCCTCTCCCACCTGGATGTTGGCAGCGCCCTTTTGGAAGGCTATCCGGTGACTATCGTAGCACCCTTGAAATGTATCCTGCATGCTGCAGAAAGCCTCACTAAAGTCCTTTGCAAATTTGACCACATCGCTCTGACCCTCATTGCACTGCACTGGCTCCCACTGCAAGCCCATGTTGTCTTCAAATCCTGCTGCATCATCTATAAGGCTGACACCCTGAATTCCCCAACCTACCTCACTGAGAAACTCAGCATCCCCAGAGGCCTACGATCCACCAGAAGTAAGGATATGGGCAGACATGACTTACAACATTGCAGGAAGGAAAGAGCCAGAAGACAGGCCTTCTCTGTCTACGCTCCAAGACTCTTAAACCTCCTCCCCATCAACATCAGACTTGCCCCATCACTTCTACAGTTCAGGAAAGAGCTCAAGAGCTTCCTCTTCAAGGAATGGCTCAGCCTTAACACCTAGGTCCACACACCCTGCACTCCCAATCCTGCCTGAAACTCAGTGTTCTGCTCCCCACTCTCTTCCCCCATGCTGCCATTTGGCCACCCTCCCCTTCTAGCCCCCCTCCTTTTTCTCTGCTTCCCTCACTGTGTTCTTCCCCCTATGATTGTAAATTGTTTCGTCGCTTCCCGAAGCTAGGTCCGCGCTCACTAAATACCCCAATAATATAATAAGAAAATATGTGTTTTTTCATGGACTTAAACTTCTTGATGTTTAATTGATCTTGTTTCCCTAGCTTTGGAATTAATTAATTTGTTTATTGGAAGTTGACAGGTTAATCTCCACTTCCTCCATTAGTTACTGGTAACTGATGCATCCGTACACGTGTCCAATACTGTGGTGTTAGCAACTCCCAATGTGAGTTTTTCCTTTAAGAGGTTAAGCTCATAGTGGCTGAACTGTAGAAGGCTGATCCATGTGATGAGGAGGTGGTGTCAAGCTCCAAGTAGTCCAGAAATGTGGGAGTTTGAATGATAACGATGTTGCTCAGGTTCAGTCCACGTTTCTTGGGAAGAGTGGAATGACCAATGTTGCTGAAATGTTTCAGGAGTTTCAGCTCCCACATGAAAGTTTGGTGTACATTCTAGATTGTGAATAGTTAAAAGAAGATGTGGAACAATAGTGAATAAAGTTTTTCAGTATAGTAAATTCATCAGGAAAAAGGCAATATTTAGAAATGTTGGTGATTTTAAGTCTGCCATCTTGTACTCAATGTTTAGCAATGTTTCATCTTTTTGCCAGATATGGATGAATGGGCTTGCTGTGTCTGGCATCTTGGTCCTATCTATGCCTCACTTTCCTCTCCTTGTCTGTCTTCTGTTCCATTTCCTTATCTTCTCGTCCTGTCTGTGTTATGTGGTGAGGTTACTGTCTGGTGATTCTATTGCACTACTGATTTCTGATTTTGGTCAGTGTCTGTCTATTTGGGTTCCTTGGTAAGGGTCATCTTCGTTTTTCAATGAATGCTGTCAAATGTACAGACTATCAACGTTTGGTAGTGGTATTGGTCCCTAAGAAGATGTCTTTGCTTTCTAGCTTTAATTTTGCTTTCTTGCTTTAATTCCATCATATTAGTGTTTATATTGGCTCACAGTGGTTCTGCCTGTGCGTGCAACATTAAGTCCAGAGTAGATTATAGCCCTGGTTATGTGTGGTAGAGTAGGAGTATTTTTACTAACTAAATTTGCCTATTTTACTTGGAATGCCCAGTTATATGAAATAACAAGTATTCATAGCTACAATGTATTATCGAAGCATCTCAGTGTCAGGCTCTTCATTGGTGGGTGTTTTTAATATTTTTAGGGTATTCTTTGACATCAGTATAGTTTTTATTTTGAGAGAGATGTCCCCCCACAGATTAATGAGTTGCAGTTGTGGCCCAAAGTACCATCCATCTATTTTGGAAAATTCAACACCCTGAGAGCCTCGAAATATACCGTATGATTGCCGAGGAAATCGCCAATGGAAGCAACACATTCCTAAACGATTGGGTCAGCACTCAAAAAAACATATCTCAGGAGATAGCCTGTTCAGAAGAAGAACTACTCCAAAACCCGTTAAGAATCAAATCAAAAATGGAATGGTTAAACTGGATAAACACCAAAGAGAAAGCGGTCTCAAATAAACTACTAGGACACCTACCACCGGTTTTCAATAAACTCAAAGAGCCCATGGGGTACTGCACAAAATACCCAAGCAAACTCTTAATGAAAACTCTATTGAAAGCACGTCTCAACCTGTTACCTACCCAGGAAATCCTAGCTATCAGAACAGCCACCGAAGAGAAAGCCTGCAGACTCTGCAAAGCCCAACAAACCATAGAATCTATTAGGCACCTCCTGATGGTTTGTCTGGCAATAGAACAGGAAAGGAACACCTTTTTCGGTCCTTTGCTCACAAACTCTTTTGTTGAAGATGAAAATACATGGTGGAATCGTCTCATCACAGGAGCCCAAACTAAATGGCTAAGGTCAGTTTTTTGTAAATCTGGAGATGACAGTATACATACTCCCATACAAAACTACACAACACATTCCAAAGAATGGCAGTGTTTATATTTAGGGGCAGTTCCATGCAGGTTGCGAAATCCCATCCCTTGTGCCTTGCCAATTGCTCAGTTTTGTTTTTGTTTTTACTTGAAAGTAATATGTTTTATGGGCAATTCCCATTGAATACAAGTTTTCTAATGGCTCCAGTTGTTAACATATATGTATTTTTTTATCTCCTGAACACTCGATCTGTTATTTTATTTTATTAGAATTTTTGTTTGGCACTGGCCCTACTCAGATTGCCTCAGATGGACTTACATGGCCGAAATTTTGAAAAGGTGGTAGTTGAAAAATAAAATTATAATATGTTTTCAGAAAAGGATAGGAAGATTAGGATAGGCACATCGTAGCAGTGGAGGGGGCTCTATGAAGAATGTTTCAGTACTGATCTGTGGGTGTTTGGGCCTCACTTGAACTGCTAGGAAGAATTCTTTGGTGGGTATGTGTCTCCTCCAGAGAACTCTGCTCCACTGTTCCATTCTCTGCCTGTATCTCTGCAGACAACACTCTGAGAATCACTCTTCCCCTAAGAAGTTCAATCCCTCTCCTTGGGACAAGTGGCCCTTGCCTTCAGATGCCACAACCAGAATGTTATGTTCTGCAGGAAGTGGCAGGACAGGAAGGAAAGAAAATCCAACAGAAAGGCAAGATGGAGGAACCATTCCTCAATACCTCTTGCGCTCTCTGACTGACCTACCTCTGCCCATCTCTCAGCCTGCAGCTTCAAATGCTTTCTGTGGTACCATTTTGTAGTTTGAGGCAGTCTTTAAATATGAAGTGCCTATTTGAAGACAACTTCCCAGGAGATCTCCTAGTGTAAGCTACGGGCCTTGAAAGGAAGAGTTACCCGTCCTCACAGAGTCAACACAGACAGGCATCCTGTCTTTTGTCTCATTCACTGCAGTGCAGACTGGCAGGCTACCGGTAATACACATAGCATATGTTTTTTTCAATCAGAGGTGCAGATGTAAATGCAGCCTCTGTCGGACATGATTTTGCTGTCACTGCATACATCAAACAGGATACCTGTGACCTCTGAACAAGCTCTCTGCCACTGAAGAACAGGTGATGCAGATAAGGGAAACAGATGCTGCAGGGGACATTTGGTCACTATGCTTTTGGAATGGTCTTTTCTGAAATGGGGGTCTGATCATCAGACTATCATTATCAGTTCTAAAATGGGATTACCTGCATGTTTTTAATATTTAATTAAATAAAGAAAGCTAATTCCTAAGCATTTCTGATGGTTGTATCTGCTTAGATTCACATGCTGTGCATAGTCCGACATCCAGTGGTCACTGCGGAGTATTGCATTTTGTTTTTCGTAGTCGAAAAGGGACGTCGACAAGGCGTGTCTGAAACACTATCCCTATAGTGACGTGCGTTGTACCCACAATCCCTCACGCGTCGAGGTCCCTCTGTTTGTATTTTTCTGCCCTGAGGGAGCCTTCTAGACGTGAGTGAGTACAGAAAAGAGAGATAGAAAAGTAAGTCTATGTTCTTCCATCCGAGCGGGGAGGAAGGGTGGGCGCATGTGAATCTAAGCAGATACAACCATCAGAAATGCTTTTACGGTAAGTAATGCATTGTCTTCTGATGTTTGTTAATCTGCTTAGAATCACATGCTGTGCATAGACTAGCGAGCAGTACCCGGAGTTTGCGGTGGGTTATGAGAAGGAACAGTAGAGAAAAGATGTCTTAATACTGCCTGTCCTACCTGGGAGTCAGATCTAGAGTGTGCATCTAGACATAGTGTTTTGTAAAGGTGTGCACAGAACTCCAGGTAGCCGCTTTGCAGATGGACTCAAGGGGAACATTTGCAATGAATGCTATGGACGCCCCCGTGCCTCGAGTAGAATGTGCTCTTGGCCTAAAGGGCAGTTCTCTCTTAGCAAGAGTATAGCAGAGAGTGATGCATTGAACAATCCATCTAGAAATAGTGGACTTAGAAACTGCATCCCCTTCTCTTCCTGCTGCCACCGAGACGAAGAACTGATTAGTCTTCCTCAGTGGTCTGGTTCTTTCCATGTAGAACATGACCGCTCTGCGCACATCTAGTGTGTGCAGAGTCCTTTCTCCCAAGTTGGAAGGATTTTGAAAGAACGCTGGTAGTTCTATAGACTGGTTTACGTGGAATTTTGAGATGAATTTCGGAGCAAACCGTGGGTGAGTGCGTAGAACCACCTTATCTCTGTGAACTGTAACGAAGGGGTCTAGAACAGAAAGAGCCTGACGTTCACTTACTCTCCTGATGGAGGTGATAGCTATTAAAAAAGCAGTCTTAATAGTGAGGTGTTTAAGAGATGCTTTGTGCATGGGTTCGAATGGTGAGCCCATGAGTCTGGTAAGTACCACATTAAGGTCCCATCCGGGAGCTGGGTCAGCTATTGGGGTGTGTGTTCTCTTTACTCCCTCCATGAAGGCCTTTATAACAGGGATCTTCCACCACGACACCTTGAGTTGGGAAGTGGTGTATGCAGAAAGTGCCGCTAGGTGGACTTTAATGGAATTGAACACTAGACCTGAATCCAATAGGTGGGTCAGGTATAGAACAATATGTGTGGGAGAGCAGTCAATCGGGTTGATGCTCTTACCCCTGCACCAGATGACAAACCTCTTCCATTTGCTAGAATAGCAGTGGCGAGTGTTAGGTTTTCTGGCTTCCCTGAGGATGTCCATGCATCTCTGCGGGAGCTGTAGATGTCCGAATTCTATGATCTCAGGAGCCAAGCTGCTAAGTTCATGTTCTGGGGGCATGGATGCAGGGTCCTGCCCTTGTCTTGTGACAGCATGTTGTATGGGCAGGGGAGTTTCACTGGGGGAGATAGAGACATCTCCATCAAGTGAGCGAACCATGGCTGTCGGGCCCACATTGGGGCCACCAGTATCATGGTCACTTGTTCCTGGTGCATCTTGTGCACCACCTTTTTGAGAAGGGGAGTTGGGGGAAAAGCGTAAACAAATTTCCCTGACCATTGTATCGACAGACCGTTCCCCTTGGATTGGTTCTGGGGGTACCTGGACGCGTAACTTAGGCATTGTGAGTTCTCCAGGGTTGCGAACAGGTCTATTTCTGGGAATCCCCATTGTGTGAAGACGTCGAAGACTATGTCTTCGTGCAGGCGCCATTCGTACTCTTCAGGCAGGGGGAAATCTCTGCTGAGTATGTCTGCCAGCAGATTGAGTTCCCCTGGTACATGTTGTGACAGTAGGAACATGTCTTGTTTGAGAGCCCACTTCCATATATTTTGGGCCAGTTTGGACAGTCCTGGAGAGTGGGTTCCCCCCTGCTTGTTGATGTAATACATGGCTGTGGTGCTGTCTGTAAGGACCATCACTGTCCTGCCTTGTAGGTGTTCCTGGAAGGCTTTTAGCGCCTTGAACACCGCTAGTAGCTCCAGAAGATTGATGTGTTTGGATGCTACGTTCGGAGTCCACACTCCGTGAGCAGTCTGATGGGATAGGTGAGCCCCCCATCCTGTGAGGGATGCGTCTGTGGTTAGAGTGGCTTCCGCCGCGGGTGTGGCAAAGGGTTTTCCTTTTCCCAGGTTTTCCTTTGTCCACCACCGTAGCGAGAGAACCAAGGCCTGCAAGACCACCACTAGATCGTCCCATAATCCGCTGGCCTGACACCACTGGCTGTTGAGCCACTCTTGCATTGGGCGCATGCGCAGGCGCGCTTGAGGTACCAAATAAATACACAATGCCATCATGCCTAGCAAGCGCATTGCTTTGCGTACCGTCACCTCTCGACCGGTCACATATTGAGGGATCTGAAACAGCATGTTTTGGACCCTCTCTTTGGAGGGGAAGACGAGGCCGTCCTTTGTTTGAATTAGAGCCCCTAGGAATTGTTTGATTTGGCTGGGGTCTAGGCTGGACTTCTTTTCGTTGATGGAGAAGCCCAACTGGAACAAAAGGTCTACAGTCTTTTGGGTATTGGAGAAGCATGTTTCGTAAGAATCCCCTGTTATGAGCCAGTCGTCGAGGTAAGGGTAAACTGGGATGGACAACCTGCGCAGGTGGGCCGCTGCCACTGCCAGCACATTCGTGAATACCCTTGGTGCTGATGCTATGCCGAAGGGTAGCACTTTGAACTGGTAGTGTTTGCCCTCTATCATGAATCTGAGGTATTTTCTGTGCGCTGGCAACATTAAAATATGAAAGTATGCATCTTTCATGTCCAATGTTGTCATGTAATCTCCCTGTGATAGCAGTGGGATCACTTCCTGTAAGGTCGGCATACGAAACTTTTGGGGTTTGATAAACTTGTTCGCTGGGCGCAGATCTAATACAGGGCGCATGGTTAGATCCTTTTTGGGTACAAGGAAGTACACTGAATAAATACCTTCCGTTACCTGAGATAGAGGCACGACCTCTATGGCTTCTTTTTCCAGCAGTTGTTGTACTTCTTGGAGAAGGATGGCAAGATGTTCCGGTGTCATGCGTCGTCCCCTCGGGGGTTTGTATGTTGGAGAACTGTTGAATTCGATGCAGTATCCATGGGCTACGGTGGAAAGTACCCAGCGGTCTGACGTTATACCCTCCCATGCTGGAAGAAAGGATGTTATCCGGCCCCCGACCGGTGTTGCATGGGAAGGGACGCGAATCTTCGCGTCACTTGGTGTTGTTGGGGGCTTGGGAGCCTCTGGGGGTGGACCCCCGACCTCTTCCTTTGCCCCGGCACTGGCCTCTTTGGCTGTACTGCCCACTATTGGTCCGGAAATTGGTGGCAGGGTACTGTTGCTGCTGGTTTTCTTGTTGGCGTTGGCCACGAAAAAAGCGTTTGTTGCCATAGCCGCTTCTGGTAGAGGGCTTAGAGATTTGGTCAAGAGTTTTGATAGTATCGAACTCTTTTTTAGCCATCTCCAGAGCCTCATCCACCGCTTTCCCGAAGAGGTTTGAGTCTTCAACAGGTTTATTTATTAAAGACGCCTGTGTCTCCAGTTTGAACCCTGAGTTGCGCAGCCATACATGGCGTTTTAGGAGTATTCCCTGAACCAGGGAACGTCCCGCTGTTTCTGCAGCATCCAGAGAGTTCTTTACAATACTCTGGTTGACCTGGGTTCCTTCGCCAATAGTTGTTAGCAGGCGTGTACGTAGTGGTTACGGCGCTTCTTCGGCGTCTTTTCGCAGTTTGGCCCACTGCGCGTCCGCATAGCTAGCGAGCAAAGAATTGTTGTTCGCAATTCTTGCCGAAAAGGCAGCCGAGGATGTAACTCTTTTTGCAAGGGCATATAACCTCTTGCCCTCCTTGTCAGGTGGTGCCTCACTGGTGGAAAATGGTACCCCTGCCCTCTTTCTTGTATTGGTTACTACCAGGGAATCCGGAATGGAATGTCCCCTGATGTACAGTGGGTCTGAGGGTGAAGGAGTGAAAAGTTTTTCAATTCTAGGGTTAACCCCTCTGATTAGTGCGGGTGTGGACAGCGAAGGGATGATTCTTCTCTTCACTGAAGCGAGGAGGGGAATGGTCTGACTGACCGGGGGTTTCTCCTTAATTACTCTTTCCACAAAGTCTAATTCAGGAGAGAGCTCCCCAGTGTCCAGTTCGAAATGTGCTGCTGCTCTGCGCAACAGGGCATTGAATGTGGGCTGATCGTCAATGGGAGACGTGTTTCTAACAGGTGAATTGTCAGGAGGATTTAGGTTCAAGACATCAGTGTCGGAATATATCGATGGGGATTGCCAGGGGTGAGAAGGTCCTTCTTCTGGATTTTCTCCGAAGCCTTCTCCTACCAAGTCTGGGTTGTCTTCCAGACCTTCCTCCTGGTTCCGTCCCTCTTCATCGTCCATAAAATCATCCTCTTCCTCAAAGTAATGTTCCTCCCCAGTGAGGTCATACACACTATGGAAGTCTGAGGCTGTGTCCTGTCTCGGAATTTTGGCCCTGGGGTCCTCCAGAGGCCCTTCTCTTGTTCTCTTGGGAGTGGGAGGGTTCTGGGTATTCATAAACCTCTCCATTCTTTCCATGCAGAGATGGAGCCTTTCCATGGTTTCATGGGGTACCCCTGAGCGGTCTAGCGGGGGAAAATTAGTGTCCTGTATCTGAAAACGGCTCGACCTCTCCCACAACGTCGAGGAAAGTGTCCCGTCGCCCTCCGAAAAGCCTTCAGGTGTGTTGGGGGTACCCTCGACTGAAGGGGGTAGTCCCTGCCTTTCTTCGGGCTTTTTCGGCGTGTCTTTCGACCTCTGCGTAGCGCTCGACGTGTCTTTCGGCGTTCGCTTGTGGGCGTCGGCTACCACGATCCTCGCCAAGCTCTCAGCGACTCGTTTGTCGGCGGAGGGCTGTGGTTTCGACGTTACGGGTGTCGATCGCTCTACGGCGGCATGCGCTTTCTGCTGATGCGCGCCGGCCTATGATTTGGGGGCGGCGCCCTTATTTGCCGAAAACCCAGTCGCTGGTCGCGGCTGCGAGAGGGGCTTCGAACCCGAACCGTCCGAGGAGGCCGCCGGTGGAACCCGCGTCTCCTTGGGCGCTGATGCTCTCTTCGCCTTCGACGAAGAAGAGCCATGGGTTGTGTGCTTATGTGTGGTCTTGTGTGCGTCAATGTCGCCGGGGTGTTCATCCCCATAAGCAGGGCGTGAGCCGAGCCCGTCGGGGCCGGGGACAGACGACGAAGCGCGTGAGCGCTCTTTAGGGGGGTTTTCGACTTCCGTAGCGGAGGTCGTGTTATCACGTTCCTCGTCACTGTCGGTGGTAGCAACGGTGGGTGAAGCATCGGCCTTCGACATAGCGTAGGCCGCCCACCTTTTGACCCTACGGTCTTTTAGAGTCTTTGGCTTAAGAAGCCGACAAGCCGTGCAAACTTCCTCTTTGTGATCGAGGGGCAATGCTTGTCCTTCCAAGTAAACTTGCCCTTGCAAAGCGGGCAAAACCTAAAGGGTGTACTCTCCATAGCCGAGGCAATAAATCGTGATAACCACCCCAAGGGAAAGGAAGGGGAAAAGGAAAGGCATTCTCAGAAAAGAACCAGAGATGTCCCACGACCCCCACTCTCCCTACTGTATATGGCCTGCGAGGCCAGGCCACGTGTTCGGCAACGCCGAAGGATCTCCTCCGCTCGTCCCCTCCGTCGAAGATCTTGCTCGGCGGAGACAGCTTCACAACAGCGTCGAGGGAGGGATCGATATGTTCTATATTAAATAGGAAAAACGACCAAAGGTCGAGGAGATGAAATCTGCAATGTCTCTCGAGGAGCTCCGCGTAAAGGCGACCAGTAGCTGGGCGGAAAAAAACAATCTGAGGGACCTCGACGCGTGAGGGATTGTGGGAACAACGCACGTCACTATAGGGATAGTGTTTCAGACACGCCTTGTCGACGTCCCTTTACGACTACGAAAAACAAAATGCAATACTCCGCAGTGACCACTGGATGTCGGACTATGCACAGCATGTGATTCTAAGCAGATCAACAAACATCAGAATAATAATAGAATAATAGAATAATAGAAACATGCATACATTTAAAACAATATCAGTGAGGTCATGAAATGAGTGATACATTCATGTGTTTTGTGTTGTCTTTAAGTGGAAACATACATTAATGTATGAAAAAGAAGATTTGTAAGCCGATTTATTATGTTTGTTTCTTCATAGTTTGTAGCAAAGTGTTCACTGTGCAGAAAGTTAACAGCAGCTTCCTGAGAGCATACCACTTGTGTGTCTCACAACTAATTCGCTAATTTGCTGAATGACTTTGCAAATATTTATTTAGGTACTTTGAAGTTGTATATGTATTATGCCATTTGGGCAGTTGAGGCTCTGTGTGACATATGATGGCAACCACTGGACATGGGGCTATGATCCCCTATCATACCTGACAATCACAGGTATAGTATGTCCTTATTTAGGAATTTGATACTTCATTTGACATATGGCAGCCAAAACTCTTGGCTTTGCAAACATGTTTGTTTGTTTGTTTATTTATTTGATAACGCGCTCCAAACCCATGGGTAACTGGGCGCAACAGAGATAAGAATAATTTAAGCTTAGTTACATCAGATACAACCAGTACAACATAAACAAGGATCTTGGTCACTGCATGCAGGTTACAGAGGTGCACAGGGTGCTGTAGATCACAAATTGTGGACACATGGTACAAGTAGACTAGTGGCTAGGTTACAGTATTTGTAATATACAAAATATACAGTAGGTACAGTAGGGCTAGGTTACAATATTTATAATATACAAAATATGCAGTAGGTACAGTAGTGCCGCAGTGAAACGAGAATAAAAATGTTGAGGAAAGTCGTTTGCCATAAGAAAGATATAAGTCCGCAGTGGCCTAGTATTAGTGGTCATTTGTGCGTAGCCAATTTAGCATGTTACATCTAAATTTGAGATAGGGCAGTTCTAATCTTAAGTCTAGGGGAAGTGCATTCCAGGTTGTGGCCGCTTTGACCGGGAAACTGGAGCCATCTGCTTTTATTTGTTTGAATCTCGGAATTTCAAGTAGGTGGGCATTGGCTGATCTAGTTGGTTGTGTAGAAATTCCTCTCTTTATCCTTTCAGTAAGGTATGGGGGTGCTATGTTGTTCAGGCACTTGGAGGTGAGCGATACTGTTTTGAGAAGGATCCTGTCATTTATTTTTAACCAGAGGGCATCTCATCTGAAATTAGAGATGTGTTCTCTGTTCGGAATGTTTAAGGCTGCTCTTAAGGCATTATTTTGTATTCGTTGAATTTTGTCTACATTATATTTGTTTGTTGCAATGCGCCTAAGTATAGGGCGTTGCAATAGTCCAGTTTGGACATTATTAGTGCATTGGCAAGTCTTATGCAGCTGGTTTCAGAGAGGAATGGTCGACAGGCTCTAATAAGTTTACAGGTGTAAGCAGACGAGGATGCTAGGGAGTTGATCTGTTTTTTTAGTGTTAAGGTGGAGTCCATGTAGAAACCTACCGTTTTTACTACAGGCATCACCTTAATTGTGTTACCGTCAATATTGAAGGAGGTGTAACTGGAGCTAAGCTTTTTTAGGTTAGGTTCTGAGCCCAGGATCAGGATCTCAGTTTTATCGTCATTCAGGCAGAGGCCTTGGGATGCCACCAATGCCTGAATGAGGAGGTATATCTAGTTTACCAAGGCCATGTCCTCAACAAAGTTGCCCGAAAGAGTAATAAGGATCTGGGTGTCATCTGCGTATTTAGTGTAGGTGACACCCAGTCTGTCCAATTTGTAAAAAGAGGGGCTTGGTGAAGATGTTATACATAGTGGGAGACATACTGGAGCCCTCTGGCACACCTCTGGAGATTTGGATAGAGTCTGCTGACACTGATGGGGAGAAGACTCTCATTGTGCGGTTCGCAAGAAAGGACTGAACCCAGGTTATAGCAGCCCTTAAAAAATGGGCTGCCGACTGAAGGTATTTTCATAAGACTGCATTGTCCACCAGGTTGAAAGCCAACCATAGATCAAGGAGGAGTAGCATAGCTGTATTCCCACTGTCCTTCAGCTCATCGATTTGGGTCTTGTGGTATATTAGTGCATTTTCAGTACCATGTTGTGGACGAAAGCCGGACTGGCGGGATCCTAATAAGTGGTTTACTTCTAGGTAATCCTGGATTTGAAGGTAGGCTACTTGATCAATTATTTTGAGGATGAAAGGGACAGTGGTAATGGGTCTGTAATTGGTCGGGATAGCAGGGTCTAGAGTTTGCTTTTTCAGTAGCGGGAGATCCCATGATTATTTAAGGTTAATAGGCACTGTGTCAGTCCTAAATGAGGCGTTAATAAGCTTTGTAATAAAAGGGGCTAGATCTCTAGCAGTATCCTTTATGATTTGTGCTGGCCAATTGTCGCCTTGGCAATTCGATGGCTTCAAGGAGAGTATTATTTTTTCAGTGTCTAGGATGGAAATGTCGGTGTATCTGAAAGGAGTGAGGGCGCTATCCGCAGTAGTTGTAGAGGGAGGCTGCGAGGCAGTCTGGTTCAACAACAATTTTTTATTTGCTATTTTTATTTGAAGGTATGTGATTTTATTTGACAAGGTATTTTGGATGTCGGTGCACCATTGTTTGTCTTTGGGGACTTCATCTGTGGGGGGCTAGAGGCTTCCATCTCGCGTAGGATAGTGAACAATTCCTTGGTGTTTGAGGTGGCCTTTGAAATTCTGTCATTAAACGTGTTCATTTTTGTAACGATAATTTCTTTTTTATACGCATTAGCAAAGTTGGTTAACTTGACTTTATTCTCATCCGTGGGAGAGTGGCGCCAAGTGGCTTGGAGTTTTCGTTTTTGGAGTCTAAGTTCTTTGTAGTGGGGGTGTACAAAGTATTGAGGTGTGCTATTTGCCTACTTTTGCATAGTTTAATGGGTGCAATAGTTTTAAGGGCTTTTGTCATAGCATTGTTAAAGCCCTCCACTAGGAGGATATAGTCAGCATTACTGGCGAGTGCATTGATGGATGGGAGGAGGTTAGGTAGTCGTTTTTCTACTGTAATGTCCTTCTTGCTTCTGGTTTGGAGTGGAGGTGCCATGGCAATAACTTTAGAGCTGTAAGGTTCGATAGAGGATGAGAAGCTGATGTGGTGGTGGTCAGTCTAGGACTGTGGGGCGATATTGGTGATGGAGATGTTGCAGTTCAATTCGGCCACCAAGTCAAGGACTCTTCCTTTATTATGGGTCGGGTGAGAACTTTTTCTGTGAGACCATGTGTGGCTGCAATTGATTGGGCATGTTTGTTTTCAAGGTCGTTGAAACCCAAATTGAAGTCTGTCATTAATAAGATCTGTGAGAAGTCTTTGAAGTTGTTGGCTAGAAGGCTAAATAAGTCCTCCTCGAAGGTTCCCAATGGACCTGGGGGTCTGTATACCAGATGTGTGGTTATTGTCCGGTTACTGGATATGGGTAGTTTGGCTGTGAGCTCCTTGCATGAATGGCATGCGTGTGGAGTGGCAAGTCTCATGGCAAGGCTAGTTTTGGAAATAATATCTAGACTGCCTCCTCTGGTATTAGGTCTGTCTATTCTAAGTATGTGGTTGCTATCAGGGATAGCTAGCATAAGGGTGGGGCCTGCTTCATCGTGGAGCCAGGATGCGGTTATTGCTGAAAATTCCAGGTTCTCATTAGTGTTGGTGTCTGCAATTTCAGTGGCATGTGCCACAAGGGATCAGGCGTTCACGAGAGCTCCTCATAAGGTAGGGGGCGATACTCCGTTTATGTGGGGGTGAATGATTCATTTTGGGTTGGTTAGCTCTAGTGTGAGTATAGGTAGATAGAATGTGCATAGAGTTGGGTGTTCTATGCCTATTTAACTGATCAGGTCTGGACGTAGGGTCCTGCACTAGAGGGATGGCATTGAGCTTAGGGTAATTTTTTTGCATGGAATTACTATTAGACTCATAGAGAAGGGAAAGCCTTGATCTGACTCTATTGTTTCTCGGCTGAGTTGAGCAAGGTGCAAACTTAACAAGGGCCATAATAGTGTAGAGGAAAGGACAAATAGGAATGGCAGGTTCAACTGGATCTTGTTTCTAATCATGGCTGTATGTAGGCCACTTTACAGAGAGAGGCTAATCTGGCGGTTCTTAGCTAATCACAAACCAGTTGATAGATTGAGGGTAATGCGGTGCACAAGTAAACTGGGTAATTCTAAACAGGTGGTTCACAAATCGGGCTGATTAGTTAGGAAATGCAATGCACAATTGGACCGGGTGTTAGGCGGAAACCTGTGCAGTTCCCTCTGGGACCACTGCAAAAGATTTAGGACTACAGGTGTTTGGCAGTAAACCCACTTGGTAGCAGTCTGTACCACACAGATTCACTTGGTAGCTGTGGCTGAGCAGTCAGACTTCTCTCAAGAAGAGTTAGGCAGTATGTGGAGTATACAAAATAGGGCAATTTACACAGTAGGACAAGCAAACACGGAACAAGGCTTTGGTGTAAAGATATATAGTTATTTATTTATAAAAAAACACATCTATGGAAAACACTCTGGCACTAATACGGCAAACAACTTCAATCACAATTACTATAAGTAAGTCAATCCCCCTAACAATAGTTCGACAAGTCTAGGTTCAACGGCACCACTTATTTGCAGACAGAGGTGAATGCTTTAACCTAGATGGCACTCTAGTATTCGTTAGGGCGGGAGAGAAGGGCAGGGTATGAAATCAACTCGGTACCAACACTTTTACAAACAAATGCAAGGCAAGTAAGGCAGGGTCTACTGTAGATCGCAAAGTTCAGAGGCCAGGCCCGCTCGGAGAGAGGCAAGGCGATATGTCCCAAAAAGTATCACAGTGGAAATGCACTTCGAGTCTTTGTCGCAAATTGTTATAGAAAGATTGGACCAGTTCAGAACAGAAAGTTAAGAAGGCTTGGAGGCGACCCAATGGAGAGGCGAGGATTCAGACACCTCACGCTAACCGACACAAGGGAAGCCAGAACGACACGGTACCTTGTTTGTGGAGAGACAACTCCAGCGGGGGCAGTTGTTCGTGGTGGTGGATGCACGTCGGGGCTTTGCCAAGAGAAGAGATGATCTCGTCGTCGAAGGAAAGTTGAAGATCGTTGCACCACCAGGGAAGAGACCAGCCGCGGAGTACTCCATCACAAGGCACCACCTTTTGGTTGCGGTGCAGGGGTTAGTGGCTATCCGGTTGCCGGGGTGCTCTGCACGGGCAATTCGACCACTGCGTCCTGGAACGAAGAAAAAGCAAAGGGGACTGGTTGTTCCCACCAGTCAGAGGAAGAGACTCTCCGGCGGGGAGATCTCCTCTGTCGTCGGGAAGTGGTGAGTCAGTTCAGCAGGGCTCCACCGGAGGTGTCGTCGTTGCAGGTCGGCTCAGCTTTACCCTCGTCGGATTCTTAGGTCCTGTGGCGACTTCTGAAGATCCAGTCCCAAAAGCCCTGCTTTTATGCAGAAAACCCCCATTCATTCAGCCTAGCTGTCAATCAAAACACGCTAAGTGGTGAGTGGGGTGGCTCACCACTTGGGCCGATCACACCAGAGTGCGACTTGAGTTGGCAAGGCAACTCAGTCCAGGGTGCCTAAACCCCCTCCCACACCCCCTGTGGTTACCCAGACAGAATGGCACCACTTTGGAGGGTCTCTGTGCAGAAGCCACCAAAAGTGGAACAAAGGGCTCAACCTCTGGTTTAGGAGTCACAGAGACGAACACAGACGCCATTTTAAAAACCGAGTTCTGGCAGAAAATACCAACCGATAGATTTATTTAAGATAAATAAACCGGTGGTATGTTAGAGATTAACGAGAAAAAGTATTAACCTCCAACAATGGGAAGAATCCCATTGGGTTATATTCGGGGTCGAATATAACAAGTAGTTTCCACTGCCACTAGCCAAAACTCGACGAGGGGGGACTGGACAGTGCCCCCTCGAATAACAGACCCAGGAGTAATCAAATTACCCCTACTAGTACGTCCACAATAGGATGGTTTGTACTAGTTCTGTTAGTAAATTTAGGTCTAGTAAAGCCAATGGTGACTTTACATGCCCGGGGAGACAGTAGTCAGTCCCCGGGTATGGAGTCTATGGTGGGGATCCTCTAGGACGCCCCAGTGTTACAGCACGGAGGGTGCGTTGTAACACACATAGCAAAACATATGAGACCCTATGGAGTAAAAGACCCCATAGCCCATAGAACACATTGACATTCAAAGGAATTAACCACATTCATGTCCAAGAGTGGGAGAAAAAGAGTCTCACTCTTGGCAGGATGGAAAAAAAAACTCCAGAAATCCAGCAAAGCTGCTGGGGGACTAACTAGGTTAGGAAATTCAGCCTAAACAGAGAATTCTCCCTAACACCGGGCATATCAAAGCAATTTGTTCACAGTTCGGCTAGTCCCCTAAGGTAATGCAGTGCACAATTGGACAAGGCATATCACAGCAGTTAGTTCACAGTTAGGGTAGTCCCCTAAGGTAATGAAGTGCACAATTGGACAGGGTATATCACAGCCGTTAGTTCACAGTTAGGCTAGTCCCCTAAGGCAATGAAGTGCACAATTGGACAGGGCATATCACAGCAGTTAGTTCACAGCTAGGCTAGTCCCTAAGGGAATGCAGTGCTCAATCGGACAGAGCATATCGCAGCAGTTAGTTCACAGTTAGGCTAGTTCCCTAAGGTAATGCAGTACACAATTGGACACAGCATATCACAGCTGTTAGTTCACAGTTAGGCTAGTCCCCTAGGGTGGTGCACTGCACAGTTAGACAAAACATATCGAAGTACGTAATTCACAGTTTGGCTAATCTACTAGGATAATGCAGTGCACAATTAGACTGGATAAGTCTGGACGTGTGGTTCACCATTTAAGCTAATGCAACATATTAGGCAGGTATATTTGTGGTTCAACTTGTGAAGCAGTTATGCAGTAGCTGAGAAGCAGTGTGGATGCAGAGAGCTGCACGGAGAGAGCTACACGGAAAAATCACGATTTCAGTAGTAATCTATATGGGGCTAGGTACAGAGGGTTATAAATGTCTTTCAGTGTGGCAGTTGCGAGTTAGTAAATGCCAATAGGAACAGGCCGTTGGGGGTCATAAGACAGAGGTGTGTTCGTCTATGATGGAGTTAATGTGGCAGGTGCCGACTGGCAATTTGCCCACAGTACCCAGGAGGATTAATGTGGGTGTGGATAACATTTGCAAAGGTACAAGATTGATAATGTTTTATAATATAGTGCAAGTACAACAATATAAGCGTATAACATTAAATTGTGTGTGCAACTACAGAATAGGTACTATTGGGGTGTGTGACAAATTGCCTTCTGGCAAGGGTTTGAAAGCCCTGGCTTTTATATTTTGATTAAATAATACAATGATGTGGGTAATTCCATCTCTGAAAGGGAAATCTGATAATCAGATTCCCCTTTCATAATCTCCATGCCATAAGAGTAGTGTGTACTTGTGCCTTGCTGCATCAGTATCCTGATTCACAGCTCCTGATCTATCAGTGGCACAGAGCTGTTTCAGAGGCCACATGTGTCCCATTGCCAGCTGCAGTGGCAACCAAGATTCTGCAACATAGGGGCTGCATTGGGGCTGCATTTATAATACATGCACTCCTGATACAAGGACCAAATAACTCTGAAGATATGTCCTGGTGGCACATACAACTGTAAATATAAGCCATACCTGAGTTAGGGTATGGTTGCAAGCATTTTTTGCAGAGTTGTTCCAGCCACATTAAATTGATTTTGCACATGTGTCAGCTCTATGGGCCCAGTTCAGCTGTGGAAGGATTATGTGTGTTCCTCCCAGACAAGGCCCACCCCAGTCCACTGACATGATTAGTCTTGGGGAATGCTTCTCTTTTTTCCTTTGTAAAGGTCAGGTAACACCCGTTCCCCCAGAACAGCCAGTTTACATTATGCTGCCCTGTGAACAGAAACAAAGAGACTCACCCATTCACAGAGAGCCAGGCCTCACACCAGGGGGCTGCATTTCAAAGGCCATTGATCCTATTGAGAAAGGGTGGGAGAGGAGCTAGGATTACCAGAGAGGGGGCTGTACAGTTTTTTGAAGGTACTGCCATCTTGATACTCTCTGCCTCTCTTTCTCTTTCTCGCCCCCTCCACTTCCTCTGGAGAAACGCATTTTGGGTGGCACATAATGAGGGCAAAGTCCACTAATTTCAAGAGCAGGGATTGGACCCCTACATCAGGCTAGCTTTTGTCCAATTCCCTGGGGACTTTCGCCGCCTATAAATAAACGGTTCCCCCACCACTTCTTTGAATTATCTTGGGAATCATCTTGAAGAATCTTTGGATTATCACTTGGGAGGAGAGCAGTACTTTCTAAGGTCTTCCAGTTGCGAAGGCAGGGTTCCAAGGCAGAGACCAGCTTTGCCCCTTACCATCCCCATGGACCATTGTGGGTGATCTGCTGCTGGAACAGGACCTGCCTCTCTGCTAGTCACAGTGCTACCCAGGACTTCACCGTGTTGGAGGAAGCCTACAGTTGTGTGCCAGCATCCCCCTAGTTTGGGAGTCTAAGAACAAGGACCTATCTTGTCCCTGAGTACCTGGAGTGGAACACACTGTTACCTAAAAAGTGACCTGCTGCTTAAGCCAGACTGCTTTTCTGCCAGCCACAGTGGTACGCAGGGCCTCACTGTGTTGGAGGACCCCTGCAGTTGTGTGCCAGCCTGCCCCGTGTTTGTGAGAATGGGAAAATGACACATCTTGTCCCTGAGCCACTGGATTGGGACTCACAGCACCCTGAGAGCCAAGACAGACTGGATCCTGGTGTTTTCCGCTGTTGAACTGCAAGGACCAGGTTTCATTAACTTTTCAACCAGCAGATCCCATGGTTGCTGCCTTTTGCTCTCCCCCAATCTTCACACAGTGCCAAGACGTCTGGTTTGGTGCTGCCAAACCATCAAAAACTGCAAAGGAGGTACTATTGACTGCCAACTGCCCCCTTGGTCCATTTCTGGACCCTAGAGACTTGTCACGTCACTTTCAACCCGTTTTGCTCACAAGTACATATCCTTTTTGAAGAACATAGCTCCTTTAATTTACCTTTCACCCCTGATTCATTACACAGAGTTCTGCATCTAATATCTTTGCTTATTCTATGTTCTTTCCTCAGGGGTGGGTTTTGTGTAGTGTCTTTCTATTTAATTATTATTGTACATGGTGTGTGTAATTACAGTGTATTTATTCATATAGAACCCTGATTGGACATTCCTTTATTTTGAATTGTTATACTTCACTGTTTGGGTTGCTAGTGAACCACATTATCACCCCACTTAAGAGTATGATCTTCCTTCAGCCCACGTTACCACAAAAGTCAAAAGAGATATATCTCGTGACAGTGCCTGTTTTACCTTTATGATTGTTTTGGCTCATGGTTTGTGGAAATGTGAGGGCTGGGTGGGCATTGTAGCCTCTACTCATCTGTTTTCTCCTGCAGGGCACTGAGGGCAGAAGTCAATTCATCACATTGTGTTGTGTAATTATTGGCTATATGAGTCACTTGTATCACCTCTGCCATTGATACTATATTCAAATGTGCTGTTCTTATTTCTTCTCACTTGCATGCCAAACTCTGATAAAAGGAGTCATTACGAAATCTTGAGGTTGGTGAATTATAGTCTGCCTGCCTCAAATCAGTTCAGCATAGGATAAACGTATGCTTTCTCTGGCTAAATGGAATCAGGTGTAGCATGGGAATAAGGGCACATGTATCTAATGTCACAATCAAGCACGAAAATATAAGCTGCAAAAGTCACTGTGAGAAAAGTGTGCTGCGACAAATCAAGCAGCCACATTTAGCAAAATGCTTCATGCTTACGCCAACAGAGCACTAGTAACAACGCTTCAACCAGGCCATAACACATCTTTGTAGACTAACATAGCCATGTACCTTTATTCAAACCCAACTGCATTTAACATGAATTTGAGAAATGTAGAAGTGTTTATATTGATTACTACATGATCGCTTTTATTTTACTTTAGCTGAATACATACACCTAGGCCTCAAGATTGAGTTAGCCATTAGCAAAGCATGAAAATCTCGCCATCACCCCATAACAGAAAGCTGCAGTCAGACCCTCACTGAAAGACACACTGGGCCTCATTACAACATTGCCGGTAGCCATGCCGCTATTGGCGGCATGGCTGCCACCAAAACCGGGTCCGGGTCAGGGTTTCCTGAATGGGGAATTACCGGGCCATTCCAGGTTTGGAGGGCCCGATAATTCCTCCTTCAAGGAACCTGGGCCCAGACCTTCCCCATTCCCATTCGAGCACCCATAGGGCTCAATGGGAATGAGTGCAGGGAGCTAACAACGGGCCGATTACGACTGGCCTGTTGTTAGCTCCCTGGTCCCCTCGCGGGACCCGGTAACGACACCTGGTTTTACCAGGCGTCCTTACTGGGACCCGCGCGGGAACCTCGTAATCTGGCGGAATGCGTTTACCGGGTCCGCATCCACTTGCGGCACCCGTTAACCCATTCCGCCAATGTTGCAATGAGGCCCACAGTCTCAGTTGCAACATAAACACAGCCACAGGGCGAATACCGTGCGTTAGGCAAACCCTCTGGGACCACTCTGGGACCACTACACACAACTATGACTACAGGTGTAAGCAAAACCAAACTTTGGTATAAGTCTGTACCACACAGTTTTTGGTAGCGAGCTGAGCAGCCAGGCTTATCTCAAGAGGGAATGTGAGCTTGTAATGAGGTTACACAGAGGTCCATAATCATTCAAATAGACTCTTACACTCAAGGTTTCTTGGTAAAATACTTATTAATGTATTACACAGTCAGTTAGAAAACATTCACTTAAAGGAGCCAATCAATATCACACAGATATATACTACAGTACTTCACACTATCAGGTTCTGAGGCAATTAAACTACTTTGAAAGAGGACCAAATGTCATTCAGAGCATTTGAAGTAGGAGCAAAAAGGCATAAGTTAATAAAACGGATAATAGAGATAATCTTAAACAGTGCAAATAGTTGGAGTTCACCAGAGGAGTTGTTCCAGTACAATAGATAGGCCAAGGTCAATGGGCTAGAGTCTTCTAAAAGTAAAAACAGTTCTGGTAGTAAAACAGAAAAGTTGTTGCCACGATTCTCAGAAGTAGTTCATAGAAAAAAAGCTTTATATATCGGGTCACAAGCTGAGTAGGCCTGCAAGTTGCCAAAGTTTCACACACTTTCGCAGTGAGAGTTAAGTTCTCTTGGTCGGGTTTTCACAGTACCTTAGATTGAAGAAAAAGATGCAGCTGAGGACTTCTGTTCCTGGCAGTTCCTGCAGATCTCGCTGTTCCTGAGCCTCAGTCATGGGGACAAGGGGGAGGACGTCGGAGGACTCTTGCACAGGGACTGTTCACAAAAGCTGGCAAACTGGCAAATCTTTGATACCGGTAGCTGTTGTCAAGCACACAAACTGGTGTCCTTCTCCCTGGCTATTCGGTTTCCTGCAGCACTATGAGAAAACTACAACCAGCTCTGAGAATGGTATTCAGGTGGCTTACGAATTGATTGCTCCCACCAACTCAAAGGAACAAGTTCTCCTTGAAGGGCCTCTCTTTTGAGATGAACTTGGCGATTCAGACCTTCAGCAGGGCTTCACTGGGCAAACCAACGGTCCAGGAGTTGCAGCAGCCATCCTCTTCCAGCTCGTCTTTGGTTCTTTCATTCCAGTGGTCGACTCTGCCTTCCAAGCCAAGAGACTCACCTTTTAAACTGTTTTTTCCTATTCATTCCAGCCTAGCTGCAACTCAACCAGCAGGGTGGCTATCCTTGCCAAGCAGTCAGCCAGCCAATCATGCCAGAGTGCATTTGGGTCTCCTAGTAGACTAAGCACAGGGAGTTTCTGGCACCTCCCTCGCTTCCTGCCCACCCTAGACACTTGGGCGCCAGAGGCGGTCTTCAGTCCTGAAGCCCACAAAAGGCGTAGAAACAAAGGGACCAAACCTGGTTTGGCGCGCAGAGACAGACTCTAGAAGAACCTTTCCAAAAAGAAATGGTGAAAAAAGAAGACTGGGACCCGTTTAAACAAAGGAGGCTCAGACGCCATCTTGAAAAATATGCCTCCCGTGAATTTTAGTTACCAGTGTTCACGGTCGGGAAAAATCATGGAAGTTCGTTGTAAAACCACTGCCACCAGCCATTTCGCATGGAAATGGTAGCATGAGACTGCTACATGAGTTTCTAGACATAGGGGATACTAGGCAACCCCTCCAACACTCTATTGTAATATAGGGTGTGCTGGGTCTAGGAATTTAAAAAGACTAGTAAAGTCAATTTAACTTCACTTTCTCTGGAAAACAGTAGTTTATCCCAAATAAGGTATCTAAATCTTGGGACAGCCTAAAAGGCTTCCCTAAGTCACTGAACTTAGGATGCTGTGTGACACACATGAAAATATGATGCCTATGGGGTTGTCTAAAACTCCATAATCAAAGAACACCAGATTAAAACACACATCAAAATACATGAGAGAGTGGGAAAAAAGGGTCACACTCTCCAGGTAAAATAAATGAAGCCCTAAAAATCCAGCAAAGTTGCTGGAGGTCTCTAAGGTGAAGGGAATTAGCACATTTATGAGAATTCCCCCTAACACCGTGCAATGAGTGGCTAAAACGCAAGGGGAGGTGAGAGCTTTCCCAGGGTTTAGTCGTGGTAGTGAGATTATGGAAGAGCGATGCAAAATTATACTAGACCACAGGATTTAAGGACAAGACACTGTGCCCAGAATGGCCAGACTACATCAGGTTTGCCGAGTTCCCATAGCCATGTCCCAAAGAAATATAGCAACTTGTGTTCCTAAGCAGAATAATCAAACGCAGCTTAATGAAAGTCACACATTGGCAGAAGTTGAGCAGTAAGACACAAAAATCATTTTTAAAGAGAGAGATACTGTGCTGAGCACACTGTAGGAGAAATCACATTCACAGAGCTCTTTCTGGCACACAAACAATATGCAAAGAAACAGTTAACCACCACTCGGACCTAATTGGGACTTAGTGAACAACACAGAAGATTATCCATCATGTGATTGCAACAATGATAATGACAACTTGTGAAGCCATACCACAAATGAGCAATATTACTCATAGTATAGCATTAACCAGGAACATGAGGTCAGTACAGTAGTTCACATCTACGTCACACTGCTTGTACTAGCAAAATAAAGACAATGTGATGGCAACATACACTGCGCGAACACATACACCTCACACCATCACACTTGTGCCATTATGAAAGAGCTGAGTTTGTTAGCAGCTAAGCCCTAGCACATAAGGTCAGAATCCAGACAGATGTACTCATGAGAACTAGGAAGGACATGCAGGTAGTCTTTGCACCAAGAGAGTTGCTAAAAAAACTGATAGTGCATAGTTCATGATGATGGGAACAGTATTCTGGTGCCAACCGCTTAGATCATTTAGGAGGAAAGTTAAATGTTATAATTTTATGTCACACTGTAGCATCTTACATTACAATTGGTTGAGAGATCTGTGCTTACTCACTCCCTAAATACTCCTCCTGGAACAGCCAATAGAGAACCAAATAAGACTGTTACATGTTTTTAACACTCACCATCCAATCATGGAGAGTGAAAAGGGACGATATCTTCACTGGACATGAGCTAACTAGCATGTGCGTCAGTGTTACCACATGTTTAGGATAGGCCAATAAAGTTGTGAAACATATGGAAGCACATATACTGTAACTCACACCAGCCAATGAAGGGGAAGAAATGTGTATCAATTTGTAACAATTTGTAACAAATTGTTGCTTTTTGCTTTCTGTAACCAGGATAAAACCATACTTTCGCTCTACTTGAATTTGAATGTCTGCTAGATATGTCCCTGCTTAGGCAGTTGCAATATATTTTTGTTTTTATCATTTCTCGTGCATCACATTTTTTGGCTCTTTGGAATACTTTTATTAATACAAAAAGGGATTTGCCACATATACACAAGACAGTGTTCGTACCAGGAGGTCAACAGTACAGTTGTTACTACAATTCCAATGGATTCTACCACACAGGTTGGTATTCAAAAGCAGATCTGTATGGCTAATTATGAGATTTGGGAATGTTGATCATGCCCTTCAAAATGCATTTGCTCCAGGTCCAACGAAGGATTGAGTTCAAGATTCTTCATATCATGCATAGAGCTTTCTGGAAATAATTAACTGATTAAATTACTACCTGCTGCAGATGACTCACCTCACCATCCTAACAGAGCAAGAGAAACAGACAAACAATGCTTGCCTTTTAAATCTATTGGACAATGTTGCACAGGATCTAAAAAGTAAAAACAATGCTTTGAAATCCTTACTCTGTCTAAATGCCTCTATGATCACTGTTTGCAATCCGTCTTAAGACCCAAGGTAGACCTTCAACAAAATATCTAGTAGAAGTGTGACAGGGGTGTGGGGAGCAGCATGGAGAACATGTCTTAAATTACCTGGGTTTGGAAGGCACGACGTATAGATGGGCAAGAAAGTGGTATGTTCAAAAGGAGGCGGTCCTGCTGGATAGTTTTCCGTTTATTTCTCCTCCATAAAAAACAGATGTCAGTTAAGATGTAACTTCTTTGAGGGCATACGGTTGTTGTCCTCCATTCCAATTTAGACGTGTTAGAGCAAGTGCATTAGATGTACCGTTTATATTTTTCTTTACTTCTCAACACTGTAAAACATCTTATCACACACCACAGCCTGCAACGCCAGTATAAAAGCTGTCTTATTACATGCTAGTTGTGGCAACAATTCTGATTTGTAATGAGAAAAGTGACATCACTACTGCTCTATAATCAGCAAGTAAGCTTCAGTTGTGACTTTGTGATGCCTGCTGCTTGAGCCAGCACAGAGCAGGATTCCAGCTGCCACTGCAGCACTTCATCAAAGCCATGAGTTGCTTTACAAATTCCTTTCTTCTAAAATGACTTGTTGTGACAATTAACGGCCTTAAATTAATAAGGTACTGTTTTTTATGATGTGCACGGCTGGAGATTAACACTTAGGAGCAATAATCTGAATGCAATGGCTTATTGTAAAGTACAGAACGAAAACAGGTTTAGGTGCCTTTTATTAAACAGCTTAAACTATTTTTCTGCAACACTTGAGAATTTGCATATCATTTGTTTATGTCTAATGAAATGAGATTCTACATTGATTATACAAATCAACAACTGGAAGATCTCTTAAAATGTATAAAGCAAGATACCTGGTATTACAGAGGATGACAGTGTACGTCTTTATAGTAGAAGGACTCAAATATCCCCTGCCGTACCTACAAATCGCCACCGAGTTCCATGGCCACTCTACGGGGTACTTCATCCCCTATACTGTACATTAGTGCACTGTACACTTGTTTCACGCAGTTTCAATTTATTAGTTCGGCGGTATTTTGACCTCTGTTTTACAAAATGCAGAATCCAAATGGAGGAAGGGGGATTAGGGAAATTCACGATATAATGCAGACAACTATTATGGACGAAATCTGCACTTGCCCCCTTGGTCTGTACAGTCTGTCGGAGATACATTTAATAATGTTTTTGTGAACAATACATGTACGCATTTTTCAATCTATGGAATAGAAAGTAAGAAAACACCGATGGCAACGTATGTAGATTGAAAGAAAGCTGTTTCCTTTGGCATAAAGGTTCTGAATAGGCTTTTAATAAAACCCCACACATTTGATGAATATATGTTTCTCCACGTGTACAGCTACTTCCTAAAGTGCACCTATTCAAGTACAGCCAGCTCTTTCCCGCTGCTGCCCCTTCAACAGCTGAACAGGAGCGGGAAGGCCACAGTTACCAAGGCCTAATATTACCAAGGCAAACACATTGCTTTACTAGTAGCACAAAGAGACTAACACGTGAATTATTAAACTGTGAACAGAGCAGTTCTGGATATGTGAACATCGTTGAGTCTAAGAACTAGTAACAGTAGAATATAAATGCATTAGAGGTCCTGTTAGCTCCTGTTAGTTCGAGCCCGCTTCGACCACTGCTTAAAAAGCGAATCTTAGTGTTTCACCCCTGATATATATATGTAGGTTTCCAGGTATACTCCTCTACTAAATGCTTTGCAAAAGATTACCATTTCTGAGCCTTTATCTGGCCCCTTTGAATTGTTATCCTCCTGCCTCCTTACTTTTCACTCTCTGAAGGGCCTCGGAGTGCATGTTTCATATTACAAGACCCCCAAAATAAATGCACGAATAAACAGTGACACCGAATCTCATCAAACTAAGTGTCATGAATTGTCGTCTACGTCCTTTCTGGTCCTCCTGGTCCCTGACTCGCAGAGGATTGCATGCAGTATTCCTTTCAACATGGCCGCTCGGAATGGAATGCTCTGGATTAGTCTTTGCGTTCCACGCTGCTCATCCTACAAGAGAGACACGCCCCCGCGGCTCTCCGCGTCTCAACGCTACCGCTACCTGTATTCGGACGTGCTTTGCCGGAGTTCGATCGGGGCTCTCGCTTGATTCCTTGTTCCCAGCTCCTTGATTCCCCGTCCCATTCCTACCCTCTCCAAACTCCTGGAAAACCTTCTGCGCTCAAGTCACGGTCCTCCTTGCCTCCGAGCGTAACTTGTTTGCTTCCTGGTGTTACCCTGGACTTTCTGAATGCTCCTGGAAACTGAACCGCTATCCTCACGCTGGACGCCGAAGATCAGCGTTCGGGTCTATACAAATCCCGGACCGTAAAAAAGAAGAAATCCCAGAAGGTTGCAAGTACTCAACAAAAACAGGTGAGATGGGGAGAGATTTGTGACAGATTGAGATGCCATAAAAACGATACAGATACAGAGATGGAAGCCACCATTCAAGACCTCATGCGAGGCATGCAGGAGTTAACAATAGAGGTACAGAACCTCATGGCAGAGAACGCTGCGTTAAAGCAGTTAGTTCTATCACGTGATTCAGCGACAAAAGAAAGTGTGTTGTTGGGAGGAATAGTGGACAAGTATGACGGTTATTCCAAGACTCTCCACGCCTTCCTTGATTTGTGTCTAGTTCACTTCACCTTCAAACCCTACTATTTCTCCACTCCTAGAGCAAAGATGGGTTTTATGATCTCACACCTCACTGGAAATGCATTGACTTGGGCAACCTCCCTGGTCAATTCAGGTGATGCCCTCTTGGATGACTATGATGGCTTTGTGAGAGCCCTTAAGGAAATGTTTGATCGCCCAGAACAAGTGTACAGTGCTCAAGAGAGACTACTCGAGTTTCAACAAGGGTCCCAGGATATGCTCACCTATGTTACTCTGTTCAAACAACTTGTAAAGGAAGCAGACTGGTATCCAGAAGCTAGTTTTACTCTCTTCCGAAGGGGGCTCAACGAAGAAATAAAAGATGAGCTATCAAGGGTGGCCCGCCCAAGTTCCTTCCAGACTCTTATGGACCTATCCTTGCAGATAGATTTCCAAATCCAAGAAAGAAGAGCAGAGAAAAAGAAGTCTAAGGCGAGTTTCCAAAAGACCAGCACGGAACATGCTCCTAGAGCAGAGCCTACTGTTCCTTCTACCCAGGACCCCGGACCTATGCAACTAGGAGCCTTCCATGGACCCATTACCCCTCAAGAAAGGATGCGACGGATACATAGAGGTCTGTGCATGTATTGCGCCTCCGATAAACATCTGGTGAGAGAATGTCCTATTGCTCCTCCACGGCGTTCGGGAAACGCCAGCTCCCGATCCTAGATGGAGCATAGTGTCGGGAGAGGGATGTTTGCTCCACATCAATTCCATCCTTGAACTCTCCTGGACAAAATAACCTTGTGGTTCTTCAGGCCTTACTATCGCCTTCCAAGACAGAATCCTACCCCATCCTGGCATTAGTTGACTGCAGAGCCATGGGCGTATTTCTAGATCAAGATTGGGTCACTGCTCAAAACATTCCATATGAAAGACGCATAACAATGCAACCAGTAGAGGCCATTTATGGAAGGCCTCTTTCCTCAGGACCCATTACCCTTCAGACTAAAGAGATTCTACTTTCTATTAATCACCATCAAGAGAAGATCAAATTTGACCTCATTAAATCAGCCCATTATCCGATTGTTCTTGGAATGCCCTGGCTACAAAGGCACAATCCTTACATCAATTGGGCAGCCGGCTCACTGTTTCTTGGATCTGAATATTGTATGGCTCACTGCCTATCCCTGGATACCGTACCAAAGCCTTCTGAAGACTTTCAAGAGAACCAACAAAGTCCAGTCACCGTTTCTAACATCATCCAGATTCCCAGAGCCTACCAAGCCTTTTCTGATGTCTTTTCGACCGCTATATTTCAAGCTCTACCTCCTCACAGACCAGAAGATTGTGCCATCGATACCGAGCCCTCTGCAGTGATTCCTTTCGGCAGAATGTTTATATTATCTGCACCTGAAAAGAGGGCTCTCCGAGAATACCTGGATACTAACATGGAAAATGGTACCATACGCCCGTCCAAATCTCCAGCGGGCGCTTCATTATTCTTCGTTCCAAAGAAAAATACCAAGGAACTCAGACCATGTTAGGACAACCGTGGTCTAAATCAGTGTACTCTCAAGGACCGTTATCCCTTACCCCTCATCTCGGATATCCTAGAAGCAGTCAGAGGTGCAGTAATCTTTACTAAATTAGACCTAAGGGGTGCTTACCATCTCATTCGTATAAAAGAAGGTGACAAATGGAAAACAGCCTTTAGAACTCCCTTTGGCCATTTTGAATACCTAGTCATGCCCTTCGGACTTGCTAATGCCCCAGCAGTTTTTCAACGTTTCATGGATAGGGTGTTCTCGGATATGCTATTCCTCTTCGTCATCGACTACCTGGATGATATCTTGATTTACTCCAAGGACCTTCTAAAGCATGAAGAGCATGTTAAGGCAGTCCTACAATGATTACGTGAAAACAAACTCCTGGCTAAGCCCGAGAAATGCCTATTTCACGTCACTTCTGTTCATTACCTAGGATTTGTCCTTAGCCCAGAAGGAATTGGAATGGATCCTTCAAAGGTAAAGGCCATACTATCTTGGCCGGCTCCCACTACCGAGAAACAAATTCAATCCTTTCTGGGACTTGCTAATTTTTACCGAAAGTTCATATCGTCCTTTTCTGAAATTGTTCAACCAATCATTTCTCTCTTGAAGAACGATACCCCATTTCTCTGGTCTGCAGCCCAAGACAAGGCATTCCAATGATTAAAGACAGAGTTCACTCAAGCCTCCATCCTAGCGCAACCCGACATTAACCGACCATTCCTAGTGGAGACGGATGCCTCTAACTACGCCATAGGAGCAGTCCTAAAACAGGAATTTGAGGACAAATTGGAGCACCCCATTGCTTACCTTTCACAAACTCTGACTCCCAGTGAGACTCATTATTCCGTCTTGGAAAAGGAGCTATTAGCCATCCGCCAAGCCTTTACAGAATGGCAACATCTACTCCTGGGAGCTAGGCATCCAGTCCAGGTCCGTACGGACCATCGAAATCTTCAAGTTCTACAATCCGTGGAGTGTAGGAACAGTCGTCAGGCCCGTTGGGCCTTCTTCTTTGCCCAATATCTGTTCCACATCCATCATGTCCCTGGATCACAGAATATAATTGCTGATGCCCTTTCCAGACGTTCTGACTATGAAAACCCTGAGGTTCGGACCTTTCCAAAAATGTTTCCCCACACAATCTTTGTTGCCCAAGCACTCACACTCCTGGAGAATACCCAAGGCCAAACTTGACTTTCGGACCTCTGGAAGGAGCACAAGAGAAATAACAGATGGAATCTCACAGCAAAGGACGGGTATTTATTCAAGGACAATCACCTAGTTATTCCCACTCCTGGACTGAGACAAAGAATCACAAGGCTATGTCATGATACCTTACATTCGGGACATCGTGGAATTACCAACACTCTCCATTTAGTACAAAGACAGTTTTGGTGGCCGAAGATGAAGGATGACATTAGGATCCATGTCCAAACATGCGCCATTTGCAATCAGAACAAACATGATAATAAGAAGCCGGCCGGACTCCTACTCCAACCAGCAATACCAACAAGACCCTGGGAATTCATCGCCACTGACTTTATCATGGAATTACCACCCTCAAGAGGCTACACAACAATCATGGTCACTATTGACTTGTTTACTCACATGGCTCATTTTACACCCTTACCCAAACTACCTTCCTCATCAGATCTTGCCGGAATTTTCCTGGAACACATACTCCGACTTCATGCTCTGCCTTCCAAAATCATTTCAGACCGAGGACCCCAGTACATATCTCAGTTTTGGAAGCAAGTGTGTCGTATTCTAGGAATCCAACGTGCCTTATCCTCTGGCTACCACCCACAAACCAATGGAGCCACGGAGCGTGTCAACCAGACTCTCGAACAGTACTTACGTTGTTTCGGCACCAAAGTTCAGGACGATTGGTCACTCCTAATACCTATGGCCGAGTTTGCTTATAACAATTCATATCACACAGCTATCACGACCAGTCCCTTCTTCTGTAGTCAAGGATTCCATCCATCTGTCCTACCCTCCGTACTCACACATCCTACCCCAGTACCTGCAGTAGATTCCTGGATCGAAAACCTCATCACAGTCCATAAGGAGGTTAAAGAAAACCTAGAAAGGGCCCGAAAAGATGTAAAACGTTATGCTGACTCTAAGAGAAGACCTGGACCTCCCTATTCAGTAGGAGATAAGGTTTGGTTATCCTCGAAGCTTCTTCCTAGACACCTGCGCCCTAATAAACTGGCTCCCAGATACTACGGTCCCTTTTCCCTACAAGAAATCATCAACCCAGTGGCCTTTCGACTTCAGTTACCTGTATCTTGGAAAAGGATTCATCCAGTCTTTCACACTTCTCTGCTAAAACCTTACGTTCAGTCATCCCCAACAGCTCCTAGATCTACCCCTGTTATTGTAAATGATCATCTGGAATACGAGGTTTCCAGGATTTGTGAGTCATGATATCGACGAGGTCAACTACAATATCTGGTTGAGTGGAAAGTTTGCCCTGATGAAAACACACATTGGAAATGTATCTTTTTTGCACTATGACAAATTTTGCCCTGGTGCTTATACCATGCCACACTGCACTTGTCATGGTGAAATAGTTTACTAATATGTGCAAGTGTTTTTAAAAATAGGGCAAACTTTGTCCTAGTGCTAACACTGTGCAAGCTTTGCACTTGTACTGGTGCAACGTTTCTGTAATCTGGCCCTTCTAGAGCATGCCTGGCAGATAATCAGGCCCCCTCCAAGCAAACCTGGAGCAGACAACCTTGCTTTGAATTTTGCTAATCCTTCAATTTGTTTGGCTACTCCCTATTGAACAGCTTGTTGTTTTCGCTTTTCTTTCCAAAGACCTTCGGTTTTCTTAAAGTCCAGGAAAGAAGGTGGCCTTGAATAATCCATTCCCAGGACGCAACCAAGGACTGTAAACTGAGTGTTTTGCATTCGTTCTAGTAAAGAAAAGCGTTCATCAAGAGAAGAGGTGATTCGTTGTTATGTTTACAGCTTTTGGGTAGTCCAACGTCTGCTATTCGTGTCCTCTTGGTGCTAAGAACTGTTTCTGATTCATTAACAAACTGCACTTGGTTGTCGGTTTCCTGGTGGGGGAGGACCATAACAAGGGAGGGGGTGTCTTGCACCCTTCACCCTTGCATTTGTTAGCAGTTGAGTGTTCTTCACCTTCATGTCTGTCTTGGGTTTATTTGCAGATTGAGGACAGATGGTTGCAGGCTTCGCTTTGAGGAGACAGATCGCCATAAATGAGTGTGCGAAGTGGAAGTGTTTGATCTTGCAGCCCCCCAAAACCTTGGTGTGCATAGGCAGTCCAGTGCGGTGTGCTGGCTTCAGGAGTGTGTGTGTCGATAGTCTTATGTTCATTGGTGCTCAATAGCTGTATACTTTCTTATGGTGAGATGAATGTAGGGGATTTCGTCTTGTGACCTCCAAACCGCTTACGTTTTTTGGCAGTTGAATCATATTTTCTACCTTCACAGATGCCCTGTTTACTGACTGACAGTCTTCATATCTATGAATTCTATTCTAGATTGTCACCGTCCTAAGTATATAAGTCTGACCATCCCATGGGGATAGATAGAAAACGATAGAAAAGATAAATGGTTTTTGTAAACTCTTCGCCCTACATGTAAAGCATAAGTTACATTACCCACATACCCAAATCCGTGTCCATTGCTACAGAGGTGCATCACATTACTACACATTATTGTTTTCGCAGGGGGTAGGGAGGAATATAAGGCAAATCTTGTTATGAGCCGGCCTTGTGGATGCAGCAGCCAGAGCAGCCAGTAGAAAAATAAATAAATACAAAATACAAACAAAGAAATACAAAAATGAGTACCAAAAGATGGTCCACGAAACCTTTTAGTGAGATAAGAAAATATCATTGTTTGCCAAGATTTCCACTCGGCAAATATTTATCGTAGATGAAACATAAACCTTAGAAATTAGCAAAGGTGGAACCTAAGTTACATTGATTGGAAACATTGTAATCTTTGACTAGTGAAGTATCGATATCACATTTTTCAAAGTTATTGGGCCTCATTACACGGTAAACCCTTACCACCTTACTACGAGGTCCCTTTGCGGGTTGGTACATCAATGCCTGCTTTTACCAGGCGTTAAAAAATGAACCCGCAAAGGGACCGGGGTGGTAATTACGGTACCGCAATTTGCGGTATCGTAATTAGCGCCTTCCCCATTCCCATTATGCCCTAGGGGGCCAAAATGGGAATGGGGAAGGGCAATGGAGGAAGGAGGAATTACTGCCTTCCCAACCTTGGAATAGGGCAGTAATTCCCCTTTCCTCCAAGGTGGTACCGGTAAATTACCGGCATGAACCATGGCGCTAATAGCGCCATCGTTTACCACCTACCGTGTAATGAGGCCCATTGTCTGCCCCAGGCCCTCCAAAACCGTAAACATTAGTGCACACTTGTATAGCAAGTTACATGATATAAAATGCTGAAAAAAATGGCATGGGACATTTTGCATTGGATTTCCCGTAGGGGAAAAAGACACTCATTGAAATGGTGCACAGCCTAAACCGCTGGACGTATTTGCTTCAAATGTCCAACTAGTGCCACACAAACTGGTGCAGTTGGGCTTTTTTTAATAGAAAATGTGGTGTAGAACATGGTACCCTGCACCATACTTTGTCATATATATCTACCGTGGTGCATTGCAGCGAGTGAGGCTTTTCAAAAATGAAATGCCACCTATTTTATTTAATTATATCTTCACTGATGAAATTAATTCTCAGTTGAGTCCACATTTAGGGGCCGATTCATAGAATCCTGTGCAGAAAAGGTGCAAGCGCAGTGTGCCAAAAAGGAGCCTGCGCCAGTAGTGCCACGGAGAAACAATTGTGTGGCACGCGTATTAATGGATTCTCCGAGGCATCAGTAGCTGTGGCACAAGGAACATCAAGCTGCGCGAGTAATGCCCCCAACACGCCCCCACGTGCAGTAAAAAGCAAGCAAAATGCCTAACACAGTGCAAGACCCCGCACCATCACTGGTCCAGCATACAGTCCCCCTAGCAAAATTGCATGAAAACCATGTGCAACCTCCACCCTGACCCCAGAGTAATTGCGTGAAAACACCTTGCAAACCCTGGCCGCACCCCAGAAAATTTGTGTGAAAACTCCACTTGTACCCCGGTCACACCCCAGCATAATCATGTGAAAACTCAGCACGTAGCCCGGTCACACCCCAGCCATGTGAAAATTCAGCATGAAACCTGGCCGCACCCATTATCGCATGAAAACTCAGCACGTACCCCAGTTGCACCCCGCGTAATTGCGTGAAAACTCAGTGCTTACCCCTGCCGCACCACAGCCAAACCTTGTGAAAACTCTGCTCGTGCCCCGGCCGCATCCCAGCGTAATCGCATATAAACTTTGTGCGTGCCCTGGCCGCACCCCAGCGTACTGTGTGCACCCCGGTCGCACCCCAGCATAATTGCATGAAAACCCTACGCCTACCCTGGCCGCACCCCAGGCAAATCACGCGAAAACTCTGTGCATAGCCCCGTCCAGACCGGACACCCCCAGCCCCCTCACCCGTGACACCACCCTGCAGGCAGCCCCTAACACATGGGACACCCCAGCCCCCTTCACCCATGATCCCACACTGCAGGCAGCCCCCTCCAGACTGGACACCCCCAGCCCCCTCACCTGTGACGCCATCCTGCAGGCAGCCCACTCCAGACCGGACACCCCCAAAACCCCCTCACCCATGATGCCAACCTGCAGGAAGCCCCCTCCAGACCGGACTTCACCTGCATGCTGAATGGTTGATGGTGTCTCTTCTTTACTGTGTAGAAAAGGGGAGAGGCATTATTTGGAGAAGTAATTGTCCCACAGGGTGAGGATGCTTTTAGGATGTAGGTCTGTGTTGAGTGTTTCTGTTTTGAGGTTAGAGATGCATGCGCATATGGATGGTGTGTGTTTGTGAGTGTGTATCTTTTGCTGGTAGATGTTGTTTGTTATTATTAAGGGTGGGATATATGTAGTGGATAAGCTTGGACAGAGTGACAGAGAATGCAGGCTGAGAGAATGTTGATGTATGAATGTGTTCTTTGAGAGTCAGTTGGAGATGTGGACCCCTGAGAGAGGATGCCGGTGCATGTTGCCCTAAGCTTAAGTGTACGTGAGTTGATGTGCTTGATAAAATGTACAAGAACTTAATTAACGAAGGAACTAGTACATCTGAAGATGTCAAAATCATCTTTAGAAGAACCCAATCTTTACAATATGCTTCTATTTACCTTGTAAATAATTAGTAAATAGGTCTTTTGATCTGTAAATGGATTTTTATGTGTTGATATGTTTGCTCAATTGATTATCTGTTTTGTAAAGTTTTAATTTAAACCAAATACAATTTTAAAAAAGAGTCAAATAATATCAGGATTGCAATGGAGTTAAATAACACTCCCTTCCCCAAGCTTTTGTAATAAAGGTTCATTAAGGGGTCCGGTGGATAGTTCACACAGTTCAATGAGGCACAGTTCTTCCAGGCTTCCCTTGCTTGGCTCTGAATTCACACAGTTCATCAACATACAGTTTGCTCAGGCTTCGCTCGAATGCTTGTGTATACATTTCTCAAAACACAGTTCTCTCAGGCTTCCCTCACCTGATTCGGCATCATCGAAAAAATGGTTCACAAAGGGGATCCCTTCCCCAACAGTTCAATATAGGTTTCACACTGGGATTTCCTTTCCCAACAGTTCAACAATCCTTCAATGGTTTACATGACAGAGTCTTCCGCAAATGCACAGCATTCGCTAGCCGTGTGAGGGACCACTCTACCAGGGAAGCATTTACACAATCATGCCATTGGCACCTCTTTACTTAATAGTACAGTAACATAGACGTTCTCAAACACACAGTATCTTGCTCACCCTTGTGTGGGGCCACTCTGTTACTTAGGCTGTCTAAACAGTTTGTGCTCCTCTTTCTATTTCACATTTCACTTGGTCATGCCCCCGGCACTGCCTTTCACAATCTTCACTTCGTTGTGTCCTCGGCACTGTCTTTCACATTCTTCACTTCATGGGTCCCAGGCCCTATTCTTTATTCCACAAATATAACAGTTCTTATTTCACTTTCATGAGCCCTTTGTAATTTGCTATCTTAAAAAGTCTATCTTTGCTCGTGTAAACGTAAACGTGGCCTTGCCGTCACTTTGAATATCATCACACACTATCAACAATGGAAAATTGAAGTTTAAATCTTCATTGCATCTCTCGCCATAAGCTTGTCCTCGCTTTGCAACATTTTATTTCATTTGCGCCTCACGCCTTTCACAAACCCGGGCTACCTTCTGCTTGGAACTCACAGCTGTGTTTCTCTTTATCGATTGATGCGTGCCGAGGTAAGGGTCTTCTCTGCTGCCACTCCGACACTCCTGGGCTATCTTACATGCCTGGGGGAATGAGCACCTGTACCAGGCTTTCTCTTTGGAGTTTGTTTCCCCAAGCAACCCCCTTTTGGCTGCTTGGAGATATGACTCCCTCGCCATGCTTTCTGCAGCCTTTTCACCTCTCATGCCCTCAGCGTCTCAGTGCTTTGTTCTCCACTGACACATTTTGGGGTACCTAGGCAATCTAGTTCACCTGCCTGCTCTACCTACAACTCATGTACATTCTCAGGCTCCAATCCGCTCACTGTGTAACTCTAGGCTCCACCTCCTGTACTCTGGGTAGCCGTCAATGTGTTTCAGGTGTGTGATTTTAACTGAGTGCCTGACCCTGCCTGGCCTCATTAGCAGGACAGGCCCATTGCACATCACACGGGGTAATATTCCTAATCTCTGTCTTCCTCTTCCTTTTCTGAGTAGTTGGGCTGACACAGAAAGGAGGGGAATCATGGGAGTTTTAGTATCCCATAAAGGCAGAGGGAGTATGGGGTGAACAATTGTTGGGAAATGGGGGATACCATGTCTCGCTTACAGTATTTATTCTCCACTCCCCAGGCACCCCCTACTCGGGTGATCCTAACTTGCTTGTCCACCCCCAGGGTTGGGATCCAATAGCTATGGCCCTTGCCTGGTCACCTGAATAAGGGCTCCCCGGGGCTTGAGTAGTGAAACACCCTCAGGTTTTTCACACTCCTCCCATGCAAATGTGATTACACCACATGTTATCAGGTTCAGGGTGGTGCACATTGGCCACAGTGTCAAATATTATGCCCTTATACTGATTGTATTCTATCTCTTCCTCGGGGTCTCTCCTGCTCGTGTTATCCCCAAGTGTGTTTGATTTTCAAAAATATTCCATAATCCCCCCATGTCCCCTTTTATATACCTCCACCATATCAAATATACACATAAGAACAATGTACAACCTGCAAAGAAAAAACAACATTTACAACATAACATATATGTTACACAACGTCTGTGGTGTTGCACCTGCAGATGGAGAGAAAAAGCAGCTATCTATACAAACAATCGCAAATCCATTATTATAAAAAATGTTACTGGAATGAGCTTCAATATATTAAAAAAGGGCCACAGTGACTGATGCACTTTAATGAGTAACTAGGCCAAAAAGGGAAAGAGGTGCTCAATAGTAAATCAGTGGGCACTTTATACACTATACAACTCATAGTGGGCCAATAACTGGTCCAGTTAAACTTTGATAGTACAATGGAACCATAATGTACATAATATAATGTAATATGCAGCATTATTCTGGGTCAATATGTAGGTCGGCTTCATGAGAAGGTGGAGCAGTGTTGGGTGACTTCCGAACATTGGATAGCTGAACCCAGCAGTGCAACTCCTTCACCTTATCTGCAAAAGGTGTATCGAACACCACAGTAAAAGGCTAATCAAACCTCTGCTGGTTCCAGTGGCAAACAGTGTTACAGATACAAATATTTTCTCCTGGAAACAGCTGTAATGGAGGCAAGGTCAGTTCATCATTTGCTGATATTGCTGCTGCATCTTCTCTTCTGGGACCGGTCTGTCAAGAGAGCACTTTAATGCATTTTGTTAACTCATGCAAATTCCCATACAAACTCCCACCCCAAAATACTTGCTGCCCTGTGAGCATCTGATGCCATGTGTGTAGGAGTAAGAGGTGTGTGCATCCATCTCCTCATCACTATCTCGTCCAGGGACAAGTGTTGGTCTTTGCTGGCCTGAATTCTCTAGCTAAACAAAGCCAGAGGGAGACAGTGCACCCAGTTCCTCCTTAACGTTACACATAACTTTCAATAGTTTACTTTTCAAGAGCCCATTTAACTCAACAATCCTGTTGACCTCTAGGTGGTATATGGAGCACATCTTGTGCTATCCCCAACAGAGATGCTATCTCTTTAAATAAATAATTGAAAAAGTAAGTTTCATTACTAGATTTTAGGACCGCAATGAGGAAAGACCTAGTATACAAGAAATGTTGCCACACATTTTGCATCTGGGAGTGCACAGGGAAAAACCTCAACCCAACCAGAGAATGGCATACCACAACAATAACGTAACAGTAATTACTACATCTGTTAGACATATCCACATAGTTAATTTGAAGCTCCCGGAAAGGGCTAGTGGGATGGGGCAATGAGCCACATAGAGTCCTGAATGTATGGCTAGCATTGTAGAGGCATTTTGGCACAAACGTGTTGAGAAATTCTTCCAAATTGGGGTCAATCCAGTCCTCCAAAATATCTGCCGCAATGTGCTGTTTCAAATTAGTACCTGGCAAGGGTCAACCAGAATGCAACATGCATTCCGATTGGCCCTCGCCGGGGCATTACCCAGCCGGGAATCCCTTGCATGCTGTACGTGCCTTTGGCTCCCGGCGGGGGGGCGTGGCGGCCTTTCCTTTTATGTGGTTCTTTGAGTCCCTGTAAGAGAGGTTTTGCGTAACTAGAATAGTCAAAAATCCAAGCTCTACAGGAGTTAAATAAACCAAGGAATTGTTGCATCTCTTTAACTGTAGTAGGCTGTGCTGTATTCTGCACTGCAGGTGCACCTTCAGGAGTTGCTTTTTTCCCTGCTGATGATTGGCCCAAGAACCGTTTGTCTGCAAGCAATGTCAATAGTGTGATGGGATCTGCTCTTCACATCTCTTCCGTGGTGCTATATACTAGAAGATCATCGACATACTGAAATATTGTGCTTAGTATATGTATGTTGCCCAAATCCATGTGTAGTACTTTGTTAAAAATACTCTGGGACTCACAGTACCTCCGTGGGATTCTTGTGTGTTGAAATTGTTGCCAGCAGTAAATAAACACAGTGAGGTATCGAGAATCAGGGTGGAATGGGATACAAATTAATGTGTTTTTCAAATCAATTACAGTACAATGCGTGGATTCCTTGGGTATGCTGCAAAGAATTGTTGTGTGGTTTGGTACAAGTGGGAAGTCTGCCTCCACTATGCTATCCAATGGGCGTGAATCGTGTATGAGCCTCCAACTTGACCCCGTTGTTTTTTTTTAGAAGGTTTATCCCTGTGTGAACCAGGGACTCTGATGGTACTATAATGCCCTGCTGACACAGCACATCAATTGTCTCATGTATTCCCCCATCAAACTTATTTTGACAAGGGGTACTGTTGCACTCTGGGCACCACTGCTCGTGGATCTAGTTTAATGTGTACCTGTGCTCTTCAAGAGCCCTTTGTCATGAGAGTTATCCATCCATAAAGTGATTGGGACCTGTAACAGGTAATCCTGTAAATGTACAGGCATGCTCTTGGCAATATAAACCAGATATGGGACATTCCTATGGTGAACCATTATTTGACAGAAAAACACACACCTCAGTATCATTTTCCATTATTATCGGTGTATTCAACCAACTACCCATCCTATACCCCACTCAATGGCTAAACAGGGTCAATACACACAGCTGTTTGCCATTCACCTGTAGAATCCACATTTATTTTCTTGCTGTTATGTTATCATAAGTATAATTCATCCACATAATTCATCCACATTATTCAGCCATTTTGGCCATGTATTTGACCAGAGAAATAGGCCCTATCAATGTAAGGGGTTTTCTTAGCCATGATGTTTCCATGTTTGCTGAAAGATATGCATTTAGAATGTAAGAATGTATACTGGTCCATTTTAGTAGTGCTTAGTGTTAGAGAATGCTTGCTAGGCACTAGAGAAATGCTGCTCTGTCTCTGAGCCATTTTGAAAGGTTTTGCCGTGCGCAGAGATTTTGTTGATGGCACAGTGAGACACTGGAATGCAAACAGATTAGCTTGCTCTGTGCCCTAGTAGAAGAGAAAGACAGAACCTTATGTGTACAGCAGTGGGAGGGAATGAGTGCTTTTCGGGAGGTCCTTAGCTGAATGCTGAGAAGAATGGTTATGATTTCACAATATGAGACGGCTCCATGCATTGAACAAAAAACACAATCCCATTCTGTCCTGTTCTTTATGTCACAGTGAACTTATCCATGCACATACGCAGATAGACTTAGTGGTGCCTTAGGAGAGAGAAACGCTTGCTAAGTGAAATCGTATGCAATTCGAAACGTAACCATAGAGATGGCCAGCTTTGCCATCTACGTCATAGAAGTGTATTTATACATGCCTGTGCCTTCTAGATTTAGAGACTATATGCAGAGCTGGATGGCGAGTACATGCAGACCAGCCTGGCAGAGAGCGCAGAGAGAGACCTGGCAGATGGAGGCCTGGCCTGAGAGATGAGAGATGGGAGATGCCGGTTAGCGCTTGGTCTTGCCGTCGGGGCCTGGTGCAGGAAGATTGTTTACATTCAGAGGGGAGTATTTCGGATGAATGAGGACTTTGATTAGAGGGCTGTTTTGTACGGCAATTGGCACGCACACTCACAGGGGGTCTGAGGCTGACAAAGGGGAGATTGCCATCCATCAGACTAGAGGGCAGTTAAGTCTGACTTGTTTAGCGGGGGTACTGTCTCATTAGAGAGTGCTAGTGGGGAGGTAAGAGAGAAATGCTGATGATTAGGAGCTTTGCTATTCGCTGCTATTTAGGCTCAGCTGGACTGAGTAATTAGGCTTGCTAGTACAGCCAGAAGTGATGGGTAGATTGTAATTAGTGACCCATGTAAGGGGTTGCAGGTTTGTTTGCTAAATGTTGTATTGAGCAGTGATGTTATCATGCAATGCAAGGCATGAATAAAGTACATTTATTGTTGCAATTGAACTGATTTGTGTGTGTTTTCTTTGTGGCTCATGTTGTTTAATTTCATGTCTTTTCTAGTGTTTGTTTGGTTTGTTTATTTTTCTCATTGCATAGCAATTTTGCTGTAGCATCTCAGTAACACAGTGCACCCCCGTTATATTTCAGATTGACACACCTACCTCTTCATCTGCCCCTATAAGCACTATTTTGTAATCCGCAATGAGAACCCACTCTGAATCTAATGTGATAATAGTACCTGGGACATGGTTGCTTTGAACGCCTGGCCCCCAAAATAACAATGCTGTTACTCCATACATTAACAATTCTATGTGCCCAGGTACTCCACTAGTAGCGCCAACTCTGAACAATGCTCCTGTTATTGCCAAGACCCTGGCATAACAGGTTCCTGTTTCTGAACACACTATCCCTCCTTCTGAAGAAATGATCATGTTCAGTTTGCTTAACAAATCCCTTCCCAACAAGTTTATCGGTGTTGCCTTTGAGAACAATAGTGGCACTAGCACCTCTTGGTTACCTACCTTGATGGGTACATTTTCTGTAAATTGAACCAAATGTATTGCTCCAGAGGATCCCTGCATGTCCATTATTTTTCCTGCTAAGGGGAAGCACCCTTCTTTATGCATGATTTAATTGCACCTGTAGCAACCATTAAAAACGAATGATTTATTGCCTATCTCCACACCTGCAAGAGGTTCCTCTTCCGGGTTGGCAGTTACTGACAGGACTGGGCACATCAGGGCTCTCTGTGGGCAGTCTTCTTTGGGATATGTGTTTGACTTTCGGAATACAAAATGGTTATCTCCCATCATACCTGCCCCTATGTGTGATGTCACGATGCCGTGTGGGAAAGCATGTTGGTCCTGAACATGTGGGGCAGGCTGTTGTGTCTGTTGCAGAACATACACTGGTGCATTGTTGGGTGCTGGGGGTAGCATCTGCGTGGGGGTGGGTGGATGATATTGATACTGGGGCTGTTGAGTCTGCTGGGGTGCTTGCACAGGCATCTCACTATAAAAAATACTCAGGGGCATACACCCATGCTGCTGTTGAAATGTAACTGAGTCTGCCAGTCCACTAGGATATGCTCCAGTATTATATGCAGAAGCTTGCCTGCCCCCACATTCTTGCGCAAAATGACCCCTCTTCCCACATGACCAACACGGTCCTGACCCACCAAATCTTAGCATCATCCCGCCAAATTCATCTCATCTACCTTCTTGGCCCCCCTGAAACTCTCACCTTCCCTGTGGATAACCTGCCTGATAACCACCCTGGTACCCTCCCTGCTACTCTTTGTTGCCTGTATAACCTTGGTATTCCCCTTTGGTCCATTGCAGTACTTTTCTTTCTTCTACCGGAGCCATCCTCTGTCCCACCTGATGTGTGGATGAACCAATAGTCAGTGCTCCTTCTATGCTCACCTTGGCCAATTTCATTTGCATTAACTTTGCCTCTACCTTCTGTTTGTTATCTGCTACTTCTTTGTTCTTCTCCTGCTGCCTTTTACGATGATGCACTATCATCGCCTGTGTCTCTGCCCATCCTTTTGCTTCAATCCCCACTACTTTATCCAAATCCATCTGCACTTCCTTTGGAAGTCCCTTCTTTAACATGTGATAAAATATGGCTTGTGTCTTATCCCATGATTCCCCTGCCTCCACCCTCCATATCTTCTGAATCTGTAATAATTACTGCGCTGAGTCTTCATCCTCCTTCACAGTGCACGCCATTATTAAATGCATGTCTGGTGTGTTAGGATATGCTTTTCTCAATGCAACCCACACCCTAGCTCGACAATCTGTAAGTGTTCCCCATCAGTGTTGTCACTTAAACCCTGGATATCCTGCCTTCTTTCAAACGTCATACGCATGATCCCCCAATACTGCAGTAAAAAAGCTTTTCATATCTCCTACTGCCAATGTAATATCTGCAGTCTGTTTCTCAAGTAGATAAATCTGCTTGCCTATTCTTGCGGTGAGCGAGGGTAATGCCTTAATCAAATCGTTTTTATCCATATACGGCGAAGGCACATACTGTGCTCTGCTAGGACCTTTTCGTAGCAATGTAACTTATTTTCCCACTTGCTTAGCTGGTAACTTTTTCCAACCGTGCTTCCCTTTTATCACTGTCATGCCACCAGGTCACACTCTTAATATTCTGCTCCACAAACTCTCTACTCTTGGCGTCACTCTGGGTGGCACTTCAACTCCCTGCTCCTCATCTGTGCCCCATCCCGTTTCCTCCTCTGTTACTCCTGCATCAACATCAAATCTGATAGTTTTGTGATCTAAACTATCTGCTTGTGGTCGCTCTCCCTCTTATTGCAGTGCTGTCAATTCGGAATACAAAATCACCTGCTCTCCATTCATCGGTACCTATTGGAGTTCTTCACCCTTCTGCCGTGTCCTGCCTTAATCGCTTGAGCTCTACTTCTGGTTACATGCAGCACTTGTTGCTAGGGGCTGCCAGACATTTTGATAAACTGTGGATGTTTGATGTAGCACACTTTCGTGGGGCACATACTAAGGGTTAGTATACCCTGGAGCTGGTTGCATGGGATAACAGCCCTGTGGGGGTGGCAAACTGTGGTGGTTGTAGGTATTGCAGGTCTTGTGGGTTGGTTACTGGGCATGGGTGGCATTCTTGGGTACAGGAGTGACATAACACACTTGTATTACTGTTTCCCCCTTCTTTTGACCCCCTGTTATGCTCACCTGGTCTCTGCGGGGGTGTTGGGGCATGGTTGCAGCCCTCCCTGAACTTGAATCACCCTCTTCAGGCCTCTCCCTCACTAGAAAAGCTGTGAGCGGTGATACATGGTGATACTGCTCCTGCGTGGAAATAAGAGTGTGAGTGCGACAATCTGTGATTGTTGTACCTCTCGAACCCTTCAACCCAAAGTACGGTTTCTGTGAGCATACACCGGCCCATAAAGCTCACCTGTGAATCATGGAAGATAAGCTCTCCATCCTGCTACTTCTGGCAGGGGCGCGTTGAATGGGATCTAGTTCCTTCACTGATCCCTGATAAGGATTAGTCCAGTCCAGCTGCGACTATGTTTCTCCTTATGATTGGTAAAGTCTTTCTTGAGCTCTTGTGATGCTGTAAGTTTTGTTTAATGTCTTTATATGTTGCTCCTTTTTATGCCTGCAATAATGTCTCTCTTCTGTTTTCTTCTCTTAGATGGAAATACGGCCTCAATGCAGCTGTGAGAGGCGAGACGCGGCCAGATAGAAGATGGATGCTACCAAAATGTTCGACAGCAGGCAAGTGATGGCTTAAGAAAAGCACAAAGTATGGCAAAGCGCAACCTTAACTTGAAGCGAAACCTTAAACTGACAGTTTTTTCGATGTCTAACCTTGTCTTCTGTTTTTCCTTGCAGGCATTTGCTGTCGACGATGGAGCGTGTCGTGCTGCTGTGCCAAGATGAAGATTTTGGCATTCCGGAAAGTTGAAAGATGAATACTTGTTCTGCCAAAGAGATGTACAGGTATGAACAGCTTCACCCAGTTGGTAAGTATGCTGGCAGGAAGCAGGATGTCCAGGAAGAAGGATCTTCAAAGGTAAGTCTGACCTCAGGCGACGGTGAGCGTTACGTTGCTTGCAAATGCAGGAATAATGCAAAGCGTCTGTCTTGAGGATCGGGGCAACTTATATAGCTGAGATCGTGGGCACGCCCATTAGGGCCGGCTAACCAGCCAGACCCTGCCACTCCTAGAGAGTGAACACCTGCAAAGGCAATCCATTAGCAGCCACACCCAAGAAAACACTTGGGGCGTGTGGGATATTTTAACCCATACAAATGAGCCCCACTGCCTCAATTTACAAATGGGGAAAGAAACAGCCCAAAATGAATGCGCTAACCCTTGTCCGTGCAAAGGTCTGCAAAACTGCACATGGGTCACACTCATCAAAGGCTGCACACCCCTGCCACACAGTCAAAGTGGGGGTGAGAACAGAATTCTCACTGCAGGAGAATGCCAGTGGGTGCTGTTACAGGTGACATGAAGCAAGGCCACATAATTGGGCTAAAAACCAAAAATGCCTTTTAAAATGCAGCTTTTGCAACCTTCACAGTGCTGTTTTGATGTTAGATCCGTTCATTTTCCAGTGAACCATTGAAATTAAAAGTGTACTGATATCACAGATCCTCCAGGTGGCTCAGAGAAACCGGGCCTCACTGACTGACAGCAGCAAATGTATTTTATGGAAAACCAGTCCAGCAACAGTTTGTTTTCAGTTACACTGGAATAATGCGGCTAAAGGTGGCAATATATAACAATTTCAGCTGTACAGAGAAAACTCCAAACAAAGGCTGGACACATATATCCAGAATGCAAAACAAAGCCCAACATTCAAGGACAGAAATAATGCTGAATTAAAAGTGTATGTGCTGCATAAGAAAAGTGGATTTAAAAGACTCAGTTTAAACGTGCTTTTTCAGGGAAGAAGTGCAAAAATCGCCTGTTTAAAAGCATGCTTTTATTCAAGGCCTAATTATTTAAATAACAAATTCTATCTAAAAACTGTGTTGAAGTTATATGTTGTAATGAAAGCTGTAGGTAATTCTTTAAAGTCAACATCCAGTTTGGAATGAAATAATTAATTCTGACTTGACAGTGCCCAGCCTGGGAAAGATGACACTTCATGTTAACACCTTGCTTCTACAGGAAGGCTTAATTGATGCTGGAGGTTCTCGCATATTGACAACAATGAACTGATTAGACATTCGTCTCTGGCCCAGCCAAGGACAATGGCAGGCTTCCTACTGATAGTTAGGTGATGTTCGTAAAGTAGAATTTGCCAAAATAAATGATTACTTGGTCACATATATATCAATACACATTGACAATGATTCATAAATTCAAATCAAATGATTTATTGGAAGCCCAATGCGTTTCGTGAAAACAATTCACTTCTTCAGGGGCAATTTTTCCTAATCTTTACAAGACATCTGGAAAACATAATATTAAAAAAAAACATATTAGTCCCAATTCACTCAATACAAAGTATGTTTTATAAACTACATAGGATATAATCTGTCATCTTAGTGACAATCATATGGGCTTTTCAAAAGATTCAACCACTTAATTTGTGGACATAAGTCAAACAGGTTGAACAAATTAAAATCAGAATAAATTCCTCAAAAATCATCAAAAAACCATGATCTAATTTGTGGATATGAAAACATAGATATCGAACTGAACATCTCAACATCAATCATTTTGTGTTGATCCTTTTTGTCAATTTGGTCAATATAATGTATATGTTTCTGCATGAAAAGAATAAAATTACCTATGGCCTTATTTCAATCAGTCAAGAGTCATCTATAGTATGTCATAGAAGTGGAGGGCCACAGGCCTTCTGTACGCGTGAGCTGAATGTGTAGAGAGGTCCTAATCATGGAAGGAGATATTAAATCAGAATACATCATCCGAATTGGTGGTAGAAATAGTGAAAAACCTGGTATAGGCAGACACTTACCAACTAATGTACTTTGATTATTGGAGGACAGGTGTAAGAGAATCCCTCCCTGTAGAAAAGGTTTTCATGGCCATAGTGTCCAGTGGCAAGTAGATCGGAAAAACAGAGCAATTCACAGTGAAATGCCCATGGAAATTTGAAAGAAACCCAAAGAAGAAATGGATTTGTAGCAGAAGTTGGCAAAGAAGGAACTAGGAAAGCCCAAGTGCCCGGATTAACTTACTTAAAGATAAATCTTCGTGTGATCCGCTGCTTGTGCAGCGATGCTGTCTCTCTCCAGGAACCACTTTCTACCTAGTAGAAAGACGGTCCTTAAATACCAGTAAAATGGCGGTCGAGTGTGGTGTCGTGCGTCAGAAGCGCCTGACGTCACGGTGTGAACACTGACGTCATAATACGCATGCGCACTAAGTTAACAACAGAAAAATAAATGCCGATCAAGTGATAAATGGCAATAGAGACAGGGCGTGTGTTATATAGATTGAGGCAGTGCCGAATGATAACTCACACTAGCAGAGTGAGTATGGTAAACAATAAAGGCTGGTAAGACAATTCACCGGCAAGGAGAGTAAAACCACTGAAGTTTGATCAAAAAAATATTAAAATCAGAAAAAGAAGGAAAAAGAAAATATATAAATATAAGTAAAATAAGATAGTGATGAATACAGATGACTAAAAATTGAAGAATATTCACTAATGATACAGATGGAATCGCCTGATGGAAAATGGTAAAAAAGTACCATGGTCATAGGGCCTCATTACACGGTATGCGGTAACCATGGCGCTATTAGCATTTTCCATCAGGCGATTCTATTAGCGCCATGGTTGCCGCTGGTATTTTACCGTGTCCGCCTTGGTGAGCGGGGGCGGTAATTCTCCATTCACTAAGGCACTTCCCCATTCCCATTTTTGCCCCCATAGGGCTCAATGGGAATGGGGAAGGAGCTAATTATGGTACCGCAAATTGCAGTACTGTAATTAGCACCAAGGTCCCTTTGCGGGCCCGTTCCTTAATGGCTGGTAAAACCAGCCATTGAGGTCGGGTCCTGCAAAGGAATCTCGTAGTAAGGCGGTAAGGGTTTACTGGTACTGGTGCCCTTACCGGTACCAGTAAACCCTTACCGCATTCCGTGTAATGAGGCCCATAGTATCAGAGAATGCAGTCATAGGGCCTCATTACACGGATGGCGGAGAACCATGGCGCTATTAGTGCCATGGTTCATGCCGGTAAAATACCGGTACCGCCTTGGCGGAAAGGGGAATTACCGCCCCATTCCAAGGTTGTGGGGGCGGTAATTCCCCCTTCCACCATTGCCCTTCCCCATTCCCATTTTTGCCCCAAACTACCCTGTGTCAGAAGCAAGAATCAAGAAACCAACCTAACAAGTGGCCCAAATGCACATTATCTTTTCCCCCTGGAGGAGAAAGAGGGAATATTTTATGCCCCAGTCCAAGTACAAGGGCAATGTATATTTTTGGCACTGGTGGACACTGGATCCCAAGCCACTCTTCTGTCAAAGAGAGACTTTGATCAGCTGAATTCACGAAGGGGGGAGAGATACCAAATCCCTCTCACCCCTCTTCCTGGACAACTTCAGAACTTGGATGGGAATGAAATTCCTGTCGAGGGGACTGTGGATTTGGACATTAAAATTGGGGAACACAAGGTGAAACACCCGGTCATAGCTGTGACTCCGGATGTCACACCATGTTTACTGAGGAATGACATCCTGTGTAGATTTTCTCCCCTAATAGACTGTTTAAACAAGGTCCTCTGGACCTAGACTAACGGACCAATAAAATTAAAACATAGTGTCAACCATGTTAGTTTAAATGGCACATGCCACATGGTTGAACAAAAACAGGATTATATCAAATTCCATTTTCAAAACAACCAAATCCCTGACGTGACAGTCATTGCCGTAGGACAACAAACTGGTGATGGGAATTGCTCTCTATTTCTGAAAATCAACCTTCTATCCAGTCTCAAGTGGCATTCCACACTGGAAGGAAATACTCTGAAATTCTATACCAATACACAATGAGATAATCACACTTCCATAGTCCAAAATGGTGAGAAACTAGCTCAAAGTTTAGCTGACATTCAGAAAATTGGAGAACAGTTGTTCATCCCTATTCAGTTAAATGAGGGGAAGGACTCTGCTCTCGCCTGAATGTGTCTGAACAACGGTAAGAGCTTCATCAGCAAAGCCATGTTCCGAAGACTCCCAAAAGATCTAGCCATTCCCAACTTTAAATTGATAGACAAATGGAAAATGGACCTGGAAACTCGCAATTCCAAACATCTCCTGCCTAGCAGGTGTATGCTCAAAATTTCCATAGGCAACACGAGCATAGTACATAATTGTTGGATCGTGCGAGATGTCCCTGCCGCATTCTATTTAGGCGGTGACATTCTCAATCGCTTTGCCATTAGTTTGGACCTGATAAACTTCAAAGCCTGGTCCCGATTAGCGGGTAATCCAATGGACTTTGATGATCCAGAGAAAGCTTTTCGGTTAGCTCAATTGCTGGCGTATGCAGTTGAAGATCAAATTGGAGAGGAAGTCACCATCGACAACAGACCTGACTATTCCCACTTAAAGTAAAAATTAAAAGAGGACAGAAACTACAAAACCCTGACACATATGTTCACCTCAATGCCCACCTCCAACAGCAAGGGTTGGGGTTAAACCCAACACCATTAGTCAATACAGAACACAGCACCATTCCAATAGTGGTGGATAACTGCAACCTTAGGAGCATCACTCTGGCCGCAGGCACTATTATTGGAATGGCGGTTGATGACTGACATTTTTCCATAGATTTAGGTAATGAACTGAAAGGGACCAATCCCCAATGACTGTTTGGACAGTGATAGCGACAATGACATAACACCAGAGAAGATCTTCACCCGGCATGGTGGGAATTTCCTGGTGTACTCTTCCTGCCCTTATGGTAAGGAAGAGGTGACCTGTGACTTCAGGAGGGATTAGGTGATCTTTCAAGTCCACCAGGACTGTCTTCCCTGCCTGAAGCCATCGGTGCAAGTCAGTACTTTAACCAGGGACTTCTCCACCCAGCTGGAGGAGGTCACTGAGATAGCCAAACCAGAAGTCTTCCTGAGCTTCAGGCAGATGGTTGAAGAGAGAGTCAACCTGGCTGATGCCTGTGAGACTCTGGAGCAAAAGCAAAAGTTGAAACAAGTTTTCTCAGATTTTCAAGATCTCTTTTTGGTGGACTCATATGACTGTGGTCGCACCGAAATCCACACAACAACAATTCACACAGACCCGGGTATCACTCCAGTGTTTGTGAAGCAATATTGCTTGCCTCGCGCATCCATGGAGTCCTTCACAGAAATAATTAAAAACCTTGAGTCCCGTGGTATAATTTGTCCAGTCCACAGCACCTTTAATAATCTGGTGCTGGGAATTTTAAAACCGAACGGCCAGTGGAGAGTCTGTGCTGACCAAAGGGAGCTAAATAAATGGGTCCACACTTCCCAATGGCCTCTTCCCTACATTGACCAAGGGCTGGTCCAGATCCAGGTGTCAAAGGTATACAATGCCATTGACCTGACCAATGGGCACTGGACCGTACCTGTCAGTAGGGAGTGCCAATACAAGCTGGTTTTTACCTTCGGGGGGCAGCAGTACACTTGGACCAAGACTCCCTTTGGAAACATCAACTCCGGCAATGAATTTAATATCTTCTTGCATAAGGCCATGCCTGACTTGGGTGAAAGGGGTCACCTGGCCTAAGTAGATGATGTTCTGACAAAAAGCTCAACTGTGGAGGAACACATAGCGGAGATCTGTTATGTTCTGACACAGTTGAGGGCTGCCGGAGCAAACTATATTTCCAAAAGGCACAGTGGTGCAGGACCCGTGTCAATTTCTAGGGGCATGAGATAACTCCTGAGGGTCTCTGTCCCCAGGAAAAGAAAGTAGAAGCACTCCTGAAACTAAAAGACCCCACAACTCTGCATGAGCTAAGGAGCCTCCTTGGACTGAATAATTACAGCAGAAAGTTCATTGAGGATTATGCAGAGATCACAAGACCATTGATCCATCTGTTAAAGGGGGTGGTAAAGTGGGAGTGGGGTCCAGAACAAGCCGAGGCAGTAAGACAGCTCAAAAGAAGCCTCTCACAAGCACCTTGCCTAGTTTACCCTGTCAAAAACAAGGAGTTCTTCTTGCAGACAGGGTTCTCAAATACATGCTTGTCAGCAGTATTATACCAAAAGCATGACAGGGTCAATAAAGTCATCTCCTATGTGAGTAAGACTTTATCCTCTGTGGAGGAAAAATTCAACGATTGTGAGAAGGCACTCCTGGCAACGGTGTGGGCATTGAAGAATTACCGCCCGTTCATCCAGGGGGAACACATCATAGTGGAGACTCCACACCAGCCTCTGCAATATCTTCAAAGTGACAGAATCCGGGCCGGAAATATGAGTAATTCCCAAATTACTTCCTGGATTCTATCAATGCAAGGCTTTCCTGTGGAGGTCAGATATGGCCAAAACAAGAAGAGTCCCCCCCCCGCAAGGTCTGGCTGACTTGCATGATTGTGCCAGAGAAAACTGTCTCGAGGACGAAAGTCTTAAAATCAAGGACAACATGGAGGTGTACCTCAATTCCCCACACAAAGTCTATGAAGAAGACAACAACATGGAAAAGGAACTATTGGCCGGTGTGGAGAATGCTTGGGTGAATGATGCCCCAGAACCCTCCGCTGGGTACAAAATCAGTTCCCGTAGTAGTCAAGTAGCAGAGCTGATGGCTGTGCATCAAGCCATCCTCACTGCTGTCCAACACCAACTCCACAAACTGGTCATAATCACTGATTCAGATTATGTCCAGAATGGGTTTGCAGAGTACCTGGTTAATTGGAAAACCCGAGGCATGCTATGTGCTAACAATAAACCACTAAAACATGGAAAACTAATACAGAATATTGATGATCTGGTCACCTCTAGGGGGATGACCATCTACTGAAAAAAGATCAAGGGTCATTCCAAAGTAGAGGGACCAGACAAAACGGGAAATGACTTAGCTGATCAGCTTTCCAAAACCGGAGTCATCCAAGGGGATCTACTTGAGATCGAGTCCCTGTTGGGGGAAATCCAGGTCACTGCTATCACTAGATCCCAGACAGTTGCTCACAATGAACTGTCAACTGCCCAGTGGAGTACGGAGACCCCAGATGCTGATTTAATAATGGCTCAAAAAGGTGACCCAATCATTGGTAAGTTTTATCAACACATTGATGATCCTGAGAACCTTCCTCTGACGGATACTGATTGTGTTGGGAAAGAGGACCTAAGAGTGTTGATGAAATGTCCATAAATGTTCTGATTCCAAGATGGTTTGTTGGTGAGGGATCCATATCTGGCTGTGACAGTGGGTGGTACCTACCACATTCCGAAGCCTAATGCTAATTCATGCCCATGCTGCGGCCACAGCCGGTTATCAGGGGTTTCATACTACATTAGAAATCTTGCGAGAGGTTGCATACCGGCCACACATGGGGCAGGACCTCGACCAATACTTGAAGGGGTGTCTTGTGTGCACAATTTCAGCCAACATCACTCACACACCGTGCTCCCCTCCAAAAGAGGGGGATGACGCTGCCTTGGTCAGATTTGCAAGTCGATTTTATCGGGTCTGTGATTCACTCCTCTAGGGGGAAAAAGTACTTGTTAACCGTAACATGCTTGCTTACTAGATGGGTAGAATGTCTCCCGGACCCAAATTGCAAGGCAGAAACAGCAGCTGCCCTGATCATCAATCACATCTTCTTGCATTTTGGACTACCCCAAAGGATTGAGTTAGACCGAGGTAGTCACTTCACCAGCGAAGTAATGACAAAGATGTGGGAGATACTTGGGGTAAAAAGCAAACTACACATTGCATACCGGTGGTCCTCTAGTGGTGGAGTAGAGAGGTACAATAAAACCATTGTGAGCATATTAAAAAAGTTTGTGGCAGACTCTGGGCCAAGTTAGGACATTTGATTACCCCTTGTCCTGATGGCCATCAAATCTATCCCCTCTTCTGTAACTAAAATGTCTCCTTTTGAGCTGATGACTGGACGAAGGATGGTGCTACCCCAGCATCCGCTCTACAGAACCCAAGAGCAGACATTGATCAATGCCTCCACTCAGATTCTCATGAGTATGTTGAGAATCTGAGAAAACACCTCCAACATGTTTTTGTGTACGCTCAGCGGAATCAAGAAAGATCTTTCTGACTTCCAATCAAGAAAAGGCAAGTGCCTTTGACCTATTACAGCCGTGGGGGTGTGGTTTGAAATTCTGCCCCTACTATAAACTTTGTGATGTCACTTGGCATGATAAATATAGGAACTTCACCACACACAAGGACACACTGATTCCTGACAAAGCAGCGCCATGTTCCTGACTTCTTCATCCTGTGCCAGGATTTTTCATCTTGTTCTGATCCAGAATACTTTGCAAAACCAAAGCCCAGCAATTGCTGAACTCTTTTTCAGCTAGGCCCTAATCCGGAACCATCCTAAACTTCGGGAAAGAATAATTCTGGTCCAGTCTGGCTTGCTAGTATTCAAGCTTGCCTACTGAACTCACAATCCCGCTAATCTACCGTGTCCAGTGACGAGAAGGGCCAATCCAATCTAATCTAGTCTGAAGTGCCAGTTTGATTGACCAGAACCGCCCAGCTGATAATCCTGCCAGAGGTGCCCTGCTGCCCATACACCCGACCCGTGATGACCAGAACCCTGACAGTCCAATCTTAATTTACAGTGGACTGTAAGTTTCAACAGGAATCAGAGTAACCCATAGTATATTTGCCTTATCCTATCCCATCTTTAACTTCAGAAACTCCAATATTGTCAAAACCATGCTTGCAACACTGTTTGTCATCCATAGTGTAGCGCTGATTTTCGCCTTTGTTTCATTAGATCATAAGCCATTAATAATTTGGATTAAATAAAGTAATTCCTATACAGAAAACACAGCATCTGCCACATGAAGAGTTACAAGCGGCCATGTGTAACTGTGGAGATTCCCGGGCAGCATTCTTCTTTTTCTTAGTCATTAATATAGTTTAAATCAAACCAATCTGTCATTTTTAAAACCAAATTTCTGCTTTTCTCTGTTCTATTTTTCTCAAAAACACCTCTCATTAAAACTTACATAACCTTTTCAATTGTATAGCTAGAGATCTAATTTCAACTCTCAGTTAAACCTAAGACCTGTAGCTACATCCACAACCATTGCGGAGCAGTGTATTTGACCCATTTGTATTAATAATCGCATATCAGAAATTAGGCGGAAATTTGCATTTTGCAGAAGTTTCACTCGTCTTTTTCTCATTCAAAGTATTTCCACACTCTCATTCTGATTTAAAGTGTCTTCTGTTGCTCATCTTGTAGCTTATGTTTGTTAGAACCTATTTTGTGTTGCTCCCATAGGAGTTTTTATTATCAATTTAAGCATTTTTGCACACTTTTCACTGTTTCACAAAGCCATTTTCAATTGTCAGTTTAAAAGTGTCCAAGTTCCAAAAACGTTTTCGCTCTTGTTTGGGAAGGGAATATCATATTCAAACACTGTCTTCTTTTGATCATTCCTGAATACCTGCTGCTTACTGACATCTGTGTAGAATTGATCATGTGTGAATTAAGAACTTTGCAGGGGGAAACATTAACCTAAGCACTATCGGTTCACAAACCAAAACTGTCTTTTCCCTGTGTTTTATCTTCTGGGCTGCTTAAAAGTGAATTCAATTGCTGTACTTATTTTCTGATTGTATCGTGACCACATTGGTGATTCGATATATATATATATATATATCAGTAAAAAACGTTGTTAAAGTGACGTTATGGTTCAAAGTAAAACCGAAAACCCCCTGAAATTCGGCAGTTATGGTAAGATAAGCAACCATAACTCGCGCCACCACCGTGCGCTGCTAAGACTAACACCCAGGACATCAAAGATGACATTACATGTGCATTTACTTTTCATGAAATTTGTGTACTAGGGATTTTTATTATAATGTTGCGAAAAAAGTGTCAAGGATCATTGCAATAAATATCATACCGTAATTAGTGCTTTGAATGATGCATTGATATAAATAGCATTGCATTATGGGGTTCTATCTAGTATACTGAGCTACTAATGGAGAAACATAGCATAGCATTGTGTGCAGCGTACAAGATGAAAGTATAATATTTGTAATGTTAATATGGCCATATTAGCCAATCGCCAAGGACCAATATGCCCTTACGCAGTACTAGCGGCTAGAAGCAACATACCAACCATTATGGTGGTCTAATGCCTTGTTGTTGGAGCAACCTTCCGATTATCAGTGCGACCATTTACTGCTTTTATCATAAACCAACAGCCTATCTACCGCCAAAGAACAGCGCGTGGCTCAAAATAAACTTTTGCTGATCGACAGCAGAGATAATTGCAAATCGCTGAATATTCACTAAACATTTCATGTGAAATAAATGTACTTTACCAAATGTACAATCCTGCTGTTTACTTTTAAACCACAGTTTCATATTCCGAATTGTGGCGCACTGTGTTCTAAGATGATCTAACACCCTCTGTACCGCAAAGGAACATCGCGTGGCTCAACATGATCTTTTGCGGATCGACAACAAAGACAAATGCAAATCGCTGAATATTCCCTAAACATTTGATGTCAAATAAATGTACTTTACAGAATTTACAATCTTGCTGTTTGCTTTTAAATCACAGTTTCATATTCCGAATTGTGGTGCGCTGTGTTGTGACATAATGTGTGTTGTCTTCCGGGTTCTGTGTAAAGTCGCGTAGGACTGCAGACGACTGGGCGCGTTTGATGAGGCACCCTGTGACGTCACGGAGAGAGCCGGGGAATATGAATGCTTTCATAATGTCAGGCTTAGGGGCGGGAGATATGATTTAGTGTCGCAAAAGCAAGTCAGCCAGTTCAATATCGCCAGTCATAGGATTATCACATAATGTCGGCGGACACCAGCCTGATTTATCGTTTCTTTAGTGGACAAAAAGTCGGGTGAGGCCCCTAGGAAATTGTACTATCAGCAGACAAAATGAGGGTTCGTAGAACACTTTCAACCTGACAACGAACAATACAAACAACGTTCTCAGAACACCCCCATTTTGTGTAATTGCAACCATTTCGGGACACCGCAAGTGTTCTTAGAACACATTCAACTTGACAGATTACAACACGGACAGCGTAATCAGGACACCCCCAGTTTGTGTATTTATGAACATTTAAATACAATACACCACAAGTGTTTTTAGCTCAATTTTACCTTCCTTTCAAACAAAAAGGACACATACTCCATCCTCTGAACACCCCACCATTTAGTTGAACCTATCTCATACTCCCCCACCCTCCCCAAACACTCTTACACACCAACACACTCCACTAAATGCAATTTTTAATCCAAGTTTCACCGTGCTGTACGCGGTCGACGGCGAATACAAGAAGGCGGGCGCCACAGAAAATCTGACGCGCTCCACGCCCCACGCCATCCAATCAGCGGACATGTCGCATGTCCGCGGACATGACGCAAGCCCATGGGCCAATCGGGGCGCTGTCCGTGGAAGAACAGGGAAGTCCGCCCGCGAAGCGAACACAGATATCACTAATTTTTTTGCCTTACATTTTGGTCATTTTAAAAAAAAACTACCGGATGGATTTACACCAAATTTGCAAAAGCACGCTTTCGGGACCAAGCCGCCACTCCATTTCCGGGGTGACGGGTGCATCAAATACTGATGTCCTCAGATGTCTTCTGTGCACAGTCTAGAAGGAGTTTGGCCTGTGCTTGTGTGTTGTTGTATGCATAATCAGCTATCCAGAGTATATTGTTCCAAGAATCCTTCGGACTGTTTCAACATACACCTAAGATACTGCTCTAAAGTTTGGTTGGTTCATTCAGTTTGCCCATCAGTTTGAGGGTGATGGCTTGTGGATAACCGGAGATTGATTTTGGCAATCGTACAACACTTTCTCCAAAAGGCAGAAACAAATTGCGTTCCGCGATCAGATATTAATATTGATGGAAATTCATGCAATCAAACAATTTGCTCTTGGAACACAGTAGCAAGAGTTGATGCAGTTGGGAGTCCCTTCAGATTGATGAAGTGGGCCATTTTGGGGAATAAATCCACAACGAGTAATATGGTGTTGTATCCATTGCAGGGTGGAAGATCCATGATGAAGTCCATCGACAGGGTATGCCAAGGTGCTGGCTTTACTGTTAGGGGATGTAGTAAGCAAGCTGGGTTCTGTTTCTGAGACTTGTGTTGTGCACAGACACCACAGGTTTCGCCATGTTGGCCACTAGTAGTTTTGTTTTACCGTAGCCTAGTTTTGGCTATTCCTTAGTGTCCTTCCACTAATGAATCGTGGTAATTTGTGATGATTTTGCTTTCGCAGTTCTTGGTCTTGGACATATAATCATCCTGCGAAATACGGTAGATTGTCTTTGATGGTGTACTGGTCACTTTTTAACAGCCATTCCTGTTGTGTTGATTGATCCATCAGGGATTGCAAACTGGTTCTTTGGTCATCCACACAAGTGGTGGCAGCTATTCTGCTTTGAATACTTTCCTCAGGAATTATGGCGACAGGGTTGGATGCTATAAAAGCCTCTTTTTCTTCACTCATATGTAATAGAGCGTCTGCTTTCCCATTGCGTTCTCCAGGTCTATAAGTGATAATAAAATTGTATTCTGCGAAAAAGAGAGCCCAACAAAGTTGATGCGAGGATTGTGCTTTGGTGGTTTTCAAGTATTGCAAGTTACGGTGGTCAGTGAGGACAGTGACTGTATGTCTCTCGCCCCAAGAAGGTAATGTCTCCAGACCTTGAATGCTGCTTTAATTTCTAGTAATTCCTTATCTGTGATTGCGTAGTTCAACTCGGGGGCTGAAAATTTGCAGGACCAGAATGCGACAGGGTGTAGCTGGCCTGTTTCAGGGTCTTGTTGTGAGAATATTGCTCACATGGCTATTTTTGAAGCATCTGTCTCAACTATGTAAGGTAGGTCTGGTCGTGGGTGTCGGAGGACTGGTGCTGTAGTGAATGCTAGTTTCAACTTCTGGAAGGCTTCTTCAGCTTCTGTTGACCCAAGGAACTTTTGACTTTTCTTTAACAAGGAGGTAATTGGATGTACAATTTGTGAAAACCCAGGTATAAACCAACGGTAACAGTTGGCGAATCCGAGCACGCTTTGCCCTCCTTTCGTTGATGTTGGTGAGGGCCATTGGAGGATTGCATCTACCATTCGTGTATCCATATGTACGCCTTGTGGTGTGAGCATGAAACCGAGAAACTCAACCGCGATTACATGGAAAAAACCTTTTTCCAACTTGGCATACAATTGGTGTTGTCGAAGCTTCTCTATGACTGCCCGGACATGGCATACATGTTCTTCCATGGAATTTCACTAGATAAGATTGTCATCAAAGTAAACAAGAGCGCATGAAGTACAACATTCGTAAAGAATTGAAATGCTGCGGGTGCATTGCATAGCTCGAAGAGCATGACCTGGTATTCAAAGAGGCCGTACTTTGTGCGGAAGGCCTTTTTCCACTCTTCTCCCTCTTTTACTCTTACAAGATGGTATGCTCCTCTTAAATCCAGTTTTGTGTAGATTTGAGCATGTTTCACTTGGTCCAGGAGCTCTGGTATAAGTGGTAAAGGATATTGATTTTTTACTGTGGTCTGATTTATGGCTCTATAGTCGATGCAAGTTCTTAAGTCCCCCTCCTTTTTAGGCAGGAAGAATAAGGACGAGGACGCAGATGACTTGGACGGGCGAATGAAACCGTTCGCCTGGTGCTGATCCAGGTAAGTTCTAAGATGCTGATTTTCCTGTTCTGCCAGAGCATAAATTCAGCTGCAAGGTATCTGGGCTCCGGGTACAAGATCTATTTGACAATCATAGGATCTGTGCGGGGGCAGAAGGTTGGTTTGCTCTTTTTTGAAGACATCCTGGTAATCTTGGTATTCAAGCGGTAAGGAGCTGATGAGGCCCAACACGATTCCTTTCTTCGGTTTCAGATGGGTGTCAACCTTTTTGTAACATGTCTCGGCACAATCATGAGGAAATGTCAGAACTCATTTTCCCCACTCGATCCTAGGATTGTGGGTCTCCAGCCAGGGCATTCCCAATATCATCTGGAACTGAGGAGCACCAATGAGATCGAAAGTAATGTCCTCTTGATGCCCGTCCTGACACAGAAGTTTGACTTTCTCTGTGTATTGTGTCACCGGGCTGGATGATAGCTGAGAACCATCCACAGCAGTGACTTTTTCTGATTTCTGCTTCTGTCAGAGAAGAAGGCCTATTCGGAGAGCCAAATCTTGGTCAATGTAGTTACCCACAGCTCCACAATCAATATATGCCTCCAAGGCATGTATTGTTGATGGTTGCATGTGATTCACCAAAATCACTGGGAGGACTAGATGTGAGGTCTGTACGGATTCCGTTTTCATGCTCGACAAGCAGACCCCTACACTTGCCAGGCATTAGCCTTTCCCAAGTTCTGTTCTTCTTCTTCATCATTTTTGTCTGTTCCCTCAACCGTTTTCTTGGGTGGTTTTACCGGGCAGTCACGGAGGAAGTGACCTGCTTGTCCACAATATAAGCAAAGCTGTTGTCTTCTTTTTTCCTTTTCTGCTTTGGTAAGGGGACTTCGTAATCCACCAATTTGCATTGGTTCAGACTGTCCATGTGGTCTAGTCTGATTCTCTTGATCCATTTTCCGATTCTGCTACCGATGATCCAGTTGCACCGTCAGGTCTATGTAGTCCGCACACCTCTCAGGGGGATTCACCACTTGCGCCAACACATCCTTAAGTTCTCCATGTAACCCTTGGTAAAAGAGTGTAGTCCTCTTCTCTTCTGGCCAGTTGGTCTGGGCTATGAGACGATTGAAGGTTGCAATATAGTTTAATAGATCTTGACTCCCTTGTCTGAGTAACAACAACTCGTTGTCCAGAGCTTGTCCTTGAATTTCTCCATCTCATGTTGGAAATTCCCAAAGTTCCATAGTAAAGGGTCATCTTGATTTACCAACGGTATAGACCAGTCCGCCGCACTACCTCCTACTACGAGAGTACAAACGCAGCTTTGGCTTGGTCATTAGGAAAGGCTACTGGTAAGCACAAGAAATGAAGGCGACATTGGTTCACAAATACAGCAAACTTGTTTGGGTCGCTGATGAAGCGTTCGGGAGAGGCTAGAGGCACTGCTCCTGGAAGAACCACCTGAACCAGTGTTGATTGTTGTGGTGTGGATGAATGAGAAGAATCGGTCACTCCAGGTAGTGTAACCTGTCCTGCTTGTTCTTGTAGCATTTGTCTTGCCAATTTGTCAGATCTTTCTCGAGTTACAATAAGATCCCTCCGTAATGCATTGGTTTCTTGTCTTGAGGCATGTACTTCAGCCCATAATCCCCTAGTAAGAGGGCTAACTGATCTGTTTCTGATTTTTCCATAACGCCCAGGCAGAGAGCATTGGAGGCTTTGCGTTCTGTTATGCTCACCTGGTCTCTGCAGAGGCGTTGGGGCATGGTTGCAGCCCTCCCTGAACTTGAATCACCCCTGTCAGGCCTCTCCCTCAGTAGAAAAGCTGTGAGCGGTGGTACGTGATGATACTGCTCCGGCGTGGAGATAAGAGTGTGTGAGTGCGCCAATCTGTGATTGTTGTACCTCTCGAACCCTTCACCCCAAAGTACGGTTTCTGTGAGCATACGCTGGCCCATAAAGCTCATCTGTGAATTATGGAAGATAAGCTCTCCGTCCTGCTACTTCTGGTAGGGGCGCGTCAAATAGGATCTAGTTCTTTCACTGATCCCTGATAAGGATTAGTCACTCCAGCTGCGACTATGCTTCTCCTTATGATTGGTAAGTCTTTCTTGAGCTCTTGTGATGCTTTTTGTTCTGTTTGATGTCTTTATATGTTGCTCTTATTTATGCCCGCAATAATGTCTCTCTTCTGTTTTCTTCCCTTAGATGGAAATGCGGCCTCAATGCAGCTGTGAGACGTGAGACGCGGCCATATGGAAGATGGATGCTACCCAATGTTCGACAGCAGGTAAGTGATGGTTTAAGGAAAGCGCAAAGTATGGCAAAGTGCACCCTTAAACTGACTGTTCTTTCAATGTCTAACCTTGTCTTCTGTTTTTCCTTGCAGGTGCTGCTGTCGACACTGGAGCGTGTTGTGCTGCAGTGCCAAGATTAAGATTTTGGCATTCCGGAAAATGTAAAGATGAATACCTGGTTCGCAGAAGAGATGTACAGGTAAGAATAGCTTCCCCCAGTCGGTAAGTATGCTGGCAGGAAGCAGGATGTCCAGGAAGCAGGATCTTCAAAGGTAAGTCTGACCTCAGGCGACGGTGAGCGTTACGCTGCTTGCAAGTGCAGAATAACATGAAGTGTTTGTCTTGAGGATCGCGGCAGCTTATATAGCTGAGATTGTGGGAACGCCCATTAGGGCTGGCTTACCAGCCACACCCTGCAACTCCTAGAGAGTGAGCATGTGCGAAGGCAATCCATTAGCAGCCACACCCAAGAATACACTTGGGGCTGCTTAATGGATGGAATGTTCAAGGTTAATGCATCCTGCTTAATTGATGGAATGTTCAAGGTTAATGCATCTGAAGTGCTATGTCCATAATAAAAGCTTTTTGGTGTTAAATAGATGTTCTTGTTTACTTTTGTTCATGAGCCTGGTGCCATAGGCGCCAGGACAGTGTCCACCCAGATCTCCTGTGCATGAAACCACTGCATGCCTGTACCCCTGACTTCATGACCATGACACCCTCAGAGACATCTTCCAAATCCTCTAACATTCTCTAAAGTCAAGAATGCCAATCCTATTCCTCAACTTCTTTCCCTTATCTTTCACTGCCAAATAAGTGTACATGTGACCCAAAACATCCTTGTTATTTGTTCCTTCTTCTGGCCAGGGCTTATACATTCCCCCTCTCGTATTTACCACACACTTGGGAACTCATGTTGTATCCATGTCTAATCTTGTAATGTTATTTCACCTCTGAAACACCAATCCAGCGGTATCAATCCTGCTCCTCCCGCTAGTGTCCACCCTTCCCATTAACCCTCTCTTCCCGCATCAGCCCCTCACACCACACCTAAAACATCCCACACAATTCTCCCCACAATTCAACAAGCACTACTTAACACCAAAATAAATCAATAACAACTTAAACCACAAATCAATTAAACCCACAAATATATACACAATGCTATAGAGCATTCCTCAATCTCCACCTTAAGATGAAGGAATTGACCTCCTTATGCACCCTTTTTCCAGGCAAAGGAAACCCAGGTCCACAATTGTTCTGGACCGTCACAACAAAATCACACCTATTTACAAATGGTGTAGACCCTTCATCAATACCCTTGACTCAGGTTGAGGGTATTCACCTCCTCACACTCCCTTTTGCAGAGTGAAGGCTTCCCATGGCCTCCATATAATGGACCTCACAACTTATTTTTTCCTGCAGCACTGTCTTCACTCCACAATCAGAGAAGCTCCCATTACTCTCTCATTACCTTTTGCCGCATGATATATATATAGTGACATCATCATATAAACAACTACTGTATATTACCACATGGCTTTACATTCACCTAAAAACCACTTCACATACACCCACTCTCCCCTTATGGTTTTCTCCTGCAAACGTGCACTTACATCTATGCATTTTCCCAAGTTCCTCCAATACAGGATCCTGTCAATTGCCTGTTCACAATGGGAGCAGCGCCCACTCCAAAGAGCAGAGAGAGTGTCTACAACACAGCATCTGTGAACCTCTCTTCAAATTGTGCACAGTGGGCTAGTCACTGTAGATGGGCACTGCACCTCAGTTACGCAGCTGGTACATCTAGACCCCACAGAGAGTTTGGGATCACATCAGGGTCAACAAATTGAGAGGATGGTAGCCCAAAAACTGTGGAATCAAAATAATCCAAATGTCTAAAATAATCACTGCACCTCTTTGCAAGGGGCAACAAGTTTAATTACGTGCAAAAAGGATCTCAGATGGTTCAGTAGAACCAAACTGACACAGAGCTCATCTTATTTCAAGACATTACACCTTATATAGCAGACAAATCGCAAATTAACAATACTATGTATAATAATGTGTACAACATGATCCTACCACCCTTATTGGCTACTACTCTTATTGGCTACCAGCTATAGAACATGCTAATCCCTCCCCTATTGTCCCTTGAGCAATTGGCCAGATCTACACTACCTATTCTCCCTAGACACGTGGTCCCCTTCATTACCACTGTCAAACCCAGGTATATGATTGGTTAGTTCTTATCAATGATATGATATGATATGGCATTTATCACGCACCTATACACAGGTTTTTCAAGGCACGATGAGGCAAGGGAGGGGGAATAAAGGGAAAACAGAGATGATAATCCTACTAGGCCAGGTGACATTGAGATTGCACAAGTGCAAGGGAGGGGGAAGGGAAAAGTGCAAGAGGAATGGGGAGGGGAATGGGGAGGAGGCAGTGCGGTACATAGGATAACAGAAAAATAAATTAAAAACATGAAATACAATAATTAGGAAGTGCAGCCACAAGTGGTGGCAAGTGCCTGGGTAAGTTCAAGTGTCAGGTGCTGGTAGGAGGCTGTAGGGATACAGAGAACAATGAGTCAGGGAGGCTTTTCCAGAAGGAGGCCCCAGCCGAAGAAAGAGATCTACCAGCAACACGTTGCTTGGAGAAGCCACTGACCCTGAAGGAGTTGGAGGCGAATGAGCAAAGGCTCAAGAAGGAAGATATTTAGGAAGAGAGAGTTGAAGGTATTGAGGCCCCAGGCCACAGAAGGCCTTGTGGACAATGCAGAGGGTTTTGAACCTAATCCTCGCAGCCACTGGGAGCCAGTGCAGGGATTTTAGTCCTGGAGAGATACCATCCCTGGGCTTGAGGCCAAGGACAAGTCTTGCCGTCCTGTTTTGGATGAGTTAGAAAGGGTGGAGTGTAGATGCAGGCAGATTTAGAAAGAGGCTGTTGCAATAGTTCAGCCTAGAGAGAACCAGAGTTCTGGAGACAGTGAGCTTCTGGGGCAAGGAGAGGAAAGGAAGAATACATCGGAGGAGGTGCAGCTGGGACTGTGACTTCTTAGAGACATCAGAGATGTGAGGAGAGAAGGAGAGGGTGGAGTCGAAGATGACCCCGAGGGTTTTTGCCTCACAGGTGGGAGCAGGAAGTGGTCCAAGAGAAGCCAGCCAGAGAGTGACAGGAAAGGAGGGAACAGGTGTGCCGATGCAGAGAATCTCAGTCTTACTGGCATTAAGGCAGAGATCATTCACAGCACACCACTCCTGGATAGCAGACAGTCAGAGATGAGAGAAGGAGAAGAGGTGGCTGAAGGGAGCCTGAAAATGAGCGGAGGGTCATCGTATATCACTTAAAGTTGGGGCAGAGAGGGGCAATGTGGTGGGCAAGAAGTGCCAGGTATTGGTTGAACAGCCAGGGAGAGAGGTTAGACCCCTGGGGAACACCACAGGTAGAGATAGAGATAGAGGAGAGGAAGGACCCAAGTTGGACCTGGGAGGGTCAATCAGAGAGGAAAGTAGTCAGCCAAGCCAGGGCCTTATTGGTGATAACCAGGTTATCACAGAGACGGTTGAGCAGGATGGCATGGTTGAAAGCGTCAAAGGCAGAAGAGAGATCAAGTAAGATTAGAAAACGGGGTGTTTGAATCGAGATTGGAGAGCAGGTCTTCACTGATGTTCAGGAGAGCAGATTCAGTGCTTCTGGCAGCTATGAAGCCAGACTGATGATCATGGAGAAAATCAACAGATTCAGTGTGGAGATTAAACTGGGATATGGACAGCTTTTCCAGGAGTTTGGCCAGGAAAGAAGTGATGGAAATTGGCCGATAGTTAGCTGGGCAGGACAGGTCGGCAGAGAGTTTCTTAATAAGAGGTGCACAAGGGAATGCTTCAGGGGTGAAGGGAAACCTCTGGTGGCAAAGGAGTGGTTGCAGAAGTTGGCCAAAGCGGGAGGCAGGGTGTCAATGTGGTCCTTGATGGTTTTAAAGGAACAGGGCAGAACCTGTTTTGACGAGGATTTCAATCATCAGACTTGTCTAGAACCCTTGTCAGGGGATAACAGGGGGAAGGCAGAGAAGGGGGAGCAGGGTGTAAAGACCAGAGGGGGGTGGCTGTACTCCTGCTCTCTATATGGAAGAGGGGAGGCACAGAGGACCCCAGCAAAGATTCTCTAAATTGGTAAACGTGGCAAGCAATCAAGGTCTGGCTTCTCAGGAAGTGATGCAGGCTGGTTCTTAAGTACAGTGTATTCCCCAAGCACCCACAAAGGAATGTCCACACACTATGTTAGTTAAAACACAGCTTTTTATATAAATAAAGTTCACGTTATACACACAATCACAATAACACACTTTGTGTTCCGACAATTCGAAAATTGTAAATGTGTAAAGTTATAGGTGGTACTACGATTACTCTGATTCCATTAAAATGCATCAAATAGCATATGAATCAACACAGCAAAACGATATCAACCATGGATTTAGAAGGAACACAAGTTGGTTAGACATTTGGTTGAATACTGGGCCCCTATCACTAGGCACTGTATGAGGATCCCCCGACCTGGACAACCTGTAAATGAAGATGCACTACAAGCCCAATCCATATATTGTCTATTAGAGTCTTATCTCCTTCGATAAAAGTTCTACTGGCCCAAAGTGCCTGGTTTCCTAGAGGTCTTTGGTGAGTCGTCGACAGGTCCTTCTTGAGCACACACCCTTTCAGGCAGTATCCGCGGGTCGTCGAGATTCGTTGTCATAGAGGGAGAAGCTTCGATCTTCGCGGTGCTCGTTGACAAAAGCTTGTGAATGTCCTGTGAAGAAGAGGCGTGTAGTGCACCTCGACGATGAGTGTTTGTTGCTGCAGAGAGTCAATGAAGAACTTTAGCCCACCAAGTGCATTGAGTCAGCATCTGGCGTTGGCGAATGGGACGTGACCACAGCTGGCTTCAGTAGCTTCGTCAGTGTCTTTGAGGACTTTGGGTGGTGGGAAACCCACCAGCAAATTCTCCTAGGTCATCGGCGGCCTAGACATTCTCCAGCAGGACGGAAGTGGTCGACGAGGGTGAACAAGGAAGTCCTTGGATCAAATGTTCTTAGAGAAAGGGAGCACTGTGTCTCCGCTCGGCGACGGCAGTCGTCGATGGTGGATGGCTGTTCAGGACTTCTCTTCGTCTCCTCAGTGGTCCCCTTCTCTGGACGGCAGCCTTTCATAGGTCTGTCTACCAGGGAGCTTTGGCAAAGATCAGCTGGTGCACGATGGTCCCTTTTAGCTCGGGAAAAGGTCTCCTAGCCAGTTCCTCCCTTGAATCAGTTCCTTGAAGGCACAGCAGCTTTCAGATTAGCGAAGTACACCAGTAGCAGTTCTTCTTCTTCCAGTGGGCTTCAAAGTTAAGCATCAGTTTCAACTTCAGCTTCTGAACAGCATCAGATTAGATGTCAGTTTCTACTTCAGCTTCTGAACGATTTCTAGCAGTGAGCGGCCCCCAGATATACTGTTGATCTCTCATTCACTCTACTAGATCACACTCAGACAACCAATAATTCAGAAGGGCATTCAGGCAGTCAGGCAGCCAATCAGGTGCACAGTGCATTCAGGCCATTCTTCTCCACCCAGACACTCCCAACACAGAATGTGGATTCAGACAAGCACTCTGCCATTCAGCACTACAGACAGCATTCATACCTGTTTCAGTCAGGGCTGTCTCAGCCATTGTGTCAAACACCAGATACTAGACAGCTATAACAAAGAATGTGTATTTGTCACACATTCCATTCACCCAGGTCCCACCCCACAGGAGTACCCACAACATACAGTTATTGGGAAGGCTCCAGCCAGTTTGGCCTGGACTTCTCCACTATACCATATATGGTACTTCCACCCAACAGCCAGTCAGGGGGAAGGAACAGAGTCAGGGCTTCCTGAGACTTCGGGAAAAGTAAGGTAACAGGCGATAGAAAGCAAAAGGCCACAGGGGCCATTTTTTTTCCTATCTGGAATCCACTGATTCCAATGACAGGGCCTGGGCATCCACAAATGGAGGATGCACAGGGCATCTGTCAATTCAGCACAGAGCTGCCACCAGCCTGTACCCTGCTTTATGGGCCACATACAGGTGCCCAAAAACATACACTAGGAGTACAGGGTCGTACTCCCACCCATGGGTGCCATAAGGGTATCCCAAGGGTCTGTTCACCAAACCAAAAAGAGGAAGACCCGCACCACCAGGAGTCCCACATGAACTCCTGTGTGGAAAACAAGACAGAACATACATGACAAAGAAATAAAGGACAAGGATTCAGGTGCCCTGTCCCTCTGATGCATTTCCAGCATCACAGATGAGTGGCCACAGAAGGGCCAGAGGAGGAGCAGGGAGTAGGGGAGAGGAAGAGAGAGAGGACAGGATGTCCTGAGTTGTAGAGACGAAATGAGAAGCAAAGGCCATTCAGAGGGCCTGGGAGGGTACAGGAGAGGTGGAGACTGCAGCAGGATTGGTCAGCTCCTTGCAGATTTTAAATAGTTCCGCCGTGTTGCTGGATGCTGCAGAGACACAGGCTTGGGTGTGGGCTCTCTTCTTGGTGCAGACAGAGAGCCAGTATTGCCTTTGGAGCAGGTTGCAGGCCAGTTTGTCAGAGGATGTACAGGAAGCATGCCATTTCCTCTGAGCCACCCTGCACTTGCATTTCAGGGTGACGAGGTCTGGGTCGTACCCGGAGTTGCACTTGGCTTTGGGCTTCAAGTGAATCCTCATGACAGGGGCAAGAACATCAAGAGTATCAGATATAGCATAGTGGCGCACAGAGAGGGCTGTCTCAGGGTGTGAGTCAGCTGAAGGGGTGAAAGCCTCAACTGACACAAGCTTCATGGATTGGATAACCAAGAAGGTGGGTGGCAGTGCTGAGTTGGCTTGGCCTTAGGGGTGGAGAGAGTGAGCTGGGAGCAAAGGCGAAACTGATCACTCCAGGAGAGAGGAGTTTTGAGAGAGATAGAAAGGGGAAGGTCTGAAGATATCAGAACATCCAGAGTATGCCCTGCAGAGTCAGTCGGCCAGAGGGAGAATAGAGAGAAAGAGTCACAGAGGTCGAGAAAGAGTCCAGAGGAAGGACAGGAAGCATCCAGGTGGATGTTAAAGTCTCCAAGAAGGAGGAGTTGCGTGGTCAAGATCAGGAGGGAAGAGGAGAGCTTCGCCCACTCAGAGAGGAAGGAGGGGAGCTGACCAGGTGGCCGGTAGATAGTAGCCACAGTAAGAGAGTGGCTAGGAGAGATAGAGAGCCTGCAGATGAGGCATTCAAAAGAGGTATAGGCCTCTGTAGGAATGACAGAGGCAGGAATCCACTCAGAGATGATCAGGGCTACACCCCCTCCTGAACGGTTAGACCTGGGTGCGGAGAGGCTCTTGTAGATGTCAGGGAGGACAGTGTCAAAGCTCATGACAGAGCTTGCCGTGAACCATGTCTCGGTGACCAATACGTTCGTAAATTTGGAACCATCACGTATTGTGCACCCTTCTGCTCCTGACACAATCAAAATACCTTGGTGAGGCCAACCCTGCTTTTGATGAAACAATAGGCTTCCTCATTAACCCAGGAGCCATGGCACACATAGGCTGTACCCCTGTGCTTGTACTAAATTTGTTGGCATCACCTCTGCTCCTCCTGTCCCGAATCACAAGCCGCTCCAGGCACAGCTCACCCCTTATCTCGTCCCAATACCAGATGCCCAGGAATTACTTTATCAGGGCGCTGCTCTTGAGACGGAAATTTGAGGATTTGTTTTCTTAAATTGTGTGTCTAAGTGTAATTTATAAGGGGTGACCCCATCGGGGTGAGTGCAATAGTGTTCTTAATCTTTGCCTAGCTTATTGGTGTCACTGAGTCTCGTGCTCTATTCTCATGAATTTGTCTTTCAAAGGGCGTGTCCCTCCCTGTTCTTTTACCAACTAACATTCCATTCACATCACATCCAAGCCCCACAGCTGGATACAGTCAATGCTTATCGGCACTTCATGGGTCCCTCTGACCTCGGCTTCTCTCCTGGGGAATGGGAAAAGGGATTTGTTTTTGCAGCTGAACTAACAGAGCCGCAGCTCCACACCAAGACCTGCATTCTCATCTGTTCACTGTGTGCAAATCCTTAACATCTAAAATAGCATTACTTCTGTCAAGTGAACACACCAACGTCACTGTTACTACCTCGCGGACTCTATTTTCCACTTATTTCAATCCTTCTTGCACATCACGCTGTGCTACGTCACTACAATACATCAACTTAACACTGGGCCTACAATACTGCTCTACCTATGACCCAAGGAACCACAGCATTAATACTTGTGTTGCTTTTTCTGAGTTGCTATATGTAAGTATCTAATATGTATCAGTCCTAACTAATACAATATATGTGCTGTCAGCATCACAACCTTCACTCTGCTCTCACAATGTTGTTCTCTAATAGGTTTTTCTCAACCTGAACCTTTTTGTTTGGCTGGGTCGCTGCAACTGCATCACAAAACCACGCTGATGTTTTGATGAAGTAAAGATTGACATCAATGAGAGAGGGACACAGAGTTCGCAAGTCTTGTTCGCAAGTCTTGGGGGATGATGTGATTGTGTCAGTGGTCAGGAATAGAAAAAAGGGATGAAGTGTTTATGCAGGGGATATAGGTGCATACCTTTGGTCTCAGAAGAGTAATGCATAATATATGAAGGCACTTGTGGTACATGGTGGAAAGCAGTTTGACATCTGTTCTGTGATAACAGTGCCCAATACGTCGTAATTCACTCCCGAAATAAATACAAGCAACAGATGATCATCTAAAATTCAGGAAACTGCTTAGGACATGGCTCTTTAACTCACCGAGCTACAAGAAAACACGATTGAAGAGGAGTGAGCAGTACAACACAAGAGAACACCAAAAACACTGAAACTGTTTGATCCAAAACCTAGATGACCAACAGAATAAAGCAATTAACGACCATATAAGAATATGATCCCTCCTGGACCAACTTAACCAACACAGAGAAAGGCACAAATGACACCTATCACTAACCCTACTAATCATTTCCAATATCCTGCTTACTCACCTTCGAACACCAACCTAAATTCACACTTCTACTGCAGCAAAAACATAAGAACATTACAAACTGCATACACTCTGCACCACCCATCTAAACCCAGCACACTACAGAAAATGAAAAGCTCTTAAACAAAAACCATCCCACACACACTCAGGCTCCAAACATCATCTAACCTGTACCCCAACTACACACAACCAAATCCAGCACACAGTGACTGTTTTTCCAAACTGAAGCTATCAACAACACATCAAAGCTCTCTAGGGCTTTCCCTCTTGATCCCACTCTGCCCGAAGCCCTCCTTTCTTTTACAATCGACAAGAGTGACTGGAGACCATGAAAATGGCATTGGTGCGTGGTATAAATCACAATAACATAACATACCCTGATTTGCTCTGCAACAGTGCAAATCTTCATAAATCTTGCCCTATATATCCAGTGAAAAAAACAAAGGACATTTAAGGACATTTAATTGGTTGATTGGAAAAAACTGAAGCCAGTAGGCACCACTAGAACATGCCATTCTCTCTAAAGCAGTTTGGTGAATGCTTAAAATTCCAGATCCAGGCGACACTGTTGGTCGCTTGACAAGTGGAAACCTCACCAGAGATATTTGACATTCTCTGCAATGTTTTTCTTTCCTTTTCCCTTTATAACATCAATTCGGCTGCAGAGTTTGTATTAGGAGTGCCTTCACACTGCATTAAAACGTTGTAATACTAACTATTGCACGCAGCTTTTGGTTGCTTAGCATCGTCGATTTTGCAAATCAGGGTTACTTGTGAGTGGCTACTTTTGTTGGATTTCCTGAAATCAATTCGAATGAAGAGAATCAAACCAATTGTGCAGATAAAGCTGAAAACTAATGGCAGCCCATGTGACGCTTCCAGCGAGTGTTGAAATATAGAAAATGAGGTGTGATAATGGCGGGATGCCCATCTCCAAGTGTAAGCCCCCTCACGCACACCACGTTTTTCACAGCCTTGCTTGGATTCTGTTATTTTCTCCTGTCACGATTCTTCAGTGCCATGATGTACATTATCACCTTGTTCGCGAAATGAACAGGTGAAAATATGTTTCTTGGCAGTGCATTCCCACGCCCGACAGTGTGCTTGCACAAATGGTGTTCATTTCTTTAGCTTTGTGCGTCACATTTTATTTTAAAATTCTGAGGTCTGAATCACGCTAGAGGCGCAATATATGTCTGCATGCACGTAAAGTACAAGGAAGACCAATTCTACTGGAAGGAATCTTTAGGAAATCCAAGTAACGATAGAAAAACGAGCATTTGCAAAGACAATAGGATGAGCTTTTGCATAGGTATTGTATCTAGTTCTGTTAGCCTATATGCATGTGGTAGAGTGGGCCTTTTGCCCGCTTCTAGGTTCCCCCTCCACTATATGACTGTTGCTCTGTGAATCTGTGCCCCACTAAGCCTGTCTCCCCTTCTACCGTGTTCTGCTAATCCATTAACTGTTCCCTTTGGCTCTCTTTAGCTCGTGTCATCTATGGTTTTGTTGTACTGTTGTAGTTACCGTTGTACTATTGTGTACCCATTATATCCCCCTGTTGCAACCTACTTCTTTTCTCACTTCCTCCTCCTCCTCCTTGTCTCGTAGCGCCCTCCATGGTGCTTTCTGTTTCTCCCATATTCTCTAACTGCTACTCTATCTTCTATCCTATCCCTCTCACTAAGTCTGCAAGGAAGAAGTTCAAGAGGGACATCCTGGTCTCCAACCCAGGCCTCCCTATCACTGATACCTACATCAATGCTTCTGCCAGACAGACTCTCACCGACATCCTCTTTGTCGTTCTTTCATCAGACCTATGAACCCTTCACATTTTCTCAGATCTCTCTCCTATCTCTTCTTCTCCCATTAATGGTGGCACTCAGTGGGAGGCCGTCTTGGCCTCCTTCCCCTATTCCAAGGTCATCCTAATTGTTTACCTGAAAAGCACCATCTTATCCAGGGCACTCAGCTCAATCGCCTCCTGTTTGATTGGCGGCTACCAAGTCTTATCAACTTCCTTCCTTCTCCTCCTACTAGCACCTCTATGGCTTCTCTGCCACTCCTTGCTTCCACCTCTGCCCTCTCTCGGGCCCCTATTCCACTTCCGCTGGTTGCACCACTAAACTTTACCTCACCCTGGAAGACTGTCAATTTTCACAACCTGCTCCATGTCGCTGCTCTTAACTCTAGTTCTGCTGTCAAACACTCCTCTGACATTGCCACCTCCTCGAAGAACTTGACCTAGATGTCCTTGCTCTTACTGATACTTGGTTCACAGCCAGCTCTGTCACAAATTTTGACACTCTCCTCTCTGACTGTTACAAGATCCGCTTTGACCCCAGAACCAACCGAACCAGAGGTGGAGTAGCTCTGATCTTTCCTGAGTGGCACCCTGCTTCTGTCATTGCTGTGAAGGCCTACTCCTACTTTGAATGCCTGGTCTACAGGCTGTCTATGTCTCCTGGCCTCTCTCTCACCATGGCCACTATCTACAGGACACCTGGCCAGGTTGCCCTCTTCCTCTCAGATTGGGCTGACCTCTCCTATTCTCTCCTTGCCTCTACTTCTCAACTTCTCCTCTTCGGAGACGTCAACATCCACCTGAGTGCTTCTAATCCTGCCTCTGGGCTTTTCCACAACCTCTGCGACACGCTCTCTTTCGCCAGTCTGCCCTCTGGTCTGACACACTCTGCCCGACATACTTTGGATGTTCCCATCTCTTCTGACACCCCCCTCTCTAACCCATTCACCACGTCTCTCTCTTGGACTGACCACTTTCTACCCTCCTCTCACCTGAAATGCTCTATCCCTCAGGCAAAGCCCTGCCCAGCACTGCCACCTACCTTTTCGGCCATTCAGCACATGAAGCGTGTGTCAGTGAATGACTTTACTGGTACTTTCTCTGCTCCTCCTACCCCTGTGGCTGAATCCCACCCTGACACAGCCCTCTCTAATCTGTTTCTGTCTATCTCCAACACTCTGGACATCCTTGCCTCTTTCATGAGAATTTGGCTGACGCCTACTTCCAAGTGTAACTCTTGGTATGGCTCTGACCTCGCCTCCCTGAAATGCAAGTACAGCATGGCTGAGAGGAAGTGGAGGGATTTGGGTGCATCCTCAGACAAACTGGCCTGCTGCATCCTCCAAAGGCAATACAGACTCTCTGTCTTGTCCAAGAAGAGAGCCCACATTGAAGTCTGCATCGCTGCGGTCTCCAACAACACAGTCAAACTCTTTAAAATCTGCAAGGAACTAGCCAATCCTGCTGCAGTCTCTATTTCTCCTGTTTCCTCCCGGGCCCTCTGCACGGTACTGGCCTTCCCCATCACCACTAAAACTCAGGACACCCTGTCCTCTATCTCCTCTTCCTCTCCTTCTTCCTCTCTCAGCCCCCAGCTGGCCAACTCCACTGTTCCACCCCCTTTCTCCTCCTTCTCTCTTACTAGACCTGACCAGGTTTCTAGACAATGAAATCTGATCTATGAAAGTGTCATCCAAACAGGTGCTTCCCTGCTCCTCCAGAACCATCAAGGACCACATTGACACCCTTGCTCCAGCCATGGCCAATTTCTGCAATCACGCCTTCGCCACTGGAACTTTCCCTTCTCTCCTCATGCACTCCCTTGTGCAACCCCTCCTCAATAAGCCTTTTGCTGATCCTACCTGTCTGGCAAACTATCCTCTGATCTCTATCATCCCTTTCCTGGACAAACTCCTGGAAAAGCTGGCCATCTCCCAGCTTACTCTACACACGGATCTGTTTGTTGTCTCCATGACCATCAGTCTGGCTTCAGAGTGGACAGAGGCACAGAAACTGCTCTCCTGAACACCCATGTAGATCTTTGCTCTAACCCTGATTCCAGCATTCCTTCTGTCCTCATACTTGATCTCTCCTCTGCTTTCAACACGATCAACCATACCGTCCTGATCAATCGACTCCATGAGAACCTAGGCCCTGTAGTGGTTGACCTCCTTCCTCTTAGACCGCCCCTCCCAGGTCCAACTTGGTTCCTTTCTCTCTGCCACCTCCCGCTCCACCTGTGGCATTCCCCATGGCTCTATTCACTCACCCAGGTTATTCAATACTTGGCCCCTTTTGCCCACCTGATCGCTATCCTCTGCTCTAACTTTCAGTGTTATGTGGTTGACACTCAGCACTCCTTCAAACTCCCCTCTACCTCCTCTCCTTCCTCATTCCTGACTGTCTATCCGCGATTCAGGATTGGTACACCTCCAACAATCTCTGCCTTAATGCCAGTGAGAGGGAGATCCTTCTCATTGGGACCCCTACCCCTGCTTTCCTTCTCACTCTCTGGCCACCCTGCTTGGGCCCTCTTCATTCGCTTTCCTGTGAGGCAATAAACATTGGTGTCATCTTCGACTCCACTCTCTCCTTCTATTCTCACATCTCGGACACTGTCAAGAAGTCCCACTACCAGCTTCACCTTCCTCAAGAAGCTCACTGTCTCCAGGGCTCTGTTTCTCTCTAGGCTGGACTACTGCAACAGCCTATTTCTCAATCTGCCTTCCTCTACTCTCTGCCGTCTGCAACTAATCCGGAACAGGACTGTGAGACTTATCCTTGGCCTCAAGCACATGGACCATATCCCTCCAGCCCTCAAATCTCTCCACTGGTTCCCAGTGGCTGCAAGGGTCAAGTTCAAGACCCTATGCATTGTACACAAGGCTAAGTGGGGCCAGGGCCCAAACTACATCCACCACTCTCTTCTTATAAATACCTTACTTCTTGAGCCCGTCCCTCAGATACCTCCAACTCTCTATGGGTCAGACACTTCTCCAGAGAGAGAGTGGGTGGTAGATCTCTCTCCTCTGCAGGTGCCTCCTTCTGGAAGGGCCTCCTTCATCCTCTCAAACTGAGCAAGATCACCTGACATTCCAGAAGCAGCTTAAAACTTTCCTCTTCTCCTTGTCTTTCTCTCCCTCCACTGCTGACCTACCAGACCGACCTGTCTGCTGCACTGACTAGCTGCTTGGCTACTCTCAGCGTCTCACTGGGTACCAGGCTCTCTCTTGTTCAGTCACTCCTGCACTACCTCCAGGCCTACCATGCACTTAGGAGCTGTAACTGTAACCTCTACAGTCCCTTGCCTCCTTTCACTTACGCAGAGGCGTGTTGCACTGGCTGCACTACTCAGAGCATTGCTGCTCTGTTCCCCTTCCCTCTCCATTGCACTTACCCCCTCCCCATCCTCGTTCTTGCACGTGCACGATCTGAATGACACATGGCCTAGTAAGATTGTTTGTCCTCCTTCTGTTTTCCCTTCCTTGTCTTGTCACGCCTAGAAACACTTTCAAACAGGCAGGTAATAAACGATATATCACATCATATCATATCATGTGCAGTACATGAATTATCAGAGCGAGGCCCTGTGTCCATTTTGTGGGTTTATGTTCTGTATAACTGTGCACTCCAAGCATGCATGCGGGTGTTTCAAATGTTCCCTGAACGGCTCCAATAATGCAATGGTATGCCTGTTACTCAACATATGGTAATTGAAAGTTGTATTTGAATTTCCGGTTAGATTGTGCCCCACATGAGGAAATGCTGCAATCATATGCAAAGTGTACCTTAATACCACCATATGCATTCTAAGCGGCCTTGTCTAAGCGAGAGCTTCACAGGTGCTGCCATATTAAACCACATGCAGCCTGAAATTCACAAATAATGGCATTACATACTTGGCAAGTTACCATGCTTAAGGCATATAGCCCACATTTGGGTTCTGACAGCTTACACTGCCCTAATGATGCCATCATATGGCTGGTGCTATATCCGAGGTGGACATGTGTACATATCAATACATTTACTGTCTCATGGAGTCAGGTCTCTATTATTTTTACACCAAATGATCCCTGAAACAATCTGGACACAGCCTCGAGTGAGGCTATTTATCATTTCACGAACAGGTGTCTCATTGTCATTCAGTGGCAGTCGAAGTACATGTTTGCACTGGCCCATGCAGCAAACACAGAAGAAGAGGAGAGTGTGACATAGAAACCCTTTCAAGCACAAAAGTCTTCATTTGTCTGTAGTTTGTTGTAATATTGGTGGACACACATTTGAGCGTTGAATGATCTGCCGAAATAAATTGGGAAACAGAGTCTGAGCCTGGTGAACGCCTCATCAAATGGGTGAAACCCACAAATACCTCGGCATCAGGTTTGCAACCAGCCCACAAATATTATGTTATCATATACAATGGACATAGTACTTAATTAGTATGTATTGTTTTTATGTATTCCCTGTTTTTTTATATATATGGTACAAGATGCATGGAAGTAAAATTATTGTTAAGTAAGCAGTACATTTAGCACCTGAGCCATGGAGACATTTGAAATAAATGTCCTTTCAAGCATTTAGATGTTCAAATGGCTATGGCTGGCTGTAACATCAGTAGACATACAGTTTAGTGCCTGCTAGTCTACCCATAATATAATGGGGATTGGTTTTCACGCTTGAAGGGCTAATCAATTCAGTGACCCCTCAATGAACTTTGGTTGCACAGTGGTTTTGATCCACTTGAAAGCCCTATTTCCCCCAGTTACAAATGTACAGTACAGGTAGCTTTATGATCATGTTGCAAGAATATCAGGCTGTACCATCCCCTTCCCCCAAAGGGACCTCAAATCGTAAATGCTGCAGAATGCATATTAAAAAAAGTATTCCTAACATATAGTTTTTTAATAGTTTTTTAATATGTGTTATGCTGAAAATGCATTCGAGGGACAGGGCCTCCATGTCCTTGTCCTGTACTCCCTTATCATGTGTTTTCTGTGACGTTTTCTGTCCAGGAGTCCAGTTGGGACCCCTAGCAGTGTAGTTTTTCCACTTTTTGGTCATGGTGAACAGAGACCCTTGGGATACCCTTATGGCACTCGTGGGTGGGGGTACAACCCTGTACCCCTATTGTATGTTTGTTTTTGGGCACCTGTTTGCTGCCCACAGAGCAGCGTATGAGCTGGTAGCAGCTCCATGCTGATATGACAGGAGCACTGAGTATCCTCCATTTTAGGATACCCAGGCCCTGCCATAGGAATTAGTGGATTTCTGATAGAAGGAAAGATGGCCACCGGGGTGGCTTGGTTATATTGCCTGTTACCTTGTTTTCCCAAAGTTCTGGGAAGACCCTGACTCTGTCCTGACTGGCTGTTGGGTGGAAGAACCAAATATGGCATTGTGGGGAAGTCAAGGCCATGCTGGCTGTAGCCTTCCCAGTGACTGTATGTTGTGGTACACCCATGGGTTGGGACTTGTGTGAATAGAGTGTATGACCAATATGCATTCTGTGTTATGGGTGACTGGTTTCTGTGTGTGTGACACAATGAATGAGACACCCCTGCCTGAAACTGACATGAATACAGTGTAGTGTGCTGAAAGGCTGTTTGCTTGCCCAAATCACATTCCTTGTTATGGGTCTCTTGGTTGAGGTGAATGGCTTGAATGCCTGTGAGCCTAATTGGCTGCCTGCCTGCACGAATGCCCTTCAATATGATTGGCTCAGCCAGAGTGAATGAGGGACAGGTGTGTATATCTGGGGACCTCTCACTTACCAATTTGTTGAGAAGTTGAAGTCGAAACTTGAAGCTCATGCTTGAAGCCCAGTTGGAAGAAGAAGGTTGTTGCTGCATTTCCTTCGAAGTAATCTAAAATCTGTTGAGTCTGTCAAGGGCTGATCCGACAGAGGACCTGTGTAGGACACCTCTCCCCGAGCTACTCGGACCATTTTGCAAAAACAGCTTTTCTTCATCAAAGAACCCTGGAAGCCAGTCCCAAAAGGCTGCCGACCGGAGAAGTGGTCTGCTGAGAATCCTGAAGAGAGCACCTGGACATCGAGGCAGTCGAATGTCTATTGACATTGTCTGTGGTTCGGAGGATTAAGTGACCATTGGAAGCTAAGGAGAATCCTGTTGCCCAGAAGCAGTAACACCATGATGCCATGCTGCTTGACGTCCAGAGCCAAGAAAGCTCTACTTGCCTAAGAACATTTGAGAAAGGGCTCCTTTGCCATCACCATCAACCTCTTTGTTCCACCAGAGAGAAATTAAAGGTCGCCGGCTACCGAGGAAAGTCCGCTCGTGGGTTTCCCACCACCAGAAGCTGACAAAGAAGTCCTGAGGACACTGACGGAGTAAAGATGCGAGGTGCATCCCATGGTCGATTCCCAGTCGTCAAAGCTATCCCGAGGTACATGCTGCGGCTGCAGCACCGACAGGCCAGAGGACCGCTGAATGTGACTCCCAAAACCCAATGACCAGTGGCTGGGCCTGCATCCATCACCGAGTCTTATTTGCCGCACCAAACACTTCGCATCGAGGTTTACCACTCGCCTCATCTTCCCAAGACTTCCACGATCGATCGTCGAAGAGCAGTGCCTCGGTCATAGTTGCAGCATCACTGCAAGTGTTCAATTTATTCTCAAGGTTTTCGACGCCCAGGGGCTCCTGCTTGAAAGGGAGTACCCTCCTTAGGACCCCGTCAATGAACCATTGAATAAACTCTTCCGCTTCTGGTTCATTGGGGTGGTTGAACTTTTAACCAAGAAGCAAGGCTTATTGAACATTTGTGGACTGCACTTTTTAATTCTTATATTACAGGTTACCCAGGTGGGGGGATTCTCACACAGAATTGTGTATCTATATCCAAAGTAAGCATTCTGCCTTTGTTTAACCTTAATGTGCCTTCCTTCCTGATGGTCTATGTTGATACACCTTGCCTTGATGTGTATGCTCTATTAGTTGAGGCATTTTAAAGGAATCTAAAGTCTAAGTGTGGTACCACATAGAATTGCATATATTTGCCATTATAGAATTATCAGAGTACAAAGTGTGGTATTTATTGTTTTATTCTTTATTTGCTTTAGTTGTAAATTACAACTTTTCAAATATATAATAAAACAAGCATATTTTAGATCATAAAAATCACATTTCTTGGCACAAGTTCATCACATTCTCTGTTTGACAGGACATGGTTACTCATAAAGTGCACATTACTTTCTCTATAAAACATTGTCTAAATGTATGCATGATGACATTCACATAGCAATTACATAAAATACAAAGTGAGGATAAAATTTGACATGTACATAAAATGATCTAAGCAGTGCAGTGGAGTATTTTGCTCTTTCTGTTGGGGGTATTTGTCTAGATTCTGACAACAATTATTGTTCTTATTAGTATCACGTGTGGCACGCCAATTTAATTTCTGTGCACCTTAATACGGTCTGATGGCTGATATTTTCTTAGATGACGCTTGATGATCTGCATACAATACATTATAGATCGTAAGTAAAGAATCTACAGCCGCTATGCGGCTATGCAAATTATGACTTTACCTCCTGACAGGCTCGATACGTGAGATTCACAAGCTTGAACTTTTTTAATGAAAGTTGATTGTGGCTATATTTAAAGATATGTGTTGTGTGTTAACAATCAGGATCCACATTTGGTGAGGTACTAAAGAGCGAAAATCACAGAATAATTTATACAAATATTCTTTCTCTCGGGGTATTAGATTATAGCAGTGCACAAGTATATGTTCTAAGGTTTCAGGATGGATGCCTAAATAAAAAAATCTGCATGTGGATATGAACTCTTGTTCCTTTGATCAGGCTGCTAACAGCGCTCTTGTAAGCCATAGATTGAATTGTAGTCTCATTAGTTGTGTGCGGTAGGTTTGGTCTGGGAATTTCTGTAGATACATAGGAATTTGATTGAACATTTTTGGAAGGAAATGTCCATACTTATGGACTTTGTATTGGGTACATTGTGCCTCAATATTAGCCCAGTCATGATATCAGAGTTTTCACTTTGCACTTTCTCGGTTGGATATCAGTGTAGTTTTGTCAATATCAGCTGTGTCCATAGTTAAGATACAGCATTCTTTCCAGTGTCTAGTGGGTTGTCAAAGTCATTATCAATGGTGCATGCAATAACTGGTATTAAGGTTGATTTAAACATATCTTTCATTAAGCACTTTCTATAGAACATTATAGAGTTCTAGCATACAATAGCCCTGATCAAAATCAATCCTAGTGCATACCAAATAACCTGGATGGGGAAACTTTTAGTTAAAGGTAGTATGGTCTTCCAGAACAAACCTTCCAAGTACTCCCAGTCCAGCTGGTTTTCGGGGAGTTTAGATTGGGCACCATCTGTTAATGCAGGTATGACTTTTTGCTTATAAAATGTTATCAAAGGGAGACAACAGAATTTACCATATTTTCGGTGGACCAACTAACCATGCGAAAATAAATATTGCATTTTATGTTTCATCTCGGATTTATAAGGTGCATAAAATCTATTATCATTAATGTTCAGCCACAGATATTTACACTCGTGGATAATTGCTAGGGAGTTCGTTCCTATGGACCACATGATCCTGGGGGTTTTATTTTTCCCTCTAATGCATTGCATTTTGAGATTGTTATATTTGGCAGTGTTGATAATTAGCATGTTCTTCCATGCATAATTTTCCAGTGCACAAAGTTGTCTCTGGAGACCAATGGGGGTCTGGTCAGCCAAGACAAGATTGTCCGCCTAGAGAAGCCTCGCTATTAGGTGAGAGCCCACTTTAGTGGGAAAGGCTCTGACATCGCCCAGATGTTTGTGGATGTCTCTAATGTAGAAGTTGAAAAGACTGGATGCAAGAATACATCCTTGTTTAAGCCCACGGTATGTATTGATGGAGCGAGATAAAAGTCCTTCTTGGTTTAGCTTCACTCGAATGGACGTGTCGGTATAGAATTGCTGTAACAAGTTCAATATGTAAGGTGGGCAACCTGCTGTTGTTATTTTTTTCCATAACAGGGTGTGGGGACCGAGTCAAACGCTTGTTTGAAATCTATAAAAGCAAGATATATTGGTTGTTTAGATGTAATTGCTTGCTTTTTTAGGGTGGATATTATGAGTAGATTGGCAGCTGTGCCTAGTCCACTAACAAACTCACATTGGTGAGGGTCCAACATGTCTGCTGATTTCAGCCATTTGCTCAGATCTGTAAGTAATAGTCTTGCGTAGACTTTTCCAGGGGTGTCCAAGAGAGCAAGGGGTCTATAATTAGTAGGTACATTTCGGTTACCCTTTTTAAATATGGGAAATAGTATTGATTGTTGCCATGAGGAAGGGATAGTGCCTATCGGTGTGTGGTTAAAATGTTGAATCAATAATTTCGAATGCATGAATTTCGAAAAAAAGAATGTCGAAAAAAAAATGGAATATTTTTTAAATATGTTTTTGGGGGGTTTGGCTAGTACAAAAAAGGGTTATTAAAAAAAATGGGGGTTGGGAGGGAACCTCCATTACAAAAAAATAAAAAATAAATTCGATTTTTTTTTTGTTGAAATTATTGATTTGAAATTAATGCATTCAAAATTATTGAATTCGAATATATCACTATAAACTGTGCCTGTCCATGCGATTGTTTGAAATATTTGCATATAACATTGAGGACCATTTCTCTGGATGAGCTTTTAGGGTTGCATTTGATACCCCAGCAGGTCCCGGAGCTCTTGAGGAGCTAAATGTTTTAATTTGCATGAGGATATCTGTAATGTCAATTCTTAATGATTCTATAATATTGAAATAAGTTCTTGTGACATTAGTGGAGAGAGATGGTTTCTAGGATTTTTTTTTTACCTGGTAAAAGATGTGTTTTGCAGTATGTGTTTAACATGTTTGTGTTCATAGACTGTGGAGCCTCACCTACTCCATAGGCATCATCCTTTTACTGTGTGTTACACAGCACCTTTATTGCAGTGACACAGTCTTTTTCAAACTTCACACTTTAAACTCAATTTTTTGGGACTGACTACTGTCTCCCAGAACATGTAATGTTGCCATTGACTTTATTAGTCTTTTTAAATTCACAGACCCAATACAAACTATCTTACATAGAGTTCTGGAAAGGGTTAATAGTTACCCCTTTGTGTCTGTTTCTCATGGAACATTATTTCGTTCCCCTTTCTTTAAGATTTGGCTGGTGGCAGCGGTATCTTCACTAGTTTTTCGACTGCGGTCTATTCAAATAGCCTTGGTACTGTTTTAGGCTAAGTTAGTAGCATTGAACTTAAATCCGCTGGACCTCATTTACTTTTATTTGGTTCTGGCTGGGTTTAGTCATCATTTCTTTTTGTAAAGGTCTTTCTCGTGTTTTACTCTGCGCGCCAAACCAGGTTTGGTTCCTTTGTTCACCGTCCTTTGGTGGGCTTCTGCACAGAAGCCCTCCTTAGGCGTCTGAATGTCTGAGAGGGACAGTATGTGAGGGAGGGGTTTGAGACTCCCTGCACAGGGTCTCCTTGGAGACCCATGTGGCACTCTGTATGATTGGCTGTGGTGACTGACAGCCAGGCTGGGTGAATGGGGGAAAACCGCATAAAAAGCAAGTCTCTGGGACTGAGAAGGCAGAGTCGCCACTGGATCGAGAGAACCAAAGAGAAGCTGACAGAAGAGGACCTCTACCAGGACTGAACCTCCCGGTGAAGCCCTGCTCCAGGGCCGAATATCCAAACTATGACGACAGGGAAGATCTGCAAGGCATCTTCTCCCCTTCAGCTGATGGGACCAACCAGTTTGCCAAACTGCAAGTCAGGCCTCCCTCCTCTGGTCGAATTTGATGTGCACAGCTACAGTGAACCGGATAGCCAGTAGGACCAGACCCTGCTTGGGTTTTAAGGAGCTCACTTTTTATTAATTGCTTTGCCCCGCTGCTGTTTTCTTACCTGGGCAGTGCAGGACCCTCAAGTCTTCCTACTTTGTGTCAGTCCAACAGTCGCTTCAGGAACCGTGAGCCTGCAGGACCTGCCAGGAATTTCTGCCTCAGCTACAGCCTTCTTCTCCATTTAAGGTTCTGTTCAAACCCGGTTGTTCGTTCCATCCGACCGCGGTGAAAGTGTTTGAAATCTTTTGTCAATTCGAGGGCTTGTCCTTCTCTATTCTTTAAAGTAACTTTTCAATCGACCAACTTCGTTCTGAACTCTTGGAAAAGACTTAACCGCAAACTCCTCTGAACTGTGTGATCCTCTGCAAAGACTTTGGTCCATTGACTTTGGCCCAGACCTCTTGATTTGATTTCCTCACCGTAGTTGCCTTTTCTAAATTGCCCTGCTTACTTACTTGTTGGTGCTGCTCAACTTCTGCCTAACCTTGTATTTCCCTCCCTTACAAATGGCTGGAGTGCCATTTTGCTCACACTTCATTTTGAGCTTAACTTGTCCAGAATCTTTTGGGTGGTGTGTAGTATATTAAGAATGTGATTTTTCTAATGCTTTACCTTAATGAATTGTTTTACAACTGATGTGTAAATAAATGTATATTCTTTTACTCAGAAACCTTGAGTCAGTGTTTGTTTGAACCATAGTAATTGCTGTCCTTTGTGTAACTATTGATACTGCTCACTTTACTCTTCAGATAAGTCTGGCTGCTCAGCCATCGCTACCACTTTACTGTGTAGTACAGGCTTGTACCAAAGGTGAATTTGTACTGTTACTTGTAGTCTTAATTGTGTGTGGTGTTCCCAAAGGGTACTGCATATGATTCTGCCTAACAGTTTGAGTAATTTATGTTGGATTAAGTAATTCTTGTAAGTAGTGCGAACATTGGCAGCCTTTCTTTTATAGTCTAAGAGGGAACAGGATTTGATGTTTTTTAGTTCTTTCCTCATTTTCACTTTTCTACCCCTGATGTCAGCATCATATATGTGTGTTTGTTGAAAAACAGGGCGAGGTCCAGATCGAGGTTTTTCGAGGAATAGAGAAAGAGTGTGAGTATACAAAGTACGCAAAGTAGAGGGAGATTTTTTGTCCGAGGATGGAAAGTCCTCATGCAATTTGTCTGGTACACTATTTCATTTCATGATGGTCCATATCTCTCTTCTGATAATTGCAATACAGCTTTGTTATATTGTTGCGAGGGACAGGATGTTTGTGCCCAGACTGTTTCTAATATATTGTGATCGCTGTCTACTGTTTGAATAATAGTAAATCTCTCAACACAATTTATTGCTTGGGTAGACATGAAGACATAACATAAAACAGTGGCAGATTGTTTTCTCTTCCAAGTTGGATCAGGAGGGGTGTCACCTTCAATAGTTCCATTGAGAAGAGTCACATTTGTATCAGCCATCAGGTGCATCCACCTGGTGGCTCTGGGAGTGAGCAATAGGTAATTCAAGGTGATGCATCTTATATTCAAATCTCCTACAATTAGCGTAGTGTGATAGTTCAGTTCATTTGCGATAAAATCCAGCATGAGAATTACATGTCCGAAAAATGTGTCATCAGACGGAATAGTAGGGTTCCAATAAAGATGAAGAATAGCAGTGTGGGACTCCAGTGGGTCCAAACGATTTGCTAACTCCAGTTCCAAAAGTTGAACACATGGATGGGGAGACATCCAAGATGGTAATTTGCCAACTGAGTCTAATTTAAGAGCTGCACGGAGGCCAGCCACAGGTCTGCTTTTAGTTTCTTTAATGGCAGGTATCCAACATATCTCGTAGTTAGACCAAGTGGGCTGGGTAGTTATCCAAGTTTCCTGCAGGACAATGAGATCGTACATGATCGTATATGTCCAAAGGATGATTCTTATGTGTTCTCATGAGATGTTTAAATCCTATGGTGTTCCACATCGCCATCGTCATTGAATGGGCCAAGGAGTTAGTCTGGTGTTAATCCATTTTTCTATGGTTAGTATATTTGATGGCCTTTTTCAGCAATGACCATTTTGTTTCTCGTGGGGAGTGAAGGTAACTTTAAAAAAACGTCACGTTTAAAATGTCCTCTAGTGCCTTCGCATTTTATAACTAATTGTTTGGGCTTTTCATCTTTAGATGACGTGGGTAGGTGTCTCTCTCTTGTGATGATTTGTGATTTTTTAACAGCTAATGTGAAGCCCTGTTAATATAGTATGTCTTTTGCATTCCATATGGTTTCTTTTACAATCTGAGATGGACCCGTTAGAGTTACGGTATCCATCTTTCAGGTTTCGCTGATGTAAAGGGTTTCAATGTCTTGGGTCTCAATGAGATTTCATTTTGGGATTGTTTTAAAAAGGGCTCATAGAGTTGTTCAAATGGGATAAGGAGCCCTGCTATGCCTGTCTCTCATGGTTAAGGTTAGCATGTCTGCTTGTTTCATGCTGGTTTGTCTAGCTCTTGAGTTTTCTCGATCAGGGGCTGTTGATGTGGTTTGTTGTTCTACATAGTTGAAATGCAACCGTCCTTTAGTTTGTAATGGTGGAGATTTGCGGGCAGTATCACGTGTTATTTTAGTGCTTTTGGTGGTACGCAATCTTTTTTGTTTTAATGTTAGAAAGAAGCCATTTTCTGTGCTCGGTTTACATGCGGGAGCTTTCGTTAGGTCACAGGAAGTATGAAAGTGCGAAGGGTCTTGGCTATCTCTATCTTGAGATAAGGCAGTGATTGAATAGGTTGAATCATCTTGTGCTATGATTGGCTCCAAAGAAGGACAAGTGGACATGTTACTTGTGATTCGTGAGTTTACCCTTTGGCTTTTTTGTTCAGGTTCCTATTTTGGGATCGTGAGATGAATTTTGTCTTGAGAACTTGGTGGGGATTGTCAAGACGGAGTAGTCAAGGCACAGATACATTTTTTGATCTCGCGTTGGTGGGTTTTTTACCAACCACTGGTTTTCAGTTTTTTTTTCCTATCGCAATACTCGCTTGCTTTGATTTCTTTTTACGCTTTTGGTTTTGAAGCACTTCAAATACAGGTTCTTACGTATGTTCAATTTCTACTATAGTTGTTTCACATGAAGGATCATGCAGTATTTCATTAGTCACCTGAGTTGCAACAACAGAATTCTCATGTAAAGCATTGCCCACCCAGAGGGTCGCTATTGGTAGCAAAGCCTTTGTGGGCAGGGCTTCAGTGACTTTTGAAAAAGGTGGAGTATTGCAAAGCTTTAATAGAGTCACATTTTGCTGGTTTAATTCAGAGGCTATGCAATCAATTTTGGAGTATATGGTATTCAATAGGAGGGTATGTAGATCTCATCTCTTTTACAATGTTTCATATATTTTGGTTAGGCTGTAAAGCCCATTATTCATATCCGCTGATGTGATTTCGTAGGTGGGAATAGCTACTTGTTTTAAACCAAACAACAGTCTCGGGATAAGCTTAACAAATTACATTGCTGATGAAGCTGACAAGTTGAGAGTTGAATTAGAGGAGGTCAGATATAAAATAGGAGAGTGAGAAAGATTTGACGTATGCATATTAAGGGAAACAAGTTGTGTTTCTAATATTGTGTGCACCACAGCCGGTTCTTGCAGTGCATCTTTATTTAACATTTCAGAAGATGTGAGGTTTGTACCAACACTTCTCAGGCTGATGCTGGATTTGTGAGGGGTTTCCATACCGAATTTATTAATGGCATTTTTAACTATTGCATGGATTGTGGCTTTGGTTGTTGTCTGAGGTAACGAGAGTTCTCTATGAGGTTGATTCATGCATGTACCCTCAGGGGCCCAGCTGGTCAAAGGACATCCTTGAGTGGGGCAAGCTAATAAGTCTGTATCAGATATATGATGAGGTGACAGGGAGTCATAAGCAGTTGCTAGCAATAGCGTTATGAAGCTGAAAGTTTGCAAGGGGGCTATTGACCCTTTCAGGTTGTCTGATTGTAGATGGGAAGGAAGTGCCTTTGTGGATTGATCAGTTAATCTTTCCAAGTTCTGTTCTTTAGCAAAGGGCAGCCAAAACTGCCTTATATTAGCACTTAAGGATATAGATCGTTGTCCCTTTGATGTTTTATGTTTAAGTCTGTTCCTTGGTTATTCTAATTCCTCAGTTGTTGGTTTGTGCAGGGTGTAAGTCTCCCAAGAGTTTGTTTGCATGAGGAGGCATGGCCGATTACAGAGATCAAGTGCCATGGTAGTTTTGACTATTTGAGGGAGAGTGGCTTCAAAGACAGAAGTCAGAAGCTGAGCAGGAGTAATTACGAGTGTGAACGCTGTTAGCTGTCCATCTGAACAGCAGAGCAGCAAAAGCAAAGCACTACCACAATGCGCGCGCGATGCGCATGTGGCCGGGTATATATAGGGCTTCTGGCAGATGAGGGCAGAGCTTGCATGGCCACTAAAAGTAAACAGTATATTAGCTTTAGTTAAGAGTTATTTTGAAGATACATTTTCAAGGGATTTGCAGACAATGTTAAGCATACCAAGGTCAGATTATTTGTGGTCACGGGATGCGCAGCTCAGCAGAATGTAGCAATCCAGTTGTTCAGCAGAAAGGAGCAAGGCAGACAGTCCAACAGAACAGCGCTCTCAAAGCACTCACAAAATGTGTGTGCATGATGCGCACGTGCCCCGGTATATACAGGGTTTCTGGGAGATGAGGGTGGAGCTTGGATGGCTACTAAAAGTAAACAGTATATTAGCTTTAGTTAAGGGTTATTTTGAAGATACGTTTTCAAGGGCTATGCAGACAATGTTAAGCGTACCAGGGTCAGGAGATTTGTGGTTATGGGATATGCAGCTCAGCAGCATGTGGTGATCCAGTCATTCAGCAGAAAGGAGCAAGGCAGACAGTCCAGTAGAACAGCACTTGCAAAGCACTCCAACAATGTGTGTGTGTTATTGAATTGTGTATATATCTCTGAATCTTATTTTTATATAAAGAACTGTGTTAGCACATAACAGTGTGTGGACATTCCTTTGTGAAACTTGTGGACTCACTGTACTAAAGAAACAGCCTGAATCATTGCCTTGGTTGCTTGTCCATAGCTACCATATTGAGCACTTTAGCTGGGGTGCTCTGAGCCCCTACTCTGCCATATAGAGGGCAGAAGTACCAATTCCCCCTCCAGTCTTTATAATATGTATTTCCTGCTTTTTTGGGGGGGTTGGGGATTATACCAGTCCTCCCTCCAAAGTACAGTATTCATGAGACTCAAGTGAATAATTCAGCCTTTAGTTATGTATACATTATTTTTATAATGCACATAACATTTAGTTATGTGCACATTTAATATATGCCCTCCCTTTGTGTGGATTCCATCAATTTTCTGTAAAACATTTATTGGAGACAAATATAAACGCACCACGCCATTCAGGTCTGAGGATTGTGCTACGAGATAAAATTACAATGTAAGGCGGTATACTCTGTTCCCAGTGTCATTATACACATGGGATTTTCTGCACAGTTTACAAGTGTAGGGGACAAACGGAGACCTACTCCCTTCTTCTTCCTCCGATGCTGCATGTCTCAGGAAACCTGTACAATCATCAAGGAGTAAGTACACCTTAATCTCGCCCTCCTCTACTGGTTCACACTATACTGCCAATAGATACACACTGGTGCATCCCATCAAGAGAACTGTGTGCTGCCCCCCGCACAAAGCTCCGGGCTAATTTCAACGGACTGTGCAGTCAGAACCTTCAATTTTACCAAAGCTGTAGGTCTTAAGCTATACTTCAGTTAACTCTCTCATGTGCCCCCTGCGTAGGACTTAATTCGAAGCAATATACAGAATACCGATCTCTCCCTTTGTTAAGGCAAGGCGATGCTCATCTCCTAACAATATCAGTTTAATTTGTTTTTTGCAATGTGGATAGGTAATCTGTTACTTGAGAAATTGTGAGACTAAACAGCTTCTGTTCCAGCCATGCCATATTAATTTAACATTCTTTTCTTCTGTTCAACGTTCTACTTGCTTCAGTTATGTTTTCTTTCGTGTGAAAATCGCTAATCCGATTAAATCAAGTGATAAAGAAAATATGTATGTTTATATTGTAGTGATATAATCTTAGCTTGGTCTGCTCTTGGTAGCAGATATAATGCCACTCTGTTGAAAGACAATTTTGGTGCCCACAAAAAATCTTGACAAGGCTGCTGCTGCCACACATTCAGCAGGATAACTTCCAGGGACTGTGCAAACCAAAGCGCTATTAGCATCTCCCAAGAAAAAAATTGCACATTTCAACAGTGACACTCTCTGTGTGACTGCGTGATCTATTGATTAGTTCAACTTGTGAACCTTTGAGAGCTACCCTTCCCCACTGCATGCCATTCACTGTCTAGCAACCGGGACTGTCAGGTAAAACCAGTGGAGTAACTTTGTTGAAAATGCTGGGGGGGACATGACAACTGAAGGAGAGCGGTGGGGTTAAGGGAGGGCAGATGGTGGCTCTGACGGATAGTTTTGGCCAAATTGTTTAAAGAAATGTGGTTGAATAATAGATTTGACCGAATTCGGTCACCACCATTAGTTTGAAGCCGAAGATACTGAACATGGAGAGCAGTGGTTGCAGGGGTGGCCCTCAGCCCATGTTCAGTATTTTTGGCTTCAGCGGTTTCAGGGGTGTCCCCCGCTTCCTCAGCATTGGTGGCAGGGGACCCAACAAAAAAAAAGAAGAAAAGGGACGCTGCAGCGTCAGATCCGACCCACGTTAAAGGGATAGATCTGACGCTGCAGATTACAGGAGAGGCAGCGGATGGAGAAAAGGTAAGTGGGGGGGTTTATGGGTGTACTGGCGGTTTGAGGGGACACGTCGGTCAAACAACGTAAATCCCTGAGGGATAACACTTAACTACTACACCACAAAAGTCCATTGCTGACGCTCTGTTATAACTTTCATAAGACTGGTGGCATATCTTTAAAATTCAATTGGGCCCCCACACATCTTCAGCCGGCCTGCCATGCACCCAGTGACACAACATAACATTGACAAACTTAATTCCACTAGAACATACAAACATTGCATTATCATTCATTCAGACACAAAAGTCAACACACATATGCTTGCACACACTCTCACTCACACACAAATGCACCCAGCACCTCCACTGACATACACTGTGTGCACACAAAATTTATATGTACATTTACAATAGAACATGGAAGCAGTGGTGCAACGTCCATTGAGCAGACCAGACTTTATCACCCCCTGATACCTGAAATTTTGGGCTGCATTGACTTGACTTAGCTGAACTATAATGCCATTGACGAAAGCACCAGATTCACTGTAATGTCAGCAATTTGCCTGATTTTTCCTTTCATTCATAGGCAGAAACCATTGGTTAATGCAGTGCAGTGGGTGACCAAGTATAATTGGTATAGATTTTTAAATACCATAGATTGCCAAACTTGGGTTCTTCACGGTACCTTATATGTCTACGTGCTGATAGATTTATTCTATAAGATGCTGACTGATTAAAATGAAGGTATGTTTTCCTGTGTGCAAATGGCTCCAAGAAGTGGAGCACCAAGCGGGAGATTTGCAAGGCAGTGGTCAAGCTGCCGCCCCCATAGATCTTTTAAGAGCCAGACTGGGACATTTGACATTGGGACACCTCTCCCATTCGGCACCTCAAAGAGGGTGCCCAACGGCAAACGTGTCCCGCTGGCAGGACAAGGTGTGCTGAGCAATTCTTGCTCAGCACGCTCATTGTCCTGGCAGCAGGACGCCTTACTCGTTCTGAATGGTAGAGGTGTCCCACTGCCAGGACAATGTCACAAGGTGCTCTGAGCAGCAGAGGGTCCTCATGTTGCTCTGTATCAACAGAGTATTACAATGTGAGCCATTAGGCACTGACAGGAGGGAGGGGGTTACTATTAGCAGGGAATTTCATTCCTTTAGAAATGTGAATGGTAGGGAGTGATCAGAAGTGAGAGGGGTGCATAATGTTGCATGCTTTATGAAATAATGACTACGGGCCTCATTAGGACCCTGGCGCTCCCGTAATGAACAGTGCCGGTACGGGAAAGGCACTGTTCATTACGGGATGCCCTTTTACGAGGCCTGCTAGCGGGTCCCACTTTTCACGTCTGGTCGGACCAGACGTGAAAAGCGGGACCCACTAGCAGGCCGGGATGCTAACAATGAGCCCGTCATTAACGGGCCCGTTTTAGCATCCTCCCCATTCCCATTGATGGAAATGGGGATTGATTTTTACCGGGTCCAAGAAAAGGGCAGTTACTGGGTCCGCCAGGGTCGGCATAACCCGGTTATTGCCCTTTTCTTGGACCTGGTAAAAAATCATTACCGGCGGCAGCCGTGCCCTAAACAAGGTCACGGCTACCACCAGGGTCGTAATGAGGACCTATGGCTTTAAAAAACAAGGAGGATTTGTTAGGCTAACATTAATATGCATGATGCTATTGTGACTTTGCACGCAGGATGGGGAGAATGGAACTAAAGCCATACTCCCATTGCTCAACATATGCCTATGACAATGTATATAGTGTATGGTTAGTTTTATGAAAGGCTAGTTTATTATGTAATGTGGTTTGCTTCCAATGCATTGCTATAAATAATTATATGTTATATGTATTATATAAATAATAAGCACATGAAATGTAAAGCAAAACCTTATTAAATATCTATATCAACTAAGCCTGGAAAGATGTGCACAGTCGTTTAAATTGTCCACATCCCAGTTTCACCATTTAACCAAGTTTGTGAACCTGAGCAAATCATGTAATCATATTGTGCCTTATTTGCAGCTCTGTAAGTGATTCTGATTCACTTCAAAGCTTATGTTGATGTATCATGCTATTATAATGGAAAAGCCTAATGACTATAGAGTTGCTCCACATATAATAGTGCAATTTAGGTATTTTGCACCACAAAGTTATTTGTCACTTGACTTATTTATGGCAACTTATTCTAAAGTCACTTCCACGTTGCCTCCAAGGATTAAAGACTGATGATGCGCCTTGCAATGTCCTTTTCTGTGAAGTCATTTCTGTTGGTGCAATCCATATGCAAATTAGGAAGGTAGCATGTAGTTTGACTCAGAGGGCTTGGACAGGGCTCCCCAACAAACATACACAAACACAATAAAAAATGATAAAAAAAAAGAAAAACTACCTCTGCTCTGCTTTCAAATGCTGCCCGAGCCACGTCTCATGTTACTACGACCTAACCTTTTCCCACTCAGACGCCTCCAGACAGAAATCAGGAAGGTGAATGAGCTTCCTAGTTCCTGTCTGTGTGTCGCACGAACAAGAAGCCGTAAAGCGATGCTCTGTGCCGCTGGCCCCCGGAAGTGCTGCTGCTACCGTAACAGCAGAGGTGCCAGGCCCTGCAACACCCAGTTCAGCAGCCTGGCTGCTGACTTTGAGTCAGGTCAGCCAGGATGAGGGACTGAGCCACGCAGGGCATCCCAGCCCTGAATGCGTTGCAGCGCAGCTGCCAGGCATCTCAGCATTATGTAATGAGACAGCACAAGCCTTGCTGGGCACCCCAGCCGGGATTGCACTGTCCAATTGCATAATTGATGATTGCTTGCCCCCTACCCTCCCTCCAAAAGATGGGGGGGGGACAAAAAGACATGTCAGAGAAGTTGGGGGGGAAAAAACCCCACCATACCCTTTGCACCAACCCACTGCACCACCTTTTAACAAACAGAATGGCTCCAAAATGCTAATATGCTAATAATACAGGATCATATACGTGTTTTATTTCAGCAAAGTTGCAGACAAAAATATCAACTTGATATAGAATGTGCTTAAATATGCACAAACTACACACATTACATATTTGTCACTGCCACATTATTTTTGACACGGACCTTTCTCATGGACTTTTGTCCTTCCGGAAAAGTATTGTCTAATTATTTGACATCAGAACTTGCTGATGCGATCTACTAACCCTGAAGTAGTCATCGGGTTATAAAACCACTTCAAGTATCCATTGCGGTAAGACCCCACGCCAACAACAAGTTTAAGTCCTGGGATGTGGGCATAGGAAGCAACCCGAAAAATAAATCAAAATCAAAATGATAGCAATCAAAATGGTGGCCTGAACAGAAGTGCACAGTACAATGAAGCATTTGTTTAAAATTCAGTGATATTGTATTAATGGGTAAACAGAAAGCAACACAATAAAAACGTAAATTTAAAATATAATTGGAGGAGATGGCATACTCATGGCTGCGTCTTTGTCAGAAGGCATCCAAAGCACTTTGTAGAATATGCAGAACTCTGCATAAGATGTAGCCTTGGACATTGCGACAAATCACATTTTAATGTACTAGGCAAGTACATTAAACAGTACGTACATGGCAGTTGCCATGCGCAATCCCAACCTAAACCTCATGGAAAATATATTTAAAACGGTAGCACAAATAGCAGCACAATAAAGAAATATGTTAATTTAATTCTGTAGGTATTAGGTGGAGCTGTTTGAGGAAAGGGAACTACTAGACATCACTGTGCACTTTAATGCGTAAAATTAAAATGACTACGTATATGTAACATGTGTTGGTGAATAGGCTGCAGCAGATACCTTCAGCTAACAAGCAGTGTGGCAAATTTCTGCCCCAAGCATACCTTACCATACATTAGCTTTGACCCTATAATGCCTATGCACGTTTTTCTCACATTTCTCAAAGTTTAAAGAAAAGCAATAAATAAACCATTAAAAAGGCTAATTCAATTAAACAGGTATTGAATGAGTTGAGTGCTGAACTCAGATTCCAAGACTACTCCCTTTTAGTAGGTGTTGCCTATGGATCTAGGCCTAATGAAGGACGCACACACGGAGAGATTGGAGGAACGTCTTTATTCCTTTTTCAACAACGTAGTAACTGGCGCTTCCCGCGCACATTCCCCAGAACCCCCTTCTTCCTCGTCAGGCTCTGCCTCCCCAACGGCAGGGGCCCAAGAGTATTAACTCCTTGAACCCTGGGTAACAGTAGGCTTCTCCCAAACCACTTCACAACCAAACTCATAACTAAGAAACCTGTAGAAGCATTGGTAAGCATTAACACATCATCTTACATTACAATGAAAAAAAGCATCAAGAATGGGAAGTGCAGTTTCCATCATAAACCAAACAATACAGAGAGTGGTACATATACCAAGGACAAAACTAAACAATCAGAAACCATCATATATGTTTGAAAACAGTTGACTTAAAAAGAAAACATTTGCCCAAGGGGCAAGTGCTTCAAACTAAAGAGGAATATTAATTAAATATTATAAAATACATTATTATGTGTCACTGGAGGTAGTAGTGGGATCAGGTAGGGAGGATAGGGCAGACAGCAGGAGAATCTCTCACTTTAGCAAGTGGCTTTGATTTTTATAGGCAGTGGGGTCCAGAGGAGTGGGGTGAGTAGGGGGAAAGCGTGGAAGCTAGAGGAGGTACAGGGGGTGTATGCAACAGTGGAATAGAGTGCAGAGGAGGTTTGGAGGGGGGGAGATTGTGTGTACACTGAGCAGTAGTCAGGTTGGCTGAGCACAAGAATGTAAATAAGAGTTGTTGAGTGGTTAGTAAGAAAAGGACACATTATACACATTTGAAATATTTTTGTGGTTTGGGGCTGAGGTAATATTAAATTGTTGCAGTGGTAAGTCAATATCAAAGAGGACCCCAAGACTGCAAGCCATGCTGAGGGAGTCAGAAAGTGAAGCATGAATGAGAAAGCACAGGGAAGGTTTGGGATAGCATTGGATGATGAAAGATGACTTCCGTTTTTGAAGAGTTCAGCATGAGGCAGGGTAGATCCATATAGTGATGAATTGCAATGCGACAGTTAATAATCTGTTCCGAGATTGCTTCAGTGAAGGAGAGAAAGGAGAACAATATTTCAGTGTCATCAGCAAAAAGGTTGTAGTGGAAGCCAAAAGGTGAGATGAGTCTTTAGAGGGCAGAAGAATAGAGGGTGCAGAGCAGAGGTCCGAGGACTGACCCTTGGGGGACACAGACAGGGAAGGGGTGGGGTCAGAGGTTTGCGAGTTCCAAACAACTTTACAGGATCAACCGTCCAGGTTGGAGGCGATCCAGGCAAGAGCAGATTTGTGAAACCTAAGATCCTGGAGAGTGAGGAGGAGAGAGTAGTGGTCAGCAGTGTCAAAAGCGGCAGAAAGGTCCAACAAGATGAGAATAGAAGACTGTTTGGAGTGGTCTGCATTAGAGAGAAAGTTGGAGACATACCCAAGTGAAGCCTTGTTGGAGTTTTTACTACAGACACAAGATTGAAGTGGCTCTCCAAGGCCATTATCCACAAGGTACTTAGTGATGTGGTCAAGGTGCACCCGTTGAACAACATTTGAATAATGGGTAAGGAGATAAACTGGGTGATAGTTTGCTGGGGCGTTTGGGACAGCAAATGGTTTCTTCAATATAGGTAAGTCAGTGGCAGATTTAAAGTAGTGAGGGAAGAGTCCAGTGGTGGGAGTTAAAGAGCTCATAGAAATAAGGGCAAGTGATTGAGACGAAGTATCTGAGCCTTTATGGAGCAAAAGTAGTCAAGAGAAGAAGAGCTAGAATGTTAGGGGTGGTAGACAGATGGAGTTTTGAGGAGGGAGAGAGAGTGGGACTTTGAGGGTGTAACACATTCAAAAGATTTTAGCGAAACAGTTTTGAGCAAAGTCATTAGCAGTATAGCCTTGCAGGTGCTGCCATCAGGTACCAACTGTAGCCACAAATGCCCTTGCAATGCCATCATATGCCTGATAAGTCACCACATGAAAGGCATTGCCTCACAGATGAGGACTGATATTATAAAACAGTGTAAATAAAGACCTAATTCAGCAACCTTTAGAATTCATCAACATTTAGTGTCATAGGAAAGTTGTGTGACAGATAGGGGTGTGCCAGTGATTTAATAAACAATATTCAGACCCCAACCACGCTGGTAGTGTGGCTACCCAAGTGTCACCTGTTCTAGGTACACAAACGTTCCTGTATACATACAGAGCATTGTGTGTCTATAGGGGAGGGTGACATGAATGTTGCTGCAGTTAAGTGTATCTTCAGGAATGAGAACCATGGGTGTACCTAGTTATTTCATCTTTGGTGAGAGGGATAACAAGAGTGAGAGAGTGGGCAAGCATGAGACTGAGGATGCAAGTGGAAGAAGAGGAACTGAAGAAGAGAGTTTGGCCTAGGATAATAGGAAGAGAGGGAGGTTGATACATTGCATGTGGAAGAAGATACAAGTGTGCGGGAGAGTAAGGTGTGAGGGGGGGAGTGTGAGAAATTCCAAGCAAGTGTGAAAGCGAGAACAATTGTGCGTGTTAAAGAGAGGGTGCAGCTCATCACATTGGTTAAAGCAGATGGGGTAGTGAGTCACATTGGGGGAATAAAGAGGCATGGAGGAGAGACCAATCTGTGGAAGAGACCGCCATCTAGTGGTAACCATAGACAGAAAAAGTATATTGGGTTGATGAAACATCATTCCATCTTGACTGGTCCTTCCTCCGTGTACCTTTCTGGAGAGATGGGATTGGATGTCATAAGTGCCCTCCTGGGTTTAGGTATTGTATGGTGGGACATTGAGGGCTGATACTGATTACAAGGCAGCACAGGGGGCCAGCACTTTATATCTGCTGGGAAGTCACTTGTCGATTGAACGGTTGTCAGGGTGTGTGTTGGTCTAGAATTGATAACTATAGAGATGGCCATGAGGTGTGGGATAACTGCTTCTGATTGCAAGTAAGCACATGGGAACTTGACCTTATGGCGGCTATGTTGGCAAATGTGTATGAAATAATTCGAGGCAAGCCCATTTGGCTGTGCTTTGAATGTAGTGTGTGGCGGAATGGTCACAAATATTAGCATGATCATGAACAGTTGGTGAACAATCAAAGGGCACTACAAGCTGTGTAGTCCTCCATACATTCCATATTCCTTTTAGCTTCACTCTTTATACTAATACCTTTGGCTAACTAACACTTAAAATAATAAATAGCTAAGCTTTCAGGTTTCTGTTTAACACTACGATTGCAGGTTACAACTCTGGGCTCTTCATCAGAGCCACTTGATAGAAGAAACTGCAAGTGTGCTCCATTTGCAGATCTGTCCAACCGGTGGCATCCACATCTAGCATTACATTTTTCAAAATTAATGGGCCAGACAGAATGTCATCAGTGCTAAAATGTTGTGTAAATGGCACAGGTTCGCTTTGCAAATACCACATATTATAACATAGTACAGCGTTATCCATGCCTCCCATCAAGAGAATGGTGACCATGAATAGCAAGTGGGAACTGCAAACCATAGATGTCACAGGATCAACGAAGCTCCACCCGAACCCACTGTGAAGCAGAGAGATATCTCCATGTACAGAAAGCAAGACATGGTTCCTTGATGTTCTTTGGCAGTCGATCGTGTTATGCTTGAAAAGCATAGCAAGTCTAAATGGAGTCCTAGTCAATTATCTCTGCTACTTCTGGGCCATGTATACTATGAAGCAGAATGATATTTGGCATAGAAATGGAGAGTTCTAAGTCACTCAGTATCTAGTCATCCAACCACCACTTGTTACATTTTAGGGCACACAAAGTTCTTGACTTGAGCAATCCCATGACTCGGAGAGCATCATTAAAGGGTTAAAACCATCCCATGCTCCAGGTCCGGACAGTATTCCTAACACCCTTTTTAAATCAAATCCTCAGGGCCTGGGCAAATGCGCTATACAACATTTTTACGATGGTGGAAAGAACAGCTATGAAACCGGAGAGCTGGCTAAAATCCACCTTGGTCTCTGTCTTTAAAAAGGTTGATAGGTGGGAGCCTGCCAATTACAGGTTGCTTGCATTGATGGACACCTTGCACATTTTATTTCTCCTCAGTACTGCTTAAGAAACTGACTTGCTGGGCCCAGGAAAATAGATTTTTAGGAAAAATCACTCCACACTTAACAATCTATGTGCTATGCAATACCTAATGCAGAAGTGGACCACAGACAGGAAATGCACTGTTGCTTCATTGATTACAGCCAAGCTTTTGTATCAAGGGCTTTCCTCGGGGAAAAGCTTAAACATTGTTGGATAAACCCAGCAGTGCAAAATACTTTCTCGGGGCCAGATTTAAGCAGTGCGTCGAGAGACTAGACTGGAAAAACACCTAACGAAAAGTAAAGTAAAAATGAAAAATAAATGTTTTCTTTTTTCTTATTTTTTTTTTTCAAATAATCAAAATACACAGAACTGATGTATATTCTCAGATTATCGTGTACTTTTAAGATACTCATATTTCTAGAGACATTCAATTTGGCATTATGCTGTCAACACAACCTTCTGCAAATCTAGCTTTAAATTAGCAACCCTCTCAGCCTACCTAGAATTTGAGATTATTCAATGTGGTTCTCCAAGCACCTGGGATAGATTTGAGGACTCAATGCTGCTGTAGGACGCTTCTTCACTAATGCTTATTGCCACAGTAGATCTATTTTGAAGGCTGTATGGGCCAGAAGAGTTAGGCAACATGTGCTCCCAAACAGTAGTAAATATTGATTTTTGCCTTCTTTTCTCTCCCATCGCCTCAATTCATGCAGAAATTAATATCCTGTCTGAGGCAGTTGAGATAAACTTATTTTAATGTCATCTTTCCAAAATGTGCTGAAAATAAATGCATCCTGTCTTTCAAAACTAGGCACCGTACAGAGAAACACACTTCAAACTCTTGGCAATCGTGTACGTTTTGGCTTGGTTCACATTTTCCCCATTATCTCAAAATTGAGATTTCTATAATGACAGAATTGTTGTACTGGCCCTTCTGATGCACCTTTGCATTCTGTATTACAGAAGGGGACTTCTCTTGTGTGAAACCAATTTCTCCTCAATTTCATTGTTTGCAGAGATCACATTATTTCTGTGTGAGGACTAACATCTCATCAAATGTGCTCTGTTTGTTTTATTTCTAAAGATGTATCCTTTGTTAGGGACCATTTTCATTTCCTTGCACACATACTCCCACCTTAGAGACTCCCAGCTCTTTTGCTGGAATTTGGACTCTTCATTTTAACTCCTGAGTTAGTGGGACCTTTTCCTCCCTCACTCATGATTTTGATTGTGTGTTTTCACTTTTTTTGGAGTCTGACAAACCCCATAGGCATCTGCTTTTTGCATAGTGACACACAGCACCTTCAGTGCAGTGTCACTGATACATCTTTTGGATTTCCTCATATGGTTGAAATACCTTTTCTTGTGTGAACTTCAGTTCCCAAGAATAGTAAAGGGAAATTTACTTTACTTACCCTTTTCTCTTTGTAGGTCCAGCACACACCATATTATGTGGACTGCTGCAGGGTTACCTAATAGTCCCTTATCCTACTTTCTCATGTAACATTTTTATGCTACCCTCACTACTTCAAATGGCTGGTGGCAGTGGTTTAAGTTTCCTGCCATTGTGCTTTTCGACCGCAGGCTGAACCCTCAGATGCAGTACTATTTTGTCAAAATGGCCCCTGTCTTTTTTATTTTCACCAATTTCTGCTTGTGAGGAATTTCTTGGCTTTTTCTCTGTGTGTTGAGACAGGTTTGAGCCTTTTTTTTGTCTTGCCATTGGCGCTGACCCTGGCTCCAGTGTGTCTAGAAGGACATGATGTGAGTGAGGGTCCCAAAACTCCCCTTTCCTTTTTCTCTAGCAATGCCTGAATGAAACTAGTCCTGATTGGCTGGCTGTCTTTCCAGGACAGCCACCCTGCTGTGTGATTGACAGCCTAGGCTGTGCATGAATGGGAGGAATCTGCTTAAAAAGGCAAGGGTTTTTGGGACTACAGGCAGAGTCGACTACTGGAAGAATATCTAGACTTCATTGGAGGATTCAGTAGTCCTCACATATTCTAAGAATCTGTTCTAACCTTTTTGCTTCCCTTAACCTTTCCTTTCTGCAACTTTGAATCTGCGAAGTATGCTAGTGTAAAATATAAGTGCAAATGCTATCCTTTTGAATGAAGTCACCTACGGGTGTAGGAGAAGAGTATGAAGCATATCCAGAGATTATTCACAAGGCTTGTTACATTCTGAAAAGTAATTTCAAAGTTCTATTCGTATTGTTACAATCTCTTGCCTTTTTAACGTATGCTTATTTAAAACTGATGTTAAATAAATATATAACTGTTTATAACTGAAACATTTAATGCAAGTGTTACGTGGCTACTTGTATTTACGGATTTCAATTGTACAGCTCACATTTACCCCTCTTGAGATAGGCCTGGCTGCTCAGTCACATTACCAACTTGTGTAGTACAGCCTTCTACCAAAAGGTGGGTTACCTAATACCAAACAGATAAGTCTTGTGTAGTCTCATACAGTGTGACTGTACTAATTCTTACCTAACATCCTTTGCCATCAAAATACTGCTTAAAACAAAGAGATTATCATTTCCCAATAGTCAATCATACAGCTTCCAAAATCCTGGTAGGCTTCATTTCCTGCCAAAGGTTTTTTGTAATACTATCTTTATCCTCTGTCTTTATTTTCTTTTGCACACATTTCTGTACGCGTAAGAGAGAGACTAGAGATAAGCCAAAGTGTCATTTTTGGGAAAAGAATCTTGAGTAACAGACCTGACAAAAGGTATTGATGGGACCAAGATTCAACATGCAGTCCTATCAGTTCATAACACATTTAAATGTGTGTTTAATCACCCATTGGGGGCATGAAGGGAGGAATAATGTAAGGTGATCTGCTGTTCCAAAAAAGCAATAAAACGTGATTGATAAAAAAACAGTAGCTTCTCTCTTTTGTCAATTTTTTTATCCAATATCATCACTGTTGGACGGTCACAAAGCTAACACGTGACTTCATGGGGAGGATCTTTCCTTAGCCAGTTAATAATTTCAAATAGAACTGTACTTTCCATCAATTACAAGTGATCTAATTTTTATTTTATGAGAGACCGGATGATACCAAAGCGTCCCCCAGTTCTGTGTCCGTTGAGTACATTTTGCCTATCATATTATTTAAAGACTCCTGAAATGTCATACAAGAGTGAGGCAAGATGTTGGCCATACTGATATTGCTTGTTTCTCTCTCTCTGTCAATTCTACAAAAGTCCAATGTAACCTTTTAATGGTAAAAAAAAGGTGTGCCTTTTCTGTGCAGCAATATGTTCATCGTATTAGTTTGTGCTCTCCAGCATTAGCAAGCTTCCATCTCTGAGATGCCACAGAAACACAGTGTGTTTTCTTTCAAATCAATCAACAATTGGTACAAAAGATGACATTTCCAAACCGCAAAAATTGAATTGAAGGTGGTGTGGCTTGGTACTGAGCCTGATGGCGGGCTAATTCTTTACTCCGCTCTTCACACTCAGTTGGATAACATAATAAGCATCTAAAAGTCAGTTTATCGAACCTGTTTTCCATCCAGAAGGCTTCTGGAGGGAGGTGAGCCGAGCTGTGGGGTGTCAGAGGCCTGGCGTGCTGTTTAACTGTTGTGTGGAGGAGGCGGATTGTGAAGGCCTTAAAGCAGCACGATTGTGTGGTGGCGTAGCAGAGGTACCTGTCAGCTACTTCGGCTGATGCAAATCGTGCACGTCGACTGCTTTGTGGAAGCTAATTTCTGTCACCATACAGACCATTAAAAGTCAATGCACTGAAAATAACATCGAACCATCATATATTAGTGCTACAGGTATTTCAAATTAATATATAATATATCTCTTTAACCAAGTCAATTCAGTGAGTTCATTTTTTGCTCCCTGAAGTGATGTAAGTGCTACATAATAGCTATTCAGGTGTATCTTCACAGACTAACCCAACAATAATTCCTTATATTGCACGAAAAGTGTCTTTTTCCTCATTTGAATAATTTTGGATGCTTAACTCTAAAATTCTTATTGCTAATTTGAGGCTTGGTAATATTAAGAGGTGATATCTGGTACTAATATTATACCTCTCAATTATCATTCTTGAGGCACCACTAAAATACAAATATGGCTGCGTCTAAGAAAAACCTTGGTAAGGATTCTGGTTCAACAACTGTTACCACGTTGAAAAGGCAAACAAGTGAATTGTCAACTTCCAATGAAGAAGGCATGGATTTTAACTGAAATCAGAGCCTTAAAACCATTTATTAAAGCAACTAACAACAAAGTGCAACTTTTGGATGATAAATGGTCAGTGTTTTAGTCTAGAATATCTGAGGAAGAGCATAGGGTCAGTGATGCAGAAGATATTGCTGAAAGAGTTGTTAACTTGCAAAACTCGGTCAAAGCACTTCAAAAACACTCAGAAAACTTGGAAAATAGAAATAGAAGAAATAACCTTTGCATTGTTGGCCTTCCCAAAAGGAATTGAAGGGGATGAGACTATGCTACCATTCTACCTAGGTTATTGGATCTTCCTCCTTCATTGCAACTTAACATCCAGCATGCTCATAGGATTGGGCTTATATGCGCTTTAGCTAATGCTAGAAATGCCTCATGAAGTATTATCTTTGTTCATTTGGATTTCAAACATGCACAGCTTACAATGAAAAGGTTTAAGCTGACTAAACACCTTACCTGGAATGGAATTAATATATTGTTCTCTCAAGATGTTGCTGCTACAAGAAAATAACTCCTTGTGGTAAGGCCAGCTTTGAAACAACTTGATGCCAGATATGGAATGGTTCATCCTGCGTCCTTGAAAGTAACCTTTAAAGGTCACACCACTTCTTTGATAATGCTGTGGATCTGAGACAATTTCTTCAGTCTCAAAGGTTGGATAAAATGGATACTGCTGTCCTTCTCCAAATATTGTACCATAAAATCTTCTGAAAAATTGTTCTACGACTTTTCTAATACAACTGTGTGAGAGCGATGCCTTGGAAGGCCTGATCTCGCTGGGCGCCCGTCTTCTTAAACGTTCTTCTGTTCAACATGAAATGGTTTGGCTGTTTCCTGCTAGCCATATTTATTTGTGATGTTGAGTGTTTTTTTCAACTTTTATTCATATTCATGTTGCTGCTTGTCACTCCTCTCTTCTTGTGTATCTCTTTATATTTTTGTTCTTTCCACAAGGTTATCTATCGTATCATTCGTAATAACTGGATGTCATATCAAAATCCACATCTTCATACTCACCAATTACTTAGTTAACTATTTATTTAAGGTTAATATTTTTTACCTTTGAAGTCCCATGTCAATAAATGCATCATCTTGGAATGTTAAAAATGTTCACAATCCCATCAAAAGACAAAACATACTTTCATATCTCAATAGATCAAAGCCTTCTATTGCATGCATTCAAGAAACTCACCTTTCAATAACATGCATGCAAGAAACTCACCTTTCAATGTCAGAAGCTGCTAAAATTAAAAAGCTTTTTGGGGGTAAAGTGTATGTGAGTGCGACACAGGGTAAGAAAAATGGCGTTTTTACCCTGATAAATAAACATTTTGATTGCAGGATCATTAGCTCAGAATCTCATGTCTCAGGTAGAAGGGTCCTTTTGAATATTTTCTTCAACTCTACGTACTACTCAATTTTAAATCTATATGGTACTAATGCATTAGATCCTGTCTTCTGGAAACAACTCAAGGAATGTCTGCTCTGCTCAGATATACAAAACATTATTGTATGTGGGGATTGCAATGAAACAGTAGATCCATTTCTTGACCGAAAGTCAAATGTTCTTTTTAAAAACTCAAAATCCCATAATAAATTTCTAAAGTTAATCTCTGAATTGGGCCTTGCTGATGCTTGGTGTATGCATCACCCCTCCGACATGGAGTACATCTTTCACTCTAGTCTCCATGATTAATTTTCCAGAATTGATTATATCTTCCTCGCTAACTCTTTATCTGCTAACCTAATAGTTTCTACTATAGACTGTATATGCCTGTCTGATCATGCCCCTGTCCATATTAAACTTAGCAATAGCAATCCTGTTTCCAAATAACATAGATAGAGATTATATTTGGCTCTATTAAAAGATGAAAAATGTGCTTCTTTTATAACAAGTCCCCATAACAATTATTTTGAGATTAACAAAGCGGGAGATACATCTATCCCTAATAAATGTGATGGTTATAAAGCAGTACATGGAGGAGAAATTATTACATGTGTTGCAACAAAGAAAAAGGATATGAAACATGAATCTGAAGTGATTCTAAGAAAATGAAGAATTCTTGAGAAACAATATATCTCTAATCCTTCTCAGGAGATTCATTTAAATATATATCAGCTAAGAATTAAATGTAACAGACTTACCTCTGAATATTATTGTGCTAAGCTGCTGAAATATAAATCTAAAATGTATCAATTTTCTAATAAAATTAGCAAATCCCTAGTCTTCTACCTCAAAATTAAAAAAGAAAGAAGTAGAATTACAGTAATAAAGGACTGAAATGGTACTAGAAATTCATAGATAAAGAGATTATTAATGTATTCAGTACATTTCATCATCAATTATATCCCTCTGATTCTACTCCGAATAATCCAAACATTGCTACCTTCCTACAAAATGTACACGTTCAAGTAATCCAACTATTGATGTTGACTCACTTAATTCATCCATAAAGCAAAATGAAATTATCAAGGCTGTACATGGGCTTAAAAAAGGCAAGGCGCCAGGACCCGATGGATTTTCCATTTTAAATCATTACTTACCCCTAATCTATATGAACTTTTTTCTCACTGTATCTCAAACTCAAAATCTAAAGGCATTTGCACTCTGAAACACTTATGTACGAGCGCGATAGAAATAGAATATCTATATCAATACCTGTACTGAAGCTATTTTTCTGGCATTCCTCAAACCTATAAAAGATCCTGAACTACCACAAAGCTACAGACCAAATTGCTTGAATTAATACAGACTGCAAACTTTTTGCCAAAATCTTAGCAAATAGACGTCTCCCTTTTTTGCTTATGAGAACCGAGGTATGGACCCTCGGAAGCAAAGCCCTCACAGGACAAGGCTGCTGTGTTGAGCGATGCAGTTGCGCAGGAGATGCTGACCGACTATATGTATCATGCTTCGCTATCTCCACGGTTCCGTGCCTATAAAAAACAAGGTACAGACCCTCTGCGGCAAAGTATTCGCATGACAAGGCCATGGTGTTGAGCAACGCAGCTGTGCAGGAGACACTGCCTGAATATATGTAGCACGCTTCACTATGTCCATGCTCCCGTGCCTATAACAACCGAGGTACAGACCCTCTGCTGCAAAGCCCTTGCAGGACAAGGCCGCATTTTTGAGCTTTGCAGGAGCGCAGGAGATGCTGCCCAACTATACATAGCATGCTTCGCTATGTTCATGCTTCCGTGCCTACAAGAAACGAGGTACTGACCCTCTATGGCAAAGACCTTGCAGGACAAGGCCACGGTGTTGAGCGACGCAGGTATTTGGCAGAGATCAGGTTGCAGCATAGATAGTGACTGCGGACGACCTCACCCTCCTGATTGTGGCCGCCCCTGAACAGGTGCCCCTTCTCACTCAGCCACATGCATTGTTTTTCCCCATGACCTCTTCACGCACCATCTTGCTCTCCCTCGCATGCCAGTTTCACATGCGCTCCCTCACATCTTAGATCACGTGCGCTCCCTTGCATCCTTAGCCACGTGTGGCCCATTTTATTTAGGTTGCGTTTACTTCCTCGCAACTTAGGAAGCGTGCGCTCCCTTACATCTTAAGCCACATGCGCTCCCTTGCATCTTAGGCTGCGTGCGCTCCCTCGCAATTCTTAACCGCGTGTGCCCTTTTTACTTTAGGTTGCGTTCACTCCCTCGCAACCTAGGCTGTGGGCAGTCCCTCGCAACTCTTGCACATGTGCGCCCCCTCTTACATAGGCCATGTGCATCCCCATGCATTTTAAGTCATGTTGCCCCCTCGCACTTAGGCCGGGTGTGCTCTCTCTATACTCGACCGTGTGCACCCCTCCTGCTCTTAGCCGCTGTGCTGACCACATTCCCGCAGGGCCCTTTCCCTCACTCTCTTTCTTAGCTCCCTCCCCTGATGTCTTGTTCTCCACAGTTGTTGGCTTACATTGCATTTCCTGTATTCCTGCTGTGTTCATTCTTTACTTCTAGATTTCTTTGGTGATTGTTCTGTTCCTGTCATTGTTGTTTCTTCAGGGTTGGTTGCTTACTTTGTACTGCCTGAATCCCTGCTGTGTTCATTCTTTACTTCTAGGTTCCTTTGATGATTGTTCTGTTCTTATTGTTGTTGTTTCTCCAGGGTTGTTTGCTTACATATACGGCCTGCATCCTATCTGTGTTCATTCTTTACTTCTAGATTCCTTTGGTGATTGACTTTTGTCTATGTATTGCATCTGATATCTGTTTGCTGGTCTGTCCGATGTGTGCCCCTCCACCTTCCGTGCACCCCCTCCAGTATTTCCCCAATGCCTGTCTGCTTCTCAGTGTTAGGGAGAATTCACCAGATTGGCTAATTTCCCTTACCTACTGAGTCCCTCAGCAGCTTTGCTGGATTTCTAGGAATAATTATTTTCACCTAGTAAAAGTGTGAGCCTTTTTTCCCACTCTTACATGTGTTTTGCTGTGTGTTTAACATGTTTGTGATCATAGACTATGGAGTCTCACCTACTCCATAGGCATCATCGTTTTACTGTGTGTCACACAGCACCTTTAGTGCAGTGACAGAGGGTTGTCTTTTTCAGACTTCCCACTCTAAACTCCCTTTTCTGGGGCTGACTACTGTCCCCCGGAACATGTAAAGTTGCCATTGACTTTATTCGTCTTTTTAAATTCACAGACCCAGTACAAACTATCTTACATACAGTACTGGAAAGGGTTAATAGTTATCACTTTTTATCTGTCTCTCATGGAACATTATTTTGCTCCCCTTTCTTTAAGATTTGGCTGGTGGCAGTGGTTTTTCCGTACGACGGTCTATGAAAATAGACTTGGTACTGTTTGAGGCTAAGTTAGTAGCCTCAAACTTTAATCCGCTGGACCCCTTTTATTTTATTTCGGTTCCGGCTGGGTTTATTTGCCATTTCTTTTTGTAAAGGTCTTTCTCGTGTTTTACTCTGTGCGCCAAACAAGGTTTGGTCCCTTTGTTCACCGTCCTTTGGCAGGCTTCTGCACAGAAGCCCTCCTTAGGTGCCTGAATGTCTGAGGGGGACAGGATATGAGGGAGGGGTTTGAGACTCCCTGCACTATGTGTGATTGGCTGTGGTGACTGTCCCGCAAGGACAGCCACCCTGCTGTGTGAATGACAGCCAGGCTGTGTGAATGGGGGAACACTGCATAAAAAGCAGGTCTCTGGGACTTGGAAGGCAGAGTAGCCACTGGATCGAGAGAACCGACGAGAAGATGAGGGAAGAGGACCACTACCACGACTGAACCTAGCGGTGAATCACTGCTGCAGGTCCGATCCTCCAAACGTCTACGACAGAGACGATCTGCAAGGAATCTTCTTCCCTTGAGCTGGTGGGACCAACCAGTTCACCAAACTCCAAGCCAGGCCTCCATCCTCTGGTTGAATTTGGTGTACACAGCTACAGTGAACCGGATAGCCTGAGGGCCGGACCCTGCTTGGGTTTTAAGGAGTGCACCTTTTATTTGTCGCTTTGCTCTGCTGCTAGTTTATTCCCTGGGCAGTGCAGGACCCTCCAGTCTTCCTCCTTCATGTCAGTCTGACAGTAGCTTCAGGAACCTGCAAAATCTGCCAGGAACGTCTGCCACAGCTACAGCATTCTTTTGCTCAAAAGGTACTGTGTAAACCCAGTGGTTCGTTCTGTCCGACCGCAGTGAGAGTGTTTGAAATCTTTCACCAATCCGAGGGCTTGTCCTTCTCTACTCTTTAAAGTAATTTTTCTTCCGACCAACTTCGTTTCAAACTATTGGCAAAGACTTAACCGCAAACTACTCTGAACTGTGTAATCCTCTGCAAAGACTCTGAACCATGCACACAGGCCTATTGAATTGAATCCTCATTGTAGCAAGCCTTTTCTAGATTGCCCTGCCTACTTACTTGTTGGTGCTGCTTAATTGTGAATAACCTTGTCTTTCCCTCCCTTTTAAATTTCTGGAGTGCCATTTTGCTCACACTTCATTTTCAGCTTAACTTGACCAGAATTCTTTGCGTGTTGTGTAGTATATTAAGATTGTGATTTTCTGCTGCTTTACTTTAGTGATCTGTTTTACACATGATGTGTAAATAAATGTATATTCTTTTACTCAGAAACCTTGAATCAGTGTTTGCTTGAACCATAGTAATTGCTGTCCTTTGTGTAACTTCTGATCCTGCTCACTTTACTCTTGAGATAGGTCTGGCTGCTCAGCCATCGCTACCACTTTACTGTGTAGTACAGGCTTCTACCAAAGATGAATTTGTACTGTCACTTGTAGTCTTAATTGTGTGTGGTGTTCCCAAAGGGTACTGCATATGATTCTGCCTAACACTCAGCGCTAGCCACACCGTCCCCCCACCCCTCTTCCTCTGTGCACCTTCTATGGTGCTTTCTGTCTCTCCAATCATCTCTAACTGCTTTTCTATCGACTATACGATCCATCTCACTAAGTCTGACAGGAGGAAACTCAAGAGTACATCCTGTTTCCAACTCAGGCCTCCCTTGCACTGATACCTACACCAGTGCTTCCGCCAGACAGACCCTTACCAACATCCTCTTTGTCGTTCCCTCTCCAGACCTATGGACCCACATAGGCTTTCTGTTCCTTCTCCTTTTTCCTCTTAACACATTAATGGTGGCACCCAGTGGGAAGCCGTCCTGGCCCTCTTTCACTCCTCCAAGACCATCTTTAATGTCTACCTAAATGGCACCGTCTTGGTCCAAAGCCCTCAGGCCAACCTCCTCCTTTCTGATACACATTTCCTGTGCCTTATCAACTTCCTTTCTTCTACTATTGTCCTTTCTTTTCCCTCTCTAGCTCCTCTGCCGTCTCCATCCTCTTCCAACTCTATGGCTGCCTCTGCTGCTTCTCCAGCCACCCTATTGCCTCCTTCTTCCATCATCCTTCTGGCACCCACCTCCTCCTCCCTGGCTACCTTGCCTTCTCCTCCTTCCTCCTCTGCCCATCCTCGGGCACCTGCAACACTTCTGCAGGGCATACCTCTGACCTGTACCCCTCCACGGAAGTCCTTCAAAGGGGGCAACCTGCTCCACATTGCTACTCTCAACTCTAGCTCAGCTGTCAAACACTCCTCTGACATCTGCTGTCTCCTGGAAGAACTCGATTTGGATGTACTCGGTCTGACCGAGAGTTGGTTCAGGGCCAGCTCTGTCACGTGCTTTGACACTCTCTTTCCTGATGGCTACAAGATCCTCTCCGAACCAAGAGCCAACCATCCCGGTGTGGGTTTAGCCTTGATCTTCCTAGAGTGGATCCTTGCTTTTATCATTCATATACAGGACTTCTGCTCCTTTGAATGCCTGGTCTGCAGGCTCTCTATCTCTGCTGGCCTTTCTCTCACTGTGGTTAGGAACAAATAAGTTCTCAATTTGGGAACTCACGTCCCCTGCACACTTTCTTATATTTGGAATACCAGACCAACAATTAATGTTTTGATTAAGCAGTAATTCAAATCATATTTCAAAAGGGTCTTTGTAATGTTTAAATTAGAGAAGCAAAGATATTAAAGAAATAAACATTCAATCAGATGGGGTCACAAGAACCAATCTTCATTTTATTCGTGATGTTGAAGCTGTAGAAGGCCCAACGCGTTTCGAGTGATTCAACACTCTTCATCAGGGGCAAATCAAATTTAAATGTTTGCAGGATGGTGTCTTATTAAAACTGGTGTTCCATCAAGAAGAAGATTGCAGAAGGATGTTCATAACTCGGGAAATCCCATCTAGAAAGAGTCCAGGGCTTGACTGGTGTATTGGCAGCAAACAGGCTCTGAAACTGACAGCGTTGCAAAATGGAGACATAGAAGCCAGAAGGTCGGACAATATTTTTTGCAACCTAGGTGTCAAGGTTGCTTCTCTCTCCTCTGCACCTCAAATCTACTTCCTGACTTTCTTACCACTTTGCTTAATTATCCCAGAGACTTATATATATCTTTTCTACTAGAGTGTGCCACAACTGTCCACTTCTCCCTTTCTACTTTCTCTCACTGTGGCCACTATCTAAAGGCCACCAGGACACGTCGCCCTCCTTCCGCTTTGAGTGGATGAACCTCTAATCTTCGCCTCTGCCTCACAACTTCTCCTCGTAGACCTTAAAAACGCCCTTCTTCAGGATTCTTACACAACCTCTGCAACTGTCTGTCTCTATTCTTCCCTCTGAACCGACTCACTCTGCAGGGCACTCCCTGGATGTTCTGATCTCCTCAGAACTCCCCCTCTCCAACCCTCTCACCACTGCTCTCTCCTGGACTGATCACTTTCTTCTTTCCTCCCAGCTCGCTCTCTCTACACCTCAGGCCAACCCAACTCCAGCACTGCCACCTACCTTCTTGGTCATCCGACAAACTAAGCGTGTGTCAGCTTAGGCTTTTGACACTACCTTATCACCTCAATCTGCAGCTTTGACTGACTCTCACCCTGACACAACCCTATCTAACCTTCCTCTCTCTATCTCTAACACTCTTGACGTACAAGCCCCTGTCATGAGGATCCGCTTCAAGCCCATATCAAAGTGCAACTCTTGGTATGACTCCTACCTCATCACAGTCAAATGCATGTGAAGGGTGGCTGGGAGAAAGTGGAGGGCATCAGGTGCACCCTCTGGCAAACTGGTCTGTCGCCTGCTCCAAAGGCAAAACAGACTGTCTGTCCTCATCGAGACGAGAGCCCACATCCAAGCCTGCGTCTCGACAAAATCTATCAACTCGGCCGAACTCTTCAAAATCTGCAAGGAGATGGCCAATCCTGCTACAGTCTCTACCTCTCCTATTCCCTCCCAGGCCCTCTGTAGGGTCTTGGCTTCTCATCTTAACACTAAAACTCAGGGCATCCTGTCCACCCTCTTTTCTTCTTCCTCTTCCTCCTTCTCCTCCAATCCTGGCCAGCCTGTGCCCGTCTCTCCTCCTCCCTTCTTTTCCTATCCCTTCTTCACCCCTGACTATATTTCTAGACAAGTCCGATCTACGATAGGTTCTCTCCTATTCATCCAAAGCCATTAAGGACCACATTGACACCCTTCCTTCAGCCTTGGCCGATTTCTGTAATCACTCCTTTGCCTCTGGAATCTTACACTCCCCCTTAAGCACTTCCTTGTGCACCCACTCCTTAAGTCACCCTCGCAGATCCTTCCTCTCTGGCTAACCATTGCCCGATCTCCATCACTCCTTTCCTGGGTAATCTCTTGGAAAAGCTGACCATCTGCCAGCTTAATCTGAACACTGAATCTGTTGGTTGTCTGTACGACCAACAGTCTGTCTTCAGAGCTGCAAGAAGCACAGAAACTGCTCTCCTGAACACCCATGAAGACCTGCTCTCTAACCTTGATTCTAAGCTTCCTTATGTCCTCATTTTCATCGATCTTTCTTCAGCTTTTGATAAGTCAACCATGCCATCCTGCCCAATTACTTCTGTGATAACCTGGGTATCACTGATCAGGCCCTGGCCTGGCTGACCTCTTTTCTCACTGACCGAGCCTCCCAGGTCCAACTGAGGTCTTTCCTCTCTCCTATCTCTCTTTCTACTTGTGGTGTTCCCCAAGGGTCTAACCTTTCTCCCTTGCTTTTCAACCAATACATGGCACCTCTTGCCCACCACTTTGCTGCTTTCTGCTCCAACTTTCAGCGTTATGGGGATGACACACAGCTCTCTTTCAGGATCCCCTCAGCAATTTCTTCTCCTTCTCTCATTCCAGATTGTCGGGCCGCAATTCCGGAATGGTGTGCCACCAATGATGTCTGCCTCAGTGCTAGTAAAACTGAGATACTCCTCATTGGTACACCAGCTCCCTCGTTTCCTCTCTCTCTCTGGCTGGCCACTCTGGGCCCTCTTCTTGCTCTTACCTGTGAGGCTAAGAACCTTGGGTTCACCTTCGACTCTACCCTCTCCTTCTCTCCTCAAATCTCTGACGTCTATTAGAAGACAAACTATCACCTGCACCTCCTCAGAGGTATTCTTCCTTAGCTTACTTCCCCCCAGAGGCTCACTGTCTCCAGAGCTCTGGACCTATCTAGGCTGGACTACTGCAACAGCCTCTTTCTAAATCTTCCTTTCTCTACTTTCCGACCTCCACAGCTTATCCAGAGCAGAACTGCAAAACTTGTCCTTGGCCTCAAGCCCAGGGATCTTATCCCTCCAGATCTGACATCTCTTCACTGGCTCCCAGTGGTAGCAAGGATCAAGTTCAAGACCATCTGCATCGTCCACAAGGCTTTCTGGCACCTGCGACTGCACTATCTCCAGCTCTCTCTTCCTAAACATCTACCTTCTTGAGCTCTCTGCTCATCCACCTCCAACTCTTTGAGGATCAGTTGCTTTTCCAAGCAGAGAGTTGGGGGCAGATCTCTATCTTCAGCTGAGGCCTCCCTCGGGAACAGCCTCCCTGCCTCTCTCAAACTTGAGCAGAACCACCTCCGGGTCTGTAAGAAACTCAAGACGTTCCTATTTGCTTCTGCTTTCTCTCTTCCTCTCCCCTGCTGATTTCCCGACTGTTCCATGCACTGGTCGCCTGGTTACCCTCTGAACTTGGTCCCAGGCTCATGCATGTCCAGTTGCACTTTGGACTAACCTCCCGGGTCCCACAGCACTGTGGTCTGTATCTGCAACCCTACAGTCCCTTCTCTCTGCACTTATGAGCCACCGGTTGGCTACTCTTATGATTTACTTGCACTTAGACACCCATTTGCAGCACTTTTTGAGTTACCTGCGCTTCTCCCTCCTACCCCCCTCGGCACTTCTCCCCTTTCACTTCCCTGCACTTACGTGATCTGAATGACACAAGGCCTAGTAATATCGTTGTTTTGTCCTCCCTCTGTTTCCCCCTCCTTGTCTTGTCGCGCCTAGAAACACTTGTGTACAGGCGTGTTATAAATGCCATATCATATCATAACCTGTCCCACCTCTGTCTGAACAATAGCCACATTTGTACCGCTTCCTTCCTCTATTTCCAGTTTCTTACAAATGGGCATGTGATGTTCTCCTTCCAGGTCGATGGTCTCCGTCTAATAATTTCTCGCGTCCTCCTTAGGTGAGGGGCATCGAGCCATCACATTCTGGCATGCTTTTTCTGGGGAATAATGTTCTATTGTGACAACTGGCATGGTCTGGCCGGATCCAAAGATGGTGGCTGAGTGGCATTCACCCAGTGTGCCTGAGAGCCTCTCAAAGTGCTGTCTCAGAAGTCCTTACTGCCAATGCCATGCCAGAGTACTCTCACGTGCAAGCATTGCCTGAAGTCCATAGATGGGGATTACCCTACCAAATTGTCACTGACATTTAAAAGAAAGAATAAACACTCAGGCCCATGATGCTAATTTCTAGTCAGGTATTCAATGTCCAATGTGATCAATAATGACAGATAACGCTTAACCACATTTCAAATAAGCACATTTCATTTGGTGCCATCACAGCAATACCACGTCCCTGATTCCCCCTCCCTCAGGGGGATGCCAACACCAAAAGACCATCCTTTTGCACTTACTTGCAACTAAACTAAGTCTTCTCTTGCTAACCACCTATTCTCATGCCCAATTTACCTGTTCTTCCTTTGCACAGGAAATTCTATCTATTATCCCTCATCTATGGTTCAACTAGCTTTTCCTTTGCGCTGATCAACTATGTACATGTACAGTATTTGGTGGTTAGAAACATTTCATTTAACACAGTCTGAATAGACATCTTTATCATGCTTAAATAAAGGCCCCGATTCTTGTTGGAACATCTGTGTTTTTTGCTGGATTTTTTATAGAGCAGAAGAAGAACAAGTGTCAGTGGTCGACCGATGGGCAGGAGAGCTGAATTATTGTTTTAATCTCCACGGGTCCTTTTCGGTGACTGCACCGTATGCAACACCAAATGACCCCAGCCAAAATAAGGTGGAATGCCGAGAGACACACTTGGCCGATTTATGGAATCTTGTGCAGAAATGGTGCAAGTGCTGCGCGCAAGAAGAACCGTGCGCGAGCTGTGGCGCAGAAAAAATATTGAGCGCCACGTGTATTCATGGATTCCAGAATGCATTACTACCCTTTGCGCAAGTCACAACAGGCTACACAAGGAACGCTGACAACACGCCCACACGCACACCAAAAAGCAAGCCAAAGGACTAACACGGTACAAGCCTCAGCGTCACCCTGGCCCCAGTATTCAATACCCCAGTAAATTTGCACACTTTAACTCGCAATCCCATGCTGCACCCCAGAGAAAATGCATGCCCTCCCTCGCAAGCCCAGGCCGCACCCCAGTGAAATCGCATGCCTCACCTCCCAATCCTAGGGCGCACCCCAGAGAAAATGTGTGCCTTCCCTCGCAAGCCCAGGCCACACCACAGCAAAAACGGGCACCTCTACTCGCAACCATAGCCTGTGCCTCAGAGAAAATGGGTGCCCTCCCTCGCAAGCCAAGGCCGCACCCCAGTGAAAACGCGAACCTCACCTCGTAATCCCAGGCCGCACCCCAGAGAAAAACGTGTGCCCTCCCTCGCAAGCCCAGGCCGCACCCCAGCGAAATTGCACGCCTCACCTCCCAATCCCAGGCAGCATCCCAGAGAAAACGCGTGCACTCCCTCGCAAGCCTAGCCAATACCGTAGCAAAATTGCATGCCCCCTTCTAAGGGTAGGCCACACTCCTTACAAAAACGTGAGTCCCCCCTACACCCTTGTCACCCATCCTGTCCACATACCACCCTATTGCACATGAACCCCTGTAGTTCACACACAACCCCCTGACCCCCCCACCCATGACATCATCCACAGACAGCCCACTCCAGACTGAACACCGCCCCCCAGACCCGCTCACGGGTGATACCCCCTCACAGGGAGCCCACTCCAGACAGGACAACACCCACAGGCAGCCCCCTCCAGACTGGACACCACCCCCGAGCCCCCTCACCTGTGACACCCCCACAGACAGCCCCCTCCAGACTGAACACCCCTCACAGGCAGCCCCCTCCAGACTGAACAACACCCCCCAGACGCCCTTGCTTGTGACACCCCCCACAGGCAGCCCCCTCCAGACTGCACACCCCCCACAGGCTGCCCTCTCCAGACTGGGCACCACCTCCAAACTCCTCTCTTGTGACACCCACCACAGGCAGCCCCCTCCAGACTGGACAACATCCACAGACAGCCCCTTCCAGACTGGACACCACCCCCATCCCCCGTCACCTGTCTGTGACACCCCCACAGGCAGCCCCATCCAGACTGGACAACCCTCACAAGCAACCCGCCTCCAGTCTAGACACCACCCCCCAGACCCTCTCACCTGTGACACCCCCCACAGGCAGTCTCCTCCAGACTGAATAACATCCCTAAGCCCCCTCACCTGTGACACCCCCACAGGCAGCCCCCTCCAGACTAGACACCACCCACAGGCAGCCCCCTCCTATCTGGATACCACCCATAGGCAGCCCACTCCAGACTGGACAACACCCCCCTGGCCCCCTCACCTGTGACATCCCCCACAGGCAGACCCTTCAGACTGCACACCCCCCATAGGCAGCCCCCTCCAGACTGGACAACACTGCCAAGCACCCATCACTTGTGACACTACCCACAGGCAACACCCTGATAGTCTGACACATTACCATTGCAATGCATGTCTGTTGCTCACCTGAACTTCTGTGGTCTGACAGCATCATGAATTGCAACAGCAACATGTATTCCGGAAATCTGACCACCTGGAATGACCAGTGGTCCATCCATGAGTGGAGCATCTGCTCCCGCACCTTTCTAGGCATTAATCATTCCCCACCATACACATGTGACAAGTGAGTGCAAGAACATGTGAATGCTGCCCATGGCACATTGCCATGGCATCAAAGCACAGTGACAGAATGTGTGCCCACGATAGAAGCAAACATACTAAAAGTTGTACAAGATCCACAAACAATGGCCATGCGTGTCACAGCCTGAACATGAGTGAGCTGGGTGGCAAAATACCTGTCAGGGAACAATCGCATGACAGGGCCATGCATGGGTGATGGTAGGGCAGTCAGAGAGAGCATGACTCACATAGACTGGTGAATAGTGAAGCCACTCACGAAGATCAAACCTGAGCCACTACTCCATTCCAGTGGTAGAGGTTGAGCAACACACGAGAGAAGGCATTGCATGACTGCACATGCTGCTGAAGGTGTATGCATGACATGTGTTTTACACAGCAATGACAAAGTAATGTGCTATGAACGTGACCATGGAACACTCCAACAGTGAGCCCACCTCCCTCCACCCCAACCACACTGATGCCAAACACAGAGTAATGCAGCACAGGTAATTGAAAAACAAAAAATATAGTGCACACCCATTCATCTGATGGACCCGCCACCACATGTCAGGCACATGTGCATCCTGCCATCCGCAGCCATCCCTGCAACAACAATACATAATCATGCATGCAACAAGACACATGACTTGCAATGTAAAGATGCAATGGCTGAAAATAGAACTAGCAAAGCGGCTGATACACAAATGAATTACACGAAGCATGGAACGTAAAAAACAGAACAATGTATATTGAAGAAATATGTACAAAAATAAACATTGAATGAAGGTAAAAGTAGTCCATGTTAAATATGTGCAAAATCCATTTCCTTAAGCCTAAACAACTATATACAATAAAAACGGGAAAGGAATGTCTGTAAAGACAGGGTAAATAGTAAAGAAAGAAAGGAAACCTACACCTGAATAACTATGTACACAGGCAGCGGGCTACGTCAACTCCTCCTCGACAATCCTTAGGCTCTCTACCAGGGCTGAGTCCAGTGCCACGTTCTCACTCCTCAGACGGGCCTCCGTTCTTGCATGAAGGGCTTGCAGGGTCACTAGCATCTGTGTCTCTATCACCTCTGCTTCCCTGCAAGTGGCCTCCATGATGGCAGCATGCCTCCTCATCCGATGCAGCACAATCCCAGTACTCGCCAACACAATCATTGCTTCCCGGGCCTGCTGCCTCTCTGCTCTGTTCCGCTGCCCATATCTCTGGATCACGTAAAACATCCTGTCCCTCAGCTCACCACATGTGCCTCCTGCCTCACACAGTGCACCTGCCCCCTTTGGATGTTCTGATTTGAGAAATGTAGCCTCTTCCTGGTTGCCAGCTGATGCCACAGTAACTGGTGCCTGCTTTGTGTGTATACTCTCCGAGCTGATGATGCTACCGGGGGGTGTACAGCCTGTGCCCTGCTTCTGGGTGCCTGCTGTCCCTCCATTGCCGGTGACCCTGTTGGTGCCTCGGTAGGCACAGTGAACACCTCCGCTGATTGACCTTGGAATCCCAACTCAGGCAGGGATGTTGGCTCCACCAGACTGGGCAATGTGGGTGGGACTGGTGCACAGGGGGCCCTCGTGGTAAACCAAGGTCTGTGAAGTGGAGAGAGTAAGTACATTGAGTTGGAGATAGAAACAAGGTACAGTGATCCACAATAGGGAAAGGGGCATGGAACCATGGAGGGTGTGCTGAGTGTGGGAGGGTAACAGGGATCAGGCCTTACAATGATTTGACTCAGAAGTCACTGCCATAGTGGCAGCAGGGATGTGCAATGTCTAGACATATGCAAACTTACTCATGACACTCTGTGAGGCATGTTGGTTGCCATCTCGATGTTCTATGTAGCATGGAAGCTCCTACGTACATGTGTGAATAGAGAATCTATACCCTGCAGTGCATGAAGTGTAACTCGTTTTTCTGACACAAACACATGTCTGGAAGAGCAGAATCACTGACATCAAGGATGCAACTAACAAAAGGGCATGTTGTGGTATCATGTTGCAGATGTTGGGTGGGTATCCTAGAGGGGGATGAGTACTGTCACACGGCCATGTTCAACTGATGTTCAACACATTGATTGTATCCACTCTTGAGTACACTGGACAGGAGTAAGTACACCATGACATTGTTCACCCAGGGAATTCATTCAAATGCAGCTAGATGCGCAACACAATCATACATCTTGGTTATGCTTCACTACACGTACTCAGGATGCACAATCTTAATCACTCGCCGGACGTGCCCTAGTAATTTGGCAGGCCTACCACGTTTTGCACCTGCTCCATTAGAATGAATTGGCTCATAGTCTCTTCATGCTGGGCGAGCTCTTCCTCCTCTGGTGAACCCCCCCTCCAGTTGCCATAGCAGAGGCGAGGTTGGAACCGAGCTTAGTCTTGGTGCGAAGGGTCATGTCATTACAGCGCTTCACTACCTGAGCAGCAGTGTGCTTCTCAAACCCTAAGGCATTGATCTCATCCATGCCATGATGCCAATGCACCAGACGATGAGCAGATGAATGTGTGCTCCCTGGTTGAAGGCACATGTGATGGTGGTGCTCGGTCATGTAGTCCATGAGGATCTGGATTTCATCATGGAAGTTCCTCTTCCTCAACGTGCCAGTATCTTGTGCCGTGCCATGGGGTTGAGCCTGTTCCTGCTGTGTAGGCTTTGGCTTCTTGCCACATGGTGTTGGTGTTGACCCTGTGTGGCTGGGACCACTCTGGGCTCCAGATGCTGGACCAATAGTGGTCTGGGAATGGCATTCCCCCCTAGGGCTGGGACAGGTGCTTCAGCTGCATGTTCCTTACCCTTCTGGGCTGGGACAGCTGCTTTAGCTGCACATCCCTTACCCTTCTGGGCTAGGACGGCTGCTTCTGCTGCATGTCCCTTACCCTTCTTGGCTGGGACAGCTGCCCAACTGCACGTCCCTTACCCTTCGGATGGCCTTTCCTCAGATTTCACATGTCCATGCTCATTTTCTTTGTGCAAAGTCTGGTCACTCTGTTTCCGGCTGCCCTATGTTTAATATGCAGTAAACCCATGCTCCTGCTTCTGTGACCTTTTTACCTGCCTCTGACTGCCCTGAGGTGCCTCCTACTTATCCATCTGCCGCTGCCTGCCCAGTGTGTATGCCTGCTGCGCACCTGCACTGCGTTTGGTAGGTTCCATGTGATATTTTCGCCGCAAAAATATCGGCATCCAAAAATGTTGCCATATTTTTACTTACGGCAGGAATAACCCTGCGGGGGACACACCCGCAACCCCTGCATCATTTTTTATGTGCGGGGGACACCCCCGCAACCCCTGACCTAATATTTTCACCACCAAAAATATCGCCTATGGCTGTTCCCGACGACCATATGTACGGCGATATTTTTGGTGGAGAAAATATTATCTGATACCCGTTTGGTATGCCTTCTGTCCAGCCATTGCCAGTGCTCCTGTCCTTGGCCCTGTGACCACCTCAGCTGCTTTATCGGACTCCAACCATGCCATAGCACCACCACCACTCCACAGTCCAGCTCGAGGACCACCTTGCCCACCGACACCTGCCTCGGGGTTGCTAAGTCTGCACCATCATCTTCAGTCCAAGGCGGCAACCCCATGGCAGTTAGGCAGAGGGCTGTCAACTTCACTGCCAGGGAAGTTGACATCCTGATGGAGAAGGTCTTGGAGAATTATGATGCCCTCTTCAACCCAGTGATGCAACGTGGCAAGGAAGGATGTCAGCAGATCTGGGATGGGATAATGGATGCCATCAATATACAGGGGGTGGCATCCTGCACCTTCAAGACCGTGCACAAGCTCTGAGGAGACCTTAAATCCAGGACCCACAGCAAGGCAGTGCACCACATCCAGGCTGGTGCCAACACCGAGGTCCACCGTACACGCAGGTGCCTGCTGTCAAATAACAACACGCAGGTCCTGGCGAAGTTTACCCAGCGCTGCACACCCAGGTCTCTCAAATTACATGAACGTCTGGAGTTGACTGGTGAGTATCCATGTGTTGCTATGCTCTATGGTGCATGTGCATGTTGCTGCTTGTTGGCATTGAGCCGCTTAGGCTTGCAGCAAGTATGCCTCTGAGACGGATGTCTGTGCACATGCCCCAGACATTGCTCTCCATGTATGCATTCAGACGATATGTATTTTGAATGAGATATCACTTACATTGTGTGTTGTAGTGCTGCCTTTCAGACTGTGTACATGTGTTCTTACCTGTGTCTGAGACATGCCAGTGTGGTCAGTGTGACAAGTGTGACAGTTGAGGTAGTGTTGCCTGCCTCATGTGCTTGCATGATGTTCAAGTGTATGTGCCAAAGATGTGAATGTGTAATTGACCATCACTCGCGCGCATTTGGATGTCTGAAGTAGTCATATAGGGGGATTACACAGTCAGACTCTGATGTGATTGCTCATCACACTGATTGTGGCCTCTCGGTTGATGTGTGTGCATGACATGTGTATGCGCGTGTTGCTGTGGCATGCTGACATGTGTACATGATGCATGTGTGTGGAGCATATGCAATTGATTGGTCGTGACAGTGGCAAGTAGCCTGATGTGAACGTCTGGAGTGATGGATGTATCTGTATGGATGTGGATTGCATGAACATGTGTGTGAGGTTGGAGGTTGATTGTTGTTCGCTTGACTAGTCATGTTCATATGAATGTTGGTATTGTCACACACACATTTCTGCAGTGCACTGATGTTTCTGTTCTGTGTCTCCTTTTCCACAGTTGCATCTGATGGAGAGGGCGGAACCAGTGCTGTGGAGCATGGCAGCAGGGATGCTTCCACCAGGCAGAGGCACAAGGCCTAGCCTCGACCCCATGAAAGCACATCTTCGGGGAGCTATTTGGCTGTGGATGTGCCGGTGACATCGGGCATGGCTGCTGCAGGTATGTTAAAGAAGGTGAAGGTGGGAGTGGCCTCTTCAGCAGTGTTGGGGACAGGTGATGCCACCCATGGGGCTACCATTGCGGAAGATACCCCTGAGTCATCCAAGTTGGGGAGGTGGAGGAGGTGGCCATTGCAGCCCAACCCATGGGATCAGGTGGGGGTGTTGAGGTGGGTGTGCCTACTGTAGACCTGTCCCCGGGGCATGAGGCTGTGCAGGCCACCCTGGAGGTACCTGTGCCAATTGTAGTGCTTGGTCCATCGGATGCAGCTGTATGTACCTGCCGGTGAAAGTGATTTCAACCCGGCACTTCACCTAAGTCAATGCCTAGCGTGTGATGCACAGCTGAAACCCTTAATTAATTAGTTGTGTCTGTAAATTCTTTTATTTCTGAACGATGTACGACTTATATCACGCCCCTCTCTTGGAATCCCCCCCCCAGTCACACTGAACCAGGAAGCAGGCTGATTTGCAAAGTAAAAATATTTATTTATATATATCACACTATTTTTAATGGTTATACAATAATCACCAATGGGGTGATGGCACACTAATCAATCTCTTTAATCACAAGGAGCAATGGTGGGAAAAATAATGCAGCATAGAATTAAAACTTTTTTGTGTGTTCAATCAAATGGCAATGTGGTTAATATTTCCCCTGTACACTCTTCAATCCCCCCAATATGCAATATAAAGAGATAGAAAGAGAGAGAACAGGTTGTATCAAACAAATGTATCAATCCCAATTTCCCCCAGCAAATACAGAGAGAGAAACAGGAATGATTGCAAACTTGTAAAAAATGGTTTTAAAGTTGGCTTGAATGAAATGGGTAAAACACGGAAAATGGTTTAATTCACTGAAATTATTGAAATACTAATGGGATCCACTTAAGAGTGATAAGCAAGTTGAAAACTTAATTTTGAGGTTGGGTGCAATGAAAAGCTATTTCACACGTTATAGATTTGAGCCAAACAAAATATTTGCGGCAAACTTTTCTGCATGCAGTAAGTGCAATTACGGAGAAACAATAATGAGGTGAGATGCTCTCTCAGGTTCATCCGAAAGCTTAGGATGTTAGCTTCAGGTAGACACTTAAATCTCGTTTCTAGCATAAACGGTGAAGAAGTTATGGAGGTTTTTGTGGTGGTTGTTTTTTTTCAGAAAGAGGCAAAATTGCAAAACAAGAATGCGCTTTTAAAATTACAAACAAGGTTTCTTTACGCTAGGGGTAGATTATGAAGATGCAAACTAGACGTCAGCACAGCCACCATGCCAGGATGTCACTGAATGGTTTTTGCCTGCCGAGAAGCTCGCCTTCTTCAGAAAATGTATCAGCACAAAGATGATTTTAACAATATCATTACAGAAGGACCATAGGATAAGAGAGAGAGTTCAGGCAAGACAATAAGGATTTCTAACAATACAGTTCTACATATAAGATAGATTTGGATTTTGATAGGGATGACTATAGATAGTACCTAGACTGGTGACAGTCCTATACTAAAGATACTCACTATATGATTTTGAATGGACCTGTCAGGGATCTGGTCAGGGATACTTTCTGGGACAGACTGCTTGGCACATTGGACTGGCCTGGTCAGCGATCAGCAAGGCCCTCTGGACACGGCACGCACAACTGGACTGGATCTGCAATGGCTCTCTGGTCTGAACAGCACAGCACGGCACGGCACGGGGTGTAATCTGCCCTTCTGGTTATGAAAATGATTATTTGGCAGGCAAGCAGCTACAGCACAGCCAAGCTGTTCTTTGGTTCCCCTTGGATGTCTGGGGTAAAATCTGGTTTCTGGAATTTTAAAGGCCAAGCTGAGAATGGTTCAGCTTTGGAAATGGGCCTTTCTGCTTTCAAAGTTTCTGGATTCTGGAGTCTGGAATATGGATTTCTCTTGTAAAGTGCTCCGCCAGCAATTGGTTGGTGGGTGAATGTGTGTCTGTGAGCCCTCAGCTGTCTCTATTTATGTATTTCCTAAAGGGGTGGGTATGCTGAATTATCCTAAGCGCACCCCCTAGGTATTATATTGGCTAGGGTCTTTCCTCTCCCTTGATTGGAGAAGAAAACAGAGTGTCATCATGACGATGTGGTTTATGAGGCAGGAAAACCCTCCCCTTTGTTTTTGCACATGAAATCTACTTTTCATATAATACATATTTACAATTTTACAAACTTGATAGCAATAGCCCATCTATATAACATATTTTGTGGAGCAAGTATTCATCCAAGCCCCGTCTCTGTAGGATCTTGGGTCTGGATTTGACACATTTTTGCACTTTTTATCCTGGATACAATATCTATTTTGTCCAATCTTGGTACACATGTGCGCATTGCAAATGGGCATACGTGTGTGAAGTTTCATATTTCTGACATCAATGCATTTGCTATAAAACCGCAATTTCTGCAGTTATGTCCCAGAACATGGCACAGAGTTCTGGCACCTCTTAAAATGTGCCCCCAAAATTTAGATTCAGAAGTCCAGGGTTTCTATATTTTTAACAATTGTCCACAATAAATTATCAGCCTTATTAGAAATCTGATTTTTGTCCATTTGTGAATCAACAAAACGGTCTATCCCGCCTCCAAAGGTTTCTTGTAGCTCAAGAGCAATCCCTGCCTTCTTCCTTCTGGCAGAGAGCACTGTTGACACTTTAATCTGCATATCTTTTCAGCCCAGGAAGGTCCTTTGTCTCTCCAAGGAGCAGCAGCCCAAATCTCCTCCTCTCTTCATCAACACCTGAATGTGATTTCCTGGCCTTTTGGTGGGAAGCAGAAGGGAGGTGTCTTTCCCAGTGGGGGAAGTTTCTATGTAGTTTTGGCTGAATCAGGCTTACTTTAAAAGTATATTTGTCAAATTTTTTTTTGTTAAAATTAAACTTACAATTTTAAAACAAACATCTAGAACACTGATTCTAGGCTCTAAATCATGGAGTTTAAATAGTGACAACCTAGTTTGCTCTTGATAACAAGTCACTTAGATTTGAGACATTAAATCTGAGTAGTACAACTTTTACAGTTTTAAAACAGGCTTTTGAAAAAGTCACAGGCGGTACTGCACCCAGATTTTGACAGCTTTCCCAGGCAGGCAAACTGGCTGTGGATGTTTTTGTGACCAATTCAACTTTCCTGGATATTGCAAATGCACAATAATTCCTTGTATTCCATAGCATGGGACACCCATCAAGAAGATTGGATGTTTGTGGGTGTTTGGGACCAGCATTCTGTATTTTTTAGCAACCAAGAAAATATTTAAAAGCAGATTTCAGATTTCTTTCAGCAAGCAGTGCTTTTCATCTCTGTTCCAATTTTACATGTTGGACAGCCAAATGACAGGTTTCATCAGTGTGGTCTCCGTTCCACCACTGACACAGGCAATGTAGATTTGGCAGCCATCCTTTCCGGTTTCAAAGTGCAATTTTCATAGGTTTGGTGCGCATAGGGCTTTTTGCGGCCATTATGCTGATTCTGGTGCCACCAGCACACAGTGATGCCACAGGGCAGAGCCTAGTGGGTCAAAACATCCCACGCGGGGGGCCTTCCAGCCCAAGTACCACCAGGGCCCCCTGTGCGCCAGTCCCACCCACATTGCCCAGTCTGGTGGAGCCAACATCCCTGCCTGAGTTGGGATTCCAAGGTCAATCAGCTAGGTGACTAGGTGTTACCCTTACAGTCATACTTCAACGAAGGACTGTTTCCTTTTTTCCACACTTACGGCATGTACCCATTGTGTGCAGTCCATGTACTAGGTCAACACTGGTGTAGCATGTGATAGATGTGGACTTGGCTGTGAATATGTGTGTCAGCCTGTTGACATGTCATGTAACTGCACGTCACAGAGCCACAAGACCATGCACATTTCACTGGTACTAGTCAACAGTTCACTGTGCCATGTGCCATAATGTGCTTGCTAACAACCCTGTTTGATGGCAATGTGTCCACTGCAGCATGGCCCTGAGCAGGGAATGTTGTTGCCAGTCTGCATATGCCATGATCAGATTGCTTCTTGTAGATACTATGTGGATGCTGTTTCTCTCATGGTGACATGCCCTGCATTTTGTTGCATGACAGCAATGTGACACATATGTTTAAAGTAGACACGTTGCACATGACTTTTTCTGTCCATGTGCAGGTGAGGATGCACCAGATGCAGAGACGGAGGAGGAAGAGAATGAAGACAAGACTGTGGCGGTTCCGACCACCAGTGGAGGACGTGGTGTGGCAGGCTGTGAGAATCCATTGGTGTTACAGACCAGTCTGGGCCTTTCGGCATACAATTCTGACTCTTTGGACTCCAGTAGCTCTGAGCCTGAACTGGATGTACAGTCCTCAATGCTGGCGGAGGTGAGTTCACCAATTGTTGGAGCAGTTGGGTCCTGTGAGTCTGCAGGGGGTCAGGTGCCTTTACAAGGCCAGTCAGTGGTGTCAGGGCTGTCTGGGGTGGTTACAGATGCAAGGCCACGCTCCCATGTATTGATATCTGGTCCAAGGGAGGGTTACAGTGCTGCAGGCAGAGACAGTGGCGTTACAGCAAGGGCCATGCTCCCTTGGGCCAGGCAGGCGTGGGCCCCGCACATGTGGGGACATGTGCAGCTTGGGCAGACCAAGTGCTGCCTATGAGATTTTGGTTAAGGGCAAGGATAGGGTAGCCCGTTTCATGATCCCACAAGCAAAAACGGTGGAGCAACAACTGCAGGTAATGCGGTCCACATACTGCTCCCATAGGCTGTGCATGGAGGCCAACATCAAGAGCCGATGGGCAGATCTGAGGTCTCTGCAGGCATCCCTGATTGCAAATGGTCAGGCACACAGGGAAGCCCTGAGGCAAGAGTTGTTGGTCCACAGAGCTGCAATCCAAGAGGAAGAGGCAGTCACCAGGAGATTGTTCCAATAGGAGATGCTAACATAGAGGCAGAACATCTCAGAGGAACTCTGTGCATACCGTGAGGTTGTGCATGGTGACCTCCAAGCCCTCAGTGTGCTGGTGCATTCATCAGTGTCACGCATCGCTGTTACCACTAAGGACTAACTGCGTGGTCAGCCTCAAGCAGCACTACCACCTTCCGATTCAACCCAGGATGGTGGTGCCAGCAGAGACATGTCTCCCGGTCACCATAACCATGTGGTCCATGAGCCCATGGAGGGTTTTTTCTTATTTCTTTTATTTGTTTACATTCACCCATATGGAAGTAGACATGCATCCTGTCCCTCCCCCCTCCTGTTTGGACCACCCCACCTGTCAGTCCATGATGAAAATGTTTGATTTTTGATTTTTATTTGGATACTTTTTTTCACCACAGGCGCAGATGTTGGCATTTTATTTTTTACTTGCCCTTTCCTGGTGTATTTGTTATTATTTTACTTATTTTTTCCTTGAGGTGTGCTGTTATCATCGCAAGTTCATGACGTTTGCAGTGGTGGACATGCAGGCATGCATAGTGAGGTCAGCTTACATGTTTGCATGGTGGTGCACAGGATGGCATGTGCAGGTAACTATGGTTTCTGTGTTCCCTTGCACATGTGTGCTGTGTGAATGGTACTTCACTATGCCTGTTGTAATGTCTTCTCCCATGTTGTTTCAGTAATCCATGATCTGGCAGTGACTGCTGTCCAGGGGGAGACACCCTGCACCCTTTGACGTCCATGCTCCCCATGCCCTTCACCAGGCGCTGCCCCTCCTGTACCTAATTTGTAGACACAGTTCCGGGTGAAGGTGATGTGGGATTCACACCATTCCGACACATTCAGCGGATAAGCATGAGCACTGTATTGCATGTTGAGCATGTGTGATTAGGCACCATGTTTGCTGCATGTGTTACTTAACTTATATGTGCTTTGCATGCTGACATGGTGGTATGGTTATTTCAGTGGTACTCATGTCACTGTGTTACCTACCTTGGTCTGTTCATCTATGTCCGCACATACTGTGGTGTAGAGCATGTCATTGTCCATCTCCAATCCAGGCAGTGACTAAATGCACAATAATAAAATATAAGTACTGTGATATGTATTGTTTGTATGGCCTGTTAATTGTGAATGCTGAATAACAATAACAGTGCTCACACTCTCTCTCTTAGAATGCAATCATGGTATGGAGCATTGGCGTTATTTAAGTATCTAGGGTGGTCAGCAATGCATTCTCAAGAAATAGGCAAAACGATGTCACCATCCACTGCAAGGAGGGAAACAATGCTTGCAACACAATGAGGATTCAGCACCCTCTAATGATTCAGAATAATGGAGGAAAGAGGCCTGTAGTTCCACGTTGTCTTTGCATTTATCATCATTTAATGGTGGGACACTGCACTGCCTTTATCATCATTTAATGGTGGGACACTGCACTGCCGACTTAAGAAGATGATGAACCCTGCATGGAAGGTGCATCACAATTCTGACCAGCCCTTGAAGCTGTTGCACTCGATGCAAAAGGATCACAAAATGAAGCGGACTCAAATGGCCTTACGATGTTGCGACTATCAATGTCACACACTCAGTAATTATAAATGCAGCTCGAAAACAGGCCTTGAACAGAAGCTCTGGCCCTGCAGGGATCCCAGCTGATCTGTCCAGAAGTTTAAAAGATCTCTGGGAACCATTACTGAGAAATGTCTCTAATTCCATATTAACCATAGGCAATTTACCTAAATCCTGGAAGTTGGCTGTCATAGTCCTAATATTTAAAACTGGGAGCTGAGAGTCACACACAGTTTATAGCCAATTTCCTTGCTTGAGTAAACAAACATTCAATATTTTTGGGAGAGCAGTTCAGGGATTCTGAGAGGGCCTTGGCACTAATGAATAAGCATTGAATTTCTACCTGATTATGTTGAAGGCAATTGAACCCAAGAAAGAGATTAAGCAAATCAAATAAAACCTTCATTAAAACTGAGATCCATGAATTGCATGGATGATTTAATCAAATTATTTGTTTTCCTACAACTTAACAATACGGCTTGCGTACTCTTGGGATCAAATGGCATTGCACCTAATGGTTACCTGTACAAAGAGGAGTGTGGCAAGGTTGTGTCCAAACTCCTTTGTTGTGTTTGCTATATATTAAGGATTTGTACCAATATCTTGTCAATTGTAGTTCTGATGTCCCATTTATTGGAGCTATTCCTATCCCTGTGTTGTCATACGCAGCGGAGACACAGTTCGAATTGCTAGAACTCCTTTAGCACTTCAGGGATTTATAATTGCCCTGTTAATTTTATGGCATAAATACACCTGTTCACCAATTCTTCCAAATCTGCCACAGTGTCTTTCAAACTGGTCAAAGACAACATATTCATGGAACCATCAAAGCCGGTGACAGGGCTATGAAAGTCGGTACTTCATTTGAATAAATTCACATTCAGATCAAAATGTACTTGTGTTTTAGATGCATCTCAGCATATAAGGATTTCTGTACACCAGTAACATTTCATTTGAATAAATTCACACACAGATGCAGATTGACTGGTGCTTCCAATGTAGCTAAGCATATAAGGGTTGCTGTACATCTGAAAAATGGTGCTTGTCGATACGGTCCTTGGAATGTACTCTATTGTACAGATTGGACTATGGTCCTTTCAAATCATAACTCAACATTGTACATATGACACGTCTTTCAATCTAGCCGGTCCTTATCAAGGCTTAGCAAAAGGCAAATAGCTTCTTATCTGTGGTCTATAAACATAAATTCCACATGATTAAAAAAAGCATTGTATATTAGTTAGTGCAAGATATATAGAAACAGATAAAGAGGGGATGGGGGTTGGAATAATCCAAGCGCACTCAGATTCCAGGATAGCCTGACAGTACATGTAGCTAAGCAGGAAACAAAAATGTCACAAGCCTTAGAGAACATATTCAGATTTTCAAGTGTGTTTAAGGCTCAAAATGTACACTGAAAATCCCAAGGCCATACCTAAATATGGTGCAAGTCTATGGACACTTTCAAACCTGTCCTCTTTACATGTTTTAGGAAATAGCTTTTTTAATATTCTTCTTGGCTTGCCATCATTGGCCCCACATGTTCTATGCATGAGGAAGTTGGAATGCCACAACCTGAAGATGGTTTGCGCTATGGAAGTTGCAGCTTTGGCTTAAAATATACGGTCAAAATACACATTAGGGGACCGAAGGTGGGTCTTGTGCCTGGCGGCATACACTAATATTTTCACATAAAAAAAGACAGGTCAGTGGTTATATTTCTTTCTCTTTTGTGAAAACTCAAAGCTGCTTGCCTTCCAAACATATTATCTTATCTTTCGTGTGGTGCCTGGCCCTAGACCGCCTGGTGAGCTGCTTATCTTGGGTTAGGGGATAGATAAAAAGAAGCTTGCCCTAAATCCTTCAGGCAGTTAATTATTTTGTTAGGTTTCTGTAACATGAAAGCCACCACTTTTAGTGCACCCAACCCACATTGCTGCATAGTGTGTCAGCGTGGTCTCTACCAACTCTAAACCCAGAAAACATTTGCTCAGGGCCTTACAAGTGAAATATTTTGAGTTATTCGTTTTCCCTGGATTGGCTTATAAAAATAATTTAAAAGATGGAAAAACTTGTTAAAGTTTACAATCCCTGCATCAAAATTCCACATATGGTAATTCCGTAATTTTGTTTCTCTATAGTAACTGGTATTTGCTTCCACTTATGTCACCTCTGCACCTTGAGTATGGTCTCTTATTACTATGAGGTCTGAATTGGTCTAACGGTTTGAGCGGTTTTATAATTACACTGCTTTCTTCATTGCATAAGCACCCCTGCGGGTACTGACCTGAAACAAAAAGAGGCTCAGCTCCGACTGATCACTGCACCTGCACAGCAATAGGAAGCGGGGAGGGTGGTAGGAAAGAGAGAAGAAAGTATATTTTATAATTAACCTTCCCGTATGGACATTCCCACTCTTGACCCCCTAACAGTATGGGCGCTGCTTACCCTTGTCGCAGTCTCAGCCATGCCATAATGGGACTATAATGGGACTCTATTGTGTATGCTATCGTTTCCATAATGTCCCACTGAATTAACCAAACATGATAGATATAAGGTGTACGTGATCTAGGGGCTACCAGGTGAGGTGACTATTTTGACTGTGCCAAATTGTATTTGTATGCAACTTCCTGTTTTCTGGGACCAGTACCCCTGCTCCTGTTTAGGTGCTAACACGTGTAACATCGCCAGGATAGAGATTGTAGCAATCAGACACTGCTATGCTGCAAAAGAGGAGGCCATCATTAGGAGCCAGAGCCAATTGCAGTCAATGATCCAGAATCATGTGAGTTTTACATTTGACCATGACGAGAGCAGAAGGCAGTACCAGCACATCCGGTAAAGTGGAAACATAAGATTCATTACATGGGAGTACCATCTGATATCAGCTAGCCATGTTGCGCCCACTACATGCCAGGGGCATGTGCAATGACATATTTCTACTGAACATCAGTCAGTCAGTTCACTTTATTCGGCCTGGGGCCATGAAAGTACAACATAACACATCAAACATCGAATGTAAATATACATATCTACAACAGCAATAAAACAAGAAGGGTATGAGTACATAAAATAACCCCTCCATATTTAGTAAATCGTTCGCAAAGACCCTGGCCCCCCTCTACACTCCAGTAACGTAATTAGCAATGAGGACTTCTTTGCAGATTCACAAAGGTAGCTAAATCATCAATTCTGCATATGGCTTGGGGTCTTCGCCCAGGTGGGGTTGCCCAGTCGTCTTTTCCCCAGGGGGATTACATTCGAACCAGCAAGTAAAGTCTGTGGAGGTGTATGGGCAGAGATGGTGTCAGCATTATTTAAATGGTGAGCACTGATTTCTATCGCGTTATTAAGTGGCGATTGGCATGTCTTGGTAAAATCCAATATGCCATAAACTACTCTTGTGTCCTTAAATTCTATTTGTATGGAGACATGTGCTCTCACCACAAATGTCGCAACCTGGTGCAGATTAAAATATCCCCGGGTTACAAACACACACCCCCAGATAGATTTGAGCCAGTGAATGCATTTGTTCAAAGCGCATCCCTCGGTTTGTGGTGGGTTGGTGCCAAATTGGGAACCTTGTGTAAGTATATTGCCCCCTTCATATGAGTCACTGGCAGCTGGTTGATTTTTAGTATGGTTTGGTGGCACATTTCCACATCTTCCTCTTTTTAACAGAGGGACTTGCTACCCCACCTGCCCATCCAATTAAAGTTGGCTTAGATGGCAGGGGTGTAGGAAGCAAACTGCTTGTAATAGGTCTGGAGAACCTTTAATAATAGGGCCCGAGGTCCCTGTAGCGGACAGTGCTCTTTTTAGGGACAATGGAGTCTCTGTTGCCATGAAATGGCCCCGCCCTGGTCAAGTCTGTACGGGGAACAGAGTTGGTAAGTACAATCAGCTCTCGGGAATTTGAGACTGGCTTATCTCCATTCGTTCTGAAGAATAGGTTCACCATTGGCTCCCCCATTACTCCACCCTTTCTGTGTGCTTACAGGATCTGAAGGAGTAGTTTCTTCAGTATCTTCATTTCAAACAGAACAAAGCTACAACTGCACCCGTTGGCCAAAGGGGCTCCTTTTCAAACCTGCTCAGTAATGGGCATTGCTACTGTCTCTAAACGGTAAGATGGACCAGGGGGATTGGTGTGATGTTGAAGAACACTTTTAATGCATCCAACCCATATTGTTGCAGTGTGTGTCCGCGTGGTCGGCATGATTACTTTGCCCTGTACGTTCTCCTTGTGAACCTCACTCTCCTAATGAAAAAGAAACTGTTCTGGTATGGTTTTGTTTTAAAATAAAAGTGTAGGAAGAAGTTTAAACTTGCACTTCAGCAGGCGCGTGTGTTTTGGGGTTTGTATTGTGCGTGAGAGTGTGCATGGCGATGGGGTTTGTCGGGAGGGGTGCAGGCCAGTAGGGAACATAGTTCCACTACTTATTTCTGTACACTTTGATCACTGGCTAATTCTGACAGCGTTGGTTATGTTGGGGAGGTCGAGGGTAGCCGGCTGGCACTTGCTGGATGTTGGAATGGTGGGTGATAAATTGGTAGATATAGGCGGGGTGGTGAAGTTATCATTAACATTGTCACTGTTGCCTCCAGTGATCGTAGGAGATCAAAACTCAACTGGGGGCATCTATGAGCTCCCAACATGACAAATTCACCATGTGCCAGGATACATGCATGGCTATAGGCAACACATTGAGCAACCTGTTCACAATGAACATTTGGCAAATTATATGCTTCTAAAATGTTAAACTAAATACAACCTGAATACCCCAATGTGATTCTTGTTTGAGATGTTCTCAAAGAAGACCCAACCACAAATAATTTAATCGGCAGGATCTGCAGTGCTACTTGTTTCAAATCAACTCTCGCAATCAACATGTTTTCAGTGATTAACAAGCAATAATGGATCACCCTGTCAAAAGGTGTCAGGAGAAGAGAAGCAGGGTTTAAAATAGAGCATTGTAATACAGTGACATTTTCAGAAGATAGAGGCAAATTGTATTACTTGGTAAAACAAGAATTAGAACTATTCTGTTATTGGTAGACCACGGAAGGGGTTCAGGAGTCAAATCAAAGATAAGCATCTGTAAGGTTTTCAAAATTGATTATCCACTTGCAGTAACCCCTGATTACAGGAAATCCACTTATTTTTTAGGGAGTTTGGAGAATCACATTAATTCAGGCTTTAGACAAACCTTTATTAAGGGTCGAGGTATCATTTCCAATATAGTGAATTCATACATGACACAATTTAAACTTTTTGTTTGAGGCTTTTTGTCCCGTAAAGGCAAGAGCTGTTAACAAGAGAATCATGTTGACAAGCTTCTAATGAGGTGAATGCCAGCTGAAGGTCATCCACGTACTGAATCTGGAGAGATCCCCATTTGAACAGAAGTGAATCATGAGCTCTTTTCGAAAGCTGAGAAAAGGGAGTCAGCCCATCCACTAACCCCTGCAGGGGTCTTGTGAATGTATAGGTAAGACTTGTTTAAGTACAAGCAAATCAATATTGACTAGCAGGATGAAAAATAAGTGTAGGGAATAAGGCAGGGTACACATCTACTGTTAGAATGGATTTCTGAATTCTGCTCTGGTGAACAAATGTTCAGGAGGCCACCCTTGTTTAGTGAAACCGGGAACACTTCTGCAAAGTTAGCCAGGACAATTCAAGGTAGCTTGGAGAGCACTCAAGGCTAAGTCTCAGGAGAAGTGGGTGTGATCTGAGGTTTTGGATGGGCACACGCATTAGGATGACAAGCATTACTCTTAGACAGTAGTATATCAAAAATGTACAATGTATTAGGCCCAGAACAAACACAAGTGAATAATGAAGAACACAGTAATACTATTACTTAAACACACACTTTGTAATATATATGTACAGTCACTTTTTGGTTAATGAGGTCAAGTGTGGATTCCTGGCAATACCTGTAAGGGGCGAAAGCAAACAAACTTTATCACAATGGCCAACTCCAGAAATTGATATATCAAACTTAACAAGTCTAGCCCTGGAGCTGTGTGGTCAAAGTTATGTTTGTGTGTAAAAGCGATCATTGATGCAGAAAGATCACAAGGGACAAACTTCAGGGGGAAGGAAAAGTTAGAGGAGGACATTGGAGTGTGAGGAATTTGGTTCCAAGAGTTAGAGGCAGGTTTGCTATAGAGAACAAAGCTGTCCCCAACTTTCAGACGACTATAGGAAGCAAGAGCCCCCCAAGTCAAGGTGAGAACCCCAAGGGATCCTTTGTGCGTAAAAACGGTATGGAGTCACCAGGGTTCACTGGTAGGTGGTATGATTACTCACCGCCCTTGACTCACTCCGGGTTCAATCTTGGCAGGTTTGAAGGTCAGCTGCACTAGAAAATCCCCATCTTGGGTACGCTTCAAATTGCACAGATGCTGTGGATGCGGATGGCGGTCCAATTTACATCAGGAGCTGGATCTCTCGTCACAAAGAAAGCACTGATGCAGCTGGTCTCAGGGTATTTGAAGAAAGGTGGGAAAGTCACAAGCAGCCACCTCCACCGTCGCACAGTGATGAAGGAGCACCCAAGTCTTGCGGACTGATGCACACTTCTCTCTTGCGGCCCAAACACAGTAGGGACAACAAGATTTGGCAAGAAGATGAGTTGCAATGCGAACTAGGGTTCTCCTAAAGCTCAATCCGAAACTCGATGTAGCAATGCTCCAGCACGGGTGCCAGCGTACAAGCTGGTCAGCCCACTGGATGGCTCTGGGACACTTCTGAGCAGACCTGTTTGCAGGGCACCAAACTGATGCTGAGCGTGATTGGTCCCACCACTCAAAAGGATTGAAGCACCTTTGTAGGTCTTCAGATGCCGAGCGCAAAGCAGGGCTCTACTGGGAAAACATTGCTCAGGGTGCCAAACCACCTGTGCGTGGATTAGGACAGTCCTTGGATCTGCTTAATTTCTCAGGATACTTGGCTCTGTGTAGACGTCGATTCAGACCTCAGAGTGTTCTCCGGGTCTGCACTGAGAGCCCCTCCTCATATCCCAAAGTCCAGTTATTGCTGGCACACAGCTGGCCAATGAGGAGATCTGCTTCCCTCATGCACACCAGCAGTGGTCCAATCAGGCACCACTGTGGCTCTCATGCTCTCATGCACACCAGACATCATTGCACCAGTAATGTGGATTGGAACCAGACAGTCCCATCCCAATTCCTGGGTACGCTCACACATGACATGTATTAGCCTGTGAAAAGCGCTGGCTTTTGCGGGAGAATGCATGCCCAAATAAGGACTCCCTGAGTCACAAAGAACAAGGGGAAGGCCAACGGACAAAATGACCAATAGAGAAGACAAAAGAACTTGCGGCACATCCATGACGGGCACTAGCTACAGTCATGAGCCACACATGGTAAGCATGGTATGGTTAGGTAAAAGTTCATAAAAATACATGAAAAGGCTTCTGCTGCCACCAGTCTACTCCTAGGCACATTGTCAAGTTACCAAAAAATTTGTAAGGGATTTCTATACCCAAAATCGCAAGGACCCCAGTGCGCGGTACTGTAAAGTACTTTGCACAATGAAACACAGTTGCCAAAAGTGGCGACAAAGTCATAAGACTAAGAGAAACAATGCTTCCCAGTACTGCCTGTCTCAAGGACAAGTCAGTTTCCCCAGAATGATGAGCGAAAGCCCAGTGGAGCGCAGCTGAAGGCTGCGCTTCACTGGCAGATTGTCAGGACAGGAGGCTGAAACAAAAGCCAAACATTGGGGGGTATACAAATATAGAGGTTATATAGTAGTAAGTGAAATATTGTGTTACCATTGATGGAATACAAGATAAAATAGTTGTGGGGTGTGATAGGGACAGGGTCATGACCGCTTGAAAGGGCAGCAGGGACCCTTTTCAACCTGGGGCAGCGGCTCATCAGGACAAAAGCCATAGTCAGTCATTTACCAGATGCAGGAAGTGGGAGTTGGAGCACAGTCCATGAAAACCCCTCCATGTCTCAGGAATGTCATCACTGGTACAGCTCTTTATCACCCAATGCTTCGAAGAACATTGTGTGGCCAGTGTTTCTCTTTTCCATTTCTGAACTCAAACTGCCACAGTGCTCAAGTGAGCAATGAAATTAACCAGACCAGAGGCAGGAAAATGAAACCAAGATCTGCCAGCAAATTAACTTAGCATTTCCCTGCAAAGAGAAATGAGGCACCCTACACTCTCCCTGACCACATCAGATGAACCCCAGGAAAATGGGGGACCAGTAGAACCCCCTGCAAACTGCCTTGGCACCAAAACCTACTTACAACTAAAGCAATTCACAACAGAGATAATGAGCAGTCCGGGCCCCTGGCTGCTTCCACGCCAGAAACATTTCACAAACCATGCTGGAAAATGGGTAGGAGGTTAGATGGATTTTTGAAGCCTCTCACAGTCCATGTGGAAAAGACAGGCATAGATTGGTTTCTAGAGTCATCTGTGTGCTGCATTCAATAGAAGGGGAAAGGGGAGCCAGAATCATATACAAAATGTTATGCTTCTATCTCAGCATAAAATGAGATAGAAGGAGAGGCAGATTGTGGGTCGGTGGTGTGAGGTCAGGAGATGGTGTTACAGTGGAACAGTGGATGGATGGAGGAGTGGAATGCTGGAGGGTTGGTAGCAGAACTTTTGCAAAGAGAAAGTGAGGTATTTGTAATAGAGAGTGGTGCCAGGTGTGTGTGTGTGTGTGTGTGGTACCAGGTGTGTGTGTGTGTGTGGTTGTGTGTGTGCATTTTTAGGGAAGTGTGGGGGATTAAGTGAGAGATAAATAAATATAAAGATAGAGAAGGAGTAATGTAGGCGGGAGAGTGTATGGTGGGTAGGGCTGGATATAGTTTCAGATAATAGGGGAGGAGAGATGAGTGGTGAAGATAGTGGCAAGAGATAGGCAGTGAGAGTGGGGTAAGGCATGGATAGAAAAGAGGGGTGTACTGAGAGGTGAGAAGATTAGTGTGGTGAGAGTTAAGGGGAGAGTTGTGGTGAGTGGTGAGGGGTGAGTAGTAATGTGGCAAGGGGAAGGTAGTAGTAGTGAGGTGAGGAGATAGTATTAGTACTTTGGTGTGCAGAGAGTGTGTGCAGTGGGGGCCTGGTGGTAGTGCAGAGAGAGCTGAGTAGTAGTAGCATGGAGAGGGGGGAGTAGTAGTGATGTGGACAGGGGAAATTACTAGTACTGCGGAAGTAGTGTGGAGAGGGGGAGAGGGAGAGAGCGTAACAGGTATTAAGATCAGAGGATGGACATAGATAGTAGGGAGAGAGGAATATATGAGGGATAGAGAAGGACATGTCAGGGAGAGTGAGGAGAAATAGTGGGTGAAGTAGGAGGGAACAGAGTAGGAGGAGCTAAGGGAGCGTGACAGAGAGTCACAGTGAGAGGAACATCAGAGTGCAGAAAAATCCAACCAAATGGGCCCTGAGCATCTAGAAGGCACAAACCCTTAGACTGCATTGGTGAACTTAGAGCAGGGACAACCTATATTATTCACAGAGGGAAGCCAACATGACAAGCCAGAAAGGTCCTTAGACAGTAGGGGTTACCAATCTCTAGAGACCATCCTGTGGTTGAGGGATGCCTGGGATAGGGAGGAAATGGGCCACACTAGACGAGAGAGGGGGACAACCCTTAACAAGCTAACACCCTTTTCCGGCCTGGTGCATTCCATTCAGAAGATCCACTGCACAGCTACTTGTATTACCATTACCCAGTCTGCTCATATTTTAAAAATCTACACTTGTTAAGTTGCTCAGAGAAATAGAAACCCTTGAATCTTGCTGAAGACTAATCACGTTATAAAGGCTATCTGTGACAGGTGATAGCAACGACAGGCACACTGAAAAAGACGGATGAATGTTCAGGACAGACATGCTGTGTGGATCTACACATTCCTTATCCATGCAATTTCAAAAGGTAGAATAGGCATTTTGCAAGCACTACCAGTAGAGTCAGCAAATCCTTGCTGAAGTGAAAATGAAAGGCTTTATTTATTTATTCATTATCTGTTATGCACTGCAACAAAGGCTCGTGGGCATAGCAGCGCGGACATGACAAACACTGAGTACACAAGACAGATAACGAACGATTGCAAGAGGTTTCGTCTTCCGTTTGTTTTGAGATGGATACTTCACGAACTTGGAAGACGTTTGTCAGTGTTAATTGCACAGGTATCACATATAAAGATGCATCCAGCCTCACTTGCGTGTGTGGACCGTTATTGGGGAGAACATTGATCTAACAGTCTCGCTTCCAACAGGGCAAGTCATTCCACCGTTCATCCATCAGATTTGAAGACTCTTACAAAACAATATAACACATTTTACACAGCAAATTAAATCCTAATAAATTAACTGGCATCGATTGGGCAAATAAAAAAGTAATGATCATCAGGAATAGGACCATTGGTAACAGCCATAGGTCATGTATCTGAGTGTGGTATCGTTTGACCACCAATACCACATTCACCACTTTTTCTGAATAATGGGCATGTTGACATTCAGAATCTTTCAGAGTTGAATGAGAAGCTCCAGTTTTAACCAAACATGAAAAATCCTTCCCACTAACAGAACACTTTAGGTACAGAGAAGATGGATCAAGCGGAAACAGCAAGGCAACAATATTGCTGGTTCCCTGGCTATCTTATAGCACACTGAATGGAACAAGTTGTGAAGGTGACAGAAGTGAGAGGGAGCCGCAGAGTCGTCTGTTGAGTGGTTTGATTCAGCCATCCTGATAAGTGCAGCATCTGCCTATCCTGAAGCCCCACTTTCCCCAAGTTGATGAGAATCTGTTTACCTCCATTCCTACCTCGTCCCCCAGGGTTTGCTCCTGACCTGTGTCCTGCCCTCCCTGGCGCAGGCTGGAGTTGCTGAATTAGCAGCACCGTCAATCTATTCTCTGTAGTCTCATTCTGACCTTTCTACGCATAAAAAAGCTGCACAGCTAAACAACAGCTCACTAAAATTCTTCCCTTCCAAACCAAAGAGCACCCCTTTAATACCACCTGCAATTGTGGGCTACATCCCCATTTGAAATGATGAAACCATGAATTGCTGTATGGTTTTTGCCAATTTGGGTAACCCAGAATACTGATCAAAATATTGTTTATGCCTTTCAAGGTAATCAGCTGGATGCTCAGACTTATATTGCTTTTTATATGAATTGATATGAATTGATATTCGTTCAGTCTGTCTTTTTGGGGCAGATTTCTAAAACAGTTTATAGATGTCTATCGGACAACTCTTTTAAAGTAGCTCTCAGGAGTTTTTTTCAATGACCAGTAGTTTCTATGTCAAAATAAAATGAACGTGCCTGGAGAGATAACAGCTTGCAAGACATGATTATGATCAGGAAATATAGGGTTATAATAGTCTATTATCATAGGTAACCTTTCATGAAATTTAGCTAGATCCTCATATAATTTACATAATATTAATAAACAAATGTGACAAGGTCAGTGGACTGACCTTGTCAAAAGGGGATAGGGGCCGCTCTCAAGCTTGGTTAGGATGTCTACCATGTTTGAGTCAAAGCTATTCCTACCCCAGTGGGGTCAGGAGGCAGATAGGTGGATCCCAGTTCCAGGCCCCACTCTTAGGTGCCTGCATGTACATAACCACAGCGTCCCACCAAATCTAGCCAATAGGGAACAGCAACAAGGTCAGGGGCATTGTTACAGCCTTTGAAACACCATATCACAGTCCCCTGATTGCCTCCCCTCTTCCCTCGCCCCACTGCACCTGTTCACAACCCATCTCTTCTCTTTCATCGTGCCAGCTCTAGATAGAAGAACATTTGCAGGACACTCTTGGTGAAACCGAATTGACCATTTCTAATTCTCTTTTACTATTGTTCTAACTGTTTGGGACCTTGGCACTGAGGTAAAGGTGCAAATTAAATGATGCCAAGGGGGGCACACCTATTGATTATGTGACTGATGGGGGTATGTAGTGGGGAAGGGGATGGGGCAACCCTGGGGGTGAGTACATCATTGACTGCTGCGCTGTGTTGTGCATTGTGTGCAGATGCAGCCGGAGAAGTCCATGGGAAAGAGTGGGACTGTGGGCACCAAGTGTGGCATGGGGCAGAGGGGCACACAGGGGATAGGGACATGTGGCAGAGGTAGTGGGTAGAAAAGCTAGTGTAGCACAATAGTGAACAATATACCAGCCATTTTGGAGTATAGGCTGTAGAGAAGTAAACATCTGTTTGTTCGCAGCCACAGGCCTTGTATCCCGGGCACACATTAATCTCTTGTGTGCTCAGCTACAGCAGTGTGCTGGAGAAATGTTGCAAGTTGGCAGTTCCCAGGAGAAAGTAGCCACAGGGGAATGGGACCAGTAGATACATTTAAGGCATTCGAGCCCGGCAACTGGGTGCTCACTGGGAAGTGTAGAGAATTCAAAATTAAATGCAGGCAAATAAAAGTAAAATCATGATGGGGTAAGCGGTTTCAAATCGCACTTTGGCAGATGGTCATGGGAAGAGGGCTGTGGGGCGAGGGGACGAGCCGCTGGGATCCAATCACCTGGCAAGGTTTCTTGGTCCCACAGTGCAACAGTGTTTTGTGTCCTTGCTGATGTATGCAGGACACCTCATTGGTTGGATGTCATGTGAATGTCTTCCCTTTGACAAACTCAGGTTGTTTTGTGTTCAATAGGAACTGACAATGGTAGATGAATGATGGTCAGCATAAGCACGTAATTCTGTGACACGTAATTGTGCAGTGTTGTGGGAAGTTTTGTGATGTCATGATGAGTGGTGTGGGACAATGGGGGCCAGGAGGGTGTAAACCAATTACAATCATTCAGTGTATGCCTAGATATAGGGTGCTTACATAGTCCCAGCAATCAGCTTTTGTAAGAAGTTTCAAAACATTTTACAAATATGTCTTCAATCAGTTCAGTACTGCTGTGCTGTTTGAACCGTGCTCTCCCAGCTCTGTCTGGGCATAAATAAACTGTGTTACTTCCAGCTTGGCGTACACTCCTTTTTGGATTACTTTGGTGTTCCAGTCGTTACTTGCCTTAGAGGACCCCTGATACAGTATCCAGCTCAACGAACCTTAAACATAACATATGGAACTGCACCTGGTATTGGGCTGCAGTTCTCTTCCATGACAATCTTTTAATTCTACAACAATTAATTAGATACTGTAGTCTTCTTGGAGTCTCACCCTTGGTGAGCTGATCTAGTATTTTCTGCGAGTGTCAGTAAAATTTCTATTCTACTGTTAGGCCTTTTAAAAAAACGAAAAAAATGCTTCTGTCTAGTCTACCCTAATATACCTGACCCTTACCCTTCTGAGTTACGTTTAAACAAAATATTATAAAAATTGCAATTGCTGCATACATACTTTTCATTGTGGCAACCGTGCTTACCTATCCCAAATCACCTGCTAGTTTAAAAATACATGTACATTCTGTGCCTACACAGCACCCTATTTCCTAATGTGTGGAGCACTAGGTGTAGTATAGGTGTGATATATGTGTTTTGTGACGTCACTCTTCACGTTACCTTTGGTGTTACTTCTTTATCTTATATGCGTTGGATTTGCATATTCACACAACCACTAAGGTAGAACTTAGACAGTAGTGGTAAACAATCAATAGATACTAACCTGGGGAGATGGGATGCCTGGAATAGGGAAGGTCTTGATTTCTCTAGATGCAAGAGGGAGTGCGAGTGGGGAGGTAGAAGAGGAGGGAGGGAGAGTCTGTGCTGCTCTACACGATACCCTGTGCAACATCATCAAGACACTGATAGATGAAAAAATAGATCATGACTTCCACTCAGTTAATATGGCCCACACAATTGCCTTGAGTCATACGAGGTTGCCGGTAGGCCACGGGTGTTATCCGCAGCCTACAGGAAACCTCGCCTTACCATTTCCGCTGCCCGATATCCCAGGATATTACGGCCATTACGGGTGGCAGAGGAACAGTAAGTTCCCATTCCCATGAAGTCCAACAGAACTCCATGGGAATGCTGAAGTACTGGCACCGTTGTTAACGGTGCTGGTGCTTTAGTGAATAATCTGCTAGTATGGGCCTGAACTACTGGCAGGTCCGGCCTGCCAGTAGTTCACAGCCCCTACCGGAAGAATATGAATGAGCAGGTCTGGAACCGTTGCCAGTAACAATGTTACCGGCATCTTATTTCTGGACCAGCTCACTCATAATATGGGTTGTAGTCTATATTCAGAAAGTGATTCAGTGGTGGGGTAGGAAAAGAGATGGGCTGAAAGCCAGGCAATCCTGATCTAAACTCGCTGCTAGATTAGGAAAGATAGAAATAAACATATATAAAGAGCACTAGATGAGTGTCTCTGTCACTAGAGTTTCCTTTAAGGAAGCCGTTAATTCTGGGGGAAATCACTGGCTCTTACACCAGAGAAAAACGAAATAAAATATTTAGAAAAGCTGCATATGTCAAGGAATTGGAACTGTTTCTGCACAAATGAATTGGGTTTTGAGAGAATGGAGAGACAACACACTCTCACATATTCCATTCTTAGCACCCACCTCATATTCTCTTTTTCTGGCCCAATATGACAAACCATGTCCAGTTATAATGTCCGCTGTGACTTGTGGGTCAGGTGCCAGGTTCTTTCCAAATGAGCATGGACCGAATATGTGTTTTCCTTCATTTAACCATGAAACATTCCCACAATAATAAGGATACCCTTGCCTCTACCTTTCTTAAATTTGCATGGACGACAGTCGACTTTCTGTAGTCCAGATTGGGTTTTAAGAGTGCTCTTCCATAGTAACAGTTAATAGAGACAATTGTACATATTAACCAAACCAATGGTCTAATTCACCAAAGTCTCCATGACCCACAGAGGCTTCCTTCAGCAAGAACCACAATAAGACAAAGCATCTAACCTTGTCCACTTGGTCCCTGGGCTGTTACTGAAGGACCCACCCGTGGCTCTTCTGGGTCACCTATTAGCTAATTACTTAATTGCCAAAGGCATGAACATTGTTGTGTAAAAAATAAATGGGACCATATCTCAGGACACATTGGTCTGTCAAATCTTTATTAGCAGTGTTGTAGGATCTTAATAGACAAGACGAACATGCAGGTCCCATGCAAACACAAGGTGTGCTGACACCATTCTGTCATTTCTGTCCCATCAAAAATGTATATATATATGTATGCATGTTACAGTACATTGGTCTCATTGGTGAAAGGTTTCTGACTTTACTAAGGTGGGTGTCATCCTTTTCCAATTAACACAATGGCTGGCTCTGTTTAGGAAGGCCAGTTTAGATACTCACGATCAGATGCAATTCTATATGAAATAACTGGCACATCTGCATGCATTGAATGATATTAAACCTTAAAGTCACTCTAACAATAGTCATCTGAATCAACCTTTCCAGTGTATACTGTATTTCTGGCAGTGAAAATATCTCTCCAAAATCTTTTGCTAGTGCATCAGATTACACATGTCTGTTTGTTTATTAATTTGTATGGCGCATCAAACCCAAAGGTAGCTGGGTGCAACATAGTACAGAATGCATGGATACTTGAAGCTTAGTTACATGTAAAGGAAGGATACATGAAAACATTACAGGTAAATATTTGAAAACATCAGGTGAAGAAAATGCCTACATACATAAGTGGTGGGCAAGAGTGAGGAAGAGATACAGGGGCTAGCTAGTGCACAGTTAGTCATGGAGGTCGTTGGAGCGTAGCCATTTGAGAATATTACGTCTGAAGCTGTAATAAGATTGATCTGTTCTAAGGTCAAGTGGGAGTGCGTTCCAATACTGGGCCGCCTTAACCGGGAAGCTACTACTGTCTGTTTTTTTTGTCTTAATTTAGGTATCTGCAGGCAGTAGGAGTTGGCAGCTCTGGTGGGACGGGTCGATGTTCTTTTCACTATTCTCCCCGCAAGGTAGGGGGGAGCTGCATTGTTGAGGCACTTAAAGGTAAGTGAGGCTATTTTAAGTGAAATCCTGTCACTAATTTTTAACCACTGTTGTTCTCTTCTCATAATAGGTATGTTTTCTCTGGTGGGTAAGTTCCAAGGGCATTATTTTGCAGTATTTGAATTTTGTCAATGATGTATTGGTTAGCTCCCAAATACATTGCAGTAGTCGAGTTTAGAGAGTATTAGGGCATTGGCGAGGATAATGCAACTGGCTTGTGTTAGGAAGACTAGTCATGCCCTAATGAGTTTACATGTGTAGGAGGTTGAGGATGCTAGGGAATTTACCTGTTTCTTCAGTGTCAGGGTGGAGTCAAGGTAAAAGCCTAATGTTTTAACTACTTTAGCTACTATGATTATGTTGCCATCCATGATAAATGCAGAGTAGTTAAGGCTACGTTTTTTTTTTAAAAAGTTGGCAGCAGAGTCGAGGAGCAGGATTTAAGTTTTGTTGTCATTCAGGCAGAGGCCATGGGTTGCCATCCATGCCTGAATGAGGAGATCTATTTCATTTACCAAGGCCGTATCAGAGACAAAGTTGTCCAAAAGGGGAATGAGGATCTGGGTGTCATCTGCGTAATTTGTATAGGTGACACGCAGTCTGTCCAATTTGTCAAATAGGGGCTTGGAAAAATGTTGTGCATGGGTGGCGAGACACAAGAACCTTGGGGAACACTGCATGCTATTTTAATAGGGTCCGGATATATGCTGATGTGGAGAAAACTCTCATTGTTCTGTTGTTCAGAAATGACTGGACCCAGGCTATGGCCTCACTTGAAAAGTGGGCAGCCGATGCCAAGTGTTCACACAAGAGTACGTGGTCCACCAGGCCAAAGGCTGCTGACAGGTCAAGGAGGAGTAGCATGGCAGTGTTTCCCTTGTCATTGAGCTTGTCAATTTGTGTTTTAAGATCAATTAAGGCTGTCGTGGCCCAAATCCAGATTGGCGGGTACTAGGAGCTGGTTAGTTTCAAGATAATGCTGGACTTGTAAATAGGCTACTCTGTCTATTATCTTGAGAAGGAAAGGTACTGTGGTAATGGGCCTATAGTTGGTAGGGATAGAGGGGTCTAGGGTTTGTTTCTTGAGGTGAGGTAAAACCCATGACTCTTTTAGGTTACTTGGAATAGTATTGGTGGAGAAAGAGGCATTAATCAGTTTTGTTATAAAGGGGGCTAGGTCCGTTGCTGCATCCTTAATTAGTTGGGCTGGGCAGTTGTCACCCTTACAGTTGGAAGGTTTTAGGGATGCGATAATGTTTTCAGTTTCCTGGATTGATACTTTGGCAAATTTGAATGGAGCTGGGCCAGGTATGACTAAGGTAGGGCTGGTAGGTAGTGTCTCGTTAGGAGACAGGGAGGCTTTTTTTTTGGCAATTTTAGTTTGGAGTGTGGTTATTTTGTTAGCTAGGGCATTTTGGATGCTGGTGCACCATTGTTTATCTTTAGCTATATTGTCAGGGAGAAGTACAGGCGATTCCAATTCACTTAGGATGGCAAATAGTTCCTTAGTATTGGAGCTTGCTTTGGACATTCTTTCATTGAAGTGTTTTTTTTTAGTGAGTAAGATTTCCTTTTTGTAGTGATTAGCGAAGTGTTTTAGTTTCAGTTTATTTTCGTTAGAAGGGGTGTGTCGCCATGAGGATTCTAATTTCCTTTTTTGTAGTCTTAGTTCTTTTAGGTGAGGAGTGAACCAGGCGTTAAGGTGTGCTTGTTGTTTACTTTTGTGTAGTTTCAAGGGTGCAATGGCATCTAGGGCTTTAGTCATTGCATTATTGTAACTTTCCACAAGGAGTTCAGGACCCAAGTTATGGGGGAGAGTATTGATAGTGGGGAAGAGGAGTAGCAGGAGTTCATCAGGTGTGATATTTTTTTTAGGTCTAGTGGAGAGGGGAGTGCCATGGCTTTATCTTTGATAATTTGTTTATCTAAGGTTAATGAAAAGTCGATTAGGTGGTGGTCTGTCCATTGTTGGGGGGTGATTTTGGTGATGGTGGTATCACAGTTCAACGTGGCAACCCAATCAAGGGTCCTTCCTTTGTCGTATGTTGGGGTAAGGACTTTTTGGGTTAGGCCATGTTCAGCTAGTATGGTAACTATGGATTGGGCTGGTTTGTCTTTAGGGTAATTAAATCCTAGGTTGAAATCTCATAGTACTAGAAGTTGCGAAGAGTCTTTGGTATTGGCTAGGAGGCTAGATAGGTCCTCCTCGAAGGTGCCGGTGGTGCCAGGTGAATAGTTAAGGTACGGCAGTTGGAAATGTGCAATTTAGCTGTGAGTACTTCACAGGATTTAGGGGAGGGCTGAGAGAGTAGTCTTAGAGCAAGGTTGGTTTTCGCTATAATGGCAAGACCACCTCCTCTGCTGTTGGGTCTGTCCATTCTAATTAGTTGGTCATTTTCTGGTATGGCTAGGGAAAGTGCTGGTCCTGCTGCTTCATGCAGCCAAGATTCTGTGACTGCCAGGAGGTCAATGTCATCGGAATACAGGATGTCTGCTATTTCTGTAGCATGGGCCACTAAGGATTTGGTGTTGATTAGGGCTCTGGATACCTTCGTTAAGTTAGGTAAATTCTGCAATTTTATAGGAATGAGATTTGATTGGTTAGTGTTATATCTTGATATGGTTAGTCTAGGGTGTGGCTGAAGGTGCAATGTGGTGGTTTTGTACTGGGCATTAAGGATCTTGTTGCTATGAGCTGTGGGCTCATAAAGGTGGGGTAATCTATCTCGGAGTCAAGTGTTTCTGTCCAAGGTAGGGCATGATACATGTTTAGAGAGGGACATGATTAAGTAGATTAGGGGTAAGGTGAGACACAGCAGAAAGGTCGCCTTTGTCTTTCTAGGGCACATAGTTGTGAGTGCAGCCAGGATAGTCAGATGCATACAATTCAAAACACGCTCGTCCGACATAGGCTAGGCATGTGAAGAGCAGAATAGGCTCGATTCAACATGGGCAGGGTGCATATAATTCACACCAGGCTAGTCCGACATAGGCTAGGCATGTGAAGAGCAGAATAGGCTAGATTTAACATGGACAAGGTGCATATAATTGAAACCAGGCTAGTCCGACATAGGCTAGGCATGTGAGGAGCAGAATAGGCTAGATTCAACATGGACAAGGTGCATATAATTCAAGCCAGACTAGTCCGACATAAGCTAGGCAGATGAATATCAAGCAGGCTACTTTAGCATGGGCAGAGGCATATAAGTCAGAGGTGACTGGTCTAGGCGCAATGTGTTCTATTTCATTGTAATAGAAGTCAGCAGTATGGAACTATGCTAGTGCAAGATACATATATTCATTAGGCTATTAACACTTAATAAAGGAGGTAGGGCGTAGCATACAGGAAGAATCAGCAGAGCAATGAGTGGGTACATTGAGCCTGTGGATGCTAGAGTTGTAAGCCGTTGTGCAAATGGGCTAATCTGCTATTAGGAAGCTATATTTATGTACGTTAGACAGAGTGCTGTTAGTGGTGAAGAGATAGGTAGGTCTATTGGGCTTGAATAACAGTATGCTAAGTTATGTGCTAGCGAGGAAATGGAAGAGTAGTGGGCTGATCATGGGCGGTAGCTGGCAAGTATATCTATGATCGGTCCGAGGTGGACAGTATGCGGCGGCCGTGAGATGAAGAGGGAAAGTACCTTTGCGACAGGATGTTTTGCAGCAAGTCGCAGCGTCCTCGACTCAGGGATATGGTATTCGTTTGTTGAAGTCGGGACCAAAGCAGGCAGTTTTAACTCAGAGTCAGCAGATTTGGCGATGTTAGTGAGCGTGTGTCTTAGTAGATTGGCTCCGCCTGCCGCCCCGTGGTGAACAGGAGCAAACAGGACCCTTAGCCGAGGCCCTTCGCCGGAAGGGCTGGCGCGGGCTCCTTCCGCCTGCCGGCGATGAACGTAGATAATAAGCGCGAGCATTGCCTAGCAATGCAACAGGACGCTTATGAGGCCTGGGAAGGGGCCATTTTCCTACAATTTCGGTTGCTTTTTGCAATGGTTGCAGCGTGGGATACCTGTGGATCGTGGGATGTTTAGAATCAGCACGCTGGAGTCATCCGAAGGTTTCAGGAGATTCAGAGCTGGTTTGGAGGCATAATCAGTCGGGTGCAAGCAGCATCCGATTTGCGTTTGTGATCTGCTCCTGCAGTCACGGCTCCTTCGGGGAGGGAGATGGGCTCCTGCATGTGTAAGTAAATACTTTGTTATAGCAAAGTGACGTTTCTCCATTCTGTTTTCTGACTCACAATTCAAAATAGTTTGTTTTTTTTTCTTAGCTGCATTCGGCCTAAAATTCATACTGAAGGCTAGACCTTCTGAAACAAAAATACACTTTATAATTTCATTAATTTCACTTACTTACCAACTTTCTTAATGCATGTATTTGATTTTTCCCTGACAATGTTTTAGTTAAAGAAGTAGCTTAATAGTTAAATCCACTGTAATAATGTCAGATTGAGCTGGTGGAACTAGGATAGGACACACAAGATCCTGTAGCCTCATATGAGGCATTTTACTTTGTTGACATTGAGGACAGGTCTGGAGCCAGGTTTTAACATCTTGGGACAATTTTGGCATTCAATAACAACAACAGAATGTATTGCCCTGGGAGCCGCAAATGCTGATTGAACATTAGAGGTGTAATTGATATTTGGTCACATAAAATATAAGGGATACCTGAACTGCAACTATTGCAAACAGCCACAACCTAAATGGGCTTTGCAGCATAAATGCACTGGAATTAATGAGACCATTGTATTTTATGATAGACACATAGAACATGATCCAGGGAAAGGTGCTTTACAATTTGATAATTCACCAGAATAATAATAAAGCGTTTATCTGCCCATTATGGCCAGCTACTCAAGCGTTATGGCACCAAATCAGTTCTTTCATTTGGGCGTCAGTCTCTGGAAGATACAACACATGTGCATGGAATGCTTATTCTTGATAAATTGTGTATATCAAAGAAAGGCCTGTGCCTTTTTCTGTAGAGGCCCACTTACATATTTGTTTCAGGAATCCCAATGGGGCGAAGCAAAAACATATGTGTATACATATGTGATGAGGCATCAATTTTCATATGCCAAGATACTGGCAGATACATGATGACAAAATCAAGCGCTTTAAAGAATAGCTGCACCAAGCTAATTGGGCATTTAGTTCACTTCAGTGTCTGAAACCCACAGTATTCTTATGATTCCTATATATGGTAATCCGATGACATGGTCCTTGGAGGAGATATCGCCATTCTTTTTGAAGCTACATGAATGGCCAACAGCTCTTTCCCAGTAACATTATAATGAGTAAAATGGCTCTGCAATCAGCCATTATTCTCGGGACATTTGTGGGGAAATATTGCTTCCAGTGTGATGGAAGAAGCATGGACTTCCAATGCATATGGTAGGATTAGCATGCTGAAGAAGCTGGATTGGGTTGAACACCTTTTTGAGGTTATCAAATGATTTTTGCAACACATTTACTGCATGCAAATCGTATTCTCTTAAGCGGTTTGGCTATGTGATGGACACCATTACAAAAGCATCAAGTTTGCAAAGCCAAGAAAACTTCTGGGCTTTCAAGGCTCTTAGCATGGACAATTTTCCAGTTCAGCCTAAAGGCAAGTGTCCCATAGTTGTTGTAAAAATGGATTTGACACGTAACTGATGGACAGCAAAACTAGGGAAGTATAACAAGATATCATCTATATAAACAACTTTATTGATGTTGATCATGTCTTTAAAAACGTCATATATGAACTACTAAAATAGCACTGTGGTGCCCAAAGGGCATGACAGTATTCAGGTCATACGTCATCCTGAATGCAGTTTTTCATTAATCACCTGCATACACTCAGATGAGGTTTTATGCACTTTGCAGATCTAGTTTTGTTTATACATGAACTGTGTGCATCTGGTCCATTAAAACGGATATCAAGGGCAACAGATAAATGCTTTTGATAGTTATATCATTCAAGGCCCTATAATGGATACAGTGTTGGAGATGACTCCTCTCCTTGGGCACACAAATATGGGGCGATTCTGCAAGAGACAAAGAAGGGCTGATAAACCCTGCTTTTAGTGTGTCTTGAAAATACTGATGGATATGGTTGTCTTCATGCCCTACTAAGCCATACCTGCACACAAGATATCTTGGCCCCATGTATGATGTCAATGGGGCAATCAAATTCGCAATGAGGTTGGAGACATTTTTCTCCCACCTTATCAAAAACATCAGCATAGTCATGTGTGAAGTGTCACTGCAGTAACTCCTATATGACGCTCTAATAGACAAGCCAAGGAGGTTTGTTCTAATATGTCAGGAAGGACTGCTGGCAAAAGGGAGACGGCATGATGTTATCTGTCTCCCAAATGCCAGTGGATATAGGCCCACCACGGCATTCCCAGAACCAGTACGAACAGGGGGTAATTTAATAAGGTCTAAACTAAATGTGTCTTTGTGTACACCAAGTCATGCAATCTCAAGATGCACTGTCTGATGATAAATGGACCCCGACGTAAGCTCTGTGTCCTCAATGGCTTGCACCACTTCTGGCACAGTCTTACAAGCACAAGAAATGAAGCATTTAGCAAAACCAAAATCCATGAACTTAATCAGAACACCACAATCCAGCAAGGCTGGCATGGCCAACTGCTAAAATGGATGTCCGTAATCTGGCCTGGTGGACAGACTTTAGGAGGCCACCCTAGTTATAGTGAACAGGGAACTTTTGAGAGGTTAGCCAAAACCCAATCAAGCAAGCACATGGAGAAAAGTCAAGGCTTATTCCCAAGAGAGTGTGGGTGTGGTTAGTGTTCCTTAATGAGTCCACACAGTAATGCACACAATAATTCAATGTAGACAATCAAATGTAAAAATAAAGTTATTTATGAAAGGCCTTTTCCACATACTGAATAATGAAACACACAGGTAATATTATTGCAAAGCACTGTATCTCACAAATACATACATTCACCAGAGGTTCAAAAATACATCAAATATCTTATTCAGCAAAGCAGGTATGTAGTGTAGATGTAGTCAATGTTGGAACCAGAACACAAGTGAATAACCTAACTTAAGAAGTCCAAACCTTAAGAAGAATGAGGCCATGTGCCCAACAGTCACAGTAGCCACAATGTCTCTCACCAGAATGGTGTATCTGCAAAAAGGTTGCATTTTACTTGTGTTGATAGGTTTAAAGCTCTTCAACAATTTTACCAAAAGGTGAGCGAATGGATTCTTCAATTTCAGAGTACTACACAAAGGCTCAATGACTAAAAGGTGAGTGTAATGTAATGTACAAGACAAGGGACTCATTTCCCAATGTTATTCTATGGAGGATTGGGGGGACAGATGCCCTGTGGTTACTTACCCCCTTGACTCCGATTTTCGCAAATGACTTTGTGGATCATCTGGGAGAAGCTGGGGCTCAATCGTCTGCCATTGGTTCCTGTGAGAGGTGCCCAGGAGTTGCAGGTTTGAGGGTTCTTCCGGGTAGGTGCAGCTGCAGGATGCAACCTCTGTCGAACAAATGCAAGAAACACTGATGCAGACCTCTTCAGGACACGTTTCAGGATGGAGGAAGGTCTCCGTACACAGGTGACTACAGGAGTCCTTTCAGTCACGGTCACAGAAGCTGCTCCAGGACAGTAACCCTTAATGTTGGGACACTGAAATTCGGAGCAAATGGGACTTGTGGCAAAAACTGGCAATGAACAAAGTTCTGGGCAAAACTGGAGAGCGGTGATGGTTCTGGTTATGTAGTTCATGAGAGATCTGGTCTGTCCCCTGGGTGAACCAGGGACACTTCCGAAAGCTTAAAACAGCTAGATCCTTGAGAATGTGTGAAGACTAATTAATTGGTCATACTAGTCGAGGGGCTGAAGCACTGCTCAGGGTCTTTGGAGATCAGGAAGTCAAACAGGGATTCACCAGGCCAGACACAGGAAGTGATGCTGAGCCTCCTTGCGAGTCATCTTCAGATCTTCAGCCTCACAATGATCTGAAGAAATGCGTGCTGTTGTCCGCTTCTTATCCGAAATCTGAGCTGGAAGCAAGTCCAAGTCCACCAATGGTAAGATTCTGCACCATTGAATTAGCCAGTAGTTGTCTAAGCTGGTAAAATCATTGGTTTCACATTTTCCCCACACCTGGATTCTATGGCATCACAGATGTGGAGTGGGACCGAACTGGGTCAGACCCACACAAAAGGCAGCACTAGCTGTGAAAGCAGCAACGTTCCCAGGTGAATACATGACTGTATGAGGGATTTCCTGACCTGGCAACGCAGGAATAAGGCCAAACTACAATTGACAAAGGATACAAGCAAAAAAGTAGTGACACAGCCATTTTAGGGCAATAGCCACGTTTAATAGCCATAAGCAGTAAACGCGAATGTGCACACAAAAAAATGCAACTGTAAAACGCTAGGGTGATACAAATGTATCCTCTTCACACTGCATTGTAAGATGTTGTGTGTAATGTTAAAATGTGACAGAATGCAAAAGGGAAGCAAAGTGTCAGAGTACTGATAGTCTGAAGGACTGATTTTATTTTTGTTTATTTTTTAAATTAATTTTATTTGTTGGTAGCGTAGCGCCCAGACCCATCGGTATCACAGCGCTAAAGGTACGTAGTTGGGAATAGATGGAAAAAGTATGGTAGTTACATTACATCATAGATTATGAGTCAATTTCAGAGTAGATAGGGCAGTCTGAAATTAATTACAGATATTGGTTGAACAGTGAGGCTTTTACTTTCTTACGGAAGAGTGCGTATGCAGGTTTGTCTTGGACATGCTGAGTGAGGGTGTTCCAGTGTGTGGGTGTGATGGTGGTGAAGCAGGAGTCCCCAGCTCTTTTTCTAGCAAATCTGGCTATGCTCAAGGCTGATGTGGTGGAAGAGCTGAGATTGTGCATGTTGTGTTTCTTGTTGATACTGTTAGTGTGGTGGGGGCAGTGTTGTGTAGGCAGTGGTAGGTGATGGTGAGAAGTTTGAATTCAATGCAGGCTTTGATGGAAGCCAGAGTGCCACCCATCTGATGTGAGAGATGTGGTTGGAGCGCTCCAAGCCCCAGACTACTCGGATGGTGTTGTTTTGGAGCAGTTGGAGTTTGTTGATGTTTTTGGTGGAGGTCCCTGCTAGGATGGCATTGCAATAGTCTAGTTTGCTGCCTATGATGGCTCTGGCTAGGTGAGACAGTTGTTAGAAGTAAGGAATTTTCCAGAGAAGGCGATAGCTTTGACAAGTTTTTGCATGTTTAGTTCTGAGTCCAGGTAAACACCTGGTGTTTTTACATGGGGGGAGATGGGGATGGTGCTACCAGCTATGCAAAAGGAAGAGAAGGCGCGGCTGAAGAGTTTGAGGCGGTGTGGGGAGCCCACAATAAGGAGCTCTGTTTTTTCATTATTCAGGTAGAGATGATGGGTGGCCATCCAGGCCTATATGATGCTGAAGACGTGATTGATGTTGGTAGAGTTGAGGTCATGGTTGCCAGTGATTTTGAGGAGGACCTGTGTATCATCGGCAAAGTTGGTGTATGGAATGTTGAGGCTGTCTAGGTGGTCAAAGAGGGATTTGGTATACATTTTATAGAGGGTGGGGGAGAGGCAGGAGCCCTGTGGGACACGTAGGAAACAGGTATGGGGTCAGCTGACTCAGGACCTGCAAAGTCCCTGGTGGATTGGCCAGATAGAAAGGATTGGATCCATAAGGTGGCTTCTGGGGCGAGATGGAAAGTGGTGGTGAGGTGTTTGCCAAGGATTTCATGATCTACTAGGTCGAAAGCTGCAGAAAGGTCTAACAGTAGGAGGATAGCGAGCTTGCCATTATCCCTAATGTGGTTGAGCTGGATCTTAGGGTCAAGGAGGGCAGATTCAGTGTTGTGGCTGGACCTGAAGCCTGATTGGTGGGTACCTAGTAGATTATGGCTTTCAAGGTGTAGTTGCAGTTGTGAGTAGGTACTGTGGTCCAGAATTTTGAGGAGATACAGAACTGTGGTGAGGGAACAGTAGATGGTAGGGATGGTGGGGTCTAAAGTGAATTTCTTCAGGAGAGACGGGACCCATGCTTCTATGATGGTAGTGGGAATTGAGTTGGACTTAAATGATGCGTTGATAAAGCTAGGTAGGGTGGGGGCCAGGGGTTCTGCACACATTTTGACAATATGGGCGGGGCAAGTGTTGCCAACACAATTAGAAGCTTTCAGGTGCTGGAAGGTAGTGAGGACTTCAGGAGGGGAGACGGCAGAGAATTGAAATTGTGGAGGAAGGTTCCAGTTTTGAAGGTGCTGACCAGGCAGGGAAGGGGAGCAGGGGTGGTAGAAGGGATTTTATGTGAATAGCTTTGTCCCTTAATGTCCGTGTTTTAGTGTCCAGGGAGGATTGGATGAGTGTTCACCATGCTTTATATTTTGGGAAGTTGGATGATGGAGGGGGTCAGCAGCTCCGTTTCACCATAACAATGAGCAAAAGGAAAGGTGGACCATGGGAACTACGGAAGGAAAGTTGCAAAAAGAGAAATCTTTCCTAACAATTTGGTAATCATAGGAACATATACAAGTTAATAGGCGGCACTGCAGTTTTCGTATTGGTAGTCCAGGTACTTGAACTCTCAAATTAGACACCCATTAATAAAGCCAGAAGTTGGTGGTGCTTTCCTGCTGTAGCTCTTTAGGTGTTTAGAGAGACTCATTCACTCCAATTTACATTCACTCCGGGAAATTCTTCTGGCATCCTAGGTGTATTGGTCCTGGCACTGTATTTGTATGACAAGAAGCCAAACTTATGTTTTCGATGCTCTCCCTTTCTTTTGTGGTGCTATGACCTATTTAGAGCATTAAGTCAAGTAAAGCTGGGAACATGGTTAGAGATGATAGGGCTAATGAAAGGGCATCCTCAATTCATCAGGAGCCCACAATAGAATAAAGCAGTCTTTTTGGCTTCTTCTGGCCGTGCTGTGATGGCAGGCAATTGGTTAAACCTAGCCATAGGAAACCAGGCCCTTGGAGGTTTGTCTTAAATCCAGGAACTCCAAATGAGAAGCCTATGTTTTATGGCTGGTATCAAACAACTATGCCTTGAAGCTGATAGAGTTTTGAAATCATTCAAACAAATGACCATTGCTTTCCAACAGGAGGTTGGCACACATGGCTGCTACTTCCCCTAGGTAGGACAGAAGAAACACAACTGCAAGGTGGCACAAACGTGCACCTTCAACTGATTCAGAAGGGCCTACATTGACTTAGAGTCCCATATATGTATTGTGGTGGGGCAAGTGGAAGTGGAGCATGCATTACAGATCATGGAGAGACATTCTAGACAAGAGTGGACTCCACCAGAGTGAGTGCAGTTGGCAGAGGAGCCACCTCATCCAACTATTTTTCCTTATCAGGAAGGGCATAGATGTATGTTTGCCTGTATTTGATCTTTGATGTGTTAATTGCCATATGGGCAGCAGTCAAGAAATAATCACAGGGCATTTAGCGATGACCTGAATTAGAGTGTTCAATTGATCAGTGTCTGAATCCATGAGGGTCAAACAGGCAGCACAAGGTTCCTTAATTTGTCAAGATTCATCTGAAGATGCACGGTTAGCCCCCATGGATCTATCTCACCTCAAGTACCAGACACACAATACTGGAGTTGGAGCAAAAGGTGGTAGAGCAGAACATGGTGTTACTTTGGTGATGTTGGAATTTTAATTTGTGCCTCAAATGACTATTACTAGGCCCTGATGAAGGAAGTTTATCCCGAAATGCATTGGCCATCCCAATAAGCATCTGCATTGAGAGAGTACATCAATTGCATAATTGTGTGAATACAATTCAACTATATTAGAGATAAATACTAAGTATGTGTTACCTTATATCCGGGACACAAAATTGATTACCTATTTAAAGAAGCCACATATCAGTGGATATAGGAGTGCAGCCCGCACTGCTGGGTTCACAGCCAAGGTCTTTGAACATTGTTGCTCGCAGTGCCATTCGACTGAGGAACTATTTACAGCGGGTTTGCACCATGAAGTTTTGAAATTTACCTATAATTTCAGAAGAAGAAGTTACTAAATATTGGTTGTGCTCAGTCACCTCAAAAAATCTTCAATTTTTTATTCCTCATCCGTGGAATTTCTTGAGCTGCAGCACACCAGAGTGAAAATGTCTTATGAAGATATTGAGCATTTAACAGACAAAAGAGCGAAAACATTAGGCTTTACAGCCGATGAAGCAGATGTTATTTTGGGGCTGATTAAGAACACAACATGTACCAAAGCAACTAATGACCCAACAAGTAAAATCAAACAACTTGAATACTCAATCAGGAAGCTAATCAACAGAAAATTACGTGCTGTTACATTAGGTAGATACTACAAAGTACAAAGAATCCCGAGAGGATTAAGAATTCCGCTACGCCCCACTCTGTGTAAAGAGAGTAAGGACTTTGTTTAGAAATGGGAACAGATACTTAATAATTGCTCCCTCGACTTGATATTACTTACTATCAGAGAATTGTCAGGAAACATTGAACAACTTGAAAACGGGATTGAAAAATTGTCACAAGAGATCACAGAAGTAAGTCTGAAATTGTCAGGAAACATTGAACAACTTGAAAACGGGATTGAAAAATTGTCACAAGAGATCACAGAAGCAGTCTGAAATTAATTACAGATATTGGTTGAACAGTGAGGCTTTTACTTTCTTACGGAAGAGTGCGTATGCAGGTTTGTCTTGGGCATGCTGAGTGAGGGTGTTCCAGAGTGTGGGTGTGATGGTGGTGAAGCAGGAGTCCCCAGCTCTTTTTCTAGCAAATCTGGCTATGCTCAAGGCTGATGTGGTGGAAGAGCTGAGATTGTGCATGTTGTGTTTCTTGTTGATACTGTTAGTGTGGTGGGGGCAGTGTTGTGTAGGCAGTGGTAGGTGATGGTGAGAAGTTTGAATTCAATGCAGGCTTTGATGGAAGCCAGAGTGCCACCCATCTGATGTGAGAGATGTGGTTGGAGCGCTCCAAGCCCCAGACTACTCGGATGGTGTTGTTTTGGAGCAGTTGGAGTTTGTTGATGTTTTTGGTGGAGGTCCCTGCTAGGATGGCATTGCAATAGTCTAGTTTGCTGCCTATGATGGCTCTTGCTAGGTGAGACAGTTGTTAGAAGTAAGGAATTTTCCAGAGGAGGTGATAGCTTTGACAAGTTTTTGCATGTTTAGTTCTGAGTCCAGGTAAACACCTGGTGTTTTTACATGGGGGGAGATGGGGATGGTGCTACCAGCTATGCAAAAGGAAGAGAAGGCGCGGCTGAAGAGTTTGAGGCGGTGTGGGGAGCCCACAATAAGGAGCTCTGTTTTTTCATTATTCAGGTAGAGATGATGGGTGGCCATCCAGGCCTGTATGATGCTGAAGACGTGATTGATGTTGGTAGAGTTGAGGTCATGGTTGCCAGTGATTTTGAGGAGGACCTGTGTATCATCGGCAAAGTTGGTGTATGGAATGTTGAGGCTGTCTAGGTGGTCAAAGAGGGATTTGGTATACATTTTATAGAGGGTGGGGGAGAGGCAGGAGCCCTGTGGGACACGTAGGAAACAGGTATGGGGTCAGCTGACTCAGGACCTGCAAAGTCCCTGGTGGATTGGCCAGATAGAAAGGATTGGATCCATAAGGTGGCTTCTGGGGCGAGATGGAAAGTGGTGGTGAGGTGTTTGCCAAGGATTTCATGATCTACTAGGTCGAAAGCTGCAGAAAGGTCTAACAGTAGGAGGATAGCGAGCTTGCCATTATCCCTAATGTGGTTGAGCTGGATCTTAGGGTCAAGGAGGGCAGATTCAGTGTTGTGGCTGGACCTGAAGCCTGATTGGTGGGTACCTAGTAGACTATGGCTTTCAAGGTGTAGTTGCAGTTGTGAGTAGGTACTGTGGTCCAGAATTTTGAGGAGATACAGAACTGTGGTGAGGGAACAGTAGATGGTAGGGATGGTGGGGTCTAAAGTGAATTTCTTGAGGAGAGACGGGACCCATGCTTCTATGATGGTAGTGGGAATTGAGTTGGACTTAAATGATGCGTTGATAAAGCTAGGTAGGGTGGGGGCCAGGGGTTCTGCACACATTTTGACAATATGGGCGGGGCAAGTGTTGCCAACACAATTAGAAGCTTTCAGGTGCTGGAAGGTAGTGAGGACTTCAGGAGGGGAGACGGCAGAGAATTGAAATTGTGGAGGAAGGTTCCAGTTTTGAAGGTGCTGACCAGGCAGGGAAGGGGAGCAGGGGTGGTAGAAGGGATTTTATGTGAATAGCTTTGTCCCTTAATGTCCGTGTTTTAGTGTCCAGGGAGGATTGGATGAGTGTTCACCATGCTTTATATTTTGGGAAGTTGTCAGATGGGGTGCTGGGGATTCTAGCTCTCTAAGAACTTTGAAGAGTTCTTTGGTATTGGAACTTGCATTGGAGATTCTGGTGTTAAAGATGTTGGCTTTAGTGTCAATGATAGATATTTTATAGATGTCAGCTGAGCACTGGATGGCTGCTTTGTTGGGGAGAGTAGGTTTTTTTCTCCAGAGATGTTCAAGGGCACGTTTCTTTTTCCAGATGGAGGCTAGGTCATCAGTGTACCAATTCTGGGTTTTAGTTTATTTAAGGGAGGTGGTTTTGAAGGGAGCGTGTTTGTCAAGTGCAGCGAGCAGTGCAGAGTTGTCGGATGATAGAATCACTTCGGGGGGAGAATTGTTTTGGGCTGATTTGAGGGAGGCTATGATGGAGGGGGTCAGCAGCTCCGTTTCACCATACCAATGAGCAAAAGGAAAGGTGGACCATGGGAACTACGGAAGGAAAGTTGCAAAAAGAGAAATCTTTCCTAACAATTTGGTAATCATAGGAACATATACAAGTTAATAGGCGGCACTGCAGTTTTCGTATTGGTAGTCCAGGTACTTGAACTCTCAAATTAGACACCCATTAATAAAGCCAGAAGTTGGTGGTGCTTTCCTGCTGTAGCTCTTTAGGTGTTTAAAGAGACTCATTCACTCCAATTTACATTCACTCCGGGAAATTCTTCTGGCATCCTAGGTGTATTGGTCTTGGCACTGTATTTGTATGACAAGAAGCCAAACTTATGTTTTCGATGCTCTCCCTTTCTTTTGTGGTGCTATGACCTATTTAGAGCATTAAGTCAAGTAAAGCTGGGAACATGGTTAGAGATGATAGGGCTAATGAAAGGGCATCCTCAATTCATCAGGAGCCCACAATAGAATAAAGCAGTCTTTTTGGCTTCTTCTGGCCGTGCTGTGATGGCAGGCAATTGGTTAAACCTAGCCATAGGAAACCAGGCCCTTGGAGGTTTGTCTTAAATCCAGGAACTCCAAATGAGAAGCCTATGTTTTATGGCTGGTATCAAACAACTATGCCTTGAAGCTGATAGAGTTTTGAAATCATTCAAACAAATGACCATTGCTTTCCAACAGGAGGTTGGCACACATGGCTGCTACTTCCCCTAGGTAGGACAGAAGAAACACAACTGCAAGGTGGCACAAACGTGCACCTTCAACTGATTCAGAAGGGCCTACATTGACTTAGAGTCCCATATATGTATTGTGGTGGGGCAAGTGGAAGTGGAGCATGCATTACAGATCATGGAGAGACATTCTAGACAAGAGTGGACTCCACCAGAGTGAGTGCAGTTGGCAGAGGAGCCACCTCATCCAACTATTTTTCCTTATCAGGAAGGGCATAGATGTATGTTTGCTTGTATTTGATCTTTGATGTGTTAATTGCCATATGGGCAGCAGTCAAGAAATAATCACAGGGCATTTAGCGATGACCTGAATTAGAGTGTTCAATTGATCAGTGTCTGAATCCATGAGGGTCAAACAGGCAGCACAAGGTTCCTTAATTTGTCAAGATTCATCTGAAGATGCACGGTTAGCCCCCATGGATCTATCTCACCTGAAGTACCAGACACACAATACTGGAGTTGGAGCAAAAGGTGGTAGAGCAGAACATGGCGTTACTTTGGTGATGTTGGAATTTTAATTTGTGCCTCAAATGACTATTACTAGGCCCTGATGAAGGAAGTTTATCCCGAAATGCATTGGCCATCCCAATAAGCATCTGCATTGAGAGAGTACATCAATTGCATAATTGTGTGAATACAATTCAACTATATTAGAGATAAATACTAAGTATGTGTTACCTTATATCCGGGACACAAAATTGATTACCTATTTAAAGAAGCCACATATCAGTGGATATAGGAGTGCAGCCCGCACTGCTGGGTTCACAGCCAAGGTCTTTGAACATTGTTGCTCGCAGTGCCATTCGACTGAGGAACTATTTACAGCGGGTTTGCACCATGAAGTTTTGAAATTTACCTATAATTTCAGAAGAAGAAGTTACTAAATATTGGTTGTGCTCAGTCACCTCAAAAAATCTTCAATTTTTTATTCCTCATCCGTGGAATTTCTTGAGCTGCAGCACACCAGAGTGAAAATGTCTTATGAAGATATTGAGCATTTAACAGACAAAAGAGCGAAAACATTAGGCTTTACAGCCGATGAAGCAGATGTTATTTTGGGGCTGATTAAGAACACAACATGTACCAAAGCAACTAATGACCCAACAAGTAAAATCAAACAACTTGAATACTCAATCAGGAAGCTAATCAACAGAAAATTACGTGCTGTTACATTAGGTAGATACTACAAAGTACAAAGAATCCCGAGAGGATTAAGAATTCTGCTACGCCCCACTCTGTGTAAAGAGAGTAAGGACTTTGTTTAGAAATGGGAACAGATACTTAATAAGTGCTCCCTCGACTTGATATTACTTACTATCAGAGAATTGTCAGGAAACATTGAACAACTTGAAAACGGGATTGAAAAATTGTCACAAGAGATCACAGAAGTAACCAACACTGAATCTTTCACAGAAATTTTGGCAGACATAAATACTAAACTCAAAAGCTACAAGCAGGATTTAGAGGCCAGAAAAGTCAGAACATTTTGAAGAGATACGTACCACTTTGTCCAGCCAAGAGGTTCGAACATTGGAAAACGGCTTGAAATTCATACCAACTCATAGTACAAATACATTTCAGACGAAAGTGGAATTGTACAAACTAATACGTAAACTCAAGCTTAAAACCTATTTTGCAGAAACTGCTAATGCACCTATTCCCGAGGCAGTAAGTGAATACTTAGAATTCAAACCTAAGAGTACATTTTGTGCACCTGTACATGTACCAGCCATAGACATTTTTGAAAAAATGGTTTTGAAAGATCTATCTCAAATTCAATTTAAAAATCTGAATAGGTATAACTTGAATAGAGGAGAACTCTCCCAAATCAAAAGTTTGTTCACGGACGATTCTATCACAATCAGGCCAGCAGATAAGGGCGGCACAATAGTAATACAAAATACCGAACACTATCATAACGAATGTCTAAGACAATTAGCGGACACAAATACATATACGGAACTAACACACGATCCCACTTTGGAAATAAAAAATTAGCTAGAACTACTCCTAGATGATGCCTTGGAGAATCATTGGATTACGGAAAAAAAGAAATCATATCTTTTTACAACATACCCTAAAATGCTGCACCTGTACATCCTTCCAAAAATACATAAAAGAATGGGTAAACCACCAGGAAGACCGGTAGTGGCAGCAACAGAGAGTATTTTACAACCTCTCGGTACTTTTTTTTATTGTTTGCAACCCATTGTACAAAAGACCCCAACTTTTGTCAAAGACACCACTCATTTTTTGCAAACACTCAACCAGATACAACTAGGGGAACACGATATCCTGTTTACTATTGACGTTGTTAGTCTGTACACGAGTATACCCCATGATCAAGGCCAAGAAGCAGTTTAGACCGTCCTTATCCAAACAGAACAGATTGGAGCAAACAAAGAGTTTTTAATGATTTTACTCAAGTTTATATCCCACACACTCTTGCTTTGAGTATGATCACAAATACTACAGACAAATATCTGGAACCGCAATGGGGGCAACCATGGCGCCAGCTTACGCCAACTGTTTTATGTACATATTCGAAAGCCAAAATATCCTTGAAAAGGCGGGATGGAAACCTTACTTGAAAACCTGGATCCGATATAATGATGATATTGTCGGGATATGGTTATGAGAAAAGGAAGAATTTGATGCTTTTCTAAGATATCTTAACAGCATAGACTCACTTTTACAATTCACCCTAGAAGTTGGAGACCCTAACATACATTATTTCGATGTACAAACGATGATCAATGGGAAAAAGATCAATACAACACTCTATACGAAACAAACAGATCACAACAACTTGCTTCATCGTATGAGTTTTCACCCTCCAAATATGCTACGCAATTTACCGTTCGGTCAAATGCTAAGAATAAAACGGAACATTAGCGACCCACAGGATTGCGAGAGACAATTAGAACAACTTCAAGAATGATTGAAAGAAAGAGGTTACCCTGAAACTGATTTGCAAACAGCACGTGAAAAGACAGAAACACTGACAAGAGACCAACTTCTCACTAAAAGTACAGAACGTAAAAATCCGGAACTAGTCTTTATTACTGCATATGCCATATAAAGTAATTAAATTAAGGAGATAGTTCGGGATGGATGGAATGTATTGACGAGTGATGCCCGGATTAACGATTTGTTCCCACAACCACCTATTTTCGCCTACAAAAGAAGTAATAATTTATGCAACATGTTGGTGAACACAAGAGGCAAGAATCTCAATAGGAAACCAGACAAGCACCCGGGTACCTACCCCTGTATGAGTTGCAGCAATTGCAATAACGTGATGAAGGTTAATACCATAATGCACCCCAAAACTGGAGCAAAAATTAAACTTAGGTACCACGCAACCTGCTTGTCAGAAAATGTGGTTTACGCCATCAGGTGCCCATGTGGCATTTATTATGTAGGAGAAACAGCGTGTAAAATACGGGTGAGGATAAATGAACATAAATCATGTATCCGCAATAGCAACATGACCTCAGCTGTAGCTAGACATTTCAAGGGGAATGGACACTCACTGACACAACTGAGATTTGCGGTACTTGAGGTACAATCTACCAGAAAGCCCAACAAAGACATGAAGAAATGGAGGGCCCAACAGGAAGCCTTTTGGATTGACAAATTAGATGCAATAGCTCCCGATGGGATCAATGAGGAGTTTGATTTGAGTTGTTTCTTATGATTACGATCTCTTTTTGAGATGTTATGATTTTTTTGTATAGAAGGTCCATGTGATTGCACAGATAATGCATTAACTACATTTTGTCCCATCAGATTCTGAGCATCACCATCCAAGATTGTGCCAAATTTGGTGCCATTGTGATATTTTAAATTTTAATGTTATTTTAATGTAGTTTGTCCAGGTTCATTTCCCCATTCTACTTATGAATGCACTACTGTCCTAATGGTCATTGTAACACGTAGTACCATTGTTTGGATATAGGGCACACAACTGCTTTATTTTACCACTATCACATATGTAGTAAAGGTTACCTTGAATGTGATGTTTCTAACAAAACAGCATTTTTGATTAACATAGACATGAATATAATAACGGGTTTAAAGCATGATGACAGATGTTCATGTAATGTGTAAAATATATGTATATCAGTTGGAGTGTGGGAATTGCACAAATATTGATCACTGCTGTCAGCCTTCGTTCTTAGGTAGAAATATATAGGAATGATTTGAGATATAGTCATTGATGTAGATAATTTGCATATAACATAATGCTACCTGACATATGAAGCTGCAGCAACACACTAGTTGCAGCCAAGTGAGTGGTAAAGACACTCGATGTTGCGTGGGGGTCTAGTTGTTGTGGGCAACGTGAGCGCCGTGACTGTGTCATGACGCTCGCGTGCCCAGTTAATAAAAGGGGCTCTGCTGGCGCTGCGAGGGCAGAGCAGCAGAGCCCCAGGAAGTGGCAACTCGTGTCTGTGTTGTCTTTGTGCGGTGTGGGCCTGCCACCTGGTTGTGGCCTTGTGTGTGCGGTGCGGTCCGAGTGCCCTCGGAGCCGCGACCGCTGGAGTCAAGGGGTGGCACCCCCGCACTGTGGGTCCTGCGCCTGGTGGCACCGGGCGCCGTAGGGTGCTCCCCTACTCGAGACACGCCGGCTGTCCACCGACGTGTCCACAGCCATCGGGAGATCCTGACGGCATTGGAGGGCTGCCCCGGAGACCGGAGGTGGCCCCCAACACTGGCGACGAGGAAGTCGCGCCCGCCAGCTGGTGCTTGCGGCGGGCGAATCTGAGGACCCGCGCACGCGGCTGTGTAAAGATGCACGGAGCGGCCCTCCATTAGGAAGGAGGTGGGGCCTGGAGCTCCGACTCGCGGTGACGCAGTACGGAGCGAGGAGGACACCTGCTGAGCACCCGGGCTGCCACGGGTGAAAACTTTGGTGTTCGGAAAAAAAAAAATAGAGGGGGAGAGAGGTTTCATTTTCCTCGCAGGGTGGAAAGGGGGCGTGGTCTGGAGTTCCCGCCCACGGCTCGTGTGCAGGGCCTCACAAAGGGCCTGTGTTTCCCCAAGCACCGGCGGGGAGGAGCGGAAGGAGGCGTGGCCCACTTGCGAGCCCCGCGATCGGAAAAGGGGCAGGGCCCGGTCTCTGTCTCGTGTGCAGAGCCTGCGGGAGGACTCCCCACACCCAGGCCGCAGCGGTGAATGGCCTAGTCAAAGGAAAGCCCATCAACATCCGGGCCTACAAAAAAAAATAAAAAAAAGAAAAACATTTCTCAGAAGGGGATCTCGGGGCTGGCTGGGCGGCCCAGAACGGGAGAAAACCCTCTGTGGGAAGGGGGGGAGGGTCCAAGAAAGGGGACAATAACCCCTCCACAGGCCGCATTTGTGCCAAGCCCGAGGGTAGCGGTTCCACCCGGAGTGCTTGTGCGCCCTCTAGGGTTCCAGAAGAGGAAGGCCATTAAACAAGAGTGTTGCCACCGGGGAAACGGGCAGTGCCCCTCCACAGGCCAAACCGGTGTCAAGCCCTGGGGTTGCGGCTCCACCTGGAGTGCTCGTGCGCCCCTGGGCAGGAAGAACGCCAGGCACCCATCGACAGCTACCTGAGCCCGGCAACCGCACGCGCACATCAACACTGGTGATTGGCAGATGACGTCCTCACCTGCCAGCAGCATGTCGGACGACGAATGGGTATGTAGGGGTCAGCTAGCACCAATACCCCATTTTGATGTCCTGGGTTCACCGGCGAGCCTGGGGGCCCGGTGGGTGGCCTGGGTGGAGAACCTGGAGTTGCATTTCGAGGCAATGGAGATCAAAGACGCAGCCAAACGCCCGACACTCCTATACTCTGCCGGGTTGGCCGTCCAGAGACTATTCAAGACATTAAAGCCCCGAAATCAATCGTACGGCGCAGCCGTCGCAGCCCTGAACGAATACTTCAGACCCATGGTCAACAGGGACTATGAGAGGTTCAGGATGAGGTGTGCGAAGCAGGAGGAAGCGGAAAGTCTCGATGCATTCCATGGGAAGCTGCGCGGCATTGCATTGGCCTGTGACCTGGGGACCTTCGAGGAGGACGAGATTCGGGTGCAAATCATCTATGGCTGCAGCTCCACCAAACTGCGCAAGCAGGTTCTGAGGGACCCAGCGCTGACCCTTGATCGAATACTGGAGCTTGGCCGGGCCCAGGAACTGGCGGAGGTGCGGGCCTCGGTCATAGACTCCTCCAGACACCAGCTAAAGATGGAGGTCCCCATACAGCGGGTGAAGGTTGAGGAGGTCGCGGATGTTGGCAGGTGGCCAGGAGGAAGAGTAATGAGGAGGGGAGACTGGCTGAGGAGAGACCCCAATGCTGCAATATGTCCTCAGTGTGGGTGGGATCTTCCACACCCGCAGGACTGCCCCGCGATAGGACAAATTTGTGGAAGGTGCGGGAAAGGAGATCACTTCGCACGAGTGTGTCTCGCTCCAGCTCCAACCAGCGTGGTGGGGGCAACAGGGGGGAATGAGGTGAAAGGGAGAAAGACCCCCAAGGTGGCGGCGGTCCGGGTGGCGGAGAGTCCCCGTGAAGGACTGTATGACATGGGGGAGGAGGAGTACGAAGAGAACGTATTCTTCCTGTCCTGCAGTGGCGCTGGGGGCCAGTTTGATCCCGGGATTTTCTGAGTTGGATGGCCATGTGATAGGGGCCCGTGTTGTGAGGACTGGAGCACACCTGTTTTGTCGTGCAGTGTTAAAGATGTTTGAGTTTCAGTAGCTGTTAGCTGGTGCACGGACTGGAATGCACCCAATGTTTGCGGTGGGGTATTATTTGATTTTGTTTGTTTATAATAAAGGAGGGATGTTGCGTGGGGGTCTAATTGTTGTGGGCAACGGGAGCGCTGTGACTGTGTCATGACGCTCGCGTGCCCAGTTAATAAATGGGGCTCTGCTGGCGCGGCAAGGGCAGAGCAGCAGAGCCCCAGGAAGTGGCAACTCGTGTCTGTGTTGTCTTTGTGCGGTGTGGGCCTGCCACGTGGTCGTGGCCTTGTGTGTGCGGTGCGGTCCGAGTGCCCTCGGAGCCGCGACCGCTGGAGTCAAGGGGTGGCACCCCCGCACTGTGGGTCCTGCGCCTGGTGACACCGGGCGCCGTAGGGTGCTCCCCTACTCGAGACACGCCGGCTGTCCGCCGACGTGTCCACAGCCATCGGGAGATCCTGACGGCATTGGAGGGCTGCCGCGGAGACCGGAGGCGGCCCCCAACACTCATCACTATGTGAACACTGATAAGAAATTGATAATATTTGACATAATCTGTGTCTTGAGCAAAGATTGGAGTAATTCATTACCCCATTACTATAAACATCACTATTTATGTTTTGATCTCTTTAACACCTTGCCAAGCTGCTGTCAATAAGCATTGCCACACCATGATGCAGATATAATTTTGACATTGAATAGGACTCATCCACAGCGTACTCGGCTTGTGTTCACGAACAGTGGTAATATTTCAGATGCATGAGTTCTCACCCCTTTATTTCCATAGAACGATCTGTTTAGTTTACAGCATTAGCAGTCGGCTATTTTGTGCCGTGATGCATTTGTAACTGCAACATTGAATGGGATTTCCGTACAGTGGGCCTCAATCCGAGGTTGGAGGTAAGTACTGGTCGTTTCCGGCATGGCGGAAAGTACGACTCCGGCAAGGTGACAGACCGCTAATTGCGTCCCATTCCGACCTCGTGGACACGTGCTTTTCGCCATGCCGGAAAAGTACCTAGCGGCATGCCGCAAAACCCCCCGAAAAACCCCTACCGGCCTGCTGCGACACGTACATTACAACACCGCCATGGAAGCAGCAGCGACAGTAAATAACGGGGACCGTAATATACGGATCCCGTAAATTACGGTCACCGCAAAACAACGGAACCGGAAATTACGTCATCGCACAGGAACGGGAAGGAGCGCGGCGGCCATCTTTAAAAACACAATCCATTGCCATCCTCATCAGGCAGCACCCTTGGGAGCAATCCGAAGTTGGGGAAAGCATCAGGAACCCAGGAACTATGCCTAAAGCACCTAAGAAGTCTGCGGACCGGCTCCGCAAGAAGCGATTCTGCCCTGATGAGCTCCAGGTCATGGTGGACTACCTGGCAGAACACGCTGACGTGGTGTTCAGCCCCGACATGCGGAGGGAGTCCACTATCCGCAAAAAGAACATCTGGGCAGAAACCGCCCAAAGGGTGAGCGCTGTAGGCTCCACCCCTCGCACCCCAAAGGACTGCCGCAAGCGGTGGGATGACTTGCGGGTGCGGGGACTCCTCACTGCCAACAGGAGTCAGGCCATGCAGACTGGAGGGGGCCCAAGTTCCCCTGTGCGACTTGAGCCATGGGAGGAGACATGCGCCGCAATGATTGGCACGGAATGCATAGAGGGCATCGGTGAAATGGACTGCGGGGCAACGTCGTCTGCCGATGGAGGCGAGTGTCCAAAGTCAACACTGCCAATGGCAATTGCATGATGTAGACTTCCCCAAGGGCCATAAAAGGCACCTTGTCATGTAGCCACCCCCCCATCCAACTAATGCAGAGTCAACTGCAACGCAATCAAGGGCCAAGTGCAAGTACATAACACACATCAGCCATAGTGCAGTAACTTGCACATTCCATCATGCACATTGTGCATCAGGTTCGGCAGTGTGTGAGCCAGACTGCACATTACTATGGCAGGATGAGTCACTCCGACACATGCGTACACATGCGTACATTCAATTCACATTCATATGTACTAGTACTGTTGCAACGCCCAGAGGGCCACAAACCCCAAATTACAGAAATGTGAATGCAGCGATCTATGCAATTAGCGCATCATACAATCACTCATGTTGTCCCTCTCCTCTACCCCCACAGGCACCGATCATGACAGCGGGGATACCCAGACGACCCGTCCATCCACCTCCACGTGCAGAGGCCGGTCCGGAGCATTCCAGCACGGAATAAGAAAACAACCCAGGCACCACAAACGCCAGTGGAGGATGCACCACCACAATCCCTCCCTGCCTCGGCACCTGCCACATTAGACACCCCAAGGTCGGCAGAATCAAGCATTGCTGGGGAGTTGGCAGCTACGGCCACCCAGGAGAATGTGGACAGCCCCTTATCGATCTGTGGTGCCACTGAGGAGGACTTTTACCCCACAGTCCACACCCCGGAGCCCACCAATGTCCCCCTGCCATCAAGCAGTGACTCTGTGGAGCAGGAAACACCTGGCCATAGTGCTCCGGCAGATCCTGGACCTATTCCACCAGTTGAGGCCATGCCAGGGCAGGTAGGCCCAAGACCCGCCAGGAATGTACCTACATACATTGATGAACCACGTGCACATCAGCTGACGGACCTCATCAATGTGTTCATGGAGGACACCCGCCAGGCCAGGGTGGAGTGGGTGGATGAGCTAAGGCAGATGCGTCAGGCGGTCACTGACAGCAGCAATAGGTTGTGTGCGGTCCTGGGACGCATCGCGGATGCCCTGGAGGCTGCACCTCCCACACGACAGCCCCAGCGGGAGGACACACCGTCACAGTGCTCCTCCACCCAGACCAGCCCGCTCCGACGCTCATTGCGTACATTGCGCCGGCCCAACATGGATCCCCCTGGCTCTGGGGGCACGCCTTGAACATGCTGGCACACACATGTGGCCTATGTTGGCCTTATGGCATTATTCTGGGGTTGTTGTGGGTGAGGGGGAGGGGAGTGAGGGTGTGTTTGGGAGTTGGGGGGAGGGAGAGGGTGGTGGAGGTTTTGTTGTACACGTTTCATGACAATTATTCAATACACTGGTTGTTCATAATGTAAAACGGAGTGGACATTGATCATTGCGCAGGTGTCATTTGATGTCTCACAGTGCATGGAAGGCAACATTTGCATCCTGGGGAGTCCGTGGTTGGTATATGTAGTCCCTTGTGTGCTTGAGGAGGGCATCCAGCACTTGGTTCAGTATCTGGGTAAATAAGGGTTGTGATATACCATGCATGTGCCCCACTGTGTGCCGGTAGGTGCCTGTGGCAAGGAAGTGGAGCACAGTCACTACCTTCAGTGGAGGGGGGATGGCAGAGCTTTATTCTATGAAACTCACTATGTCGTCATGTATCAGGTCCACTATGGTGGTGATGGTGTCATGGTCAAGCCGGTACAGGGTGTGGAACTGATGTGGTGTTAGGTTGAAGGAGGTGGCTCAGATGCGAGGGATTGGGGGCTGCCGGCGTGGTAACGGTGGATGCACTGGTGGTGCATGCTGGGCCTGTCTCACCCTCCGTCTCCTCCTGTGTGTCCTCTGTGGTTGGGGCTGTGGTTGTTGTTGTTACTGCCTTGCAAGCAAGGCCTCCAGCTCCAGTTGTGCCACTACTATTGGTATCATCTTGGTGTGGGAGAGGGTGTGGTGTGTGGGTATGCTCATTTTGTGCTGTGCCAGACTCCATTGGCTACACCTGTGCTGATTGTGTGCACCTGTGGCTGTGGAAACCACTGCTCAGTGTTCTTAACTCCTTCTCTGAGATGCCTGTATGTACTCCATGCCGGTAAGGTACTTAACGGCCTTAAGGAGACCGTTATTTACGTGTGCTCCTTACTTGCGATCAGCTCCGGTTTACGCCATGCCGTTGATTACGCCATGGTGGTGTGCGCGCGGGACCCATGACCGTAAATTACGGCATTGTTGTTTACGGTGCCGTAATTTACGGTCTGAAGGGTCGGAATGGCATGGAGCGGAAATCCATGCCGGTAAATCATTACCGGCATGGTTTGTACCTTACCTCCAACCTCGGAATGAGGCCCAGTGAATTTAGTTTGTTAAAAGGAAGTGTTATAATGTGAAAGAAGCGCAAACCTCTTTACTCTTTTTCACATAGCCATAGTATGACAAGTTTTTCAGGTTATTTTCACCATCATGTAAACACATTTATTTTTCATGCCGCATGTTTTTCTTTTTGACACACATTACCGTTAGTGTTGTATATTTAACTTTCTGATGCATAGTGCTAGTCATGTACACGACAACTTATACGTAGCATAGCCTTTGTATAGGTCAATTTAACATTGTAATATGGCCGCCACTTTTTCTCTGTATTTCGCCTCACCTTGCTCCATGGCGTTCCCATGGTTACTCACAACAACAGAATAGCTTGTAGAGAAACGCGCGTCCCCGCTGTTTCTCCGAGAGCTGAGGCGAGTCCTCGCATTACACCAGGTAAGCTAGGGCCTTAGGTTAGATTTATTAGATCGTTAGAACTTTGAATACAGGTTTTAACTTGCCCTGCACATACAGTTTCAAGCGCACGATCACATGCTATCTCGCTAAGAGATCACCCAGCCATTTTGAAGGCACCATTTTGCTACAGGGAAGCAAGCTCAGTTTTAATCCCATCCACCACGCTTATTATTATTTGTTTACACCTTAGAGTGAGGATTAACTTTCATTTTCCTTCTTTTTGTTTTTTTAATTGCCACGCTCTCTCCATTATCCAATACATATCATACCCATATGAATACCATTTTTATGCATGTCCTCTACACGATTGGTTTTTAAAATGGTGGCACATTTTTATTTATGATACACATTGATACATTGATAAATTGGACAAATGCATATGATAATTTGGATGGAATGAATGTGGTTGGCATTATTGATGTGCATAATGGACTTTTGGACTATGGTCATTATACTGTTTCTTTGAACATGGCGTTACTTTGGTGATGTTGGAATTTTAATTTGTTCCTCAAATGACTATTACTAGGCCCTGATGAAGGAAGTTTATTCCGAAATGCATTGGCCATCCCAATAAGCACTTGCATTGAGAGAGTACATCAATTCAACTATATTAGAGATAAATATTGAGTATGTGTTACCTTATATCCGGTACACAAAATTGATTACCTATTTAAAGAAGCCACATATCAGTGGATATCGGAGTGCAGCCCGCACCGCTGGCTTTACAGCCAAGGTCTTTGAACATTAGAGCAGAAGAAGTACACAGTGCAAACCAATTGGCACTTAGTCAGAATGAATTCCAAATAGGGTATCAAGTCCAGGCCAGATGTAACATAGATGCAGAGGAATCCAAGAAAAAGAAGAGAGTAAAAGGAAATAAACAAATCAACAACATCTTAGGGGACAAATAACTTATAGTCATGTCCCTTTACAGAAATGTAAGTACCCCTAATCAGGCACGGATGCATGGAATTGGGGGGGCAATGTAGTATGCCCCAGCAAGAGGAAGGAGTATCTTGGAACACTGATCCTGGGAGACACCAGAGAGGGAGAACCAGAACTGGGCACAGCAGAATCATGACAGACTGGCGCGAGTGACAAGGGGCATGGAACGGTCAGGTCCCCAATGGTGGGTGAATCCTTAGAACATCGGGGCTCAACTGCCACCAATTGATTAGGAAGGCATGTTGGCATGCAAAAAACAATCCAAGGGAATTGGCCAATCAGTTTACAATGAAGAAGACAGGAACTAATGTGGCAGGCAATTGATCCTACGAACACACCAGTTGTAAAGTTATGAACAATCCAAGGAGCATGAAACCAAATGGAAGAGCAGCATCCCATATGAAAAGCTCATTGAGGAGCCCTACTGTTGGTTCTGGGTTTTAATGGTGACGTGATTCCAGAGCATGCAAACAGCTCCCGGACCAAGATAGAAATATAATTCGAAGGGCCGATGTTACAGAAACAAACAATCATGCCTAGAACAATCACTGCCATTTACCACAGGGAGTGTGCAAATGACGCTGGAGTGAGTGTTTTTGAACTTGCAGACCTGGGAGATTAGGAGAAAGGCTGACAGGAGAGCAATCACTTTGTGCCTATCTTTAGCTGATTTAGGCGGGAGTTGGAGATGCAGTCCACGCACGCCCTATGCCTCACCGTTTGTGCTGGGACCTTCTGCCTATTCTGCCTCACTGACATTTACAGTGAGACTGTTTGAAGTGCACAGGCCCAGAGAAAAACGGCCAATATTATAGCCTGAATGCATCACAGTAATGACACGAAAGATAAAGTGCTGTATATTTATAGAATTGTAGAAACGTGAACTTGATTGGAAACTCTCAGTACAAGTTCAGAACATATGTTAATGCAGTTCTTTTAGTTCCTCGCTTTTCCATGTCTCCTACCTGCTCAAGGTTTCCCTCCGCTCCTACACTACTTCGTTTACCTGCATGACACAGTAGAGATGCACCTCCTATAGTGCAAAACAGCTTTCTTGTGGTTGTAAGCTCGCTGCTGTCAAATAGAGCAATACTTTTTTCTCAATATATTTTTATTGAACAGATTTTGTTCAATTGCATTTTCTTTGAACTCAAATTAATTGAAGGAAAAAAATCTCTGTAAATCCCATTAGGAGCTCTAGTAGTATGAGCACGTTCTTTGATCAACTGCCCGCATATTAAAAGTGACATTTAATCGTTTTCTTCTCCAATATCAACAGCATTTGCTCTATGTACATATGAAAAACTATTTCTATCAAAGATGAAACAAGCATATTTCTCATTTATCCTGACTGTTGAGACAGCTTTTGTTTTCACAAATATGATTTTGTTAGTGCAACAACCTGCTCTCCTGGCTTTCCAGCTAGATTTGCACTTAATATATCTCATACATACATTGAAAGGATGGGACCTCAAAAAGCACATCTTATCTCGAGACGTTCCATCTTGTATAGCGGAAAACAGCAAATTAACGTTACTATGCATAATAATACCTACAACATAATCCCACGACCCTCATTGGCTACAACCAATAGAACATGCTCTTTTCACCCTATAGTACCTGGACCGATTGGCCAAATCTACACTACCCCCATTCCCATAGACACATGGTCCCCAACATCATCACTATCAAACCCAAATGTGTAGTTGATGGGTTCCTATCAATAAGCTTGGAAATCTGGGACATCACATGATGTGCACCCTCCTGTTCAAGACGTGATCAAAGAATCTTGGCAAGGCCCACCCTGCTTTTGATTAGACAATTGACTTCCTCATTAACCCAGACACCATGGCACATACAATCTGCACCCGCAACCTTCTATTAAATTTACTGGCATCACCTCTGCTCCTCCTGTCCTGAATCACAAGAAGTTCCAGACACAGCTCCCCCTTATCTCGTCCGTAACCCAGGTGCCCAGGGATGACGTGACCAGGGCAGCATTCTTAAATCTGAATTTCGAGAATTTGTTTGCTTAAGTTATGTGTCTATGTGCAATTCATATGGGGTGTCCGACCCGGGTTAGGGCACTAGTCTTCTAAATGTGTGCCTGGCTCATTGGCATTGCAGGGCCTTGGCACATCTATTCCTGCTCTTCCATCAACTAGCATTCTGTTCCCATCACATTCAGGCCTCACAGCTGGATACAATTAGTGCTCATCTATACACCATGTGTGCCTCTGACCTTGGCTTCTCTCCTGAGGAATGGAATAGGGGATTTGTTTTTGGAGCAGAACTAACAGAGTTGCAGCTCCACACCAAGGCATGGGTTTGTGTCTGTTCATCGTGCACTAGGCATTAACTCCTAAAAGTGCATTACTTCTGTCTAACTGACACACCAACCTGTTGTTAACATACTATTTTGCTGACTGAGTCCATCTTCCATCCTTCCCGTCGTCACATTATCCTACGTCACTACAATATATCCACTAAACACCTGTCCTATTAATTCTGCGCTATCTATAATCTTTGCGAACGCAACTACATCTGTCGCTCTTTCTGTTTGCTATATGTGGGTATTTAACATGTGTCAAACCTAACTAATTGAATGTTTGTGCTGTCCACAGCACAACCTTCACTCTGCGTCGGTAATGTTATTCTCAAATAGGTTTTCCTCAACCTGAACCTCTTTGCGTGGCTGGGATGCTGTACGTGCATCTCATCAACATCAATACTTACATCATTGTTTCATAAGCTCTTTTTGTTTATGGCAATTCATGTACAACTTCCACACATTTCCTACATTATGTTAATGAAGTAATAAGCTTAAATTCAGACAACAACCAAAGACACACATTAGGGCTTAAAAGAAAGACCTGAAGAGCAAATGAAAGCTGAAATTGTATATACTTTTGACATGAATGTACTGCAGTGCACTTTAAAGATAAGGGTCTCATTTCACTACAGTGCTGGCAGGAATGGCATGGTGGTAACAGTTTTACTGTCATTTTTACTACTACAAATTATTCTGAGGTTGAGGGTAAGTTGCAGGTAATACATTCAGCAAATAGTTCAAGCAATTACCACCAACAGAATTACCACTGGTGGAAACTCCTCCCAACTGTGAAGGAGTCATATGCTACTCCAAAATGGGGGAAACAATGAATATTGAAGATGTACTTCCATACACAAGGCAGTAACAATATAACAGTTTGGCAGCATGGCCAAAGGTAATTCGTAAAACTTGTGATGCGGTCCAGCTGATGAACCTCTCCCTGATTATGATTTATGGTTTGTCTCTATTCTGAAGTCCCATAGGAATTATTGGGAATGGAGAAATTACCTCTGGACAAAATACCACCAGAAGAATTCCTTCAACTTTTAGAGCTAATAAATCTATTCATATCCTAGAGGTATTACCTCCTTGTGATTTGGCAGCTCATAATTAGGAAGACAGAAAAAGAAGAATGTAATTCTGCTACCTCAAAACTAGCAATGAGGTCAACAGTAAATCTGCTAAACTCTTACGTTTGCAGCTAAATTACCACTTTGGAACTGGAGGTAAATCACCATCAGATTTGGAGGTGGTGTTAGTCCCAATTATTGAGTTCCCTAGGACTCCTCTCGAATTTGCTGGTAATAATATCACACTTATTTACAGATAAAGCTGAGGAAAAACTCCATATAATGGATAGAGTTATTTCCTCTGCTTTACCTTCAAACTCAGATACGAAAGCCCTGTCAAAATTGCAGTAATATTGTTACTGCCAAATTTGTTTTAGAGTAGCATACTTGTAATGAAGACCAATCTCTTAATAAAAGCTCTGTAGTGTGATGAATGCTTCAGCGTCCTCACAAAAACCCCTACCTAAAGTCTCCTCCCAGGTGGCCGAGGGAAGGCAGCTGCTACCTGCTCCCGACCCTCGCGGTGGTATTAGCCAGGAGGAGCACCTAGGAAGAGAAGGTACCCATGGGAGCGGGAGGACTCAGTTGGGATGGATGCTGTATTTTTCTTATTCAGAGGAGGAAGAGTCAGTAATGCCTCAATATGTAATGGCTTACTGTCAGAGGGAGCTATTCTTTCCCAATGCAATTTATTGTGATGATGGTAAAATCTGTTCTCACCAATCCTGCATAGGGAGTAAGAATATTCTTCCCAAAGTAAAGAACAAATGTAGAGGTGAAAGTTCACACTTTCAGAAGTAGAATATTAAAGTTGAATCTTAAAAGGTTAACTGTGAGACTCCTTTTAAAAAGATAATTAAGAATAAAAACAAAACTGTGAACAATTATCACCTTAAAAGCAGCAACCTGAATATTGGAGACTTCAATTCAAGTTCCATAATGTTAAAGTACTCGGATGAAGAAGAGGGATGCAGAGGCCCTAGATTACAAGTTGCAGGTTTATAGGGTTAATGACCCACAGCTGAGGGAAACTGGGAGGCATAAAAGGCCCCTTCAAGTGCAGCACATAGAGAAGAGTAGCAGTGAAAGGTGGAGAGGTTGCAGTAGCTCCACATTGCAGTTGCAGCTGATCGAGAGTAGAGATGCCAGAACCATTGTGGTTTGAAATATGGATGCCAGTTCTGAGAAGGTATCTTCCTTCAGAGACATGAGGTGCAGAGATCATGCAGCGGGAAGCATTCTTTGTACAAGCTTTCCACCTGAAGATCGTGGTCGCAAAGGTTGTGCAGCCATAAGTGTTACATTTACAAGCTTTCCCCTTGAAGATCATGGTTACAGTGGTAGCACGGCCGAAAACGTGAAGCTAAGAAGCCTTCCCCACAACAAGGCAGACTATGGTGCCAGGCGAACACCAGAGAGCCTTTGGAGCACAGAACACTCCTGTTTTGCTCAGCGAAAGCCAAGGAAAACCAAGTGAGTCTGTTTTCCATGCCACCCGGAGCAGAAGGAGCCAGGAACCCGAAGGCAGCGTGGTGAGCAGACGTGTACATCAAACCCGGGGAATTCACTTGTGGGTTGCGGCCCCAGAGCACTCTCTAACTGCCCACTAGCCCGAAATGGGTCTTTTGAATATCGAACGAATGGAACAAGAGCAAAGTGTCAGACACATAAGTATGAAGTATGTTGAGCTGATGTAAAGCAAAAGGATAATTATTTTGCATAACAAACAAACTCTTTTGTTTGTTTGTTTGTTTGTTTGTTCATTTATTTCTATAGCGCTCCGGACCCAGGAGTATAGGGGCGCTTAGTACAAGGTTACAAGGCACGGTACAGGGTAATCTTTGAGTCAGCAATTGATACCATCGCCCCCATCAAACTTACCAAAGCCAAGCCGGCAGCCCACCTGAACAAATGCTTCACTCTGGAGCTTAAAATCCTTCTGAACGCCAAACGGGCAGCAGAATCCGCCTGGAGAAAAACACCTAACCTGGCCAACAAATCACTATTCACGGCTACGGCCACCACTTACAAATCAGCTCAGCCAAAAAAGAGACCTATGACAAGAGGATCAACAATGCCAAATCAAGAACAAAAGAGCTCTTCAGTATCCTCAGGGAACTTGAGTCTCCCTCCACACCTACCGATACCTGCGTTAAAGACCGAGATTGGTGTGAGAAAATCCAAAAAGCATTGGCAGACAAAATCTCCATACTACAATTTAGAATCGAACAAAAAAAGTCCAGCCTAGCTAAAAAGTAAATTCTACACCACCAGCCACTCCTATAATTCCAACCTGCCCCCCATTTTCTTTCACTCCTGTTTCAACGAAAGAAGTGGAAAGCATCATAAAAGGCCTCAAACCTTCAAGATGTCAAAAGGACTCTTGCCAGCCTCCATCATTCAGGAAGGTGCCAATGATCTTGCCCCATTCATAACGGCCCTAATCAACTTGTCCTTCAAAACAAGCTTAGTCCCCAGTAGCCTCAATGAAGCCGGTCATGCCCCTCCTAAACAAACCTAACCTTGACCCTAACAACCCCACTAATTATAGGCCAATCACCATGGTCCCCTACATCATCAAGATCCTAGACAGAGTAGCCTACTTGCAGATCCAGAATCATCTGGAAGAGAAGAATCTTTTGGACATTAGACAATCTGGCTTCAGGCCAAGGCACAGAACTGAGACAGCCCTTTTGGGCCTAAAAATCCAGATGGAGGAGGCGAAGGATAAGGGTAACCTAGCCATCCTCATGCTGCTCGACCTTTCAGCAGCCTTCAACCTTGTTGACCACCAGATTCTGACAGAACATCTGGTGACATCAGCTGCCTTCTCCAGTCAGGCGACCGCCTGGGTCCAATCCTTCCTTGCCAACTGAACCACCCGGGGGATTCAGCCCATCCCATCCCAGCCCTCTGTGGCATCCCCTGTAACGCTCACCTGATTCCCACGGAGGCGCAGGTCTGGCTTTGAGTGCTGATGCTTCTTCAATGGTGAAGCGCAGGACTCTGAAGATGGACAGGAAGGGCCCCTCTACTCTGGCTTCTCCGGCTCGCAGGAATATTCCCCTGTGCGTGAAAAGGGAGTATTACCTACTGACTGAGTTATGCTCAAGCCTCCCACTCTCTTCCAACCCTCCACGATTCCCTTCCACGATTCCCCGTGAAGTCTCACCTTAGGGTCAGGAAAGATGAGCTCTCCATCCTGCTTCTGATGCAGGGGCGCGTTGAAACCCAGTTACTTCACTGGATTGAGGATTGATGGGAGTTCAGGTAAGCTTGACTATTCAGGTAAGGCTATGTAAAAGTTCTGTTGCAAGTCCAAAAGTCCAAGCTTAATAATAATGTTCATTGTCTTTTTCCCCTTAGGGGCTGGGGTTCGGAATGCCGGAGATATGGCGCCGACCCGAAGTGAAACGTGCAGTTCCAGTAAATGACAGGTAAGTTCTGGATGAGCGCTCGGGTAATGTCTTGCATTCGCTCATTCAATGTCTTTGTCTCTTTTCCCCATAGGGGCCGGGGTCCGGATGCCTGGAAGCGGCAAGAACCGAAATGAAATGGGAATGACCCAACAGGTAAGACTTAGAAGGAAACTGAGCTTTTCCTATTCCCTTCCTTCTCTCACCTTGTTCTTGTCTTTCTCTCTAGGTTCTGGGAAGTGGCTGTGGATCCGGATGATCGCTGCTGAAGATGGTGGCATCCAGGAAAGGTGAGTGAAATGCAGCGCTGCAGCGACCGTAGCGAAATGCTTTTAAAATGTTGTCTTCCTTTTCAGGATCGTCGGTCTGATGTCTCTGTGGTGCTGATTTAGCAGGTAAGGTCTTTTGACTCCCTTTGCAGGTGACCCAGGATTCTGACAGGCATGGCTGAGGTCCAGATGCAGGAGCTGACACAGTGAGCGTCCAGCTGCGAGGAGCAGAACAACGCGAAGCGTGAGTTGCTGATCGGGTGTGGTTTAAATAGCTTTGGAAGAAGTTCCAAGTGTGTATCCTTCCTCCGATCAGGTATGTATCCTTCCCCGACCACACCCGGGTGGAAAGTAATCCCACAGGTAAAGTAGTTCCATTCAGGCCTCAAGAGGGCCTGGATCTGGCAGCATGGTCTGCATCAGGTAAGTGCACATTAAAACACTTGAACACATGTCTAGCTTTATGAGCCTGGTGCCTAAGGCGCCAGGACAGGGGTCCAACATGAGCCTGGCGCCTAAGGCGCCAGGACTGCGTCCAGAAGGCCCCAGCTTGGGCCCGCTGGCACTCCTCTGGAGGAAATGATGCCTGCCTCTGGGGTTGCTGGGTCGGACCTGGCTCCTTGGAGGTAGGCATCATAACAGTACCCCCCCTCAAGGCCCCTCCCAAGGTTCTTCCCTCCGGGGGTTTTGGCTTGTTCGGAAATCTCTGGTGAAACCTTTGTACTAATCGAGGTGCGTGGACATGGTTACTAGGCTCCCACGATCTCTCCTGAGGTCCATATCCCTTCCAGTCAACAAGATAGAAGAGTTTCGACTTTACCACCTTGGAGTCTAAAATGTCTTTAACTTCGAATTCTAATTCCCCTTCAATTTGAACTGGATCTGGAGGCTTGGACAATCGGGTTCCTGGTTGTACGGGCTTCAAAAGTGATGCATGAAAAACTGGATGTATACGCATGTTGGACGGTAGATCCAGTTTAAAGGCCACTGGGTTGATTATAGCCTTGATGGGATAAGGTCCTAAGAATCTGGGATTGAAGGTTCGCGGGCCCTTGAGGGATAAGTGTTTATTTGCTAGCTGTACCTGGTCTCCTACTTGGTAAAGAGGAGTTTTACTTCGGGGCAAATCTGCGTTTTCTTTATACTTTTTCTTGGCTTGCTGTAAATGAGTTGCAGCTTCTTTGAAGGCTCGGGTTATTGTGGAATGCAGATGATTTACTGCAGGCATTTCCAGGGTCAGAGGTGGATCTAGGTCAGAGGTCCGAGGATGGTGACCATACAAAGTATAAAAGGGGGTTTGTCCGGTTCCCGAATGCACTGAATTGTTGTATGCATATTCTGTGATCCAAAGGATGTCTTTCCAATTTAACTCGGATTGGTGTAACATGCACCGAAGATATTGCTCGAGAGTCTGATTGGTTCTCTCGGTTTGTCCGTCGGTCTGGGGGTGGTGGCTGGTGGATAACCGCACATCTATTTGTGCTAGTTGGCAACACTTCTTCCAAAAATGGGAGATAAATTGACTTCCACGATCAGAGACTAATATGGAAGGGAAACCATGTATGCAAACTACATTCTCCAGGAATTCCTTGGCCAAGGTGGAAGCAGGAGGCAAACCCTTTAAAGGGATAAAGTGGGCCATCTTGGTGAATAGGTCCACAATTACAAGGATTGTGTTGTAACCAGCACAAGGAGGCAGGTCGGTTATAAAGTCCATTGACAGGGTGTGCCATGGTGCCGGTGGAATATCCAAGGGTTGAAGTAGGCCGGCTGGCCTTTTCTTTTGAGCCTTGTTTTGGACGCAAATTCTGCAAGACAGAACAAAAGACTTTGTCTTTTCTCCAAGAAGGCCACCAGAAGTGACGTTTGATTTTTTCCTCCGTTTTAGCGATACCAGGATGTCCTTCCATTAAAGATTCATGATGATGGGCAATAACAAGTTCTTGCAATTCTTTACTTGGCAGAAACAACCGCTCCTGGAAGTAGGGTAAGTCATCCTTAACGGTGTAATGAGGACCCTTCTGACTCCATTCCAGTAAGGTCGAAGAGTCTAGAAGTTGTTTTACTTGCGTTTGGATGTCCTCAATAGTGTGCAATGAAGTTAAGCCTAAGATTCTTTGCTCAGGTATGATGGGCACAGGTTCTAAGCTCGAATTAGGTTCTTCCATGCCAATCCGGGATAAGGCGTCCGCTTTTCCATTCTTGCAGCCAGGGCGATAGGTAATTACAAAATCAAATTCCGCAAATAATAGAGCCCATCGGAGTTGTCGTGAAGATTGAGCTTTGGTCGTCTTTAAATACTGTAAGTTTCTGTGGTCCGTAATTACGGTAATGGTGTGTCTTGCCCCGAGAAGATAGTGACGCCAAGCCTTGAAAGCAGATTTGATGGCCAGTAACTCTTTATCGGTAATTGCGTAGTTAATTTCAGGAGGAGAACATTTTCTGGACCAAAAGGCCACTGGGTGTAGTTGGTTAGTTTTTGGGTCTCTTTGCGACAGGACAGCTCCCATGGCCGAACTGGATGCATCGGTTTCCACTATGTACGGGAGATCTGGGTGCGGGTGTTTCAGTACAGGTGCAGAGGTGAACTTGGTTTTCAGGTCCTGGAAGGCTTGTTCGGCTTCAAGAGTCCATTCGAAGCGTTTGTTTTTCTTTAGGAGAGCGGTGATGGGTTGGACTGTTCGGGAAAATTCCGGGATGAATCTGCGATAGAAATTGGCAAAGCTGAGCATGCTCTGAACTCCCTTCACCGAGCTAGGAGATGGCCATTTGAGGATGGCGTCCACCTTTCGCGAGTCCATTCGGACTCCTTGAGGTGTCAGGATGAAACCGAGAAACTCAACTTCTGTGGTGTGAAAAACGCATTTTTCGAGTTTTGCAAATAGTCTGTGCTGGCGCAATTCCTCAAGAACTGCCCTAACATGTTTTCTGTGATCAGATTCTGAAGAAGAGTACACCAGGATGTCGTCAATGTAAACAATGACACAGACATCGATAAGTTCCCGAAGAACATCATTCATAAAGTACTGAAAGGTGGCAGGTGCATTGCACAACCCGAAGAGCATCACCTGATACTCGAAGAGCCCAAATTTGGTGCGGAATGCAGTCTTCCATTTGTCGCCTTCTTTTATGCGCACCAGGTGATAAGCTCCTCGGAGATCTAACTTGGTGTGCACACAAGCGTCTTTCACCTGGTCGATAAGCTCAGGGATCAAGGGCAGAGGATAACGATTCTTAATCGTTATTTGATTTAGGGTGCGATAGTCTATACACGTTCTAAGGTCGCCTTCTTTTTTCGGCACGAAGAACAGAGCTGAAGAGGCAGGAGACTTGGAGGGGCAAATAAAACCATTGGCTAGGTACTGATCTAAATATTGACGCAAATGCAGGTTCTCAGGTTCCGTAAGAGCATAAATCCTACTACAAGGTAGTTGAGCATTGGGTACCAGATCGATTTGGCAATCATAAGACCGATGGGGAGGTAACGTGTTAGCCTGTTCTTTCTGAAAAACGTCTTGGAATTCTTGGTATTCTGACGATAGCTGTACAGGGGAGGAAGTTGCTGAGGCTAGACCCATAGCTGGATTTCTTGGATAACAAGTTGGTTCACAATCAGGAAAACTTATCTTCTTTGCTCGCCAGTCAATTCTGGGATTATGTGTTTCTAACCAAGGAATTCCAAGAATTACTTGAAATTGTGGGGCCTTGATCACATCAAACACGATTGCTTCCCGATGTCCATCCTGACCCACCAGAGTCACTTCAACAGTGGAATGCGTTACTGGCCCTGAGGCTATTTCGGTTCCATCTACTGTAGTAATGAGCTCTTGGGTAACTTTCGGGCGGAGAGGAAGCTTAATCCTGGAAGCCAATTCACGGTCTATGTAATTTCCAATAGCTCCACTGTCGATGTATGCTTTTATAGCATGCAACTGCTGAGGCTGTTTTGGGTCCACGAGCATCATTGGCATGACAAAATGTGAGGTCAAAGAGTTAGTTTTCAAGCTCGGCAAGTGGACCCCTACGCTTGTCGGGCTAGGTCGTTTCCCGAATCAGGTGTCAATAATTCGTTATCAGTAGCTCCAACCACCTTCTTAAGTGGTTTAACTGGACAATTTTGAAGAAAGTGACCGGAAGTCCCGCAATACAGACAAAGTTGCATTTGCCGCCTTCTCTCTCGTTCTTTCTGCGTTAATGGTTCTTTAACGCCACCAATTTGCATAGGTCAAGATACGTCGGTACTCTTGGAGTTAGCGTGGGTTTTGATCGGTACTCGGTTTTCATACTTGAACCGATCTGCTTTTCTATTTTGAAGTCTGTGATCAAGTTGAACCACCAGGTCTATGTAGTCTGCGCAGACCTGGGGTGGGTTTACTATCTGAGCTAGAATGTCCTTAAGCTCTCCGCGCAGGCCTCGATGAAACAATGTGATCCTTTTGTTTTCTGGCCATCCAGTTTCCACAACCAGTCTGTTAAAGGTGGCAATGTAGGACAGAAGATCCTGATTACCTTGTCGTAAGGATAGCAGTTCGTTATCTAGGGCCTGTCCTTGAGAGTGTCGAGCGAACAATCTTTCCATGCTGGCCTGGAAGCCCTGAAAATCCTGGAGAATGGGATCATCCTGATTTACCAATGGAATAGACCAATCGGCAGCACTGCCACTGAGGTAAGATAATATAAAGGCTACCTTGGTCTGATCGTTAGGGAAGGCTCCGGGTCTGCATAGAAAGTGTAAACGACATTGGTTCATAAAGACGGCATATTTCTTGGGATCCCCCGCAAAACGTTCAGGCGGGGCCAAAGACATGTGTCCAGGTAGATTCATTTGTACCGGGTTACTCAAACCCATTGATGTGGAAATGTCTCCGGAATTAGGTAAAGGAGTGTGCCCTGCCTGGGCCTGTAATAACCTTTTGGCTAGGTCATCTGTTCTTTCCTTGGATAAGATCAGTTCTCTTTTGAGAGCGTTAGTCTCCTGGCGGGCTGTGTGCACCTCCGCCCGTAATTCCCCCAAAAGCTGGGCCAGCTGGTCAGTCTCGGAAGTCTGCATAGCGCCCGGGTGGGAAATTGTGGGTAGGCTTCGCGTTCTGTAACGCTCACCTGATTCCCACGGAGGCGCAGGTCTGGCTTTGAGTGCTGATGCTTCTTCAATGGTGAAGCGCAGGACTCTGAAGATGGACAGGAAGGGCCCCTCTACTCTGGCTTCTCCGGCTCGCAGGAATATTCCCCTGTGCGTGAAAAGGGAGTATTACCTACTGACTGAGTTATGCTCAAGCCTCCCACTCTCTTCCAACCCTCCAAGATTCCCTTCCACGATTCCCCGTGAAGTCTCACCTTAGGATCAGAAAAGATAAGCTCTCCATCCTGCTTCTGATGCATGGGCGCGTTGAAACCCAGTTACTTCACTGTATTGAGGATTGATGGGAGTTCAGGTAAGCTTGACTATTCAGGTAAAGCTCTGTAAAAGTTCTGTTGCAAGTCCAAAAGTCCAAGCTTAATAAAAATGTTCATTGTCTTTTTTCCCTTAGGGGCCGGGGTTCGGAATGCCGGAGATATGGCGCCGACCCGAAGTGAAACATGCAGTTCCAGTAAATGACAGGTACGTTCTGGATGAGCGCTCGGGTAATGTCTTGCATTTGCTCATTCAATGTCTTTGTCTCTTTTCCCCATAGGGGCCGGGGTCCGAATGCCTGGAAGCGGCAAGACCCGAAATGAAATGGGAATGAGCCAACAGGTAAGACTTAGAAGGAAACTGAGCTTTTCCTATTCCCTTCCTTCTCTCACCTTGTTCTTGTCTTTCTCTCTAGGTTCTGGGAAGTGGCTGTGGATCCGGATGATCGCTGCTGAAGATGGTGGCATCCAGGAAAGGTGAGTGAAATGCAGCGCTGCAGCGATCGAAATGCTTTTAAAATGTTGTCTTCCTTTTCACGATCGTCGGTGTGATGTCTCTGTGGTGCTGATTTAGCAGGTAAGGTCTTTTGTCTCCCTTTGCAGGTGACCCAGGATTCTGACAGGAGTGGCTGAGGTTCAGATGCAGGAGCTGACACGGTGAGCGTCCAGCTGCGAGGAGCAGAACAACGCGAAGCGTGAGTTGCTGATCGGGTGTGGTTTAAATAGCTTTGGAAGAAGTTCCAAGTGTGTATCCTTCCTCCGATCAGGTATGTATCCTTCCCCGACCACACCCGGGTGGAAAGTAATCCCAAAGGTAAAGTAGTTCCATTCAGGCCTCAAGAGGGCCTGGATGTGGCAGCATGGTCTGCATCAGGTAAGTGCACATTAAAACACTTGAACACATGTCTAGCTTTATGAGCCTGGCGCCTAAGGCGCCAGGACAGGGGTCCAACATGAGCCTGGCGCCAAAGGCGCCAGGACTGCGTCCAAAGGGCCCCAGCTTGGGCCCGCTGGCACTCCTCTGGAGGAAATGATGCCTGCCTCTGGGGTTGCTGGGTCGGACCTGGCTCCTTGGAGGTAGGCATCATGACATCCCCCAAGGCTTGTGCATCTCACCAAACTTATACAATATCTTCACTAAGCTATTGCTCGACCGACTTGGCAACCTGGGTGTCACTTACACAAACTATGCTGATGACACTCAGGTTCTCATCCCCCTCTCCGGCTGCTATGAAGAGGACTCCACACGGATTAACAACCTCTACCTGGAGAGCCAAGCCTAGATGGCAGAACATGGCCTATGCCTTAATGACAAGAACACTGATCTCCTTCTTGTCGGATCCCAACCACGGCTTAACAAATTGGACCCCCGTTACGCATCTATTAACATAGATGGTAACCTAATTACAGTAGCCAAATAAATCAAAACCCTAGGAGGAGTCTACCTTGACTCCACACTCTCACTTAAAAAACAAGTAAAGGCCACAGCCTCCTCCACGGCCTACACAAATAAGCTCATCAATTCCTGCAAGGCCTTCCTATCCTCTTCTAGTTGCAATATCCTAGCCAGAGCACTAGTACTTTCAAAAATCGACTACTGTAATACTCTCTTCCTTGGCACCTCAGAACATAACCTGAACAAATTGCAGGTGCTTCAAAATAATGCCCTCAGAGTGGCCCTGAGCATCCCGCGACACTCTCACATCTCTATCTTTAGACGAGATGCCCACTGGCTCCCAGTACGTGACCGAATCACACTCAGATCTCTGGTCATCGTCCACAAGTGCCTCTCCAATGACGCCCCTAAATACCTGGCAGATAAATTTAGCAAATACGTTTCAGCCAGACCAATGAGAACGCTATACTCTCATTGCCTATCCATTCTCAAATTCTCACTAAAAAAGCAGGCGGTTCCAGTTTCCCGGTCCTAGCAGCCAAACTATGGAACACCTACCTGTGAAACTTAGAGCTGAACCTTCCTTTTGGACCTTCAGAGCCTCAACTAAATCCTGGCTGGCCAACAAGTACTCCTCCACTGCCTAACTCACCCCCGGACTCACCCACTGTCCCAACACTGTATAATCTTAAGTTTTTTCCTTCTGACCACTATGTAACCTGGTCAAATGCACTTACTGTCATTATCTTGTATGTACATTTGTAACTTGTTGTAAACTACCCTAAGTCTATGGTGCCCAGTTACCTCAGGGTTCGGCACGCGGTACAAATAAAGAAACTAAACTAAACTAAACTAAAGTAATCTAAACTAAACTAAACAAAGAGGAGAACGTGGCAGTATAAGTACTTGGCAAGCAGACCAGCACAATAACATTGTAAATGTAAAGGTCAGAACACTTACCAACAGTACAAGGGGGTGCTATTGCTAAAAACAAACATAAACAACCATTGCCAAAGCCAAGAGGGAACAATTAAAAAAAAGGTTGTTTGTAAACACTATTTTTAGAGGGCTGAAATAAGCAAAAGGGGGAAATGACCTAAATAAGTACTGCCTAAGCCAAAAAGGAGCAGAAGTAAGAAAAGGCTATTGACAGCACTTGGTTAATTCAAGAGGGGAAGTAAGGTTGCCCTTCTGACAAAAGGTGTTCAGGAGGAGAGGAGCATAACTTGCATTGCATGTGGCAATCAGAAATGTGAAACAAACAGCACAAATGTGTGTCATTGTTTCCCAGAAGAAGTAGTCCAAATTGTTATTGATCAAATAATAAGACTTTCTGAGTTGTGAGTTGTGTGAAGACAAAACTAAACCACAGGAGTACCTGTAGAAGTAGTAGTAGTTTTGCTAATCCTGGCAGGGAAGTACACCATAACAGGGGACGCTGTAGTATAGGCCTGGCAGGTGAGTGGACCAGGCAGAATTCATTGAAGAACTGTGGTGTAGTTAAACATGTTGAACAAGAAGTGGCTAAACCACAAAGGCACATTGTGATAGGTTGTGGAATAATCCTGACAAATCCATATCGCTGATGCAATTATTTTGTGAACTGTTGCAGAGTTATCCTGACAGAAGAATTTTTATTGATATTAATGAAATGTGGAAGTACATCTATTTTCTGAGAAGCAGTTATGTGGAACTTTCTAACACCAGTGGAGAGATAAAATACTTACTGAACATTTTGAACTGTTGGTCAAGTCCAATTTAGAGACTTTTTGGAACTATATTTGAACTTGCTTGCAAGATGGGATTTCCTTATTCTGTTGAACTGTCAGTTGGAATCCTGATTGCATCTGGGGAAGGGAGACTTACCCAGGTTACAAGGAGAAACACTTACTTGATCTTGAATATGTTAATGTTGTTACATCTGAATGGCCATGTGCTACCTTATTGAGTTTGTTATATGTACAAGTGAGAGGGACCGAATCCTTTTGTTAGAATGTTTCTTTTTAGTTTGTTTTAGGTGATGATTTGAGTTCTTTGAGGAATCTTTTCATTAGAAAACCCCCAAACTGCTACACTGTATAACCCAGTAATACATGACTTGGAAACAAATATTTTTAACATAAAATGTATTGGTTGTACCTTCAGCTTTTTTTGTGGAAGCAAATATACCCCCTAGAGCTTGTTACATTCTGATGCATTGTTGATAAAATGACCACTACTTGACAAAGTCTAAATAACATTCAAACACAGGTAATCAAAATTCTAGATGTACGGAATAATGAACCCATACGATTTTAATATCCCAGGTCACTTATGAGGCCCTTTCATTCAAAAAGATCAGTACTGCTCATTTGCATTTATTGATCTTTAAGCCCTGTGTATTCCTGTATTCTGAGTAAATGCATACTAGTGTGTGCAGTGCCTTAGTTGTCCTTGCCAGTGATGCACAATCATCTGCACATGTTATTAGGGGGATAACAATGCACCGATCTCTAGGGACATCAGGCTCAGTATCACATAAAAGCATATAAATATCTCTAGTATAAAGGTACAAATGGGCTGGTGCCAGAACAAAATCTGATCTCACTCCACGACAAACGGAAAAAATATGAGTTTTCTGTCCACCAATATTTGTACGTACAGCCACCTGATTGTCTTCGTGAATTTAAATCAAATTTGGAAAAATTGAACATTGGCGTCCCAGTTTGTGAAGTTCGTACCATTGTTTATTTTTATCCACTGTGGCAAAGACTGTTGCAAGGTCATACATGCAGTGGTTCTTGCTTGACAAATATCGATTTTGCCGCCACTAGATACAGATTGAAGGCTTTATTATTTGTACCACCCCTTTAGTAAAACGTAATTGAACCGGGTTACAAATATTATTATCTCCTGTCCAGTGGATAATTATATTTAAAAGAAAAAATGCCAAAGATTTTAAAAGAACAATGTAAAAGAGATATTGGCTGGTAATATCCTGACAGGGACCTGACACCCTTTTTAAAAAATAGAAACTAAAAAACTGCCTTAGTCCAGGATAAGCTAAACATATTTTTTGAGGCAGTTACATTAAATACATTATATAGGACTCTTGCCCAAACCATTAAAATCCTTCACTGGGCTTGTATTGCCCTTTAGGCATGAGGTAATTTTAGTTACTTCCTCAGTCGAGAAAAGAACACAATTGGGTTCTGTAATATCATCCAGCCTTTTCCATCTCGGGAGGCTAGCTCAGGGGCAACATGCTCGCCTTGGAAACAAGACAACAGAGAGCAACACAGGTTCGATCCCTTGGTCCGCGCTTAGAAACCTCTGGGTATTAAGTGTGTTATTATCATATCATACAAACAATATGATTACTGCAAACACAGTAGAGGTTTGGGGAAATGAGCATGCCATTGATTGGGGGGCATCTTGTTCTCAATAATTGGGGTTTTGTGGCTTATAGATCCATTCACTACTATCTTCCAAAAGGTTTGTGAATTGGGTAGAGCAGCTGCCTTTACAAGATTATCCCAGCATTCTTTAGTGAATTTAGCCTTCTTTGTAGCTAGCTGGGTTTTATACTGTTTTCTCTTCATAATTGTATCTGATCTTAATGGGTTGTTTGCTTTTAACAATCTTAATAATTCCCTGTATGATCTTTTGCAGTCATCATTTAGCAAGGATTGCTTATAGAATGATGTATACACTTTTGTGTGTATGCTCAGAGCTTCCTCAATAATGTTTAAATAGTGCAAATGCCCACGTACACAGGCCAATGTTGTTTTGGGTGGAAGTTTCCCATCATTGTTTTTGTTAAATTTCCATTGAGTGGCTTTATCAAATTAATTTCTGTTTATTTATATATTTATTTTAAATGTTTATATTCTGTTAGTTGTGCTATTTTAAGTATGCTGTCAAAGTATTATCCCTGTCTTGGGCCCTTTTTGCAGCTAATTGTATGTTTTCATTTTTCAAATACACCTTTTGGTCACCTGTAAGATGAACTTGAAGTCTTATTGTATGCATAAGGCAACAGCTCCCTCTAGCAGTGGTAACAAGTGAGGCAGGCACATGATGGCTTCGGACAAACATACATATGGCATTTTATTACATAGTACTAGCAGTGCCCACCCAACATTGCCCAGGTGTGTAGCTGACATGAACGAGGGGGTCTGCTTTAGCCTTGTATATGTTATATTGTGTCCTAACTTCCTATTTTTGAAATATTGAAAAATCAGTAATTTCCCAAAATTGCCTATACTGATAACACAGGGCCAGACCCCCCTCAACCTGTGTGCAGGCCGAATGGCCGAATGCGGGGGTTGGTCAAATTTCACCATCGCCAGTACTCCTCAGACTGGTATGCCGACTTTGTGTGCTAACTTGCTATATTTAAATAAGCCACAAAATTGCCTATACTGGTAGAACAGGGCCGGACCACGCCCTATGCAGGGCGAATGGGTGAGGTTGGTCAAATTTCACTAACACCAGTACACCCCAGACTGTTAAGTCAACCCTAGGCCAAAATTACAGTCCACCAACGGTTGTGAGGCTGGCGTATACTCCGAGCATACAAACAAACTTTCACAAATATATTTATAGATGATAGGGTTTCAAATCTGGACCATTGTGCGTGATCCTCATGGGAGCAGTAATCAATAAAGACTTTGTTACAGATCATAATAGATTCTACTAGATTCTGCTCTTTAATGTGGTCCCATTGTATTCTCTGTTTGCTATATAATTGCTATACAGTTTCATTCCTTTATGTCCCTTGGCCCTAAATGGTTACCAGGAGGTGTTTGATGACAGTGCCTCATGATCACTTTCACATTTTCATGTTATAACCAAATAAACAACCCAGAACCTTTTCTCTAATGAAATGAAAACATTTTCTATAATAGATGATCCTCTGCTACCCAAGAAAGTTTGGCAGTGGATAGTGTTCTACCATTAATAAGGGTGAACTTCCTTTCATCTACATAGGTAAAGAGCGGTATCCCTTTGGTGTCATGTCTGTGTGATGATGGAAATGCATCGGAGGTACAGGGCCTCCATGTCATTGTCCTTTACTGCTTTTTATCGAGTGTTCTGTCGTGTTTTCCGTGCAGGAGTTCATGTGGGACTCCTGGCGGTGCAGCTCTCTCTCTTTTGGTTTGGTGTGGAGACCCGTGGGATACCCTTATGGCACCCATGGGTAGGGTTACAACCCTGTGCCCCTAGTGTATGTTTTTGGGCACCTGTGTGTAACCCACAGAGCAGGGTATGAGCTGGTGGCAGCTCTGTGCTGAAATGACTGGTGCCCTGAGCGTCCTCAATTTTGGGATGCCCAAGCCCTGTCATTGGAATCGGTAGATTCCTGATGGAGACAAAATGGCCCCCATGGCCTCTTGCCTTCCATCACCTGGTTGTTGCTATTCCCAGGTGTGTACCCCCAGGGGGAATAGCAACAACCAAAAATGGTACACACCTGAGCTTCTTCTACTGAAGAAGGAAAAACGGATCCTGGAAAGAAAATGGATATCAGATAAATCGGTGGATAGTAAAGCAAGCTGGAAAAGGAAGGATAGGGAATATAAAGAGAAAATCAAGACAGTTAAGGCTAACTTCTTCAATACCGAAATTGAGCATGCTGATAACAACACAAGCAAACTCTTCAACATTTTGAAAAGCATAGAAAAACCCGTATCTCTCACTCCCCCTTTCACTCCATCTAAGGAGGACTGCAACATGGTACTTAGTGCCTTTCAAGCCAAAATAGAAAAGGCGAGGCAAAACATTATCAAAGCTAGATCCACCCACAATAAGGAGATCCGCCCCACTGAAGGGAATGCACCGGTCAGGGAACAACTCTTTAAATTTGACCCCATCTCAGAAGAACATATGCTAGAGGTATTGAACAACATGAAACCTACGACCTGCGCAGAAAATGTCCTGCCCCCCAGCATTATTCTACAACACAAGGTCTTATTTGCTCCCATCCTCCGGAGAATAGTGAACGCGTCTTTTCAGGAGGGTATGGTACCTAAAGATCTGAAGAGAGTTACCATCACTCCTCTCGTCAAAAAAGCGGGACTAGATCCCAAGGATCCCGCTAATCTTCGCCCCATCACCAATTCAAATTTTGTTCTCAAACTGTTGGACAGGGTAGCTACACAACAGCTCCAACACTATGTTGAAGAACAGGAGATTCTACACCAACAACAATCCGGCTTTAGAGCATCTCACAGCACCGAAACAGCTATGCTAGATCTGCAGAATCAGATGTTGACGATGCTGGACGATAACAAACTGGGGATGCTGATGCTTTTGGACCTCAGCGCAGCATTCGATCTAGTGGATCACAGTCTTCTTATCAAGGCGCTTAGGGAGAGCGTTGGTTGCTCGGAGGGAGCTATTGACTGGCTCTTATCCTTTCTTTCCAACCGCCAAGCGAGAGTTCACTGGGGTAATAGTTTCTCCGATTCTTGCGACATCCTATTCGGAGTGCCCCAGGGTGCTAGCCTATCCCCAATGCTCTTTAACATTTACATGCGCACTCTGTGCACCCTTCTGGTGAATGCCGGAGTGTCATTTACCAACTACGCAGATGATACCCAACTCATATTGGAGTTGGGGGGTAGGAACCACGCCACAGATAGTGAAACGCTTACCAAGGTTTATAAGCTAATTGACGACTGGATGCAGGCAAATTGGATGTGCCTGAACGACTCCAAAACAGAATTGATGTTGTTTGGCTCCAGTCGTCAGTTGGAGAAACTGGGAGCAGAGTACAGCTCTTTTCAAATTAAAAATGCCACTATCCAAGTGGTCCCTAAGGTGAAGACCCTAGGCATGATGGTCGATTCAGTTGTCGACTCTCACGCCCAAACTAACTTCCTCCAAAAAAATTCAGCTTATTATCTTAGGCTCATGAAGGCAATCAAACCATTGCTTAATGAAGCAAACAGGGCAACGATAGCCAGAGCCATCATTCTCTCACGGCTAGACTACGGGAACGCCCTGCTGCTGGGGGCCACTTCCAAGGATCTATCTAGTTGTCAGGTGATCCAGAACAATGCGGTCAGAATAGTAAAAAATCTGAAAAGGAAAGACCATGTTACTGAAGAGAGGCTAGCGCTGCATTGGCTCAGGGTAGAGGAGCGCATTAAGTTCAAAGCCCTCTGCTTGGTTCATAAATGCCTGTATGGCTCAGCGCCTTCCTATTTGAGAACACACTTAAGGCCCTACAACCCCACCAGAAACCTTCGCTCGGGTGGAAAATGTCTTCTGCTTGTGCCCAAGTTTAAGCTAAAAACAGGGTTGGGTAGATCCTTTCTCGTGCTGGCTCCCAAACTGTGGAACAGCGTCCCTGAATCACTTAGGTCCGAAGCCAGTCTCACAGTCTTCAGGAAGAGGCTGAAGACATACCTCTTTAGATAAGAATCCGTGGGCGCAGGTCCTAGTTAGAGTTCGTGTCGCTTATTAGCTAGCTGTACCGTTTGTTCGTCCCATACGTGTTGTCTGTCTTTGGTCTTGCAGGAGCAGTGTTTTATGTACAAGCGCCCTGATGCCTGTGGGCTATCGGCGCTATATAAAAACTAAATACATACATACATACATACATTGATCTTCCCGAAGTCCCGGGAAGCCCTGCCTCTGTCCCTTCCCTAAATGGTTACCAGGAGGTGTTTGATGATAGTGTCTCATTATCACTTTCACATTTTCATGTTATAACCAAATAAACAACCCAGAACCATTTCTCTAATGAAATGAAAACATTTTCTATAATAGATGATCCTCTGCTACCCAAGAAAGTTTGGCAGTGGATAGTGTTCTACCATTAATAAGGGTGAACTTCCTTTCATCTACATAGGTAAAGAGCGGTATCCCTTTGGTGTCATGTCTGTGTGATGATGGAAATTCATCGGAGGTACAGGGCCTCCGTGTCCTTGTCCTTTACTGCTTTTTATCGTGTGTTCTGTCGTGTTTTCCGTGCAGGAGTTCATGTGGGACTCCTGGCGGTGCAGCTCTCTCTCTTTTGGTTTGGTGTGGAGACCCGTGGGATACCCTTATGGCACCCATGGGTAGGGGTACAACCCTGTGCCCCTAGTGTATGTTTTTGGGCACCTGTGTGTAACCCACAGAGCAGGGTACGAGCTGGTGGCAGCTCTGTGCTGAAATGACTGGTGCCCTGAGCGTCCTCCATTTTGGGATGCCCAAGCCCTGTCATTGGAATCGGTAGATTCCTGATGGAGACAAAATGGCCCCCATGGCCTCTTGCCTTCCATCACCTGTTACATTGATCGTCCCGAAGTCCCGGGAAGCCCTGCCTCTGTCCCTTCCCCCTGACTGGCTGTTGGGTGGAAGTTCCATATATGGTAGTGTGGGGAAGTGCCGACCAGACTGGCTGGAGCCTTCTCAACGACCGTATGTTGTGGGTACGCCTGTGGGTAGGACCTGGGTGAATGGAGTGTGTGACGAATATGCATTCTATGTTGTGGCTGTCTAGTATCTGGTGTTTGACACAATAGTTGAGACAGCCCCGCCCGAAATCAGTATGAATGCAGCTTGGAGTGTTGAATGGCTCAGTACTTGTCCCAATACACATAACTTGTTGTGAGTGTCTGGAGAGAAGTAATGGCCTGAATACCTCATGTGCCTGATCGGCTGCCTGCCTCCGTGAATGCCCGTAGTCGTGATTGGATGCTTGAGTGTGACCCAGCTGAATGAATGGGAGATCAACAGTATATCTGGGGACCTCTCACTGCTAGGAATCGTGTTCGGAAGCTGAAGTCCACTACCACAAGTGACTGGAGTAACTGAAGCTTAACCTTGAGCCCTGCTGGACGAGAAGAATTGCTGTTTATCTCCTTCTCAATCTAAAAGCTGCTGTGCCTCAAGACCTGACCCAGAGAGAACCTGGTAAAACGCCCTCTTCACGAGCTACGAGAGACCATCGTGCAGAGCCAATCTTTGCTTAAGCTCCCTGGTAGACAGACCTTCGACAGGTTGCCGACCCAATACAGGAATTGCTACAGAACTCCAAGGAGAAGTGCCCGGACTGTTGTCCGCCACTGTCGCCGACCGCCATCGCCGACTGGAGCCGCCGTGCTCCCGTTGCCTAAGAACTTCATTGATCCAAGGACGCTCTCATCCACATCGTTGCCACTGTATCCTGCTGGAGAAGGCCTGACCGTCGACGCACCTCGGAGCATCCACCGGTGGGTTTCCCGCCACCCAAAGACCACAGAGATGCCGACGACTTGACGCCCTTGCTGGGCCACAGTTCTTCAACTCTTTGCTGTTACGCTTCCCCGTCAAAGAGCACCGCTAGGAACGACACAGCCTCTTCACCATCGTACCTCGACCTGTTCTCCGTCGGATGTTCGATGACCCATGTCTCCTGCCTTAAAGGGAGGGCACTCAAGAAGGGATGTCGATTTCCCTGAAGAGGAACTCTACAACGCTAGGTTCTTTGGGGTTGCACAACTATTGGAAAGTCTAGTGGGAACAATATATGGACTGGGCTTGTATCTTTCTTCTACAGGTTGCCCAGGTGGGGGGATCTCCACGCAGAACTGTGTCGAGTGGTAGGGGCCAGTATTCTGCCAATTGTTCAACCATCTTGCTTTCCTTCCTCTCTCTACTGTTGGTTTCCTCTTTATTCTGATCTGTGTGTCATTCTGACCGTATGCACTTTAATGAGATCTAATAATTTTAGTGGTATCACTTTAGAAACTGTATATATTTACCATTGCTGATTTTCGGCGTTCCAAGTGAGTTATTGTGATATTGTATATAGCTTTGAACATTAATTATATAAAGACTGTGTTGTAACCGATACAGTGTGTGGTCATTCCTTTGTGGGTGCTTGGGGCCTACACTGTACTTAAGAACCAGCTTGCATCACCTCCTGAGAAGCTAGGCCTTGATTGCTCGTCCATTGCTACTGTAATAGAGAATCTTGGCTGTGGTCCTCTGAGCCTCTCCTCTACCATATAGAGAGCGGAAGTGCAGACCCCCCCCCCTCCAGTCTTTACAGTCTGACATCCTTAAGCACCATTTGTGCTCGTCCATAGGATAGTTCTTCATACTGTGCTATCATAGACCATGTTTGCATTAAAATCCCCACGTATTAAATGGCATTTGGTTCCTTGGGTACTTTCTGCTTAATTTACTCGTATTCATATCTAAGGAACTTGGAAATGGTTCCAGCGTGTTGGGTTCTGGTCTTACATAACCATTTACTACAAGCAGCATATGATTATTAGTGCATAACGGTTCAACTACCAGGTAGTCTAGGGTATTTGTCTAGCAAACACATAAGACAAACAAATCCCCGACAGCTAACAATGAGATTCCACCCAAACCTCTCCCTCTTCTGTTTAGTGTTGAATATAAATGAGTAACCATTTAGTTAACAGCAAATTTGGACCAGCTTCGTGCAAGCAAATTACATCATAGTAGTTGATAGATTCTAATGTGTCTTCATCATACAGTTTAGAGCAAAGACCTGCTATGCCGCAGGAGAGGACCTTGCAATTTGTATGATCAGGCAATCTTAGTTATGTATCAAACTGGCTGAAGTGTACACAGAACAAGTAGAGGGTTTGCTGTCCGTCACTCTATTTCCCTGAATCCCAGATCACTGTTATTTTTTTCAGGACTGTCAGTTGGCCATATGTTTTGCTTTACCTGGCATATTATCTTTTTGGGAAGCTCTTACCCTTATAATTTCCTCTAGAGTGCTATGCTGGAAAGGATACAGGTCATCAATTAAGCAAGCAGACAGTTGACAGAAGGCAAGGTAACAGTTAATATGCTTTCCACAGTATCCACATTGTTGTGTTGTTCCTTATATTTCCTTCAGGTTATTGGGTTGTGTTTCTGTAGAGGTGACAGCATTCAGTAGGCTGCTGGTAATGTGTCAAAGCCCTATCACTCAGTTGCTCTACCCATCACCAGTTTACATGCTTTATAAATCTCTACTTAAGGACTCTGGCCCAGCTCCAAGCAAACAGCATTAAGTAGGTTGCTGGTCACGTACCTGGGCCCTGCCACCCTCATGCTCCACCCACCACCAGTTTTTGTGCCTTTCAGGCCTCTACGTAAGCATTTTAGGCCAGCTCCAGGCAGACAGCATTGAGTAGGCTGCTGGTAATCTGACCAAGCCCAGCCACTCAGTTTCTCCACCCACCACCTGTTTTCACTCCTTCCAGGCTTCTACTTAAGTTCTCTAGGCAAGCTCCAGACAGACAGCACTGAGTAGGCTTCTGGCCACGTGACCAGACCCTGCCACTCAGCTGCTCCACCGCCACATATTTCAGTCCTACTTAGGCGTCCTCATTACTGACGTCATCATCAAAAAATGGACCAAGACAAGGACCAATCTCAACTATCTGTGCCTGTTCTGAACTGATAGGGCCAAGGGCCAAACCTTCTAACCTGTACCTCACCTACAAACTAGTTGCTACTACTGCTACTCGACAAAAACATCACAATGTATCTCCTCCCTCCATAGCACATCCCCACTCTCACTAGTGTTTGAATAGCCAAGCGCTCCGTGCAGCCCTGGCAAGCGGCCCTAGCAAACCTCATCAATATCACCCTTGCCCCCATCCAACAGCCAAGGACCACACACACACAGCCTCTCATGTTGATCAATGCTTGCTCAGCACTCGTTCACACTGCAGAGATTGCTGACCTCATCTCGTACAACAAACTTGATGCCCTGTTCAACACTAAAACATGGTTTATACCATCCTTTCTCCATGTTTTCAATGTCCTCCTACCCAGAGGCTATGTCATAGAAAATGGCTACTGGCCCGTAATGACAGGAGGCAGAGTGGCAATCATCCACAGTAGCGATTGGCCATGCTCTATTTTCTATGCTCCCAGAACAACCTCATTTGAATCACTCGCCTGCCGATTCGCTTTATCACGCAAATAATCAATTTCCTTCTCTCATTTATAGACCAATTCACAGGAGTGACTCCTTTATTACTGACATCTCCAATTTACTCTCATCTGCCAAATTAGCACATTCTACTAATGTCTTTCTCAGAGATTTTAACGTCCAAGTGTCACAGACTGACAATCACACTTGATGCACGCTTTCGCATTGACTGGTTCCATGGACCTTAAGCAAATTGTGCTCTGCCCCATGCACCATAAAGGCAAATCCCTAGACTTAGTCTTCACATCATCCACCATCATCACCTGCGCAGACCCTTTTCCACTCAACTGGCCCAACCATGCTGCCATTCCACTATCCGTCACCCACTCAACTATGGCCCACAAAGGTCAGGCTAAACTCCCCTCAATCAACGCTGCTCATGCCAAATGTTCCTGGTCAATGAGCTAGAAGCAATCTTTGCATCTTTCCCCACCACCGGGAATGCCATTGGCCTCCTAGAACTAGTCACCAACTCAATTATGAAACTGTTAAACACTCATGCCCCCTAAAAACCAACCATGCTAAGACAAAACCATCTATCCCTTGGTACACCCCAGAGATCCCTTCCAACAAATGCTCAATCAGAGTCCGAGAGAAACAGTGGTGCAAAAACTGTAACCATCGACCTCACCAACCTCAAATCTCTCTTTGGCAATCATAGGATTTGATTACCAAGACCAAAGCTACTTACTACTATACCACCACTGTGGAAACCTCTAAAAAGAGCAAAGTCCTATTTGAAGTAGTAAAGCATTGCACCAAATCCTTGCCCAACCCAGAGGTTCCAGCAACTCAGGAGACCATTGAATCAACCTCTGACAGCATTAGTACCCCTTGCAGCCCAGCACGCATATTGCCTTTCTAAACTGAACGATCTCATTTTTCTTCCCCGGATCTCCTAAAAATATTGCCTCCCTCAAACCTATTTCTTAATCTGATGGTGTAATTCCATCGTCCATCATTAAACAATTGATGGGCCAGGCACTCAACGTGTTCCTCAGTACATTAATGCCTCCATCACAAAATTGCAATTCCTGGACACTCTCAAGACTGGTCTTATATGACCTCTTTTCAGAAAATCATCTCTAGATTGAGATGACCTGGTGAACTACCAGCCCATTATGAACCTTCCGTTTATTAGCAAAATCTTGGAAAAAGTAGTCACTACACAACTACTCACCAGAATCGAACAACTTCACCTTCTTAATGACTACCAGTCAGGGTTTCATCCCTAGTGTAGCATCAAGACAGCATAGTGGATGATGCTCCCCAAATCATGGATAAGGGTGACTAATACTTCCTCATCCTGCTTGACTTCTCGGCTGCAGTCAACACCATCGACCACTGCCTCCTCCTCTTCCGCCTTGCTGAAAAGATGGGATTCTCTGGCACTGTCCTCAATTGATTTACCTCCTAACTCTCAGGCAGACCCCAGGCAAACCAGATCATCTTGTGTTCTAAACAACTCGAGGTCTCCTGCAGAGTTCCCCACAGCTCCATCCTCTCACCAATACTTTTAACCTTTATATGGAGCATCTTGCCACTATCCTCAAAGATCCCATTATAGCCATCCACCAATACGCGGATGATACTCAGTTGTACTTGACAGTAAATAGCATGCAGGACACCATTTTTATCCATGATTACCTATCTATCAACAAGTCCTCAAACTAAATCCATACAAGACTGAACTTGCCCTCATCAGTCCACCCACTAAAAAACGTGTCGAACAATGGCTCAATGATATGTGTCTAGAAGGATTTGATCCACAACTCTCGGACTCAGCAAAATCCTTAGGCTTCACATTTGACAGCCGCCTGTCTTTCCAGAAACACATTGCCACAAATGCCCAAACAGCCCGGCTCTGAATCTCCATCCATCACAAAATCAAACACTTCATCCCATTACTGGACCACTTATCAATGGGGGAAATGCCCCCCTGACATTGCTCTCCACTGCTCACTTGGCTCCACTAAATGCAGTCCACCATGCTGAAGCATAACGTATTACAGGTGGACAGATACCCCAATCCTAAGCAAACTACATTGGCTTCATCTCCAGGCCAGGTTACTGTTCAAGATGGCATGAATCATTTACAAATTGGTCATGAGTAGCACACCGGCGTACACATATCTGGTGGCATACACTCCTCGCTTAGCAAATCGACCAACAGGATTGAATCACAAGTCTTCTGCAAAGAGAGGAGTCACAAACAATCCTCTTGTCATGCCTTTGGAGCTTGATCCCGGTATCGGGTTGAAATGCCCCACAATTCTCCAATTTTACAAAGCTCTCAAAACATGGTTTTTCAACAACACCTGAGCAAGGACTAGTTCCAATGGACACACATACCCACTCACAGACCTCAAGTCTTAATACTGTGCTACTGTTAAATGATTTCAGCCGAAATTCTGGCTATGCACACTCTGTAAAGTGTTAAGCTGCTCTCGAGCTATGGCCGTGCTTTAAACAATACAATAAAATAAAAAAATAAGGTGTTGCAAGCTGAATTGTTTCCAGCTGGTGTTTTCAGTGAAGCTGAAGCAGAGTAGCAGCCTATGGGGCAGGAGAGTCTGGGAGCCCACCTATCAAGTTGCCATCTACTGGGCCTCATTACAACCCTGGTGGTAAGTAATGTACATTACCGGCATGGCACAACTAACGTGTCTGTGCTGGCCTGAAGCCGCAAAAAGCGGCACATTACGACCCATCGGGCATGAGCATTGCGCCATGCCGGTAATGTAAACTGCGCCATGCCGGTAACGTCCCTAAAACGGCACCTACCAGCATCGTATGCCGCGCAAGATGCACTACCGCCACCCCGCCCACCGATATTAGCGGTGACCACAATTAGCGGTGACCGCAAATAAGCGGAACCGGAAGTTGCGTCATCGCGGCGGAAAGGGAAAGAGCACGGCGGCAATGTCAAAAAACACAATCCATTGGCATCCTCCGCAACCAGTGGACATCTGACCCTGAGAACCGGCACAAAACATCAGCTACATCTACCCTTCGAGAAAATGCCTAAAGTTGTCAAGAAAAGTTGTGATTGCCAGCGGCAGGACCGTTTCACCAGGGAAGAGCTGAACATGTTGGCGGAGACCCTCCAGGAAAACGCCGCTGTAGTCTTTTCCACCCAAATGACCAGACCGGCAATCGCACAGAAGAAGGCCATAATGTCCCTAGTCACACAGCGGGTCAGTGCAGTAGGAACAGCACCCCGCAACGCAAGACAGTGCCGTAAGTGGTGGGATGATCTCTGGCTCCGTGTTAGGAGCATCCTGTCTGCCAACAGGAACATGGGCATGGCAACCGGTGGAGGATCAGAGTCCCCAATAAAATTGCAGCCCTGGGAGGAAATCTGTGCCACTACAATCGGCATCGAGAGCATCGAGGGGGTAGGAGAAATGGAGAGAGGAGCCCCGACATCAGGCGATGCAGGTAGGTGCCTCAAATCAAGCCATGTAAAAGTCACTGAAGTCCATATTCATGGGAAGCACAATGTTGCCTAATAGTGTTAATGCGACACATCAGCAGAAGACTGCCTACAGCCATTTCTGACCTCCACCCTGTACACATGCAGTATGCACACCCTAACTGTAGGCACCCACATACCTCCATGCTACTTCCACACAAAAGGGAGACAACCTGTATGTCCCTGCCTCCAATGTGCAGCATCTAGAAATCAAAATGATGGCAGTCATCACAATGCCCGCTCAATGTCCGCAGACCCATCAATAACACTTTCCCTCTTTTGCTCCACCACAGGCTCCCATTCCGACCTCGACGAGGAAGACACTACTGCCACCGAAGGCCAGGACCGCAGTGCCAGCACACCAACTCTCCACCTCTGCTGTACAGACCAAACCCACACAGCAGCCAAAATCTGTGGGAAAAACACATGACAGGGCACTGACAGGCACCACAGCAAGCAGCACGATACCAGCAGCAGCAGCAGACATACACCAACTGGTGGCCACAGAAGGGACTGTGTCTGCAGGAAGCAGCACAATCGGGGAGACTGCTGCCATTGCAGCTTCCTCTGATAGTGATGCAGGGAATGATGAGGACATTGTTGTAGGACCCCCCACTGCCCACCCTCATTCCCCCTACCTGTCCCAAAGCAGCCAGCATGAAGATGCTACACAGGGGCAATCAGATGATGAGTCTTGGCCAGGCTCTCCATGCTCAGTGCAGGATGTGCAGGAGGTGAGCAGCCCAATGGAAACACCACTGGCAATATCCATGGCCCAGAAAAATCAACAGTCGTTGGAGGAGATTATCACACGGCAGCACCAACTCTCCTCACTCCTGACTGAGCATGTGGCAGAATGTGGGGGTGCAAGGGCAGGAATGCAGCAATGCGCAGAGACTGTGAAGGCTGCAATACAGTCCTCCACCAAGGACATCTGTGCTGAACTCGCCACGGTGCGGCACATGCTCTCTGAGCTTGTTCAGTCAATTAGGGACATGCGTCCCAATGAGCAGCCAGGTACCTCCTCTGCTGCCAGTTCAACCCCAAGCAGCCCCGTCTGCCGATCGGGCAGGAACCTGCGGAGCACAGGCAGGGGTGCCCCGGGGGCCGGGAGAGGGGGCTGCCAATAGTGGCCGCCCAGTGGAAAAATCCAACATTAGCCACTTCATCACAGGCATCCTCACACCTTTGCAGGGAGTCCAGGGGGGAGTGGGTGTGTTGGGCAGTTCAGGGGGGAGGTGTGGGAGGGGGGAGTGGGTGTGTTGGGGAGTTCAGGGGAGAGGGGGGAGGGGGGAGTGGGTGTGTTGGGGAGTTCAGGGTGGAGGGGGGAGAGGGGAGAGGGTGTGTTAAACCAATTCACATTTACAATACACTTTTCCCTTTTGCACAAATCAAATGTGTGTACAATGCTCATTGCGTATGGGTGCTTTATTGGTGAACAGCCCACAGTGTGCATGTCCCAGACACACACAGTGCCCCAAGTGCCGTCTCCATGTGACACACATCAGCCGTGTGTGCTAGAAGCATTGGTTAATGATATTTTGACGCATGGCACGTCCCTCCTGTGCATCGCCTCCTCCATGAGGTGCGGCCCCATCTGCACCCTCCTCATCCTCATTGTCAAGTGGTTGCAGTTCAGCGTCAGGGGGCAGGGGCACATTTCGTCTGATGCACATATTGTGTAGCATTACACATGCCATGACCATCTTTGCCACCTTCTCATGGCGGTATTGGAGTGACCCACCAGACCTGCTGAGGCAGCGAAACCGTGCCTTCAATTGGCCAAATGTCTGCTCAATCACCACACGGGTTCGTGTATGTGCACGATTAAAGTCCTCCTCGTGCTGGTTCTGTGGGTTCCGGACAGGGGTAAGGAGCCACCTCTTCAAGGGATAGCCTGCATCACCTGTATGTAGGCAACAATGTATGTGTCAGTCATGTCATCAAATTCCATTAATGACTTGGCAACATGGCATGCATTCATCTCTCACTGTGTACTAAATTTACATGTACAATTGGAGTCACACTATGAGACCGGTATATGTTTATTCCTCTCATGGACTGTTTTGCATGCCATCAGCCAGTGTATGCAGGGGGGTCCAGTGCCTTGTGTGTGCCCATCCACTGTGGCAGGTGTCCAGTGATATCAATGCTCTCATCATGGCAACATTGCTGTCAGCCTCATGTTGACCTCACTGGGGACTTCAAATGTTGTTATGCTATTTTGATGGTCCTCGGTGTCTGTGTAGTGGTGTATTGATGTTGATGTCCATCATGTGCCTCCTTTGTGTGCAGTTATTGGGGACTGCCCTTTCAGTTGATGGTGTTTGGTGCCGTGTATTGGCTGAAGTCATTGCATGTAGGTGCATTTCGTTGAGGTGGATGGGGTCCGATTCAATGCAGTGCACTTGCAGATGGTTGTGTCATGGTTGGGACACACATTCAATCACATGGTTGAGCTGCTTACATCGGGCATTATGTGTTCAGGTGTCGACTGAAGTTCGGCCTGCTTTAGGGTATGTGCTGACTCCATTGGCTCTGGTACTCGTAGCCAGGCAAGGCATGCATCTCTCCCCCCCTTTCAGCCAGTTAAGGCATGCATCTCTCCCCCCCTTTCAGCCAGGTAAGGCATGCATCACCCCCCCCTTTTCAGCCAGGTAAGGCATGCATCTCCCCCCCCCTTTCAGCCAGGTAAGGCATGCATCTCCCCCCCCCCCTTTCAGCCAGGTATAGTATGCATTGGTACGTCAATCACCTACCCACTTCACATTTCCATGCACATGACATGTGACTCACCGAGTAGCCAGGATCTTGGCCCTGCATGTCGCTCCACGTAGCGTGGTATAGTGGAGTTCCGCAGGACCATTGAATCATGGGTTGATCCAGGGAATCGGGCACAACAATGTGTGATGATCCTGTTGGAGTCACATACCATTTGCACATTGATTGAGTGGAATAGTTTATGGTTGCGGTACGCTACCTCAATGGCATGTGGGACCACCAATTCCACATGGGTTCAGTCGATGGCACCGATGCAACCAGGTATTCCGGCTAGTGCATGGAAACCCACTTTGGTGTTAGCGATCTCCTAGGCAGACCGTGGTGAGGATATGTGGTCGTCTGTGTGCTTGAGGAGGGCATCGAGCACTTGGATCAGCGTACGTGAGAATAATGGTTGTGTAATGCCATGCAAGTGCCCCACTGTGTGCTGGTAGGTGCCTGTGGCCAGGAAGTGGAGCACGGACACTACCTTCAGTAGGGGGGGGTGGCAGTGGGTGTTTCAATCATGCTGACGATGTCGTCGTGTATCATGTCCACAATGGTGGTGATGGTTTACCGGTCCAAACGGTACAAGGTGTGGATCTGGTCAGTGGTGAGGTTGAATGGACTGGCTCGGATGCGTGGGATTGGGGGCTGCCTGCGTGGTGGCACTGGCTGTGCTGGTGGGGCTTGCTGACCCTGCCTTGCCCTCCTCCTTCTCCTCCTGCGTCTCCTCAGTGCTGCCTGTTGTTGTTGTTGTTGTTGTTGTAGTTGCAGCACTTGCATTGCAATCAGGTCCTCCAGCCCCAACATTGCTAGTCGTATTGGAATCATTGTGGAATGTGACTGGGTGTGGGAAGGGGTGGGGTGTGCTCTTTTTGTACTTGGTGAGTCTGTCTGGCCTCCACCTGTGCTGATTGTGTGCACCTGTGGCAGCTGGGAACACTGCACATGGCCATTTGCGGTTGGTTTGCGATGGCAGAATTAGCACCATGGCGGTAAGGTACTTTACGGGCTTTGCGAGGGCATTAAGAGCATGTCCGCTTGATTTGTAATGTTACCACCTTTGCGCGTTACCGGTATTTACGGCTTGGGAGGTCGCTTGCGCGCAAGCTTGGTGCTCTTAGCGGCACCGTTAAGTACGATGCCGCTAATTGCACTTTCTCGGTTATGATCGGACCTGGCGGTAAGCGATGCCGACAATCATTTACCGGCATCGTTTTTCACTTACCGCCAGGGTTGTAATGAGGCCCACTGTCTTAGTTTTGTTCTTTTAATAGGGTGGTTACCCTATGCCCCTCTACCAGCTTCCTAGCCACCCCCACCCCTAACATTTCCCACCACTCTACATATATTACATAAACAGGTTCTTCTTAAAAGCACATTGGAATATTTATTTTTTCTTAGGTCAGTTCATCTGAAGAAGGTTCATTGGCTTTAAATTTTGTAGCCCTACAAACAACTTTGGAATGTATTATTTAATTTCAAGCACGTGTCATCCAGGGAAAGATGGTGAATAAATATGAGTGCAGTCCACAAAAGAGCAATACAAAATGATTTACTGAAATCCAAAGCAGTATGTGTATATTATTTCCAAGTATTTTGAATGAAATGTTCTGCGTCAAGGAATCATTTATTTTCTCTACATGACAGTTCTCTGAATCCGTAGCAAGTGAGCCTCTGCAGCAGCAGGACATAAAAGTGTGGACCACGTGTTTTTCTAATAAAATGGTTTACATATATGTCCATACTGTGAGGGTTCAGAAATGCGAGACAGACACAAAGGTAATGTTTTCACAAAGTTAGCCATTTATTCAAAATTTCCCTAACCTAATAGAGAGGTCCCTGACTAGCAAACTGAAACTAAAGAAAAATGACCTAGTATCCAAAATATATCTGAACCTCACTGTATTGCAATTATATAAATAAACTATGGCTGACTTTTGGTTCAATGAAACCGCTTTGTAATTCAAACTCAAATGTTATTGAAAGCTCCTCTTTATTTATTTATTTTTTAATTTGTAAGGCGCTAAATGGTGTTCAAGGCTCCACAAGACAAAAAAAATGGGGGGGTGGGGTAAGTGAGAAAGATACAATAATGGTAGTTGTGAAATTTGGATTGTGCAAGTGCTGAAAAAGAGGTACGATGGAGAGTGTGAGGTAGGGAATTGCAGAGATGCAGAGCAAAACTAAGTGCTAAGGTGGGAAGGGAAAAAGAGGGAAGTGGCAAGGTGCAAGTTCTAGGGGAAGGCAAGAGGGCAAGGGCCAGGGATTGCAGAGGTGAGGGTCGACTTAAGTGAGGGGGAGACTGGGATGGGGGCTGCAGCCTGTAGTACTCAGAGGGAACTAGAGGCTGCCATCACTGATGTGAGAAGAAAGTGTTAGCTGGGGAGGGGAAGAGTGAAGGAGAAGGAGAAAAAGGGAGTCTTGAGGAGTTCTGAAACTTACGGAGATCCAGCTGAAGCTTGATGGGGGCAGGGAGGTAATTCCAGAGGGAGGCTCCTGTTGAAGAGAAAGATCTACCTCCCACTCTTCGCTTAGAGAAGCGTCTTATTTGGAGACAGTTAGAGCTAGCAAAGTAAAGGGCTCCAGTGGGGAAGTATTTAGGGAGAGAGAGTTGGATGTAGCGGAGTCCCAGACTACAGAAAATCTTGTGGGTGATGCAGAGGGTCTAGAATTTGATTCTAGCAGCAACCGGAAAGGCAGTGGAAGCGAAGTTAGGGCTGGAAAGATGCGGTCCCTGGGCTTGAAGCCAAGCATAAGTCTTGCAGTCCTATTCTGGATTAGTTGAAGGGGGCGAAGGGAGGGTGAGGCTGTTGCAGTAGTCAAGCCTAGAGAGGACCATAGATAAGGAGACATTGAGTTTCTGGGGAAGGTGAGGAATGCCTCTGAGGAGGTGCAGATGATAGTGGGCCTTCTTGGCCTGGTGCGTGATATGGAGAGAGAAGGAGAGAGAGGAATCAAAGATGACACCAATGTATTTTTGCCTCACAATAGAGTGAGGGGAGAGGACCCATAGGGGGCAGCCAGCGGGAGGGAGAGAAGGTGGGAGCAGGAGTTCCAATGAAAAGGATCTCAGCCTTATTGGCATTAAGGCAGAGATCATTGGCAGCACACCATGACTGAATAGAAGTCAGACAGTCAAGGATGAGAGCGCAGGAAGGGGGGGAAGAGGAGGGAAGCTTAAAAGAGAGATGTGTGTTGTCTGCATAACACTGGAAGTGAGGAGAGAAGAAAGAGATCAAGTGGGTCCAAGGGGCAAGGTAGATGTTGAAAAGCCATGGTGAGAGGGTAGAGCGCTGAAGGATGCCACAGGTAGAGAGTGTGATAGGGGAGAGAAAAGGGATCAGTTGAACCTGGGAAGGTCGGTCAGAGGGAGGTCAACCAGTACAGTGCCAGGCCTGTGATGAAAAGGGTGTAACAGAGCCGATTTGTCAGGGTGGCATGATTGACCATGTTGAAGGCAGCAGAAAGATTCAGAAGGATAAGATTGGATGGAGAGTTGGAGTCAAGATTCAAGAGCGAGTCTTCATGTGTGTTCAGTAGAGCAGTTTCCATGCCTATTTCTGTCTATTTCTATTTGTTTGTTAAGCGCCAAAGCCCTTGGGCATCCAGGTGCTACACAGAGAAAAGAAAACAAAGACCAATGAAAGCAAGACAACAGAGACCAGAGGAAAGAAGGAGAGAAGACAGGAAAAACTCCCCAAGCCTTTGGCTGCTCTGAAACCTGATTGGTGGTTGTGGCGAGAACTGACAGATTCGTCGTGTAGGGTCTGTTGGGAGATGGCCAGCTTCTCTAGGAGTTTGCCAAGGAAGTGGGTTATGGTGATAGGGTGGCAATTAGCAGGGCAGAAAGGGTCAGAAGATGGCTTACTTAGGAGGGAATGCACAAGGGAGTGCTTGAGGGGGGAGGAAAGGAGCTGGTGGCAAAGGGGTGGTTACAGAAATCATGCAAGGTAGAAGGGAGGCAATGTTGTCCTTTATGGATCTGGAGGAGCAGGGGAACACTTATTTGGAGGAGACTTTCATAGAGAGGACTTGTCTAGAGTCCTCATCCGGTGCTATGGGCGAGAAAGAGGAGAGAAGTAAGAAAGTGGAGAAGGGAGCCAAGGGAGGAGAGAGAGCTGGGGAGGGAGGAGAGAGGGGATTAGAGGCGAGTGAGGACAGAATGTCCTGAGTTTTGGAAATGAAGTGGGAGGCCAGTGAAGTACATGGGGTCAAGGGTGGCAGGGGAGATGTGGAGACTGCAGAAGGATTGGCAATTTCTTTGCAGATTTTAAACAGTTTGCCTGAGTTGTAAAAGGCCCCAGAGATGAAGGCTTGGATGTGAGCCCTCCTCTTAGAGAGGATGGAGAGTCTGTATTGTCCTGGAGCAGGCAACTGGTCAGTGTGTCAGAGGATGTGTCTGATGTCTGCCCCTTCCTCTCAGCCGCTCAGCATTTGCGTTTCTGAGAGGCTAGGTTGGAGTCATACGAGGTGCTGCGCTTGACGGCAGGCTTAATTCGGATCCTCATAACAGGGGTAAGGATATCTAGTGTGTTGGTGATAGAGAGGTGGAGATTAGCAAGGGCAGAGTCAGTGAGGGATTCTGTAGCAGGAGTTGGAGGGGGAATGAAAGTGGTGGCAAAAGCTGCAACTGACACACGCTTCATCGGTCGAATGACAGAGAAGGAGACAGGCAGTGCAGGCAAACGCTTAGCCGGGGGACCAAGAGATCCAGATGAGAGGACATGAGAGCATTGGAAGACCATGAGAGAGGTGAAGTGACAGGGTTGGAGATCGGAATGTCAGGAGCGATGTGAGCATCCAAGGTATGTCAAGAATAGTTTGTCAGACTAGAGAGATGAATGGCGAGGGTAAGAACATCACAGAGGTTTCAGAAGAGTCCAGTAGACACCTCAGGAGAGTCAAGGTGGATATTGAGTCACCGAGGAGGAGAAGTTTGGATATAAAGGCATGAAGGGAAGTGGTGAGGTCATACCACTCTGAGAGGAAGAGGGAGACCGGGCAAGGGGTTCTATAGATGGTGGTGAAAGTCAGCGAGTGTGTTTGGGAGACACCTAGCCTGCATATGAGGCATTCAAAGGAGGAGTTGGTCTGAGTTGGAATGACAGTAGCAGGTATCCATTCAGGGAAGATCAAGGCCACTGCGCCTCCAGACTGGTTAGGCCTGGGCTCATAGAGGATCTTGTAGCCCTCAGGAAGGAGAGTGTCCAAAGCAGTCACAGAGCTGGCTGTGTACCACATCTCGTTGAGGGGGAGAATATCAAGATCAAAGTCTTCCAGAAGGAGGCAGATATCAGAAGTGTATTTGACGGTGGAGTGTGGAGGGTAGCTAGGTGGACTTGGTTACGACCTTGGAAGGTCTAATGAGGAGGGGTTCAGGGATGTGGTCCGCCCATCGGAGGTGGAGAAGGGGCAAGGGGATGGCCACCTGAGGAGTGGTGGGAGAAGGGAGGAAGTTGATGAGAGACAGGAGTCACCTATTGAGAAAGAGAAGGTTGGGCTGAGAGCCCTGAGCCATGAATGTGCCATTGTGATAGACATTAATAATGCACCTAGAGGATGAGAAGCCAGCCAAGAGAACTCCCCATCTAGTACCACCATTAATGGGAGACAAAGAGAAAGGAGAGAGACCATGTGTAGAGGCCATAAGTCCGGGGAGGGGGAGACAAAGAGGATGTCAGTGACAGTCTGTCTAGAAGACGAATTGACGTAGGTGTCGGCGATGGGCATTCCTGGATTGGAGACCAAGAGATCCATTTTGAACTTTTCCTTCCAGGCGTAGAGAGAGATGTAGGATAGCTGATAGAGTAGCAGTTGGGTTAAATAGTTGAGATGGGGAGCACCATGGATGCAGGGAGAGGGCAGAGAGATAGAAAGACAGGGGGAAGAGAAAAAGAGAGCTGCACAAAGCATGTCAAACTCACCCAGTGGTCTAGCAGCAGACATTTGCAGATACATCAGGTGCAGACAGTGACCTGTCTGGACTCTTAGGGCCACCTGTGGTCAGTCAGGCTCTCCTTCCAATGAGGCAGATGCACAGATGCAGTGGGTGCAGGCCTTAGGTTTTTAAGTCAATGGTGCCTTCAGTTAGGAAGGATTCCTCTCAGGTGAAAACCTCACATGAAGTCAGAGTGATTAGATAGTGTGATGATCAACTACAAGCAGAATGTTAAGAACAAAGCATAGACGTAAATAATACCAGGCAGTTTACCCAGCTCCCCACCACAAGGAGAGGGAAGGAACCAAGTCATCAATGCCTTGCAAACCACAAGGCCCTTAAGCAGGCCCCTCTCAGTTTTAAACAGGGCCACACAGAGCCAGGAGACCAACTCACCAGGACTTCAGGGTGTGTAGGAGCAAAAGTGGGAGGTGCCAGACCAATTCCCTCCACAGAATTCAATCCCTCACCAATGTAGGGGGTGGGAAGCAAACCAGTGAGCTGCTCCTTAGAACCACGACACCAAAATCCAGGCCAGCTCAAGACCCACGGCCAGGGAGACATTAGTGGGAGGGGCCTCTCTCTGGCAGGGAGACCACAGGAGCCTCAGTGAACTGTAAGCCCTTCGAAGAGAGGATTGTGGCAGGTAACCAGAGGGACAGGCGGCCTTACATTAGCACCATGAGGGTTTATAAATCAGTGCAGTCGGGTACCAGAAGCAAGAGAAACAAGAGGGGAAGCCACAAAGAATGATCACACAGCCACACTGTAATGGAAAAAGAAGAAGAGCTCATATCGACTTTGTTGGAAGAGCTCCATTGGAAACCACAGAGGTTCCAGTGTGGAAGCATCAGGTAAATTCCCACAGACACCCAATAGGTTGGGGGAACATATGGTGCCAGCAGGGAGCAGGAGAGCCCACTAGAACATCATCTAGGTAACCGCCTCAACTACAGTGATTACGGTGAGTATATCCGTTGCTCAGCGCAGTTAGGCCTGGGGGTGGGTCAGGCACCAGGCATGGGTGAGTATAGACTCAGCAGATGCCCACTGTGATCCCCCTTTCGTTGATACTCAGAAATGATAGTGGTAAGAAAACGGAACAGGAATTACTGCCATGTAAATGCAGGGTTGGCTGTAAGCAGCCAGCAAAGGAAATGCATAAATCACGCGTGTGCCGTAGCCGGACAATTGAATAAAGGCTGCAACAGAACACAAAAACATCAGCGTATACAGCTAATGCAAAACAAGTGTACATTATATTTCGGGCCTTACTTGAACATGGTGAATCGAGATGTCTCATTGACCGGAGCACGAACACATCAAGCAAACATCATCAACACTGGATGGCAGCAGGGAAGTGAAAAAAGAGTTCTTAAATTAAATGTAGAGCTCACGTGCATCAGGGTGCCTTGCTCCAGGGCTGCAGTGGTCCACAGGTGCACCAGGCAAGTTCATCTGGCTGGTGCATTCCTCAGGGGCTTCCCCTCTCAAATTGCACTTTGGTCCCCTCAGTTACGGCTCCTGGGCAAATCAATGGGCAGTAACCACAACCGGGATGCCAGTGTCTTGTGGCCCACTTCCTCCAACCACCGGCCTAAAACGGTGGGCCGTCCATCATTAATTCAGTCATTCCCAGCATCTCACTCCAAGCATTGCAGTGCCTCACTCTGGCACCGCGGTGTGCCCCCAGCTCGCCAGGCTGGTGTTTCCTGCAGTGGCCGCCTCCCCAGGATTCTGGTGCAATTCCCTCAGCTCCAGCTCATGGATTACACGGCAGACGCTATGTTAGATTCCTCAGTCAAGTGCACACTGCTCCTGGCAGACCCTGCTCCTTCATTCCGCACCACTGTCTGTCCTTCAAAATCAACCCAAAAGGTGCTCTTTGCTTCACCTGTCCCGTGGATCATGAGACAGGGTTCGAGATGTCACAGGAAGCATTTTAATTGCAGGATCTGTCGGGAGCCGGTCTGGAGCCGGTCGGGGGCCGATTAGGAGCATGTCCTGTCTACAATGCCACTTCCAGTGTTGGGCCTTGTGACCAAAGTTGTACTCCCTTCCCCTGGATCAATTCAAGAATTCTTATATTACAGTTCTGATTCAACAAAGTTCTTTTTAACCACTGTGTATTATTTAGAGATTCCACAATTGTCCTTTTCACCACAGATGGTTGATAACCCAAAACAAGTCAATGGCCCTCATTATGAGTTTGGCGGTAGCCATGGAGCTGTTAGCTACCGCCAAACTCGTAATGGGCGCTCATTTACTGGGTTCCTGCAATGAGGAATAACTGGGTCATTCCAACATTGGAGGACCCGGTATTCCTCCTTGCAGGAACCATTCCCCATTCCCATTTGAGCCCTAACAGGGCTCAAATGGGAATGGGGATGGAGGTAACAATGGGCACATTATAAGTGTCCTGTTGTTACCTCCTTCTTCCCCTCGCGGGACCCGGAAAGCACGCCTTGTTTTACCAGGCGTCCGATCCAGGTCCAGCGAACGGAACCTCGTAATATGCGATCCCGGAATGAAGGGGGCGAGTCCCGTACCAGCCACCTTTAATCCGGGAGCGCAAAGGTCATAATTAGGCCCAATGTCTTCCACAATATCCCTCTTGAAAGAATGGTTGTTTTTCTCTCCAAAACACAGGTTCAAAACTTCCTAAAAGTAAACTATTTCTTGTAAAGATAGCACTTCAATCTTTCTCAGTACTTCTTCTTGAAATAAAACACTTTTTTCAGGATAGCAAAAAAGCAACTTGTCTTAGTGATGCTACAGCTTGTCAAACAAATGATACAGTACATCAATACTCTTATCCATCCTCTTCTTTTCCTGGTCCACTCACCTGCCAGGACTAACCACTATAAGCCCTTTCCTGGTATATTCACCTGCCAGGAAGAAACACCTACCATTAAATTCAAACTTGATGGCAATTTTGATTTCAAGGTTCTCCACACCACTCTTTCTTGGAATGAGGTTTTGCAAATAACTGCCTTTTCTTATAGTCTCTTGACATCTTGTGTTACAGTTTTCCCTAAACTGAGAATGAAATGTACAAGAATTATTCTCAATTACTTCTCGACAGCCTTTTGACTGATAGCAGTTTGGGTTACAAGCTTCCTCCAGCTGAAATCCCAAAAAGAAAGAGGTGTGCCCTTTGTCGCCTTAGTATGGATTAACAGACACTTGGCTGTGAGATACAAGATTTCCCAACAGCATTTCTCTGAAAAGGGGATTTATACTTTGGTTGCTTTATCAATGTTTCCTCACCACTTCTTGGCTGATGGTAAAGCTTTTCTCAGTGGTTGTCTTGAAAAGGTACACAAGAAGCCTCTTGCTGTGTGTAATATTGGTTAGAGGATTCCCCCACTGATAGTCCTCCCAAAGACTTTTGACAGCCTCTTGGTTGTGGGTAGTACTGGCTGTAAACTCTCCCCTCTTGTGGTGCCTTATAAGGGCAATGTCTTCCTTGCCACTTAGCTTAATTTTCTTTAACTACTTGGCATTCAGTAAATAAGTTTTTCTTTGATTTTAAATTTGTTGGGTATTCAAAATGATTGCTTTGTAACGGAGGTTGTATATGGAGTGCCCTGGGGTCAGGATTCACTCTCCTTCAACTCACCGGTTCTTTGTGGCTGTTCCCTCTTGCTGCTAGGCTTTGCGGCAGTCCTTCAGCATTCATGCTGCTTTCTCTTCCGCAAGACTAGGGTAAGTTGCACATCAGTCTTCGGAAGCGTTGATAGCTCTGTTGATCTTTGGCATCTTCACTGAGCTGCCACACGCTGCTCCAGGAGCACATCTTCTCCACTGGGCTTCTTCTTAGTTGCTGCTTTCCACTGCACGGACTCTGCAGTTCTGTTTGTTTTCACCCTTACATGTGACTCCACTGGTGGGCTTCTTTCCTTGACTGCTATTGCACCTCGGATGGCTTCAGCATCTCCAGCAAAGTCTCCCGCATGGCCATTCACTGTTCCTTGGCCTTCTTCCTCTGTGTCACCTTCATTCTCTTTGACTCGCAGCTGGACTTCATCTTGGGTTTTTAATATCCCACTGAGGTGCTTTGAGTGACAGCAACTAGACCCCACCTTTGGATATTCACCATTTTGAGCCCTTATTGCCTCTGAGCTCCTCTTCCTCGTCCCAGTACTTTTAGCATTATGGGAACTGAAGTCCATAGAAGATGTACAATATCAAGGTTTTTCTTGTTATTTTTAAACAAGCCAGACTGTTCTATGAACTGAGAGTTATTAGAGTAAGGGGAAATTGTGGAGTTTGTAATTCCACATTAGAGTGAGCATTTATCATTAAGGCAGAATTATTGCAATTCAAGGCTCTCATCTTTCATTTCTGAACCTTTGAGGCATCAACTTTATTTTGTTTAATTGACATTTTTTACCAGGCTCTTCAGAAATTACTATTAGAGGGATTGGTGCATTAACAGCATGCCAATAAATATCTTGGAATGGTTTCCCTTTCATCCTCTGTAACACTCACCTTGTTTCCGTGGGGGCGCTGATGCGTCAGGAGGGCTACTTCTGCTGAGGCATCTGGAATTCCCTGCTACTATGGTTCCCCTAGCAGTGGAACGTGTACCTGCAATGAGAGGGACCCTGATCAGTTCAGGCCACTATTGTAACCTTAGGCCCGCATCCTTTGCGCCCTTGTACGTGACCTTATTGCTCGGAATACTTCGCCGGACCTTCTTTATAGTGAAGGCGATCTCTCCATCCTGCTTAATTCAGCAGGGGAGCTGTTTGTCCAGTTACCTCACTGGAGCTTCATGCGGTGTAAGGTGCCCAGACCTGCTGTGACTCCTCTCAGGTATTAGTTTTTGATCTTATAAAGTCTTTCTTACTTCCACGTTCCTCTCACATGTTGTGTTTTATGAGTCTTTTCTCTGCCAGTCTTTATTGTACTAATGTCTTTCTTCTTTCCTTTGACAGTTGTTGCTGCGGTACCGTCACGTATGACTGCTGTTGCTGTGATACCAACACGTGTGACAACTGTTGCTGCGGTACCAACACGTGTGAAGCACTTGGTGGATCGAGACTTCAATGTGTGGTGAGTATAGCTTTTCGTTATGAGCGTTAGTAATATTTTCCATGTTCACTAACCTTGCTTCTTTTGTTTTTTCAAGCACCAGGTGCAGAGTCGCGTTCCGGACCGGATCGCTGATGAGCAAGGATGCAGACAGGTAAGCATGTGCAAAATGGAGCGGCCGCTGGATCGGGCGACACTGGTAAATTGATCTGGATTGTGAAGATGTTGCGGTCGTGCAGCGGTGATCCTGATCAAGGTAAGCTGGTCCAGCTAGATGCTAGATGGAGGTCATTGCAGTGGGCGTTCCTGATGAAGGTAAGCTGGTCCGGGTTGGTGAAGAGATGATGGTCGTTGCAGTGGGTGTTCCTGATCAATGTAAGCTGGTCCAGAGTTGCTGGATCTTGGATGCTGAGCAGCGGTGCGTGTGCTGCTGCTTGGAAGCAGAACAACGCAAAGCACGGATTGCTGGAAGGGTGTGGTTTATATAGGCGGGCCTGCCCAAGGATGCAGTCACACCCTGAACACTGGACAGCATGAAGGAGTTTATGCAGCTCTCTACCTGCCATGTTGGATTACCAAGAGTGTAATGCTGAAACGCCTGAGCATTGCTTATGAGCGTAGCGACAAAGGCGCCAGGACTTGGTCCAGGTGGGCCCTTTTCCATTCCTAAAAGAGCTTATACCTTGGCCATATTCCTGATGTTGTGCCGTGACCCCTAGTGTTGTCTTGGAGCAACATTGAGACATGACAGTACTCCCCACCAAGGCCCCTCTCAAGGGTGACCTCCTCTCGGGCCCAGACTTAGATGGGTTATTATGGTGACATCGCTTGATTAACCATGGTGCATGGATATGGTCGCTGGGCTTCCAGGACCTGTCCTGTGGTCCATATCCTTTCCAATCGACGAGATAAAATACCTTGTTACTGACGATTTTTGAGTCCAGAATGTCCTTAACCTCATATTCGGGCTCTCCATGCACCATTACAGGAGCGGGAGGTTTTGTGACCCGAGTTCCAGGTTGCACTGGTTTCAGAGGGGAAACGTCGAATACGGGGTGAATCCGTATGTTAGGGGGTAAGGGTAGCTTCATTGCAACTGGATTTATAATTGCCTTGATGGTGTTTGGTCCCAGGCATCTGGGACGGAAGGTTTGAGGTCCTTTTAGAGTGATATGCTTGGATGCTAAACAGACTGCGTCCCCAACGTGATATGCAGGTGCTTCTCTTCGGTGTTGATCTGAAAATTTCTTATGTCTTTCTTTAGCTCGGATCAATTGTGTTGTAGCTTCCTTTAAGACTCAAGCAATTGTAGTGTGTAGAGGTGTCACTGCCGGCATATCTAGGACTTCAGGAGGATCTAAGCTGGAAGTGCGCGTATAATGTCCATAAAGTACATGGAATGGGCTTTGTTCAGTGCTAGTATGAATTGAGTTGTTGTATGCATACACCGCTATCCATAATATGTCCTTCCAGGTGTTTTATGCTTGGTGTAGAATGCATCTCAAATATTGTTCCAGCATCTTGTTTGTTCTTTCCGTCTGACCATTGGTCTGTGGGTGATGACTATTTGAGAGCCGAATGTCAATTTGAGCCAGCTCACAGCTCCTTTTCCAGAACTTTGAGATTAATTGGCTGCCCTGGTCGGAAATCAAGATTGACGGAAATCCCTGTAACCGGACAATTTGTTCAAGAAAAACCTTAGCTAGTGTGAGAGCAGTGGTTAACCCTTTCAATGGGATGAAATGGGCAGTTTTTGAGAATAAATCCACCACAACGAGAATTGTATTGTAGCCATTACAGGTAGGAAGATCTGTGATGAAATCAAGAGACAACTTGTGCTAGGGTGCAGGTGGTACCATTAACGGACGTAAAAATCCTGTCAATTTTTGTTTCTAGGATTTGTTCTGGGCACAGATCCCACATGTTAATACATGCTGTATTACGTCTTTTCACCAAGTAAGCCACCAGTAGTATCTTTTAACCTTGGACAAGGTTTTGGCAGTTCCTGGATGACCTTCTACTAAGAAGTCGTGGTAACTGGTAATTACTTGATTCTGCAGTTCCTTGCTTGGGAGATAGAGACGCCCCTGGAAATACAGAAGCCCATTGGAAATTGTAAGATGACTGCCCTTAGCTGTCCATGTTTGATGTGTTTTCTCATTGAAGCATTGTCGCACAGTGGTTTGCATGTTTTCTAAGGCTGACGTTTTCTCGAGGACACCTAGGATTTTTTCTTCTGGGATAATTGACACGCGGTTGGGAGTTGCATATGCCTCTTCCCCTTCTCCCATACGCGAGAGAGCATCTGCTTTTCTGTTACAGACTCCTGGTCGATAAGTGATTATGTAATCGTATTCCGCAAAAAACAATGCCCAACGAAGCTGGCGAGATGACTGGGCCTTGGCTGACTTTAAGTACTGCAAGTTGCGGTGATCAGTAACTACCGTGATTGTATGTCTGGCCCCCAGGACATAATGTCTCCATGCCTTGAATGCTGATAATATTGCCAGGAGTTCCTTGTCTGTAATTGCGTAGTTGAGCTCTGGAGCTGAAAACCTGCGGGACCAGAACGCCACCGGGTGCAATTGACCAGTATCAGGGTTGCATTGAGGGAGGACTGCTCCCATGTCGATGCTGAAAGCATTGGTTTCTACTACATATGGTAAGTCTGGCCGAAGATGTTGTAGAATAGGGGCTGAGGTGAATTCTTGTTTTAAACACTGGAAGGCTTCTTCTGCTTCAGCAGACCAACTGAAGCGTTTGTTCTTGCGTAACAAGGTTGTTATTGGATGGACAATCTGGGAAAACCCGAGAATAAAACATTGGTAAAAGTTTGCGAAACCTAATACGCTTTGAACTCCTTTCACTGAGGAAGGAGATGGCCAGATGAGTATGGCATCCATTTTACAAGTGTCCATTCTGATCCCTTGTGATGTGAGGATGAAGCCAAAAAACTCCACTTCCGACACATGCAAAAAACATTTTTCCAACATGGCGTATAGCTGATGTTCCCGGAGTTTTTCCAATACTGCCTGCACATGGATGATATGATCCTCCCTCATAGCTGAGTATATCAAGATGTCATTGATATATACCAATGCACACGCATCCAATAATTCTCGAAGAACATCGTTCATAAAAAACTGGAATGAGGCAGGGGCATTACAGAGCCCAAAGGGCATGACCTGGTACTCATAGAGACCATACTTTGTACGGAAGGTGGTCTTCTATTCATCTCCCTTTTTCACCCATACCAGGTTGTAAGCCCATTGGAGATCCAGTTTGGTGTATATTTGAGCGTCCTTGATCTAATCCAGAAGTTCTGGGATAAGTGGCAATGGTTACTGATTTTTTACCGTAATTTGGTTTAATGCCGGTAGTCGATGCATGTTCTCAAATCCCCCACATTCTTGGATATGAAGAAGAGGGGGGAAGATAGGGGTGACTTAGACAGATGGATGAAACTGTTGCCCAGCTATTGTTCCATATAGGTTTTCAAATGTGAATTCTCCTGCTCCGTTAGGGCATAAATCTGATTGCATGGTAGCTGTGTGCCTGGGACGAGATCGATCTGGCAGTCGGAGGGTCTGTGTCATGGTAGGGTGTTTGCTTGTTCGTTCTCAAAGATGCCGTGGTAATCGTGGTATTCCAATGGTAGCATGCCAGTTAACCCCAACAGCTTCTCATTCCCTTGCCCTGGTTTAACCGATTGTTCCAAACGTGAGTCTGGCTTGAAGCATGAACCGAGACATTCTTCGGAAAAGGTGAGCCTCTTGGTGTGCCAGTCAATTGTACGGATTGTGTGTCTCCAACCATGGTATTCCCAGGATCAACCAAAACTGGGGTGCTCCAATTAGATCGAAGACGATGTCTTCCCGATGGCAGCCTGACAAAGAAGAGTAGCTACTTCAGTACAGTGTGTTACCGGGCCCGAGACCAACGGGTACCATCAACTGCTGTGACTTTGTCTGTGGTTGTTTTCTGCCGGAGGAAGAGACCCATCCTATTTGCCAGGTCCTCGTCGATGTAGTTCCCGATTGCACCACTGTCTATCTACACTTCCAAAGCACGCATTTTAGATGGTTTTTTGGAATAACCAAGGTCAACGGTATGACTAGATGCAAGGCCTGTGATTCCTTCTTACTGCTCGGCAAGCGAACCTCTACACTTGCTGGGCCCGGGAGTTTTCCGAGTCAAGTTCTGTGTCTTTATCAGTGGCTCCTACTGTTTTTCTAGGGGGTTTCACCGGACATTCGCTAAGGAAATGACCAGACTTACTGCAATACAAACACAGCTGCTGCTGCCGCCTTTTTCCCCTCTCTGCCTTCGTGAGTGGGCTCCTCAAGCCCCCAATTTGCATGGGTTCTGGATGGGTGTCTGATGGTCGGGCGGGAGACTCCATTGGACGTACATACACAGCTAACCCCTCAAACTTAGCCTGGGCGGTTTTACGGTCTTGCAACCCATGATCCAACTGGACGACTAGATCTATGAACTATGCACATCCTCCTGGCTGATTCACTCCTTAGGCCAGGACGTCCTTCAGCTCTCCTCGCAATCCCCCGTAAAAGAGGGTGGTCCTTTCTTCTTCCGGCCAACTGGTTTCGGCCACAAGCCGGTTGAATGCTGCTATGTATGTCAGCAGGTCTTGGTTGCCCTGTCTGAGGGATAGGAGTTTGTTATCCAAGGTCTGTCCTCAGGTGTGACGGGCAAACAGTTTTTCTAGTTCTTGTTGAAACCCCCAGAAGTCGCGCAGGAACGGGTCATCCCGATTCACTAGAGATATTGACCAGTCGGCTGTGCAGCCCCCAAGGTATGACAGAACAAAAGCGACTATGGACTGGTCATTTGGGAATGCTCCTGGTCTACAGAGGAAGTGTAGGTGACGTTCACCTTGTTTCTGCGGGGGTGCTGATCCGTAGGAGGGTTACTTCTGCTGAGGTGTCTGGAATTCCCTGCTACTATGGTTTCCCTAGCAGATGAAGGTGTACTTGCAATGAGAGGGTCCCTGATCAGTTCAGGCCACTGTTGTAACCTTGGGCCCCCCTTCCTTGTGCCCTTGTAAGTGACCTTATTGCTCGGAATGCTTCTTACTTTCTTTATAGTGAAGGCAAGCTCTCCATCCTGCTTAATTCAGCAGGGAAGCTGTTTGTCCAGTTACTTCACTGGAGATTTTTTGCGGTGTATGGTGCCCAGACATGCCGTGACTCCTATCAGGAATTAGTTTTTGATCTTGTAAAGACTTTTTCTCTTCCACGTTCCTCTCACATTTTGTTTTTTATGAGTCTTTTCTCTGCCAGTCTTTTTTGTACTAATGTCTTTCTTCTTTCCTTTGACAGTTGTTGCTGCGGTACCGACACGTATGACTGCTGTTGCTGTGATACCAACATGTGTGAAGAACTTGGTGGATCGAGACTTCAATGCATGGTAAGTATAGCTTTTCGTTACGAACGTTAGCCAGTATGTTCCATGTTCACTAACCTTGCTTCTTTTGTTTTTTCAGGCACCAGTTGAAGGGCCGTGTTCCGGACCGGATCGCTGATGAGAGAGGATGCGGACAGGTAAGCGTGTGCAAAATGGAGTGGCTGCTGTATAGGGCGACACTGGTAAATTGATCCGGGTTGTGAAGATTTTGCGGTCGTGCAGTGGTGATCCTGATAAAGGTAAGCTGGTAAAGGTAGATGCAGAGATGGTGGTCGTTGCAGCGGGCGTTCCTTATTAAGGTAAGCTAGTCCGGGTTGGTGAAGAGATGATGGTCGTTGCAGTGGTTGTTCCTGATCAAGGTAAGCTGGTCTGGAGTTGCTGGATCTTGGATGCTGGGCGGCGGTCATTGCGTGCTGCTGCTTGGAAGCAGGACAACACGAAGCACGGATTGCTGGAAGGGTGTGGCTTGTATAGAATTCCCCGCCCAAGTATGCAGCCACACCCTGAACACTGGACTGCATGAAGGAGTTTATGCAGCTCTCTACCTGCCATGTTGGATTACCAAGAGTGTAATGATGTAAAACCTGAGCATTTCTTATGAGCATGGCACCAAAGCACCAGGAATGGGTCCAGATGGGCCCTTTTCCATTCCTAAAGGGGCTTACACCCTGGCCATATTCCTGATGTCATGCCATGCCCCCTAGTGTTGTCTTGGGGCAACACTGAGTCGTGACATCCTCAGAAGAAGATGAACACTGGGTCTCTCCTGGTGGAGTCAACACTTCCCCATGATAGCCATCTCGTCCCATGTGATACTTCCCCACGATACCACCCTCAGGGTTATGATCAGTTAGCGGCTGCCTTCCCCTGGCCACATGGGAGGAGACTTTAGGCTGGGTTTTGGTGATGACTCTGCAGGATGCATCACAATACCCATTCCCCTCTCTCCCACAATGGAGTGACAACACAATTCAACATCTGCAACCATCAGCTGTACCACAATAAGACTGTTCAGTTCAGTACAGCTTTATTTAGGTATTGAGTGCCATAAAAGCACAATACAATGCAATTCATAGTTCATTATTATATCAGGCGACACCATAGTTCATCAAAAAGTAAAATCATCTGAAAGCCAAACCAGCTCATTATGAGTTTGGTGGTATCAGGGCAGTAAATCCACCCGATACCACTGAACTGTATTACTTTTACCGCCACTTGGTCCGGCGGTATTGCCACTGGATTACAAGTGGTGTTGACGGTGTAAGTCCCTTTTTTATTTTAGTCCATAGGACACTATGGGAGATGTCTTGTGGAATTTGGGGGAAAGCTGTCAGATTTACCTCCCGCTCATAGCGGGAGGTGAATCCACCGACGTTAGGCCAAACTGATAGTTGGGCGGTGTGGTAATGCGGCAGTATGCAGTAATAACACCACTATTAAATCCTGACTTTGATAGCCAAGAACAGTGAACAATAAAATCATATAAATTCGTATAAATTCCAACCAATGTTATTGGTAAATAGGTTATTACAAACACACTATCGCTAAAGATAATATGTAGGTCAATAAAGTGCAAATTCTGGTACAGTAATCAAATACACTTGTAGTACTATTTGTGTGTTTTTTACTGAATCTTGGCGTTAGGGAGAATTCTCATTCTATGGCTAATTTCCCTTACCTATAGAGTCCCCCAGCAGCTTTGCTGGATTTGAAGGGTTTGTTTTTTGCTCCTGCTAAGAGTGAGACTCTTTTTCCCACTCTTAGGCATTTTGCTATGTGTATTCTAGGCTATTTTTGTGTTTAATGTCTATGGGGTTTTTCTCACCTACATAGGAACCATCTTTATTCACATGTGTTACACAGCACCCTCCGTGCAGCGACACAGGGGTGTTGTAGTGACCCCCAAACACTGACTACTGTCTCCCAGGGCATGTAAATTCCCAATTGACTTTACTAGTCAATTTTTATGAACTAAACCAGTACAAACCATCTTACAATGGAGGTACTGGAAAGGGTTAATAGTTTTTCCCTTATGTTCATTTTCGAGAGGTTACCGTACAGTCCCTCTCTCAAATGTTTCTGGCCGGTGGCAGTGGTTACTACCGTAAATATTCAACCGCAAATATTTTCCTATGGGATTTTCCAATTGTTCGAGGATACCACATTTTCTGACAGCTTCTAACATACCGCCAGTGTATTTTAATATTAACTTTACTCTGGTAGGTTTTATTTGCCAGAACTTTAATATAACTTCTTTCTCGTGTCTTTCTCTAAACTCCTAACCCAGGTCAGGGATCCTTTGTTCGTCCTTTTGGCGGGCTTCTGGCAAGAAGCCCTCCTTTCGGCGCCACTGAGTCTGGGGTGGGTCCATTGTGTGGGAGGGGGAGTAGGACCCCTGGACAGGGTTGCCTCAGCAACCCATGTCGCACTCTATCCTGATAGGCTGGAGGGTCTCCCGCCAAGATGACCACTCCACTGTGTGAGTGACAGCCAGGCTGTATGAATGGGGATCTTTTTGCATAAAAGCAGGGTCCTTAGGACTGGAAGAGCAAGACGTTGCCACTGGAACTAAGAAGCCAAAGAGGCAAGAAGCCAAAGACACCTGCAATGACTGAACCACCGGTGAAGCCCTGCTGCAGAGTCTCACCACTTTTCTCCACACAACGAGAGAAGATCTTCATCTGAAAGAGCCTTCTTCCCTTGAGCTGGTGGGCCCAACCAGTTTGCCAATCACCTTCCCGGAACTGCCTTGGTCGAATCGCCAGTACCCTGTACTCGGAGGCCGGATAGCCAGGCACCAGTCCACCTGAACCGCGATTTAAAGGAGCGTACCTTTTATTCGTCTGGCAGCACCGCGGCTGGTTTCATCCCTGGGTATTGCAGTAACTCGAACTTTCCTCCACGACGAGAGCCTCTCTTCCTCTGCTGGATACCCCAAACTGCAGGAACTACCAGGAACAACCGCCACCGCAGGAGCCACTTCTTCATTTTAACGTACATTGTTCCGCCAGGCCGCCCTTTCTGCGTGGTAGAGCTAAAGGTGTTTTAAATCCTTTAGCTACCTGTTGGGTTGGCCGTCCCTCCCTCTTAACATTGTCTTTCACCTTCTGCATCCACCTTTTCAAAATCGTTAACCAAAGACTTGACTGCAGCTACAAGAACATTTTGCTCCTGGGCCTTTGCCCTGTACCACTGACTCTGGCACAGGCCTAGTGACTTTGGCTAAATTTGTTAGAACTTCCTTCTCTAGATTGCTTCTCAACTAGAACTCTGTTGGTGCACCTACTTCTTATAACCACCATTTCCTCCCCACTTTTAAACCTTGTGAAATGCCATTTTGCTCAGTTTTCATTTAAGTATTTTCTATACTGATACACTGCCTTGCTTAAACTGGTTCACAAACTTATGGGAAGTGTTGCTAGGGTGTGTAAGAAGATATTTCTGTATAACTTGTGCTTTCCCTCCCTTGTGAGAAATTGCTAGAGTGCCATTTGTGTTTGGTTTACATTGTGCCGTTTTGCTCAGTTTTCACTCTTGCTCAAACTTGTCTACAATTTAACTAGGGAGTTGTGTATACTTTCTTTGACCGAATTTAACTTGCTTTAAGAACTGTAATAGATGTGTTTAATTAGAAGTTTATAAAAATATATATATTCTTTTTACTACAGAGCTTTGGTCAGTGTTTCCTTGTTCCATAGTACTGAAGGCCTATTGTGTAAACCCTGAATACTGCTCATCTCCCTCTTGAGATAAGTCTGAATGCTCAGCCACAGCTACCAACTAAATCGTTGTGGTACAGACTGATACCAAAGGGGATTTATTGCTCTCACCTGTAGTCCTAATCTTCTGTAGTGCTCCCTAAGGGAACTGCACAGGATTCTTCCTACCACTTGGCATGCCTTCTTTTTCATGCTTCAGGTAGATAGTTAGCATGGGAGTGGCCGGCCAGGCTGTGGAGAGGCTACATAGCATCATTGCCTCCCCTGTGGTTCTTCTATGCCTCTCCCTGATATGTTTCCTAATATCTAGGTAGCGTGGTAACTTAGACAGATTAAAACAAGATGAATGAGGCTTTTTGTCTGGGCCAAGCAAAATGTGCACATAGGGCTAATCTTGGAGCTCCATTTATTGTATACTGCAGCAACTGGCAATATAGCCAGGTGCAACTTCATATAGAGCGTTCACGCGTATTCCGGGGGCACGACATCCCAGAATGCCTTGTAGCCAAGCAATTGCTTTTTACCCCAATATCTAGCAGGTCTATTTTATCACGAGTTTCTGCTTCTATCAAGGTATCGTAGGCGTTCTTTGTATTCTTTTTTCAGCTGGCATCCGTGTTAGGAAAGATTCTCTTTACTGCACCTTTCCTTCCATCTTAATGGAACCTCCAAACGTTTTGCTTTTATTTTTCAATCTGACCTGTACTTTTTGCAGTACAGTGAAGCCTTAAGCTTCACTGTACTGGCCTTTGCTCACATGTTATGGGGAAACTGATATGTCCATAAAGCTATCAGTACTGGAAAACCGTGCTTCCCTTAGTCTTGTGACTATGTTGCTACTTGTAGTTACTTTTGTATCACATGTGGTAACTTTTTATCATTGCACACAGCAGCTTACACTGCAGTGCAATGGGGTTCATTTTTGTTTTGCCCTAGACTAACACTCAAAGGATTGTTTGGTTATTCTGAGGTGCTTAAAAGATGGGCTGGTGGCAACAGTGATTTCCCCCACTTTTTGGGGAATTTCATTTTAGCTAAACCGTGTTTACCGCGTTTGGCTACTTACTGTGGCTACCGGTCAAACATGGCCGTGCCACAAGGTTTTTCGTCCATTCTTTTTGCATCTTCTTGTTTAGCATTCTTCCTGGCCTTAGAGGTCAGAAAGATCCTTATAAGGACTTCCAGTGCCTGGGAAAGCAGGAGCTTTTGGCGGGCTACTGGAGGGCTTTGTGTGTTTGCAGGCAAGATGTGGGCTGGGTCAGTCTAACCACAATCCACATCCTGGTTTCTGTATGTCTGAATGGTATGCATGAGTGTTCCCGCCAGTGGACCTGATTGGACCACTGTGGGGTGTGTGTGTGGGCTAGTTCTGCCATTGGCTAGTGGGAGTTTCGACTCCTACCTGGCTTTTAGGATAAGAAGAGGGCCCCTGCATGCAATTCTCAGAGATCCTGGAAAAAATTGAAGGAGCCAAGAATCCGTCCAGCTGAGAAGATCCGCAAAGAAACCTGTAACCTGTCTGTGGAGCCCTGTCTGTCTCTTGATCTCCAGTAGGCCTGCGAAGGTGCTACGACCCCTGGATTGGAGGGACCATCCATTCCCGAAGTCTACTCGGTGCCCAATGCAAAAACCACCTTCGGATTTGCCTGGGAATCGTCCTGTGGCTGACCAGCTTCGTTTCTGGGCTACCGGGTTATCTTAGTTGCCGTTCCGCCTGAAACTGCTCTGCAAAGACACCCTCTGCGAAATTTCCGCGTCCTAGCACCAAAGGGACCCGAGAAAGACCGGAAAGTCTGACCACAGCTACTGAGTCCTGCTGCATCGCTGTGCGCGGCGTGCACGGTCTGAAACCTGCTTTTCTGACCCACCTCCAGTCCCATTAAGGGCGCTGTATCATTTGTTTCTGCATTTCTTCATCAATAATCCTTGCACTAGCGAAAGATCCTAACCGGAGAATCACTCAAACCTGCAACCCGTGAAAATCGTGGACCGTGGAATTCGGTGGGAAAAGCAAGCCAGAACACCATTCCTTTGTTCTGGAAAGTCTTGGGAAGATTCGGAATGAGGGGGGTAAGTTATTGAGTTGTTAACATACCCTTGCACTCCCATTGTAAGTCAATGGACTTACAATACTCTTTATTTTAAACCTATTGGCTTTGCCAACACTTGCCTTGTCAAGACTTCTAACTGTTGGGGGTAATTTCGGACTCTGTCTATCTTGAACCCTGGCCCTAAGAATCCATCACTGGACCCCAGAGATCCTACCTACATTTTCTCCTGCCTCCTGAGTGCTGTATCTTTGTATACTGAACAATAGGGCACAAGGCCCCAGGCATGTTAGGGTTGGACAATATTAGTTAGGGGTTAATTCTCTGTGGACCTTTTCGTGTGTAATACTGGCCTATTCATTACCTTGCAGGAGTATTCTGATTTGTATTATGCACTTGAACCTGTGATTGTATATATGTATTTTAGTTTGATGGTATTGGTTGTTAAGTCTACATGCTTGTGTTCATTTTTTTGGCCATAATTAAATAACTGTATTTTTATACATCCTGTCTAAGGGTAATTTGTGACTCCCATTGTGCAACCTCATTGTGGACGCTTTACAATCTCACCCCTCTGAAGATCTTAGCCTAGACCACCTGTCACTGCTACCTTAAACTGGTTTGGCTACAGCTTCCCAGAGTTTCCCCTGTCACAATATAGGATGGCCTTCTATACATCTGTCCACCAGGCCAGAGTATAGGAAATCAGTCTTAACACTCTGTTCTAACAAGTCCTGTGCCAATACTCACTCAGCCTTATACTGCAAAGTTCCTTTGGCTGCAATGTTCCTGTGAAGTGCTTTACCCATGATTATTCTGAGATACAACCCTGATGGGAGTGCATGTCACTGAGTGGCCTGATCCATTGATTGCCCAGAATGTACCCATGCCCCTGTTTTAATTGCAGCTATGAGGGCATTCCAGACCTCCTAAACACAAGCTTCTTTCTTACTTCTGGTAGTTTTCTTTAGCCTCAGGTAACACACCCACCCCATCGAGTGACACACGTTTGGCTTGGTGGATCAGGCGGCCCTTGGCATGCCGGAAATCCCCATCGTACCAGGGCATCCTTCTCTGTGCATGATGGTTGACCTCCTTACGTGGTTTTGTAAAAAAGACGCCAGGGCTTCTGTGTAGGTTCACGTGGTCATCCACTGTCTCTGCATGGTTATCAGTGACTAGGGAGAAAAAACTTCCAGAGCTGGGAGGATGCTGCCATAGACCTGAAGAATCAAAGCATCAAAGTACAGCTTAACCCACTTAATGGTGTTATCTAACGTGGCCAATTATAAAAACTGCCACAATTGAGCGTTGCAATATTCTCTTGCTTAGCTCCAAGAAATGTGCAATATACTGTTATGCTCAACGAAAAGTGGTCAGTCTCTGTTCGTGAGAGCACAGCAAAGTCCCTTATCTGGACCCTTGCTTCAAGATTTACCAAGATGTAATCCATCAGGCTTGTGCCGTTACATGCTATTAAGTGGGAAGTCATCATTATGCTGCCCACCTGTTCTATTTTTTTAAATGTTCTCTTTGGTTGTGGGGATTTTAATTCTTCCACCCCCCATAGCTCATCCTCTTCCTCCTTAATCCCTGTCATATTAGATCCAAAGGCTAAAATTGGACGTCACAATCCCCCTCACTAAAAATCTGGCTGTTTAAGTGTTTCTCATTCTCCAGGTGTCTATCCCGTATTGCAAAAGATCGAAAAGCCCCATCCGTGCCTCTGCTGGATCTCTATTATACAAATTATACATCCACCATTTTTGCATGAAGCTCCAATAAATCTCTAAATCCATTCTCGAAAACTTGAATTGAAGAAAAAAGGGAAGCATTTACACAGGTTAAAATACCTCTGCTGGGTCTTCATGCCCTGTCTTGAATGGTAGGTATTGCAAAAATGGCATAACCCTGGAGGTGGGGTGGGTTGATAGCCAGGTCTCTTGCAAACAAATTACTCCAAACATACAGATGAATTACAAACAGGCCTCATCCGTTAAATGCTCAATCACCCCAGCTATGTTCCTGGGCCTGGATTTCCACCCAATGTAATGGGCTTCCTGTTGATCATCTCATCTTTTTCAGCTATCTGTAAATAATCTTCGGTGATGGGATGCAGATTTCATACGCCCAGTTGGCCCTCCAGCCCTTGTTGTCCTACACTCTACCCAATAAAGGGACCACCGGCTGGCAAACAATCTGGTCTCACGGCTGAGTTCCTCCCATGCCTCCATTCGGGCTACCTGATGACACCTGTGGATTTGCAACACCGGGGGACTTAGGCTTCTGGTCATTAAAATCCATTGGTAGCTCTATGTTAGGTAGAATCCTGTGCAGTGCCCTTAGGGACCACTACACACAATTAAGACTATATGTGGCAATACAAGTTTTACCTTTGGTACAAGCCTGTACTACTATGTTAAAGTGGTAGCAGTAGTGGAGCAGCCAGACTTATCTCAAGAGTATATGAGCAGTACCAAAGATTACACAAAGGGATCACAATTACTGTGACTCAAGCAAAACACTGACTCAAGATTTCAGGTAAAAAATATAAGTACATTTATTTTTAAACCATTTGTTATAAACACAACACTTCTATTAATTCAAAATCACACGTAAAATACACTACAACCAACCAATTCACTTTGGTACCCTCTAACTCAAGGTAAGTACCCTATGTTTTAACGGACCGGTGTTGTGAAACAAACAACGTTACCAGGAATACACTTGCGAACACTTTTTGAAACCAATGAGAGTAGACCACACCAATAATGACAGTTCGGTTTTAAAAAAGAAACGCGCATCCGTGGCAAGAAATGTTACCAGGGCAAAAACACACTTAGCACCTGAGTGAACCAGAGAGAGTTGGGGGCAAAAATCATAGGCAATACTTTTGTCAAGGCAGACAGAATCAGAGAACACTAGTTGACAGGAATTCAAGATTCAATAGGCCGGAGTCGAGTGGAACCTGGTTCCTGTTGTCACGGATCACACAGTCGGACAGTTCAAGATTCAACGTTGCCAGGAGTACTTAGATATTGTCAACAGAGGAAGCAAAAGTTATAAGGAGGGAAGACAAGGGCAAGCCTTGGAGGCGAAGAAAAGGGATTCACCCTAATTCCTCAAGCAGAACAAAGTACCTTATTCAATGAAGAAGCTGGTGCCACAGCAGTTGTTCCTGGTAGTTTCCTGCAGACCCACGGTTTCTGGAGCTTCGGTGCAAAGGAGGACGTCTGGAGGGGCCTGCATCACACAGGGATGAAGCCAGCAGTAGCGACGGTGAATAAAAGGTGCGCTCCTTATAAACAGGAGAGGCTCTTCAGATGGCTATCCGGACCACTATAGCATTGTGCAGAGATTTCGACCAAGAAGAGGATCCTCTGGCTGTGGGAGATAAGCTGGTTATCCCCACCAGGCTCAAGGGAAGAGGACTCCGGGCTGGAACTTCTCTGGTCGTCGAAGGGTAGATAGCTTGGGACTGCAGCAGGGCTTCACTGGGACGGGGTAGTTGAAGCAGCCATCTTCTTCTCCGCTTCTCTTCGGTTCCTTGTAGTTCCAGTGGCGACTCTGACTTCTAGCCCAAGAGACCTACCTTTTATGCGAAAAACTCCCATTCACACAGCCTGGCTGTCAATCACGCAGAAGGGGGGTTGTCCAGTCCGGACAACCACCTCAGCCAATCATGGCATAGTGCGACTTGGGTTTCCTAGGATACCCTGTGCATGGGGTGACTACACCCCTCCCTCACATTCAGCCCACCGAGACACCCAGGTGCCTGAAAGGAGGGCTACTTGGCAGAAGCCCACCAAAAGACAGTGAACAAAGGAGGCAAACCTGGTTTGCCGCGCAAAGTAAAACACAAGAAGAACTTCAACAAAAAGAAATGGTGAATAAACCCGACCAGAGCCAAAAGAAAAAGTATTTGGTCAAGCGGGTTTATGTTCGAGGCTAATAACAATACCACGTTTATATAATATAATCGCAGTAGAAAGTTAGGGTAGATACCACTGCCACCAGCCAAGTCTAAATGTTAAAAGAGCGAAACAATGCTCTAGGAGGTACAGATAAAAAGGGATATGGAGTAACTTTTTCCAGTACTCCATGTAAGATGGGGTGTACTGGATCTGTGGTTAAATGACTAAGTAAAGCTAATGGCAACTTTACCCTTTTCTGGGGGACAGTAGTCAGCCCCAGAAATGGAGTCGGTGGGAAGTCGAAAAGACAACCCTGGGTCACTGCACTGAAGGTGTTGTGTAACACACAAAAGAAGGGGGCTACTGAAGTGGTGTACTCCAGAGTCCACAATCACAAAAACAGATGGAATACACATGGCAAAACATGGGTATGAGTGGCAGAAAAGCTCACACTATTACCAAGTGGAAAAATTAACTCCAGAAATCCAGCAAAGCTGCTGGGGGACTCACTAGGTGAGGGAAATTAGCCATAAAATGAGAATTCTCCCTAACACTATGTGTTCAGTGCAGGCTTATCAGGCCTGTGGGAATATAATGGGATTGCCCAGGCGAGTTGTCATAGATCCTCTGTGGGCCCTCTGCCAGTGGCCCTTGAGATAGTGGGGGCTCTTATTTCAATTTCGAGACCCTCAGACGGTAGTGCCTGCTGCTCCATCACGAATATGCCTTCTGTCAGTTGTTCCCCACTAGCTGTACTTTCATGCTGCCCCTTTGGTTGCGTCTTGCTACACACGTACAAAATACTATGTCACCTTTGTATGACAGCAAACCGCCTCCTTGTGTCTCTCAACCACTGGATGACCTTATTGGTTAGGCACTCATTTGATTTATAAGGGGATTTTCTTAGCTTGGGTACATTAACTAGATAGAGACATTTCTTGGGAGCAGGCACAGCCACTGGCCTGGTGTCTGCCTCCCTTCAAGCCCTCTGTGTCTGATTCTGGCCCTTCTGTGGATGTTTTGATTGGTGCACAGACTCATTTGCTTCAATAACTTTAACCACACCGTCCATGGGGTCACTATTTATTTGGGATGAGCTTTATTATAAACAAAGCATTTCAAAGTCTCCCTAATGGTTTTACTAGGTGTAATGTCATCCCCCTCCTCCTCTATGAAGAACTTTACAATTGTCTTGATTGCTTCTAAGTTCAAAATACAACCCCCAAGTTTGACCCCCTGCTGTGCCAAACAACATGCAACTCTGTCACAGCTTTATCACTTGCTACTATCAAGTCCGCAAATCCACAGAATCCAGACAGAGTAACTCAAGCGTGGGTAAGAAACAGCTCACAGCGCCAAGAGTCCTGCTTGCCCCTCCCTGCAGCACTCTCGATTCAACTGAAGAGAAAACCCAGGTCACAAGTGTAAGTAAATATAGTGAGAGTGACGCGAGCAAAATAGTCAGCAGCAAAACGCACAGACACAAGCACAGGGAATAAGGGGTAGAGCAGTATTAACAGCCAGCCAAACGGCAGGTGTTCAACAAGGAGGCAACTGAGGAGCAGTGAAGGAACAGCAGGAATAGTCCGCTGTTAGCCCCGCTTTGCTCTGTCACAGGACTGTATGTTTGTTGAATGTCGCAGTAGCTAATCAAATCCATTTGCAGCCATACATGTGCTTCATGTATACTTCCATACAATGGCGTAGAGGCAGCCACCTTGTGGTAGCCCTCAAGAACCCAGGACACTTTCATAGTAAAAAGAGGTGTTTTTTGGGACACCTAACACAAACAGGGTAGGGGTGAGTGTGCGGAGCTGGGTGGTGTGGGGGGGCAGTACTCACTGTTCAGTTCCTTTCCCCATGCAGTTGGTTCCACTGCACAGCATGTGATGGGGGTATTAATACCCCCTGACAGCTGGAGCTCCCATGAGGCTGCCCTCAGCCATGGTATTATGCTCAGCTTTAGCAGGGATATGCTGGTGAGGCAGACTTGTGTAGGAGGGATGATTTCCCTCACGCAGGAGGGGCGCCGAGGCCCATCTGTCATCTGGTGCCTCATCTGACTCCTACTTTTTCCAAGCATTGCGCACTTCTCGCGCTCAGTCTCGCGAGATCTCGCTAACCCAAGATCTCGTGTGATGAGTCTTCACACACCTCCTTTCGTAGGAAAGGCTTGTTCCTAGTCCATGACGAAGTCTATGAATCTGGTTAGCTTCCTTCTTTCCTGTTGGGGCCGGTTCTGATCAGTGGCTGCTTTGGGGGATTGGGTGGTTATGCGGGATGTGTATCATGGAGTTTGTTTTGCTGAGGTTGCTTCCCGGGGTGGTTCTCTAGACTGGGGTGTGGAGCTCATTTGTACATGTTCATTTTGGTTTTCTTCTTCCCTGACCACCATCTTTTGTTGTTGGGGGCTGTTGTTTAACTCCCATGGGTCATGGCCATCTACTTCTCCCACGGAGGGGCGGGTTGTGGACGCCATTTTCTTGTACACAGCCACCCTTTCCAGGTTCCAACTTCTCCTGTCACTGTTCTAGACATGGTTGGTACCTTTCCGTGTGACTTCTATGCCCTTGCTGAATTCGGAGCCGATTGCAGTGTCTTTGTGGTGCAAGTACATCTTCACCAAGTCCCCTACATTGACCGCCATGCAATATGTTGCTCTGCGTTGGTCGCCCTGAGATTTCATGATTTCCTTGCTCTTTTGTAATCTGAACACTCATGTCGATGTCATCGTCCTCTCTGACATTGTGTCGCCACAGTGGAACCAGTATGGATGCGGCCCTTGTCCCTCTCAACATCTGAAACAGAGATACTACTGTGATGGCATTTGACGTTAAACGATCACTGGCACAGCCTCTTTGACATTTTTGCAGGAATTCATGCCTAATGCGCATCCCAATTGTAAGGCTCCTTTAATGAATTGGCTTGCCCTTTGTACCAGCCCATTTCCCTGTGGGTGGAACAGGCTTGGTCCCAATTTCCAGATATTGGCCCTCATTACAACCTTGGCGGAGGACCATGGTGCTAAGGTTGCAATTCCGCCATGGTGGATGGCGGAATTACCGCCTCATTCCAAGGTGAGTGGGGCGGTAATTCCCCATTCACCAATGGCCCCTTGCCCATTCCCATGTTTGCCCCATAGGGCATAATGGGAATGGGGAAAGGCGATAATTACGGCACCGTAAATTACGGTGCCGTAATTATCGCCAAGTTCCCTTTGCGGCATGGCTTTTAACGCCTGCAAAAAGCAGGCGTTAAACAGCCATCCCGCAAAGGGAACCTTGTAATAAGGCGTTAAGGGTAGGTGCCATTTACGGCGCCGTAAACCCCTTAACGCCTGAGTCAGAATGAGGCCCATTGTGCTTCTTGAGAAAGCTTTTGATCTCTCTGGAAACTAGTTGCACTCAATTGCCCGTCACAATTTGTTTGGGGAGTCCTTCTCTTTGAAAGATGGAGCTGAGTACTTCTATGACTGTGCCCGTAGTGATGTCCAGCACAAATTCAATTTCGACCCACTTGGAGCGATAGTCTACCATGACTACCTTGTACATGTTTGTCGCTCGAAATGCAGTCAAATGGGCCAATACATTCTGGCTGAAATCTGGTACTTCGCTCCGTCTCCTCCTTTTTCCACACGTTGCGTGTTTATCCTGCAAAGTCTCACTAATCCGAGATCTTGTGTGATGAGTCCTCACATGCTGGACTGTGGGGGGCTGTCCCATGTATGGGGAGCGACGCTCAGCACTTTGGCTTCAGAAAGAAATAATGTCTTTCTGAAGGCAGAGTGTGAGCAGTATTTGTATTTCCAGGTGGCATGATGGAGGCAGTCCTGCTCCACCAGGCATGTCACGAACTGGAAAACTCTCACTGCTTCCTGGTTCATGCCTATGCGCGGTGCACGGGAGCCAGAAGCCTGCATGAGGAGAAGAATCGAGTCTCTCATTGCTGGACCAGCCATGATCCAATTAAGAAAAAAAAACATTTTTGTAAATGTGTTTGTGCATGTATCTGAGGTTGCTGCATGTTTTTGTATAAATGTGTGCATTCAGGCAAGGGTGTGTTTGTGTAAGTGCATGTGTGAATGAGAGTTAGGTGTATGTGTGTGTTGGGTCATTGAACTGGGCTTCCCCTTTGAAACAAAGAGTCAATATTTGTGAGCCAGTACACTTATAGGCAGGCCAGAGGGACATGTGTTGGGGCAGATGAAACACTGCCTGCCCTCTGCAATTTTTCTATCTCTCTGTCCTCTTCACAGAAGGGATCAGTTCACAAAACGATTTCATGAAACCTATATGGGAGGGTCGCTTTAAAAACAAAAAATACTAACACCAAGAAGGAATTTAAGGGAAAGCAGCTGTGGTCTATTTTTCGTTTGGTGGCTTTTAATAAAATCATCTTGTTACATTACATTTTTTTAGTTTTATGGCAAGCCATGCATTGGTAGAGGATGCAAGAGCACATCCCATTTATAATATGACTTATAATATGACCGAAATCACACGGCTGAACTGCAGAAAACATTCCTGTGCCCTTACCTGATTGTTTTGATCTTAAGGGGTTGAAGGCACAGTGTAGGGCCTTAGCAACATTGAAAAAGGTATATAACCTTATTGCTGTCTGTGAGTGTTTGTTTATGAGTGTGAGTGAAGGTGGGAAATCAGTGTGAATGTTGTGGGTCCAAAATGACTGAGAGAGATAAGCTGTATGAGTGAGTGACTGGTGAGTGAATTAGTATGAATAGGTGCATGCGAGCCTGGAGGCCGGCAGCGTCCATTGGAGCCAATTGATGTTTTCTTACATTACTGTGACATGTTCTACTGGCATTTATGGGCAAAGCCAATTTGATCAGTGTTAGGAGGATGTATATAGCACAATAGGACAGGCAGCTTGGACATTTTTATTCTGTGGCGTGGCATATTCCACTTCCATTAAGGGCAAGGTCATTGTGAAGTGTGTTCTTACATTGGGAGGGGAGGACATTGGTGCAGCCAGAAAGGACCAGTTAGGTTATTGTGGCATTGCATTGTTCCGTTGTTAATGGGAAAGCCACCATGATGTGTGTTCTAACATGATGTGGGAACGGTCATTTGTGCAGCCAGCTAGGAAATGTGTCCTTACTGTGGCATTGCATGTTTTACTGCTGTTAAGTCCAGATAATGTGTGTTCTTAAATGGTGGCGGGGCAGTATTTCTGGTGATAGCAAGCAGATGTTGGGCCTCATGGCGTCCCTGCTGGTCTGGAAAGAACGGTGGTGGTAAAACCGCTGCCACCGTTCTTTCTGGACCGGCTAATTGAAAGTCGTGCAGGTGGGAGGTGTCACTCCCGCCAGGTCTGACCTGGCGGGTTTAACACCACCCGCCTGCAGGCGGACATGGAAACACCAGCTCTGTAATAGACGGAACCGGTGTTTCCATGGTCCCCATCCCGATGGAGTCCCATGGGACTCCATGGGAATGGGGACTTATACAATTCCGCAACCGGAATAACCGGGTCACTGGGGTCGTAATGCCCTGACAATTCCGGGAGTCACGGAGGCGGAATGGTAATACGAGTCTGGCGGTAACCTGCCGGTTTTTCTGGCTCGGTTACCACCGAACTCGTAATGAGGCCCGTTGTCTTACTGACGTATGGATTTTTTAACAGGCATTAATGGCAGCAAATTCAACATTAGTGTCATCACATGGGTGGAGCAGCATTTGTGTAGCCAAACAAATACATTTTTCCTTACTGTGGCATTGTATGTTTTACTGACCTTCTGAGCAAAGTAAACATGATGATTGTTCTCACATGGTGGTATGGGAAGCCAGACATATAATGTGTTCTTCCTGTGGCATGGGACATTTTTCAAAGACAATTGGGGTAATTCATAGAATTCAGCGCAGAAGTAGCGTACGCGGACGGCGCAGAGAGGGAGCAGGCGCCAACGTGCGCCAGCCGTGTGCGCTAAACAGAATTCTGGTGCACTGCGTATTCATGGATTTCCGAAGCCACTTGGAGCCGTGGTTCAGCGAACATCCCGCAGCGCCAGTTACGCCCACAAGAACGGCCCTTGCGCAAGGAAAAGCCATAGAAATCCCAAATATGGCGTAAAGGGCCATGCTAACCCTAGACCAGTTTACAGGCCCCCTACACTGTAATCCTGTGAAAAACTATGCGTACCCCGCTCGCGGTAGACAAAACATGTGAAAATGTACTTGCGCACCGCCTTGAATACGCATATCCCACTCGCGGCAGCCAAACGCGTGAAAATCAACTTGTGCACCCCCCCTTGAATATGCATACTCCGCCTGCGCCAGGCAAATTGCGTGGAAAAAGTCCCACTGTGGTGTGGGCTGCCTGCGGGTCATGGTCAGGGGTGTTGGGCTGCCTCCGAGTCATGTTCATGGTGGATGGGCTGCCTGTGGGGCATGGCCAGGGGTGTAGGGTGGTCTCCTGTGGTGTGGGCTGCCTGCAGTGCATGGTCAGGGGTGATGGGCTGGCTGCGTGGCATAGTCAGGGCTGTAGGGGGGACCCCTGTGGTGTGGGCTGCCTGCAGGGCATGGTCAGGGGTGATGGGCTGGCTGTGGGGCATGGTCAGGGGTGTAGGGGGGGCCCATGTGGTGTGGGCTGCCTGCGGGTCATGGTCAGGGGTGATGGGCTGCCTGCAGGGCATGGTCAGGGGTGATGTGCTGCCTGTGAGGCATGGTCAGGGGTGTAGTGGGGGGGCCTATGGTGTAGGCTGCCTGCAGAGGGTGAATGTGGGTCCTCACCACACTGGTGTGCGAATCTGGGGGTAAACGAGTGAGCTGTCCACACAATTTCGCTGGCAGAGTGTGGTACGTGTATTCCAGGGTATGAGAGTGAGCTATACACGCGATTTCGCTGGGGTGAGCGGGGTACGTGTATTCCGGGGTGCGCAAGTGAGCTTTTCATGCGATGTCGCTGGCAGGAGCTGGGTACGTGTATTCCGATGTATGCGAGTGAGCTGCACACGCGATTTCGCTGGGGCGATTAGGGTATGTGTATTCCGGGGTGCGCGAGTGAGCTTTTCACGCGATGTCGCTGGTGGGAGTGGGGTATGTGTATTCCGGGGTACGCGAGTGAGCATTACATGTGATTTTGCTGACACGAGCGGGGTCCTTGTATTCCGGGGTGCATGAGTGGGCTTTTCATGCGATGTCGCTGGCGGGAGCGGGGTACATGTATTTTGGGGTACGCAAGTGAACATTACATGCAATTTCGCTGACGCAAGCTGGGTATGTGTATTCCGGGGTGCTCGAGTGACCTTTTCATGCAATGTCGGTGGTGAGACCGGGGTACGTGTATTCCGGGGTAGGTTAGTGAGCTTTACATACGAATTGGCAGTGTGGGCCCTCCTGGGTGTGCCCTCCCCCTCCCCATGCCCCACAGGCAGCCCACACCACAGCCCCCCTACACACCTGGTCATGCCCCACAGGCAGCCCATCCACCCTGACCATGCCCTGCAGGCAGCCCACACCTCAGGGGACCAACCTTCACCCCTGGTCATGCCCCGCAGGCAGCCCACCCACCCTAACCATTCCCTGCAGGCAGCCCACACCACAGGGGACCACCCTACACCCCTGGCCATGGCCCGCAGGCATCCCACACCACAGGGGACCACCCTACACCCCTTGGCATGCCCTGCAGGGAGCCCATCCACCATGCCAATGCCCTGCAGGCAGCCCACACCACAGGGGACCACCCTACACCCCTGGGCATGCCCCGCAGGCAGCACATCCACCCTGACCATGCCCTGAAGGCAGCCAACATGGCACCATGCACTTGTGAACCCCAACACAAGTCCCCCCCACCAGTGATGGGCACCTGCCAGACATGTCACCCCCACCAGTGATGGGCACCTGCCAGGAGGCCCCGACATATGTCCCTCCAGCCCACCCCCATTGACGGCAACCTGTCAGCAGGCCCTGACTCATGTCCCCCCCACCAGTGATGGGCACCTGCCAGCAGGACCCCAAAACATGTCCCCCCCACCAGTGACAGGCACCTGCCAGCAGGACCCCAAAACATGTCCCCCCCAAACACCACGTCATAACAATATAGACCCATGGCCCTAATGCCAACTCAAATCCCACCCCCAACCCCAAGTACAAACACTCAACCATCTACTGAACCACTCCCTAGTAAATTACCCATGCCATGAGAGTCAGAAAAGAACCAGCATGCCCATGAATAAATGTCCTACAGAGCCACACAGTGGCAACACATGACTGAGCCAATGCTCATAGAGACATGCATGAAACCAATGAGAGTAGACCACACCAATAATGACAATTTGTGAAATGTATTAAAAAGAAAACAAAACAACAAAATGAAAACCACACATGCAAATGAAGAAATTATGAATGCAATATCAAAAAGAAAGTAAAATCCAAGGAAAAATTTAAATCCAAAACATGAAAAATCAAAAGTGGTCCATCGCCAAAGTCCATAGAAATAAATCCAAAATTGAAAACCATAAAAAACTATTACTCCATGGGATGACGTAAAAAAGAAAGTATGTACATATCCGGAACTATACACAATGTAAGTGACAATGTAAATATCACAAAAATAAAGGAAACCTATCAAAAATGCTATCAAAAACAGAACTATATACAAAAAGGAGAAGCATAGTCCGTGGACTCTAAATCATAAATTTAAAGAAAGGAAACCTATGCCTAAATAAATATGTACAAAGGCGGCGGGGTAGTCCGACGGCTCACGCACTGATGTTCCGGGCCACAGCATCATCGAACTCCATGTCGATGTTCTGGAGGCGGGACTGTTCCCTGGCCTCAAGGTCTCTCAGGGATGCAGCCATGGCATCCACCAACTCCCTGCAAGTTGCCTCGAGGCACTCAGCCCACCTCAAAGACCGGTTCATGGAGTTCTCTGCCATGGCCATCCTGAGCCGTGCCCTCTCCGCCCACCGCCGCTCCACATCTATCTGCTGTCCCAACCGCTGCCACACAGAAGACACTCCCAGTCCTGGGTCCTCCTGCCCCTCGGCCGATCCCTGCCCCGGGATGTTGATGACCCCGAGCAATGATGCCTCCCAAGCTGAGCCTGCTGCTGCCTCCAATGCATCTGCCTCTGGCCCCACAACGGCATCCAGGCTGATGGATTGCCCCAGCGCCGTCATGTACATGCCCTGCTTGTTGATGCCTGCATGTCCTCCATTTGCTGGGGTCCATTTGGTAGGGTGGCACGCCTGCTGGACCTCCGACTCCTGACTGTGGCAGGGATGTTTCCTCTACCAGCCTGGCCGCTTGCTCAGGGGCAGCTCTACAGGCGGCCCAGGTGATACTTGGGCAGGAAGATGGCACGGAGGACGACTGGTGCATAGGGGGTTCAGTTGAGGAGGGTGCCGCAAAAAGATCCTGCACATGGAGGAACCCAGTGCCGGCGACTTGTCCAAGTAGGTCAACGCGCCCATACAGGAATTCAAAATGACATGCATTGTCCTGACGAGAACCCTGCATGTCATCCCGAATTCCACATGCGCGCAACGCCAACCCAGCTAGGAAAGGCTCAACCCGGTCACGGATTGCCACGTCCGCAGGGAGAGGAAGGCCAGTTGTTGTTCACGCATCCCCTCCCTGAAAACGGGTCTGGACAAAGGCATCCCTGCTGGTGCGGGATCATGCATTCACTGGATTTGGGACAGTATTACACACAGGTGGCCTGTATTACTCAGTGGTGGCCTGTGCTGCCTCCTGTCCCTGCCCCTGGACTGCACCACTAGCACCAGTGGCATCCCCCCTTCCAGGCCCTATTTGTGGGGCTGTCATGGCCTCCTCCTCAACCAAACCCCCCACCAACCTGGATGACTCTGTGCCGTCTTCCTCCATAGGCCCCTGTGGGTGCTCAGCTGCCCCTTCTGCTGCCAAGGAGTCCACCTCCAACCTTCGCCACTTGGACCTTCCCTCGTCAGCTGCGGCTATGGATGCGGCACAAGACTCCTCACTCCCGGAAGATATGATTACCTCGGAGGGGAGCTGGGCCTTGCATATCCAGCTGGCGGTGGCATCCCTGTTGCTGTGCTCCACAGCACTGTCTCCGCCCTCTTCATCAGTCGACGCTGCAGACAGGGAGAGATAGAACACAGGCATCAGGGTACTGTACAATGGTCTGATACACATGATAGTCACAAACTTCACAGATGGCATCACACTCCCCAACAGTCATATCATTTGAACCCACACACATGCACAAATTAACAGGAATCGTGCAGCAGGCATCAGCATCCATACACACACAACTGCATGAACATCCAAAGGTTGGCATGACATCACAAGCAACATGGGGAGTGCCGAACACATGCACACGCCACCAGACAGGTATGCATCTCTACATCTCCACCACCTGTCACAGTGCAATCATCGGCAACTATGTCACATCTGCCAATCGGGTACCTACATGTCTCTGTCACATGCATCCATGGCGTCTCACAATCTCACACCACCCCAAACAGAAACACACACATGTACACTGTGCACGTACATGAAGGCATGATGAGCATCCATGTGTTACACCCCAAACATGGCTGAGTACATTCACAGGCATGCAAACATGTGTGCATCTTCACATGCAGTTGTGCATCATGCTTTGGAACACATACACCACTGATGTGCATGACACATGACTGGACTCACATGCAGCACAGTCATGTCCCTGCACATACACATCCATACATGGGCCATGCCAGACATATGTCCAAGCTGCACACTCCTGGCACACCTCAAAATGCACTGGGTCCAATGAGTATGAATGCACACTTACCGCTCGACTCCAGACGGGTCTGCCTCTCGAGGACCTGTAAGTGAAGCACTGGGCGAATATGTTCCAGGACCCTCATCTGGTCGGTGGTAAGCAGGACCCGGTGCCCCACTGCATCCGCTGCGTCCAAGAGGCACCGGGCCTTCCTGAGGGCCCTGGACCTGAAGTCCTCCCAGCGCTTATGGACTTGTTTCAGGTCGCGGGTTGCCACCCCCTCCACGTTGATCGCACCCACGGTGTCCAACCAGATCCTCTCTGGTCCATCCTGTCGGCGCATGGTCATCAGAAGAGGCCATCATAATGCACCAGGACTTACTCCACCAGGATACCAACTTCTCCTCCAGTGAAGCTGGCAGCCCTCTGCCTCTCTGTCGGGGGGTCGCCACTGGCCCCAGATGGAGTTTGGCCTGACATGACAATCCCTGTGGCAGGTGTGGGTGGGCAACTGGGTCCTGGTGCTGGGGTGTGGAGCGATGGAACAGCAGTCAGAGTCTTCTGTTCCAGCAGGGGTGGTTGCAGCAACTGGACCCCTGCAGATGGGTGATGTGCACGCACCAAATAGCAGGGCAAGTGGCCAGCTGGCAGGCAGCAGCAGATGGCTTGTGGGAGGCTGCTCAGGGATCTGGGGGGCAGGAAAGTGGCCTTCTGGGCAGGAGCATGGTCTTCCATGTGTTGTCGTGTGGCCAGCTTGATGCAGAGTGAATCCGCATGTGAAAATCAGCATGTTTGCGTGAAAATCGAGGAAAGGCCCTTAGCACATAAGTGTGTAAGTGACGTGACACGTGTAGGCGTTGCTGTGCGCAGGAGTTAAAGGTCTGCGTAGTAAGCCATTTTTTTGTACATGCTTTTTGTGGAGAGCGAGCGCGTGATTCTTGTACTTCTTGTTGGTTTATACACGATTACTTCACAACGGTTGCAGTGCGTACTCCTTGTTTACTGAGGCAGAGCTCAATTCTTCTTTTATTGGGGTGTTGCCAACGTGCACACACATGTCTTTTTTCCGTTAATTTTCCAGGCAGACGGTGAGTCGCACACATATTTTTCCACTCTGGTTGCCTCTGTGTGTCGCGTACACATTCAGAGGTCATTGTAGCCTGCATGTACCACGTGTACGCATGTTCTGTGTTTCTGGGTGCCACAGCGTACTACGGGTCCTTCATTCCATGCACGAGGGCTACTGAGGGGTCGCATGCACGTTTGTTTTTGTTTTTTTGGGTGCCCGAGAATTGCGTGACCTGTCATTTTTCCGCAGGGGTCGCAGACAGCCTTGCAAGAGCACAGGGTACCTATTCCATCTAGTACCGTGCCCCCTTCACCGCAATTGCCCAGGACAATTGTTTTCTGCACCTCCCATTCACACAAGTACATCAGCGCCATGGTTGGCTTGGCGACCAAGTGCTAAGGGAGGCAAAGGTGGCCGACCTCCAAGAGGTGTCTGTGGTAGTGGTCGTGGCCAGGATGAGCAAGTTGGCCAGGGTGGCCAAGGTGGCAGTGGTGGCCAACGTGGGCAGGGTGACCCAAGAGGGCAGTGTGTCCAGGACCATTCAGGGACACCTATTCCACCCCCCCAGTGGGTCAGGGAGAGGTAGCTGACACCATCCCAGCTCAGGCCCTGTTAGCCCAGCCTGGATTGGTCACTGAACAGGCACGGGATGACTCACAGGCCGACTTCTGTGTCACGAAGTCCAAGCCACGTGTGGCAGTGAAAGTTGCTGTCACAGGCCACGTGAATCTGGGGTAGCAATGTCATCTGCCCCGAGTAGCCAGGGTGAGGAGGCTTCAGAGGCAGCTGCAGCTCACTCCACCATGGCTCTGAGTCACCCAGCCTCAGTTGGTCCCGGACCCTCACACCAAGGCAGTTGTGTCACTTGCTCCTGGCAACAGCACCCAGCAGCCAATGCCTGCAGTGCGACCTTTGTTCATCGTGCCATTGCCTGCTTCCAGTGGCCAGTCCACATGTGCTTCAGCCCCTACAGACCAGAGTGGCGTAAGCCACTCAGGGCCCGCACCACCTCTCAAGAGGTAGAAGCATGCTCTTGTGGAACCGGCTGGGACCCCAGACACGGCTCACTCCCCCGCAGAGTTTCAATGATGTCGAACTAGACACACCTGTGTGCTATGTGTCGGAACATGGCGCGACATGCTGGTGATGGCAGGGTGCAAGACTACGACTGCTAAGCGTAGGGCCAACTGGCAGTGCATCCCAGACCACATTAGTTCCCTTGGATTTGTGAAGCGCACAGCTGATGATTGCTCAAAATGTTGGAATGACCTCAAACGGCGGGCAAAAAACAAGCTGGCTTCCAATTACGCCTCTACTCTGGTGACTGGCAGTGGGTCACCACCAGAGGAAGATGAACTCACAGAAAATGAGGCAATCACTGGAGGGTTCATCAGAGAGGATCAGATTCAAGGCGTGGGAGACCTACCAGATCTTGAGACAATGTCCGCTGAGTGACTATGCGTGTGTGTCCAGACCATGTGTATGTTGCTTGGGTGATGTGTTGTGATTGAGTGCCAGGTCAGGCTGTGTAGTCTTAACTGCTAGATGTGACCCATGTAGTGCCACCAAGCCATCTCCCGCCCTTGGGTTTGGGGTTCACTGTATCCCTACTGACCGCTGCAAACACTTTGCACATGATGACTGCACTTGCTCTTAAACTGCCATCATGACACGACATTGTTAATACAGTTTTTTCTCTTTATTCAGCCTGATTGATGGAATCATTTGCATAACGCATATTTGTGTGCCATTCTGCCCCAAAATCACCACACTTCAGGCAGGGATTTTCCCCCCACAAAGGACCACACATGTGCACTTTTTACGCACATGATTTCATCAATCAGGCTGATTGACTGCTGTGCACCTACACATGCACTGCACCCGATGATTTCTGAGCCCTGTTTGAATGTTCAACATGACAACTGACTTGTGTCATGTTCAAGTGACCTACCATTGATGTATCCATGTGCCTCCCATCACTGTATTTGAACACACTGGTGTTGTTGCAGCGTGTGACACATGTGTGTTTTGTCCCACTCTTTTGCATGTTCTGTTTGATGATATTCGTTTGACATGGATGGGGGGCAGTAGAGTTTAACTCCCATCTGGGTGTCCTTGTCAGTTCTGGGATGGCTATGCTACATGCGATCTGTGTGCTGGCATGCGTCATGTTTGTGGATGGTCCATGCCACTCATAGGCTAATGTGTGATGCAGGTGCTATGCACCATGCAGCACATGTGTTGCTTTTCCATTTTGGAGTCATCAGTGTCTGCTTTCAGGGTCCCCTTCCACTTCATTGCCACTGCATGCATGGCTGAGTTTGTGTCATGTGTGACATGTCTGATTAGTGTATTGGATGTGTACATTGTGATGCCTATGTGTGTTGGGTATGCTGTTCATGTGTGTCTTTATTACTTTTCTTTTCATTTTGTGCAGGTGATTTGGCACTAGATGCTGTGGAGGAGGAGGAGATGGCACAAGGGCAGGAGTACTCAGAGCCCCAACCAAGCACCACTGGAGGACATGGGGTGGTGGTGCACGAAAATCCATTGGTCCTACAGAGCATCCTGTCCATGGGTGTCTCTGGGTACACCTCCGATGATCTTTATGCCTCAGGTGCTGAATCAGACATTGAGACAAATATTCCATCACAGGTGAGTGTTTCTGGCAGGGATGCTGTTCTGTCCAACGCACCTGCACTGGGGTAGACCCTTCAATGGCCCATTCAGTGTTGGAATGTCCGCCTGTGGCGGTTACGGATGCAGGGTCACACTCCCCAATATTTACTCCTGTTCCTGGGGCAGCAGATAAAAGGAGGTATGCAGTCCTGCAGCCTCAGGCAGTGCTAGCACAGCAAGGTGCACTTCACCTTGGGGCCAACGGGTGTTGTGTCCGGCAACGCGGTGGCCATGCAATTGCAGCAAAACAGGGGGCATCATGTGAGATGATCGCTCAGGCTGTGGATAGGGTGGCCACTTCCATTCTCCCACCCAAAAGGCTGGTGGAGCTCCAGCAGCAGGCAACGTGGTCCACATGCCACTCACACAGGCAGGACATGTTGGCCGCCAACAGGGACTGACCGGCTGAACTGGAGGCTCTGCGCACAGCCATATCTGCAGAGGCACGGGCACACAGGGATGCCCTGAGGGAAGAAAACAGCTCCCTCAGAGGTACTCTGGGTGTACTTGAGGTGTCCCAGAGTACACGGTCAGAACAGCAGCTGGAGCAGCTTACACGCACAATCTCAGCTGAGCTCCAGGCAACCCGTGAGGAGATCCATTCATCACGTGAGGCTTTGCAGGCAGAAGTCTGTGCTCCCAGTGAGGTGCTGCATGGGGACCTCCGGACCATCATGCTGCAGAACCAAACCTTTCAAACCTGCATGCTTGCTGCCATGGAGGAGCATGCCAGGGCTTTGCGTGGTCTTCCTCCCATACTACGCACACCTTCTATTGAAGCACCAGAGGGTGACGACAGCGACAGCATTACTCTCACTATCGGTTAGCCGTGCAAGCTATGAGCCCATGGAGGGTATTTTTTTTTCTCAACATCCACGCATGTGGATGTTGGGGTGCACCCTGCACCTCCTCCATCCTGGGTAACTGCATGGCCTATGAGACGCCCCCAGCTATAGCACTTGTCCGCTGAAATGACCCAGTGGCCAAGAAATGCAGTACATTGAGCACATTTTCCAAGGGGCTCAGTGCTTGGGAGCACAGGGTGGGTGATGTGAGGTTATCCTCCCACTCAGCAAACAGGTCTAGGATGATATGAGATGGAAACCTCTACCTGCCATAGACCTGGCCATCAGGCATCCCAAAAAGGCTGGTCCTGGGTAACAAAAAGGAGGAGCCTGGCTATCCTCCTCCTGCTGCGGTGTCCCACGACCACTGCTGCGAGGAACAGTTTATTCATCGTAGCTTATGAGCTTGTTTGTTGTTTGCATGCACTTTTATGCTGCGCAGGGCCACTTACACCAGCTTCTGCCTGGCGTACGCGTCTTTTGTGGCGCGCAGGTTTCCCCTGTTAGATTCCATGAATACGTGTTGTTAGTGCACGTGTGAGCGTTGCGAGGATTTAGCAGCGGTACTTCCCCCGTAATGCCCACATTTTCATGTGTTGTTCCCCATTCCACGTGTTCCACCCCCTTTTTAGGTGTGTGCGCTGCCCTGTGTGTGCCTTCACTGGCTGTCTCGCGCACAACCTTCAGGATATCACAATGATGTGTGCACCACACGTGGATTCAGCGCAGATCTCAGGTAAGCCACGCGCCGCGCCTTCCATGAATCAACAAAAGGCTGTGTGCGCGGCTTTTGCACGTGTGCACTGCTATTTTCACACTTGTGCTCCCGTTTTCAGTGCACATTAATTCCATGAATTACCCTGAATAAGGGCAACACCAACAAGATTATGTTCATGAAGGGGATACTCTCATATATTGGCACAGTCAGCATGTTTTCTTATGGTATCATTGCTATGTATAATATTAATTGCCATGCGCAGAAATGGCTAGTACATTTGGGTGCCACGGCCATGCACAACCCCCTTGTTCCTACACTATGTGAATGATTTAAGGTTTGATTAAAACACATATTTACATCTTTCACCTAGTGCAGTGAGCAGCATCTCACTGCAACAGCATGATCACTTCGATTCACTTTGCACAATGTTCTGATCAATCTTCTACTTTCCCTTCAACCACTTCTTTGTGGGATACCTTACAGAGACCTTCGATTGAGCACATTCACGGTACCGGACCACACTGTCAATGGCATTGTATCTTTCCTTCTCAAGTTCAAACATACATCTGCCGTTCAGCTTTACTCGCGTCTTTCATCAGATGCATTTAACAATGTGTGTTCCAGCGCTCGTTATACAATGTTGCTGCTTGCAACCTTGACTTCAACACAGACCTGTCTTGCATCGGTCTCCCCAACTCACCAGCTGTGTTGATCTCTCTGGTGCTTCTTTGTTCTTGAAGCCAAGAACGATACCACGATGGCCTCTTCTCCTCCCCACCTTCCTTGGTTACAAGGGAAGGCCAGGGGTGTCTCTGACACACAATTCAGGATACTTCAGTCTGGTTTCCTGGCCTTACACTTTCTGACCGGAAGGTTTCTTGAAAGTAATGGTTTTTTACCAAAAAGGTCAAGGCTATTTCTCTCTTTGCACATACTTCTTGGTTTGTCGTCTTTCTCCCCTTGTTAAGCTGCCGACTCGAAACTGCTGTTTCTTTGTGTGCTTTGCCTCACTCAGAGCACGCTCTCATGCTCCGCCTTTTATCCGTGTGAAGAAGTTTAATGGAAGTCAGGTGTGAGTGATTGTCAGTAATTGCCTGACTTCGCCTGACCGTACTAGCGGGACATGTCAGGTACACTGCTCGGGTGTGATTCTGTTTTCTCCCAGAGCGGGCTGTCCATGTGTAAGTGTTTGTGAAGGGAAAGGGGGGGTTGAGTTCCCATGTATCCTACCTGGTAGGATGTGGTAAAGGTGTTACAGGGGAAGGGATACTGCATCTCATCATCCAGTGTCCCACACCCACTCCCCGAAGTCCCCTCACCTAGGTGATCCTCCCGCATGGGTCCACCCCCAGGAACTGAATCCAAAATCGATGACTGTGTCCTGGCCACCTGGATGATATATCCCCAGGGACTAGCAGGTGAGACACCTTATGTTTCTCACAGTTCTCATAAGTTTTATAGAACTTGATTTCCATCACATGGATGAGGCCTGAGTTGCTGATCATTTCCAAGCCGCAGTTTCTGTGGGGACAAGCTCGGCCTTTGTCTACTCCACAGGTGGCATTGGAGTGATTATTTCAACTTGGACATACAGGGAGATATAATCCTGTTCTAAAGGATGTGCGTCTTCCTGCATAGCCGAGATCCCTCTGACCTAATGACACAAGTTTAGAACTACACCTGATATGCCAGGATCGTCAATCTGTGTACGTATGTCCAATATGATTCAGAGAGTGGATTCTGTTTTCTACATTTGTCTGCATCTGTTTTGTGGTGCACAGTTGATTATGCTGGTCTATGTATGTTCCCCGAATCATTGGTGGATGAAGCTCTCCAGGATTATTTCTGAGAAGTGCGATTAGGAGAGCAGACTTTTTCTCACAAGGGGAAAAGGGTTTGCTGTGGTTTTCTTTAGCCAAAGTCTTAGTGTGAGCACGTTTGTTGATTATGAGGTGGGTTCTAGTGGTAGTGATGAATTGAGGAGTGATTGGAAGAGGGGCATTGACTAGATGTTTGGAGTTCACAGATTTTCAGGTCATCCTGCTAAATTGCTTGTGTTGACTGTCTTGAAAAAATATCTGTGTGGTTGACTGGGCAGTAAGCTCTGAAGATATTTGTTTTATTACGGACTGGTTCTGTTTCATAGATGTGTGTTGCTGTTTCTTCCATCAGGACATTTAAACATACTGATCTTCCTCCACAGTGATACCTCATTAAGAGTAAGGTTAAATCTGCAACAGCAGCTATCAACAGATATCCTGACATATAGAGGTTTAACCTAAAAACTCAAGAGAGGGTACCTGAAACAACCTAGGGGATCACTCGGGTAAACTAAAAAAAAGCACATGAAAGAATCCCCTGCAAACGTAATCTATCCAATTCACAATTCTTACTAAACATATTTCACAAAATGTGACAGAAATTTGTCAAATGATTTACTGATCAATGTTAAAAGACAAGGGCCTCATCAGGAGTTTGGCGGTATCCCGGTGGTGATACCGATGGGATACCGCCAGAGCAATAGCGTTACTGCTACTCGTCCAGCGCTATTACTGCCGGATCACTAGTAGCGGTACAGCAGTATGTTCCCATTGCGTTGGGGGACGCTATTACCACCGGCAGTAACTGCATAGCATCGAAAAATGGGCAAGAATAGGCAGTAAGGGGACATTTTTAACTCTAGCAAAAAGCTGAAGGTAAAACTCCCACTTACCGCCCGACTCATGATTGGGCCAACCCTCAAATGCAGAGGTAATAGCGCTACCACTGCATTTAAGGGCTAAAGCTAAACTCATGATGAGGCCCTTTTACGCTTTTCCCCAGCGAGAAAACCTATGGGATTCACTTGATATCTTGATTCCCAGAAAGTGGAGATAGTAAATGATATGAAATATCTGGGTTTTCATATCTCCACCACCCCTAATAACAAACCACGATTAAAAATCATAAAAAAGGCAATCATGTTCTCCTGCCAGATGAAACAGATCAATAACAAATACAGAAAATGTTATTTACATCACGTCAAAAATGTAATGATGCAAAAGTCGTGCCTAGATTAATATGAGGTTAAGAGTTACCTTATTTTATGGACAGTTTAGGTCTAAACCCTATTAAGGGATAAATATTGAGGAAAGTTTCAGCACTTTCAAACTGTGTTCCTACTGTAGTAATTCACACTAATCTTGGTTTGATCTCTTTGAATTCTGGAGTGATGTGGATGAGATTTCAATTATGTACGAAGTTTCTAAAATACCCAAAAATAAACTCTTTCAAGCTTTGCATGATTTTATGAGTGTTATGTCCAATATGTACAGAAATGTGAGTCGTTTCCACATCTGTTTTGATGGGACTCTGAATATGCTTAATAAATATACCTGCATCATTAAGAAATACTTATGGCAATGGAACTGGTGCAACTCGATTGGTAAGAATAAGAGCTTTGTGCTCTTTCAGCAGTTGCACCACAAGCACAGAAAGAATGGAACTTTATTTAACCCAATTTCCCAGTTCTCGACTTAGATTTCAATTTAAGATATTGGGCCTCATTATGAGTCTGGCGGTAGCCGTGCTGGTAAATACCAGAGTCCGTTTTTTCCAGCGCCCGGGAATGGGGACCTACCGGAGCATTACGGCCCCGGCGGTACCGGGAATTCCCTACTGCCGGGCACGGGAAAAAAATTACTCAATGGGAATGGGAAGGACGCAGGACGGATTCGTTCATGAATGGTGCCGGTGCATCCGTCAAGGTCTGCAAGCGGGTGCTCTTCCGCCTGGCAGGTCAGACCAGGTGGGCGGAAAGGCACCCGCTCGCAGACCTCGGAGTGTGCCGGTCCGTTAACAACAGTGCCGGTAGCTAACCGCCACCATTGTGACCGAACTGGCACACTCGTAATGATGCCCATTCTTTTTCAACCTATTGCTTTCAAAAGAGATCTCTCGCGAGGGAAATGACCTAAGTTTCGCCATCTGCAGGTTTTGTTTGGAGGAAAAAGAAACCCTGCAACATCTGCTGTCAGCTTGTCAGCTTTAAAATAATGTATGCACGTTGCACTTTGATACATTTGAAGACAGATTTAATTTTACGAGTCCTGACAATCTCTGGGCATGATTGTGTCCTGTAGATCCAGATTAAATTCATTTTTGAGGATTCTTTCTTAATCTGGTCATCAAAAAAGTGTTTTCATTTAGTATTTTTACATATATTTTTACATGTTTTATTGCATTACTTAAATTGTTAAAAACGTGTGAAATGTATATGTTATTCTTTTAATATGTATTTTTATCTGAATTTGAATGACAATTTTGACTGTTTAGTCGTGTTGTATTTATTGTATTTCTCTATTGTCATGTTTACATCAGTAGGAATGTTCATTGTGGTGGAGAAAGAGTCGCATAGCTTTCAATATTGGGTTTATGCGCTGATACAGGCTGTTTTGTTAAAAAAACAAAAAAGTTGGTGATATTTAACATTTGCTTCTGGTTGCGTTGTGAGGATGATAGGCAGTCAGCATCATGAACTTGTTTACCTTTACCACTTTTTTGCTGTATAAACAGGGCTGAGATTAGTACACCGTTTTTTTTTTATTTTTTTTTTTTTATCTCCCAAGATGTTTTCTTAAACATTTGCACCACCCTTCTGTTTTTTGGGGGTAGTTGATGTTGTTTTTACTCTCTCTCTCTCTCTCTCTCTCTCTCTCTCTCTCTCTCTCTCTCTCTCTCTCTCTCTCTCTCAACCTCTCTCTCTCTCTCTCTCTCCATCTCTGTTTCTTCCCCACCTCCATCTCACACAGCTCAGAAACGTATTTGCAATTGGCCTGAGTGAATGTTTCGATGGTGACTATTGGGGACACCTTTGCATTCAGCTAAACAATCTCTGGAGCTGTATATAAAGTATCCTGTGCATTTCTCGAGGCTCATGGCTGCTCTGTGGCTGGAGACGCATCATTTTTCTATTGGGTACAGCACAATTTCTGTTGCAAGGCAGGCATCAGTGACTTGTAAAGCCCACACTGTGTTCCTTTACACGAATCACACTGCTTGATTTGAGAATGTGTGCACTGTGTTGTTTTAGCATAACAAGCAATAATATGCAATAATATGCCCATCTGATTCTGTCAAAACACCCTTGTGTCAAGGCTTTAGCAAGTGTTTTTTTCTTTTTTTTTCTCTTACTAAGGAAGATTTCTATGTATTCCAGAATGATCTTTGTAATTCTGTTAATGTTGTATTCCCATCTGCATTTCATCTCAGCGAATTAACTCCTGCTTGTCAACGGATCCCTATCATGCTTACATTGCCTAATCCCTTAACATTCGATTGACATTTCTAAATATTGTATTGCTAAAGTGCCTCCAGGGGGTGAGTTCTCTTTCCCAGTCATAATGAATTCTTAAGCAGCATGGAATCTTTCATGCATCATTCCGTTTCTTCCCTTTTAAATTATTCCAAACCACCGCTTGTTAGGGGTCAAACCACACGGCACTTGCTTTCAATCTTCATTCTAAATCCGTTTCCGTATGACATACATTAATAACAAGGTTCGCGCGCTGCTGTTTTTCTCTTCATTACTGCCCAGACATCACTTCATCTCCAATTTGTATCGTTCGTCGACACATCTCTACCCACACATTTCAATAGCTTTGTAGTCTTTTTTACCGTATAGTATAATGCTGTCAAAGTTGGGTACTGGAAATAGGGCATTCCTTGTTTTAGATCACCTATCGTTTAGCCATTTCAAAGCTTTTTTCACTCTGTGAATTCTCCTGTGGAGATGCTACGTGTACCGTTTTCTTCTCTACGGTGAAAGAGGTGGACTGGGAACTTAAAAGTGGCCCAGGAGACCGCTCAGGGGCGCGGAAAAGATGGCTGCATAAAAGTGTAGCTCCTGCTTCCCCCGGCACAAACGTGATGAGATTGTGCACTTCTACCCGGAGTAAACGTATAAACTACTGCATGAATGTGAGCAAGGCATGTAGTAACCAGTGAAAGCACATTGAATGAGAGAACAGCAAGCTACGAGAGGGATAATGCGTCTTGAGGTCGCAGTGAGGCCCATATGCAAATGAAGTGGTGACTTACTCTGTGGCCAAGAACGGACGGAACGCAGCACCAGGGCTGGGAGACACACCAGGGGTCCGGCGGTGAACCCTGCAGGGAAGAAGATGATCGAAAGCCCCTGAGGACGACTTGGCTGAGCACGAGCGGAGCTCCAGCCACCAACATCTGGGGCTGGAGCCAGGTGAGAAGTCCAGATACACGCCCTGCAGTGAGCAGAGCCACGGAAGAAGCTGCAGCGCTGTAGCCTAGAAGAGAGAGGAAGAGGAGCCGTCACTCTGCGCAAGGCGGCTAACGGAAGACGAGGTAAGCGTGGCCCTCACCTGTGGACGGAAGCCCCCCCCGCAGATAAGCACGGAGAGATGGGACAATAAAGGTAAATTATCTGGGAGAGGGGCGAGCCCACCTGTGGTCGCCCAGGCACTGCCACTCCTGGACCACCCCAACCACAGCCAGCAAGAAGGAGACAGGGAGCATGTAGGGGGAGCGGGGCAGTGAGCCCAGGATGCCAAGGTGCAGAGGTTGTTCAACATGGACGTACAGCACCCCAAAGGCACTCACGGAGAGGTGGGGAGGCAGGGGCTCCCAAGAGGGCCCTTTAACGCCTCAAGAAGATAACGAGAGGCACACCGTGTGGAGCACTTCCCCCACGGGAGTCTCGGAAGAAAGGAGGTAGAACCAAGGGGTGGTTTTGGAGCCTCCTGGAGTAAAGAAGAGGACAAAGGCAAGGTGGGGTGAGGAAGAGCACCCACTGCATACCTAAGGGCTCAGAGAGGTGGGGGAACAGTGTTCTGGGGACAAACTGTGTGGTGAGGGGCTCCCCATTGGTGCCCCGGCCCTGAAATCAACCTCTACCCAGACACAATGTGATAATTGGCAGGAGAACCCCAGAAAGATGTCGGGGGTGAGCAGAGTGGAGAGGAGATTGATTGAATCAGCCAGACAGGGGTCCAGACCCCACCCGGGAGAGTGCTCACTAAGAAGCCTGGAGCACTATAGTGGTGAGTAGAGGGGGCACGGCAGGGTACTCGAGGCAGCTGTAACCCAGGGGATAAATAATCCGAACACCCCACAGGGAGGAACAGAAGCAGGTGCAAGACCAGAAGTTGCCCCACAGCCACCACGACTGAACCTGAGGCAAACGAGGCCGAACTGAGCAGGACATAATTGAAGAACTAGTGCTATACGTAACCGTCAGCCGGACAGACCGGAGGGCAGCCTTGCCACCACAAGTAGGAACACCACGTGAGGAGACCACAAAACCATGGGAACAGCTCACGACAGTGGGACCATCGAAATGAAAAGAGAGTGATAACAAAGGTGGAGCAGAAATAGGGAGCACCGAAAAGGGGAGAAATCAGAAGCAGCACGAGGATACAACAGAAGTTGGATAAGTGGGGAAGAAAGGAGGAATCAGAAAAAGGGAAAGAGGGAAGCAGGAAGATCAGAAAAACCTGGGCAGAGCCCCCAGAATACAACGGACAAGGGGCAAGGATGGACAGTGCGTCCCTGCAGCAAGGAAAAAAAGGAGGGGAAACAAGGAAGGCACCAGAGACGAGAATGATGACCGAGGTGGTTATGTCACTATGCTTGACCAAGGTGAATTTGGGGCACATACTGGCTGAAATAAAGGCCCTCAGGGGGGATATACAGGCCTCGCTAATGGACTTAACAATCAGAATGTCCACAATAGAGAGCAAAGTGGAGGGCCTAGAGCACAACCAACTGAATGCAGACATGGTCAAAATGAGACTGGACGCCAGGATGACAGAGCTGGAACTACGGGAGGAAGAAGTGATGTTGAAAATGGATGATTTAGAGAACAGAGGAAGAAGGAACAACATACGGATAATGGGCTTGAACGAAATGGCGAGAGAGACACTGAGGCAAGTTGAGGAGACAGTGCAGGCTTTGGTGCACCACCTGTTTGAAGCAGATGGAGGAAAACAGGTGCAGCTGGAAAGGGCGCAGAGAGGAGATAAGCCATTCAGGAATGGCCCTCGCTCCATAGTAGTGAAGTTCCTGAGTAATAAGGACAAGGCAGAGGTACCAAACAGGGCGAAACCAAAAAGGGAACTGGACTTTGAATGCTCCAAGGTGACGATCTATCAGAACTTGTCCGACCTCACCCTCTCTAGACGGAGAGACTGTAGACCCCTCACACAGTGGCTCCACGAAAAAGGCATCAGGTACAGGTGGGGATATCCGTTCTCACTACAATTTGAGGTGGACTTGGTGGACTGCACTATAACATCCACAGAAGTGGCAGAGCAAGCCCTAATTCATCCTACGGCGGGTGCCAGGATGGAATTAAGGGGCCTTGAAGGACAGGTCCAAGCAAGAAAAGACCAGGCTCTACTCCCGAGCCACAGAGGAAGAGGAGAGGGCAAATGGGCAGAAAATACATGTGGCTGAATGGGCCATTGCCACACAAGACTCTTAAAATGCCAGAACTACAGCAAGAAAAAAAATCAAGAGAAAACACAGTGTGAAAGACGAAGTGACAAGTGAAATTCCAGGAGAAGACGCAAGTGTGAAGACAGATTGTCGGAGGGGGGTGCATATCTCCACCCCAAAGGGGCCCTCGGTGGGAGAGAGGGCATCTCCAAGACTATTAATGAACTCAAGTTACAGTTGCAAACAGTTATAATGTTGTTTAGGGGTGTTGGTAACGGGTATGGCCCTCGGGAAAAATGATAGCAGACACAAAGAAAGTCTCCTGCAAGACAAGGCAGAAGAAGAAAGGGCAGAGTCACAGGCTGGATTAATAAGGAGAATGTGGGCAAGGTGATGCAACCAAAATGGGGAGAGGTGAAGCTAACAAGGGTCTGGTAGTGGGTACACTGAATGTCATAGGTCTAAATTCCGTCGTTCTTGGGAGGGATGAGGACAAACTAGGGCACTTGGGGTGAGCGATTGAGACACGTGGTTTGGTTTGTTTGTTTGTTTGTTTATTTATTTGTAATGCACACCTAACCTTAGGGTAGCAGGGCACAAGAGCAAAAAGAGGATTGTAGAGCTTAGGTTACATTTGGCGAAATAGATGGAGACCAGCTATGGTTACAGTACTGGACACATCTGCATCATTGAAAACAGTTACAATAAAACAATTTTACAGAAAGTATAATATACAAAATGTACAAGTTATAGCTGAGCATCTAGGGTAGTAGATGATAAAAGCAGGTATGTTAGTTGTCGTGTTCCTTTATCCAGTGGATAAGGTTGGATCAAAATTGTGTGTAAAGAAGGTCTTCCCTTAGGGGTGGCGGTAGAGAGTTACAATGTTGTGCAGCTTTAACAGGAAAGCTACTCCCCCCGGTCGTAGTGCGTTTGAATCTCGGCACCAAGAGGAGGTTAGAATTGACCTTTCTAGAGGGGCGGCAGGAAGTTTGTCTGGTAAATCGCTTTGTCAGGTAAAGAGGGGCAGAATGGTGGAGACATTTATGGATCAAAGAGACAGATTTAAGGAAGATCTTGTCTGTTGTGGAGAGCCAGTTGACAGATCTTCTAATATCTGAAATGTGGGCTTTCTTTGGGAGACTGAGGGCTGCTCTTAAGGCATTATTCTGAAAGATTTGAATCTTGTTTATGAGATATTTGTTACTGCCTACATATAGGGCATTACAATAGTTCAACTTGGACAGGATCAAGGCTCTAGCTAAGGTAATGCAATTATTGGCTAAGAGGAAAGGTTTGGCTGCTCTGATTCTGGCCAAGTTTGTTCAGGTGAGCTGTAGTGCCCAGGATGAGGCGTTCTGTTTTATCATCATTCAGGCATAGACCAGGGGAGGCCATCCATGCCTGGATGATGAGGTACACCCTGTTTTCAAGGCCAAATCCTTGTCATAATCCCCCGTCAGCGAGATGAGGATCTCGGTATCATCGGCATAGTTCGTGTAGGTGATACCCAGACCGTCAAGATCATCGAAAAAGGGGCTTTGTAAAGATGTTGTATAGAGTGGGCGAGACACAAGAGCCCTGCAGCACACCGCAAGTTACAGGTATTGGGTCCGCAGCTGCTAACGGGGAGAAGACTCGCATTGTTCTGTTATTGAGAAAGGACTGGATCCAATCGATTGCCTCTTGGGAGAAATGGGGTGCCGTCTCTAAGTGCTCGCAGAATATCTCATGGTCGACCAAATCGAAAGCTGCTGAGAGATCAAGGCGCAGCAGTAGTGCCGTCTTGCCCTCGTCTCTCAGCTCATCAATTTGTGCCTTAAGGTCTACAAGCGCAGTCTCAGTACCATGTTGGGGTCTGAAGCCAGACTGTCAACTCCTAGGAGGTTGTTGTATTCGAGGTAGTGTTGGATTTGTAGATATGCTATTTTATCAAGGATTTTAAGTAGTAATGGAACTGTGGTGATAGGACGGTAATTGGTAGGGATGGAAGGATCTAGAGTTTGTTTTTGAGGAGTGGGAGGACCCAGGATTGTTTCAGGTTATTAGGTATGATACCTGAGGTGAAGGATGCACTTATAAATTTGGTAATGAAAGGGGAAAGTTTGCGAGCTGCATCTTTTGTAAGTTGTGCTGGGCATAAGTCACCATGGCAGTTTGAAGGCTTAAGAGTAAGGATGACTTTTTCAACCTCTATAGTGGATACTTTGCGAAAGTTGAAATGGGGGATGGCTACATGGGGTGGAGTGGAAATTGGTAACGGTGCAGTAGTATTAGTGTTGCTGGATTTCGAGGTGGTAAGAAGAGTGTCTTTTTTGTTATTGATCTTAGTTTGTAAGATTGACATTTTATTGGCTAGAGCGTTTTGTATGCCCATGCACCAATTTTTGTCCTTGAGACAGGAGTCTTGAATTTGGATAGGGGATTCTACTACTTTCAGAATAGTAAAAAGCTCTTTGGTGTTAGATTTAGCTTTGGAGATGCGGAGATTGTAGGAGGTTTGTTAAGCAAGGATAATTTCTTTTTTATAGAGGGTAGCTTGTTTGCTCAACTTATTCTTATTAGTCTCAGATGGCTCTAGTCTCCATATTTTTTTGCAGCGACGTTTCTCTTGTCTAATTACTTTTAGGTGTGGAGTGAACCATGTATTCACGTGTTTACAAGGTTTGCTCTTTCTCATTTTTAGTGGTGCTATGACATCAAGGGATGATAACATCACTCTGTTGTACATATCTACCATAGTGAGGGGATCAGTATGTTGTGGGCTAGAGTTGAGAGTAGGTAATATCAAAGGGAGGAGGTTTTCTGGGGTAATGTTTCTTTTATTTCTAGTGGGGACCGCTGGTGCTATACTGTCGATAGGCAGCGTAGCTGATGCCTCTAGTGAGAACATAATCAAATGGTGGTCGGGCCAGGACTGGGGCATGATGGATGTGACCGTGATTGGGCAGTTGTGCTCAGCAATCCAGTCAAGGGTTCTGCCTTTGGTATGAGTGGGAACTGTAATCTTTTGGGTGAAACCTAATTCTTCTAGGGAGTTGCGGATTAAGGTTGCATTAGGGTCTAGGGGGTTTCTGAAGCCAAGGTTGAAATCTCATAGTATGATGCTTTCAGAGGAGTTTTTAAGGTTGTTGGACAAGATGTTGGTTAGGTCCTCTTCGAAGGATCCTAGAGGACCTGGAGGTCGGTATATAAGGTGGATGGATACTGACTGCGTGTTGGATATAGCTAGCTTGGTGGTTAGAAGTTCACAAGAGTCAATATTGTAGGGTGGACTGAGTCTCAGCGTAAAGTTAGTTTTAGCTATTATGGTGAGGCCTCCACCTCGTGAGGTGGTATAATCTAGTCTTAGCAAGGTGTAGTCATCTGGGATGGCTAACATAATTGCTAGACCAGCTACAGGGTGGAGCCAGGATTCAGTGATCGCTAAGAAGTCCATATTTTCTTTTTGTATTAGATCGGCTATATCTGTTGCGTGGGCAACCATAGAGCGGGCATTTATAAGAGCGCCCTTAATCCCAGACTGTGCTGGTTGGGGCAATGAAGGCTGTGTCTTGAGATTGCATTTCGGGGCAGAAGTGGGCTCTCGGAAGAGTCTACTGTTCAGTTGGAGGGGGTGCTGTGAATGGCTAGTTTTGCAGGGGCTAGTAGTAGCATTGCTTGATACTTTTTTAGGAAGGGGGTCGTACAGTTTTGGGATTCTTGCGCGTAATTTGAGATTCCTCTGTAATAGGGTGCACGGTCTATAGGTCATGTCAATCTTCTTAGGGAGAATGTGCGCTGACACTGGTAGAGGTGTGTAGTGTAACATAGTGAAGTCTCGCAGGGTGATTATGTGGAGGAGTGTCCTTAATAGGACCGTGTAAAAAAGTGGGAGGTACATGTCGTGATCGTATGCGTAGGGCTAGTTGAAGGGTGGATCAGGGATAGATATGCTGTGTGGATAGCTATGAAGGCAAAGTTCATAAATGGGACCACAGGTCTATAATGTGGCACTGAGCATATGGCTCAAGCAGTAGGTGTAGCAGGGTAAAGCTACTGTCTATTTGCAAGCAAATTCAAGGTAGATCTGATGAGGCTAGCATAATGCATATGCGACAGACCTATAGCTAAACAATAGGAAGGATGCACATATGGCATAAGTAAGCTGGCATGATGCTAGTATGCTAGGTAACACAATGGGAGGCATCCAATCATAGGCAATATTACTTGGAAAGTACTGGGTTAAGTATAATGTAGCGTGTTGGTAGCTGTAGAACTATTGGCAAGAACAGTGCACAATACATTAGTTGTTCACCTGGCATTGAAGGCGGTTCAGATAGCAATGCACTAATAGGCTAAATGCGACTATCGAGTTACAATGTAGTGACAGGCTAAATGCAACTTTCAAATTACAATGTAGTGACCGGCTAAATGCAACTTTCAAATGCCGATGCACTTATAGGCTAAATGCAACTATCAAATTAGAATGTAGTGACAGGCTAAGTGCAGCTTTCATTGGCAGTGCGCTTTCAAATGGCTAAATGCAACTTTCAATGACAATGCGCTTTCAAATGGCTAAATGCAACTTTCAATGGTAATGCGCTTTCAAATGGCTAAAAGCAACTAACAAATTACAATATAGTGGCAGGCTATCTACAGCTATCAGGTGGCAGTTCAGCTATCAGATAACAATGTAGTAGCAGGCAAAATCATGTGCATGTGCAACTGTAGGGCAATGCAATGAGTATAGCTGGCAGGAGGTGATGCAGCAGGTGGCTAGGTATAGATAACATGTGGCATAACTTGGGAGTGGTTATCAAATGTTGCTGCAATTGGGACAGATGGTATCACAGTTGCAAGTTGCAGGCAATCAATGTTCACATGTAAGTTACCTCTATGGAGTAGAGTGCAGCGTCGGAACACCAATGAAGTCTGGTGTGCTGCGAGGGCAAGGTCCAGGCTCTGGATGATCTGGATAGGCTCAGGAACCAAAGGGGCAAGGACAAGTAGGGCAGTAAACAAGACTAATGGTGATAGGGCTTAATGTCCTGGTACAGCCTGCAGCTCGGTCAGCTCAGTCAGGACCTGAGCCTTTTCACAGTGCCTTCTCACGGATGCCGGCTCACGCCTGCCCGGTGACCTGATTGGCCTCTTAGCAGCAGAGAGAGCCAATCAGGGCTTGTTGATGCAATCTTGGAGGGGTCAGGAGGTACAAGCACTCGAGGTGGCCATCTTGGAATGGCAAAAAGCCTTGTGCTACAAACAATGGCCAAATGGCATCCAGTGTCTGCAGAGGGAGGCAGCACCTTTCTGTGGCCTGGGAGCTGGGTGAAATCTTGCAGGTTTCACGTCGCAGATATTAAATAAATTATTCCGCCAATTTCAGCGAATTTCCTGCACGCTCACGCTGGCTGGAAGCGGGTGGGAGAGAAGGTCCTCACTTCCCTGCATGTGTCGGCAGGTAGGGGGTGCAGAGGGGATGATCCTGAAGGTGGCCCAGAGCTCCTTCTCTGTGGAGGACGAACACCCACGGCAGGAAGGATACACCTTTTTCTCAGCCCGCACAAAACATACACGAGGATTGACTATCTACTTTTAAACAGTGAGCAAGGGACAAGGGTGGCAAGCAGCGAAATTAGGCCAGTCGGTTGGACCAACCATGACATGGTGCTCATGACCCTATGTAAACGGGCTCCACAGGCCAGACAGCAGCTGGTGCAGCAATGAAATGGTCTGGAAGGACCCCATCTTTGCAGACAAACTGGGCAAGGTGATCTCTGAATATTTCAAGTTAAATGACACTGGGGTAGTGAGCACAGGAGTGGTGTGGGATGCTGGGAAAGCAACCTGGAGAGGGCTGCTGAGGCATAAAATGGAAAGGAATCTGAGGGAGGAGAGATTGTGGAAAGAGTGGAAGGAGAGGAAAAGATGCATGCTACAGAGGGATGCAGAGATGAAATGAGGGAGGAGATACTCACCAAGGGAACAGAGATGAAAGCATTGGGAATGGGGAGACCATGTGGAAACTGAGGTACCTCAAACAGACATTTTATGAAAAGGGGGACAAGGCAGATGCGCTGCTGGCAGCGAGACTCCAGGCACAAAGGGCGGAGCGATCGGTGTCCACTCTAGAAGGTCCTGCAGGGGAAACTCGAGTTGTACTGAAAGAAATAGCGGAAGGTTTCGTCCATTACTATGAGAAGATCTATAAATCTGAAGCTCCCAGAGGGGAAAATGCCGTGGGAGAATATCTAAGTGAAATAGACATGATTAAACTCACAGTCCTGGAAATTAAGTACATCGAAAGCCCAATAACACCTGAGGAAGTGCAGGAGGCAATATCATGCCTTCCGAATGGGAAGGTGCCAGGAGAGGACAGATACACTATTGGGTTCTATATGAAGTTGGAGGGGTCCTGTCTCAACACATGGTGAAGTTGTACAATCATAGCCTAGAAACTGAGGAGGCTCCAGCCACTTTCAGTAAGGCGTTAATATCGGTAATCCCAAAGGAAGGAAGGAACCCGGCCCAATGTTCTTCATATCGCTCATTTGACTCCTTAATGTGGACAAGAACATATTTACTCGAATCCTAGCAATGCACTTCGAAGAGAAACTACCCCGCATAATTCACCCAGATCAGATGGAGTTTAATGCAGGGAGGAAGGGCCAGGAGGCAATTAGAAAGACCCTGGATCTAATGGAACAGTTCGGGGGGATTCAGGGAACCGTGCACTACTGAGCTTAGATGCAGAAAAGGCATTTGACCGGTTCAAATGGGGGGGGTTTTGTTCGTAGTACTAAGGACAATGGGTGTGGTGGACAGAATGTGCAGAGCCATATGGGCTATCTACTCGGGTCCAGTGGCAAGGGTGGTCGTGAATGGAACAAAGTCCAGGGAATTTGGGTGAATTAGGGGCACCAGGCAGGGGTGCCCTCTGTCGCCCCTCCTCTTTGCCCTCACAATGGAAACACTAGGGGAAAAAATATGCAGGGATAATCAGATAAGGGGCATCGTGGTGGGGGATGATACCCACAAACTAAGCATGTACGCGCATGACGTAATGGTATACCTCTCAGAGGTAAGGGAGACAGTTCCAAGGGTGCTCCGGGTACTGGATGAGTATGGAAGGGGATAAGGCTTTAAGGTGAATGTGAGCAAGTCTCTCCTCCTCCCCCTGAGGGGGGTAACTGAGGAGCAAAGAGCAGAATGGGGGTGAATAGGGGATCTAGTGGAGGAGGACAGTATATAGTACCTCAGGTGAGAATACCCAGGGAATTTGATGATCTATATGGAAGGAACCCCCCCCCACCACACACTGCACCGGCTCTTGGTTGGGGTGGTTGAATGTGCTAAACATGGTGTTTCTCCCCAGGGTGCTATACTTATATCAAGCACTGCCAATTGAGATACCTGACCTGCATTTTGCATAACTTAAAAAAAAAAGATAGTGAGGTTCCTTTGGCAGGGGAAGAAGCAAATAGGTGCCTATAGACTATCATTGCAGCCCCCGGGAGCCAGTGTAGAGATTACAGGGCTTGAGGGATACGGTCCCTGGACTTGAGGCCAAGGATAAGTCTCGCAGTCCTGTTCGGAATTAGTTGAAGAGGGCGGAGAGTAGAGGAAGGCAGATTGACAAAGCGGCTGTTGCAAAAGTCCATCCTAGAGAGAAACAGGGCTCTGGAGACAGTAAGCCTCTAGAGAAAGTGAGAAAAGGAAGAATACCTATAGGTAGGTGCTGCTGGTAGTGGGCCTTCTTGGCAACGTCTGTGATGTGAGGAAAGAAGGAGAGAGTGGAGTCGAAGATGACACCAAAGTCTTTTGCCTCACAGGAAGGCGAAGGAAGAGAGCCCATGGAGGGCGGCCAGAGTGAGAGAGGGAAAGTGGGAGCAGGGGTCCCAATGAGAATGATATCAGTCTTACAGGCATTAAGGCAGAGATCATTGGAGGTGCACCAATCCTGAATCGCAAACATACAGTCAGGGATGAGCGAGAGTGGAGAGAAGGCTGAGGGGGGCCTGAAAGGGAGCTGAGTGTCAAATGCATAACACTACAAGTTAGAGAAGGTAGAGATCAGTTGGGCCAACGGGACCAAGTAGACGTTAAAGAACCAGGGTGAGAGGGTAGAGCCCTGGGGAACACCAGATGTGGAGAGAGAGGTGGTGGAGAGGAAGGACTCAAGTTGGACCTGGGATGGACAGTCCCAAAGGAAGGAGGTCAACCACTCCAGGGCCCTCTATGGATGTCAACGTGGATGGAACTGCAACAGAACAAAACTCAATGTGCAAATGCAAAGTGAGAAACAAAATAAAATGAGAACTGCAATACTCAGCATCTATACTATCCCAAAAAGAGGGTATTCCAAGGTCTAAATCACACTTATGTACACATAGATGACCTATGCAGTGCAATTTCCCACTCATATCTCCTCATACCTCAGCCATGTCTCACAAACATGGGAATCTCTCAGTCAGCAACTTGGAACTCTTTCTGTGCATCAAGACCACTGCCACTGCAGCCAGACTCAATCTTCCTAATATTAGAGAAATCTACCCTCACCTTACACTTCACTATGCTAAAACCCTATCTATACTCTTGTGCTTAGAAAAATGGAGCCGTACAAAAGGCTACTTTTTGTGGAACTCATCTACTCTTTTCCTCTTCTCAACAAAGTCCTCAACTTTGCAGCAAACACCCTTTTTTAACAACCCAAATCGTCCCTTCTTCAACCCACTGTCACCACAGAGGATGCTATTCTCTGCATAATTGTTCTCCCTTAATACTGATGCTACTCATCTATACATGGCTCTCTTACCCCATACCATTGTCCCTCTCTCTTCTTTGCTCCTTTTTTTCTACTTGCCCCACTCCACTGGAATGCTCTCCCCTCAGACATCAAAGCCATCTCCTAATGGGTTCAGTTCAGAAAAAAGGATCACATTTCATCTGCTAGAAATGGAATTCACCCTACTTTCCTATATAAGCAAACCACCTAAACTACCTCTCCTGCATGATCCACAATCCTTGACCATTGCCAATGTGCTAACAGAACAGGGATTCACACAAAGAGTGACCCAAGCCACCGATGACAAGCGGAGAACCCTCGACTGGGTAGCTGACTATGACTGCACAGCTTCCATCACCGTAATAACTCCACTAGTTTGGACGGACCGCTGCTTGGTTTCATTTACCTTACCTGTTATGTCCTCCACCCTCAATATTACTCCTATGACACCCGCCCTCCCTACGAGGAATAAAAAAAACATTACTGCAGACAAAATCATTGCACTTATCATGCCTACCCTCAACCTTCTTCCCAATTCAACGTGTCCAGACAACCTAGTAAGCGCCTATAACACCGCCATGACTGCAGCCCTCGATGAAATTGCACCACTTAAGCTATGGAAAAGTAAACCAAAAGCCCATCTGAACTCATGGTTCACCCCCACTTAAAAAATCTGAGGAAAGAAAAAAGAAAACTTTAATCCCTGTGGAAAGCCAGTCCCATGGTGGAAAATAAAATTAATCTAGTCAACTCTGCTACCTCCTATAAAAAGAAGATTATACGCGCCAACCAAACATCCTACAATGAGCGTATTGACAAACCAACTCGAATGCTTGGGAACTATTTATTATTCTAAGAGATCTGAAGCCCCTATCCCTCAGACAGACAACTGTGTAAAAGACAAACCCTGGTGTACAAGAATCCAGAATGCCTTACAGAACAAAATTGCCCTACTTCAAAATAAGATAGCTAAAAAAAAGTCGTATTACCTATCTCAAACCATCCCCCCATTAAACTACCAAAAAATCCTATGTACAATTTACATTTTCTCAAGTCTCAGTTCTAGAGGTTGAAAAAGTCATGCTCTCACTCAAACCATTTAACTTCCAAGGAGACAGCTGCCCGGCTCAACTTATTAAAGATGCAGCCAGAGACCTTGTGCCATTTATAACCAAATTAATCAACTCCTCTTTCAACTCTGGCACTGTCCCCAGTAACCTTAAAGAGTCATGGGTGCTACCCCTCCTGAAAAAACAGATACTAGATCCTTCAATCCCCACCAACTACAGGACCATCACCACTGTACCCTTTCTTCTTAAGATCCTTGGCAAAATGGCCTACATTCAAATTCAGGAGTACATTGAGTCAAACACTCCCCTCGGCACCAGACAATCCGCTTTAGACCCCGTCATGGCACAGAGACAGCTCTTATAGATCTCAAATCTCAGATTGACGAACTGAAGGACATGGGAAAAACGGCCCTGTTGCTACTCCTTGACTTATCTGCCACTTTCGATTTGGTAGACCACCAAGTTCTTTGCAAACATCTGGCCATAGCTACTCACTTCTCACAAAGCGCCATTGCTTGGGTCAAATCATTCCCTAACAATAGGACCATGAGAGTGTTCTCTCCCCTCGCAGCGGCTGACCCGATTCCCATAACGTGCGGGGTGCCACAAGGTTCTTGTGTCTCCCCACATTATAAAACATATTCACAAAGCCATTGTTCGATGATCTAGATCACTTGGGTGTCACCTACACTAACTATGCAGATGACACCCAGATCGTCATACCCCTTTCGGGCAAGTATGACCAGGACTTGGCTTTGGTGAATACAATCTACCTTATCATCCAGGCCTGGATGGCTGCCCATGGCCCTTGCCTAAACGATGATAAGACCAAACTTCTAATACTCGGCTCTACTTCCACCTTAATAAACTAGGCTCAAACTACTCCACCTTTAATATTGACGGCAATAATATCAAAGTGGCTAGTGAAGTAAAAACCCTAGGTTTTTACCTTGACTCTACCTTCACCCTTAACAAACAAGTCAGTGCCATGGCATCCGCCACAGCCTACACTTGTAAATTGATCAGAGCATGTAGACCTTTGCTTTCTAAAGAAAGCTGCACCACCCTTGCTCAAGCCCTTATACTATCCAGGTTGGACTATTGTAATGCTCTGTATATGGGAACCAACATACTCCAAGAAAATCCAAATACTGCAAAATAACGCCTTAAGAGCAGCACACGGTATCCCAACACAAGAACACATCTCTCTTATCACAGAAGAGAGGCCAAATGGCTCTCCACCAAAGATTAAATTATGCTAAAAACCCTAGCCATCACGCATAAATGTCTTAATCGCTCAGCACCTCTATATCTTACTGAGAGATTTACCTAACAATGCTCCACACGCCCCACCAGGACTATTAACTCTGCACAGCAAATTTTGCCTAGATTCAAATTGAAAAAGGCAGAAGGAACTTTTTTGCCTGTCATGGCAGCCCAGGCTTGGAACGCCTTACCTCCCTCACTGAGAGCTGAGCAACCATTCCACATGTTCAGCCGCACCACCATAACATGGCTTGTGAATAATGATACCCAGGATCAAACCTAGCCCCATACACACATGACTACGACTCTCCCTACCACTTCACTATATGATTTTCCAGTCTGACTAATAGCTCCCTGCACTGCTCTGATTCTTATGTATAAACCTTCCCATATTTGTATTTGGTAGATTGGATTTCTATCACTGCCTACGTTCCTAGTGTTATTCTTACTTATCTAAATTGTCGTAACCAAGCCCAAACATCCATGCAACTTGTACATATGTATACACTGTGCTTATTATTGCTACATACTGATGTAACCTAGCCTATAGTATTCCTATTTCTATTTTTCTCCCTGTCAATGTCTGCCTGTAACTAAGCCTAAAGTATTCCTGTAACCTTCTTCTATGTAAGGCACCCAGTTACCCCTTGGTTGGGTTTGCCATACAAATAAATAAACAAACAAACAGACAAACAATAGGAACTTGGATAGTAACAGGCACAATGCCATACTCAAAGGAGGAGGCCACTTACAAAGAAGATCTCATGTCAGCACACTAGGGACATATCACCTTCTCCTGACGAATGTATCATCAGAGACAACACATACCTCAGGCTCATCTGGATGGTGATCACACACAACATAGATCTGACAAAATAGATAAACATACAAGCTGCTGGTCCTGACACCCCAGAACGGGGGCCTGCCACTGGCAGAGGGAGAGTTTGGAAAGGGGCCAAGAATGCTTGACTACAGAAGAGCAGAAAAGCAGATATTGGCCATAGATGTACAGCTACAAGTGGCATTGTTCCACCAAAGTAACACAAGCAACCATAGGAAACAGAACAGGTCCTGGGAAGGCATATGTAGGCTCTTCTGCACACCGACCAGTAGGTTGTGTGCAACATAACATCAAAAATCACCAGATGTAGCAATACATACAATTCAAGATGGAGAGGAGGAGCACACACATTGGTATAATTCAGACTTTGAGCAAATACATCGATGCAGGCGGTCTTACCGGAGAAAGGGACTCTGTAGAGCGAAGCACTGACACATATGAACTAGTTAAATTGTGCTTTACGTTGTTTCATTGGGATTGTATGTGAACCAAAAGCAAGCATGGTGGAGAGCATGTTATTATGGGGGTAGTTCATAGAATTTCGCGCACAAGTGGTGCACGCGGCTGGCGCACAGTGTGCGCATGCGAATGTCTGCGCCAGCCGCGTGCGCTAAAATCGATTTCCGCGCACAGTGTATTCATGGATTCTAGCCTCCAAAACCAGCCGTGGCACAGAGTGGTGCAGCGACCCTGCAGCAGCGCCAGTTACGCCCCCAAGAACGCCCTTGAGCAAGGAAAAGCCATCAAAATCCCCAATCCAGCGCAAAGGGCTGCGCTAACCCTGGACCAGATTACAGGGCTGCCAAACAGCAAACGCCAAGTGGGAAACATGTATTACTGGGGTTCGCGTGAAGTTTCAAACGCAATAGGCCCTGTGCGAGAGGGGTACGTGTATAACTGGGGTTTGCGTGAAGTCTCACACGCGATTGGATCCGGGTACATGTATTTCGGGGGTGCGCGGGAAGATCCACACGCGAAAGGGCCTTTGTGAGTGGGGTATGTGTATAACTGGGGTTCGCGTGAAGTATCACACGCGATTGGAGCAGGGTACGTGTATTATGGGGGTTCACGGTAAGTTTCACACGCGAAAGGGCCTGTGCGAGTGGGGTACGTGTATTACTGGGGGTCGCGGGAAGTCTCACACGTGATTTCAGCAGGGTACGTGTATTTCGGGGGTGCGCAGGGAGTCCTACACGTGAATTGGCAGTGTGGGTCCTCCCAGGTGTTCCCTCTACACCCTCCACGGCCCCTGCAGCCAGTCCACACCACAGGGGACTACCCTGCACCCCTGGTCATGTCCCGCAGGCAGCCCATCCACCATGGGCATGACCCCCAGCCAAGCCACATGTCAGCTTGCACTACTGATCACCAACGCATGTCCCCCTGCACCCCCACCCCACAGCAGTGCAGGGCACCTGCCAGCAGGCCCCCACTCATGTCCCCTTGCACCCCCACCCCCCAGCAGTGCAGGGCACCTGCCAGAAGGCCCCCACTCATGTCCCACTGCACCGCCACCCCCCAGCAGTGCAGGGCACCTGCCAGCAGGCCCCCACTCATGTTCCACTCATGTCCCCCTGGACCCCCACTCCCCAGCAGTACAGTGCACCTGCCAGCAGGCCCCCACTCATGTCCCCCTGCACCCCCACCCCCCAGCAGTGCAGGGTACCTGCCAACAAGCCCCCACTCATGTCCCCCTGCACCCCACCCCCCAGCAGTGCATGGCTGCTGCCAGCAGGCCCCCACTCATGTACCACTCATGTACCCCTGTACCCCCACACCCTAGCAGTGCAGGGCACCTGCCAGCAGGCCCCCACTCATGTCCCACTCATGTCCCCCTGCACCCCACCCCCCAGCAGTGCAGGGCACCTGCCAGCAGGCCCCCACTCATGTCCCCTGCACCCCCACCCCACCCCAGCAGTGCAGGGCACCTGCCTGCAGGCCCCCACTCATGTCCCACTCATGTCCCCCTGCACACCCACCCCCCAGCAGTGCAGGGCACCTGCTAGCAGGCCCCCACTCATGTCCCACTCATGTCCCCCTGTACCCCCACCCCCCAGCAGTGCAAGGCACCTGCCAGCAGGCCCCCACTCATGACCCCCTGCACCCCCACCCCCAGCAGTACAGGGCACCTGCCAGCAGGCCCCCACTCATGTCTCCCTGCACCCCCACCCCCCAGCAGTGCAGGGCACCTGCCAACAGGCCCCCACTCATGTCCCCCTGCCCTAGGTCATGACGATCCTCAATCATGGCCCTTATGGCCAGCCTCCCCAGCCCAAAGACTCAACCAAGTATTGCATCCACCCACATAGAAAAGGCAATTACATGATACAACCCCAATGGCAAGTATGTAAATGAACACATGTCCGTCACACACACACACTGGGTGCAAGTGAATGCGAAAACCCATGTCATGACATGCATGAAACCAATGAGATAATACCACACATCGAAGTATGAAGAAAAAAATGTATTAAACACAACATGAATGTAATCAAAATCCAACAAACAACAATGGGAATAATAAAAGAAAAGCTGCATGTCTGTAAAAGAATAAAAAACAAGAAATCATAATCCAAAGAAATCCAAAAGAAATGGTGTCCAAAGTCACAGTCCAACAAAGCAAATCCAAGGGAAAAAAGAAAATGAAAACCATTGCTTCATGGTGAAAATAAAAAAAAAGAGAATAATCCAATGGTGAACTATGTACAGATGAACAATCCAGGGTCCATGAGCCCAACTGATGAAATTAAACCTATCAAAAATACTACTTAATAATAAAAAACTATATACAAAAACGTGGTGCATTGTCCAAGCGCAACCAGAATAAAGAAAAAACGAAAGGAAACCTAACACTATCTAACTATATACAATGGCGGCGGGCAAGTCCAGCAGCTCACTCTGTGGTGTCCCGGGCCAGGCATCATCGAACTCCATGTCTATTTGCCGGAGGCAGGCCTCTGTCCTGGCCCCAAGGTCTCGCCGGGAGGCACTCATGGCCTGTTCAACTCCCTGCGAGTTGCCTCGAGGCACTCTGCCCGCCTCAAAGCCTAACGCATGGAGAACTACACCCTGACCATAGTGAGCCGCGCCTCTTCCGCCCGCCGCCGCTCAGCACCTAACTGCTGGCCCAACCGGTGCCACACGGAAGACACTCCCATTCCTGGGTCCTCCTGCCCTCTGGCCGATGCCTGCCCCTTCGATGTTGATGGCCCCGAGCCATCATTGCTCCCACCTAGAGCCTGCTCCTGCTGCTGCTGTCCATGTGCCGTGTCTGATGGTGCCTGCACATCCTCCATCAGCTGGTCTCCAGTTGTGGTGTCCACCCCTGCTGGGCCGCCGACTCCCGACTGTTGCAGGGATGTGAGCTCCACCAAGCTGGCTGGTGACCTGTGCTGCCTCCTGACCCTGGCCCTAGACTGCACCACTTGCACCAGTGGTACTACCCGCACCAAGCCCCATGTGCGTGTCAGTAGCAGGCTCCTCCTCCTCTGTGGAGACCACCAACCTGGATGTTTCCACATGGTCTTCTGCTATTGGAAGTCCCTGTGGGGGCTCACCCGGCCCTTCTGCCACAGCCGTTGTGGCAGACACAGCACCAGCCCCCTCACTCCCGGATGATGGTAATTCCTGGGAGGGTGGCTGGGCCTCGCATCGCCGCCTAGTGGAGGCATCCCCTCCACTTGGCTCCACAGAGCCGTCTCTACCCTCTTCTTCACTTGACGCAGCGGAGAGGGAGACATAGAACACAAGCATCAGGGTACAGTACAAAATACCCTAGACAGGAAGCAATAACACATGAGTGGCACTGTCAAATGTCACTTCCATCCTGTCATTCCACAACACATGGGTAAATGCACACAACACACATGCAGAAACAGTCCTGGCACCTGCAATCAACATCAACATCCATATAGAAGAGCCCCTGTAAACCAAGATGTTGCCTTCAAAGTCACATGCATCCATGGTGTTTCAAAGTCACACACACACTTCTCAGGCACACACACACACATGTGCACCATACATGTACATGACATCAGCACCCATTCCTCACCCCCCTTCATGTCCAGGAACAGAGACAGCCATGCTTTCATGTGTGCATTCCGCATAGAGCTCCCCATGTTGCATTAAAACACATGCACCAAACATTTGGTTCACACATAACTGGTCTCACATGCATTGCCATGATGTCCCTGCACACACACATCCATACATGGCCTATGTCACACATACAGGCAAGCATCAGACTACCAGCACACTGCAACATGCCCTGTCTCACACAGCAATGCTTGGCCACTTACCGCTCAACTCCAGACGGGTCTGCCTCCGAAGGATCTGGGCATGGAGCGCTGGGCCTACGCGTTCCAGGACCCTCATCTGAATGTTACTCATGCGTGCCTGGCCCCCCTCCGTGAGGCGCCGGGCCTTGTGGAGGGTCCTGGACCTGAAGTCCTCCCAGCGCTTCTTGATGTGCTTGATGTCGCGGGTTGCCACCCCCTCCGCGTTGATGGCAACCACTACGTCGTCCCAGATCCTCTCCCGTCCTTCCTTGTTGGCGCGTGATGTTCGGAAGAGGGCATCATAATGCCCCAGGACACCAACTTCGGTGGCAGTAAAGCTGGTGGCACTCTGCCTCTCTGGCTGGGGGTTGCCAGTGGTGCCAGATGGAGATGTGCCCGACATGGCAACCCCTGAGGCAGGAGTGGGTGGGCAACTGGGTCCTGGGGCTGGGCTGTGGAGCGATGGTATCCCAGTCGGGAGTCTTCTGTTCCAGCAGGGGTGGACACCGCAACTGGACCCCTGCAGATGGCTGATGTGCAGGCACCAAATAGCACGGCACGTGGGCAGCAGACAGTCAGGCAGCAGCAGATGGCAGGTGGGAGCATGCTCAGGGCTCTGGGGGGCAGGAAAATGGCCTTCAGGGCAGGAGCGTGGTCTTCCGTGTGTGTATGCGTGGCCAGCTTGATACGGAGTGATTTGGCACGTGAAAAAATTGCACGTCAGCATGTAATTCGAGGAAAGACCCTTAGCGCGTTAGCGCATCAGCACACGTACGCGATTTCATTGGACCAAAGGCCCTTAGCGCGTAAGTGCGTCTGTGACGTATCGCACACGGGCGTTGCCCTTTTACATGTAAAACTTCACGCAAACCCCAGGAATACACGTACCCCACTCGCATAGGGCCCTTTCGCGTGTAAAACTTCACGCGAACCCCAGGAATACACGTACCCTGCTCGCACAGGGCCCTTTCGTGTGTAAAACTTCACGCAAACCCCAGGAATACACGTACCCCACTCGCACAGGCCGCTTTCGCGTGTAAAACGTCATGCGAACCCCAGGGATACACGTACCCCACGCGCACAGGGCCCTTTCGCGTGTAAAACTTCACGCGAACCCCAGGAATATTGGCCCTGTGCAAGTGGGGTACGTTTATCTCTGGGGTGCGCAGGAAGTTTCACACGCAAAAGGGCCTATGCGAGTGGGTACGTGTATAACTGGGGTTCGCGGGAAGTTTCACACGCGTTAGGCCCTGTGCGAGCGGGGTACGTGTATTACTGCGGTGTTGCGGAAGTTTCACACGCGAAAGGTCCTGTGAGAGTGGGTACGTGTATTACTGGGGTTCGCATGAAGTTTCACACGCGATAGGCCCTGTGCGAGCGGGGTACGTTTATTACTGGGGTTCGCGGGAAATTTCACACGCGATAGGCCCTGTGCAAGCGGGGTACGTGTATTACTGGGGTTTGCGGGAAGTTTCACACGCGAAAGGGCCTGTGCGAGTGGGTACGTGTATAACTGGGGTTCGCGGGAAGTTTCACATGCGATAGGCCCTGTGCGAGTGGGGAACGTGTATTACTGGGGTTTGTAGGAAGTTTCACACGCGATTTGATCTGGGTACGTGTATTTCGGGGGTGCGCGGGAAGTTTCACACGCGATAGGGCCTGTGCGAGTGGGGTACGTGTATAACTGGGGGTCGCGGGAAGTCTCACACGCGATTTCAGCAGGGTACGTGTATTTCGGGGGTGCGCAGGAAGTTTCACACGCGAAAGGGCCTGTGCGAGTGGGGTACGTGTATTACTGGGGTTCGCGGGAAGTCTCACACGCAATTTCAGCAGGGTACGTGGATTTCAGGGGTGCGCGGGGAGTCCTACACGTGAATTGGCAGTGTGGGTCCTCCCAGGTGTTCCCTCTACACCCTCCACGGCCCCTGCAGACAGCCCACACCACAGGGGATTACCCTGCACCCCTGGTCATGTCCCGCAGGCAGCCCATCCACCATGGGCATGCCCCCCAGCCAAGCCACATGTCAGCTTGCACTACTGATCACCAACACATGTCCCCCTGCACCCCCTCCCCCCAGCAGTGCAGGGCACCTGCCAGCAGGCCCCCACTCATGTCCCCATGCACCCCCACCCCACAGCAGTGCAGGGCACCTGCCAGCAGGCCCCCACTCATGTCCCCTTGCACCCCCACCCCCCAGCAGTGCAGGGCACCTGTCAGCAGGCCCCCACTCATGTCCCACTGCACCGCCACCCCCCAGCAGTGCAAGGTACCTGCCAGCAGGCCCCCACTCATGTCCCCCTGCACCCCCACCCCCCAGCAGTGCAGGGCACCTGCCAGCAGGCCCCCACTCATGTTCCACTCATGTCCCCCTGCACCCCCACCCCACAGCAGTGCAGGGCACCTGCCAGCAGGCCCCCACTCATGTCCCCTTGCACCCCCACCCCCCAGCAGTGCAGGGCACCTGTCAGCAGGCCCCCACTCATGTCCCACTCATGTCCCACTGCACCGCCACCCCCCAGCAGTGCAAGGTACCTGCCAGCAGGCCCCCACTCATGTCCCCCTGCACCCCCACCCCCCAGCAGTGCAGGGCACCTGCCAGCAGGCCCCCACTCATGTTCCACTCATGTCCCCCTGCACCCCACCCCCCAGCAGTACAGTGCACCTGCTAGCAGGCCCCCACTCATGTCCCCCTGCACCCCCACCCCCAGCAGTGCAGGGCACCTGCCAACAAGCCCCACTCATGTCCCCCTGCACCCCACCCCCCAGCAGTGCAGGGCTGCTGCCAGCAGGCCCCCACTCATGTACCACTCATGTCCCCCTGCACCCCCACACCCTAGCAGTGCAGGGCACCTGCCAGCAGGCCCCCACTCATGTCCCACTCATGTCCCCGTGCACCCCCACCCCCCAGCATTGCAGGGCACCTGCCAGCAGGCCCCCACTCATGTCCCCCTGCACCCCCACCCCCCAGCAGTGCAGGGCATCTGCCTGCAGGCCCCCACTCATGTCCCACTCATGTCCCCCTGCACACCCACCCCCCAGCAGTGCAGGGCACCTGCTAGCAGGCCCCCACTCATGTCCCACTCATGTCCCCCTGCACCCCCACCCCCCAGCAGTGCAAGGCACCTGCCAGCAGGCCCCCACTCATGACCCCCTGCACCCCCACCCCCAGCAGTACAGGGCACCTGCCAGCAGGCCCCCACTCATGTCCCCCGGCACCCCCACCCCTGAGCAGTGCAGGGCACCTGCCAACAGGCCCCCACTCATGTCCCAATGCCCCAGGTCATGACGATCCTCAATAATGGCCCTTATGGCCAGCCTCCCCAGCCCAAAGACTCAACCAAGTATTGCATCCACCCACATAGAAAAGGCAATTACATGATACAACCCCAATGGCAAGTATGTAAATGAACACATGTCCGTCACACACACACACTGGGTGCAAGTGAATGCGAAAACCCATGTCATGACATGCATGAAACCAATGAGATAATACCACACATCGAAGTATGAAGAAAAAAATGTATTAAACACAACATGAATGTAATCAAAATCCAACAAACAACAATGGGAATAATAAAAGAAAAGCTGCATGTCTGTAAAAGAATAAAAAACAAGAAATCATAATCCAAAGAAATCCAAAAGAAATGGTGTCCAAAGTCACAGTCCAACAAAGCAAATCCAAGGGAAAAAAGAAAATGAAAACCATTGCTTCATGGTGAAAATAAAAAAAAAGAGAATAATCCAATGGTGAACTATGTACAGATGAACAATCCAGGGTCCATGAGCCCAACTGATGAAATTAAACCTATCAAAAATACTACTTAATAATAAAAAACTATATACAAAAACGTGGTGCATTGTCCAAGCGCAACCAGAATAAAGAAAAAACGAAAGGAAACCTAACACTATCTAACTATATACAATGGCGGCGGGCAAGTCCAGCAGCTCACTCTGTGGTGTCCCGGGCCAGGCATCATCGAACTCCATGTCTATTTGCCGGAGGCAGGCCTCTGTCCTGGCCCCAAGGTCTCGCCGGGAGGCACTCATGGCCTGTTCAACTCCCTGCGAGTTGCCTCGAGGCACTCTGCCCGCCTCAAAGCCTAACGCATGGAGAACTACACCCTGACCATAGTGAGCCGCGCCTCTTCCGCCCGCCGCCGCTCAGCACCTAACTGCTGGCCCAACCGGTGCCACACGGAAGACACTCCCATTCCTGGGTCCTCCTGCCCTCTGGCCGATGCCTGCCCCTTCGATGTTGATGGCCCCGAGCCATCATTGCTCCCACCTAGAGCCTGCTCCTGCTGCTGCTGTCCATGTGCCGTGTCTGATGGTGCCTGCACATCCTCCATCAGCTGGTCTCCAGTTGTGGTGTCCACCCCTGCTGGGCCGCCGACTCCCGACTGTTGCAGGGATGTGAGCTCCACCAAGCTGGCTGGTGACCTGTGCTGCCTCCTGACCCTGGCCCTAGACTGCACCACTTGCACCAGTGGTACTACCCGCACCAAGCCCCATGTGCGTGTCAGTAGCAGGCTCCTCCTCCTCTGTGGAGACCACCAACCTGGATGTTTCCACATGGTCTTCTGCTATTGGAAGTCCCTGTGGGGGCTCACCCGGCCCTTCTGCCACAGCCGTTGTGGCAGACACAGCACCAGCCCCCTCACTCCCGGATGATGGTAATTCCTGGGAGGGTGGCTGGGCCTCGCATCGCCGCCTAGTGGAGGCATCCCCTCCACTTGGCTCCACAGAGCCGTCTCTACCCTCTTCTTCACTTGACGCAGCGGAGAGGGAGACATAGAACACAAGCATCAGGGTACAGTACAAAATACCCTAGACAGGAAGCAATAACACATGAGTGGCACTGTCAAATGTCACTTCCATCCTGTCATTCCACAACACATGGGTAAATGCACACAACACACATGCAGAAACAGTCCTGGCACCTGCAATCAACATCAACATCCATATAGAAGAGCCCCTGTAAACCAAGATGTTGCCTTCAAAGTCACATGCATCCATGGTGTTTCAAAGTCACACACACACTTCTCAGGCACACACACACACATGTGCACCATACATGTACATGACATCAGCACCCATTCCTCACCCCCCTTCATGTCCAGGAACAGAGACAGCCATGCTTTCATGTGTGCATTCCGCATAGAGCTCCCCATGTTGCATTAAAACACATGCACCAAACATTTGGTTCACACATAACTGGTCTCACATGCATTGCCATGATGTCCCTGCACACACACATCCATACATGGCCTATGTCACACATACAGGCAAGCATCAGACTACCAGCACACTGCAACATGCCCTGTCTCACACAGCAATGCTTGGCCACTTACCGCTCAACTCCAGACGGGTCTGCCTCCGAAGGATCTGGGCATGGAGCGCTGGGCCTACGCGTTCCAGGACCCTCATCTGAATGTTACTCATGCGTGCCTGGCCCCCCTCCGTGAGGCGCCGGGCCTTGTGGAGGGTCCTGGACCTGAAGTCCTCCCAGCGCTTCTTGATGTGCTTGATGTCGCGGGTTGCCACCCCCTCCGCGTTGATGGCAACCACTACGTCGTCCCAGATCCTCTCCCGTCCTTCCTTGTTGGCGCGTGATATTCGGAAGAGGGCATCATAATGCCCCAGGACACCAACTTCGGTGGCAGTAAAGCTGGTGGCACTCTGCCTCTCTGGCTGGGGGTTGCCAGTGGTGCCAGATGGAGATGTGCCCGACATGGCAACCCCTGAGGCAGGAGTGGGTGGGCAACTGGGTCCTGGGGCTGGGCTGTGGAGCGATGGTATCCCAGTCGGGAGTCTTCTGTTCCAGCAGGGGTGGACACCGCAACTGGACCCCTGCAGATGGCTGATGTGCAGGCACCAAATAGCACGGCACGTGGGCAGCAGACAGTCAGGCAGCAGCAGATGGCAGGTGGGAGCATGCTCAGGGCTCTGGGGGGCAGGAAAATGGCCTTCAGGGCAGGAGCGTGGTCTTCCGTGTGTGTATGCGTGGCCAGCTTGATACGGAGTGATTTGGCACGTGAAAAAATTGCACGTCAGCATGTAATTCGAGGAAAGACCCTTAGCGCGTTAGCGCATCAGCACACGTACGCGATTTCATTGGACCAAAGGCCCTTAGCGCGTAAGTGCGTCTGTGACGTATCGCACACGGGCGTTGCCCTTTTACATGTAAAACTTCACGCAAACCCCAGGAATACACGTACCCCACTCGCATAGGGCCCTTTCGCGTGTAAAACTTCACGCGAACCCCAGGAATACACGTACCCTGCTCGCACAGGGCCCTTTCGTGTGTAAAACTTCACGCAAACCCCAGGAATACACGTACCCCACTCGCACAGGCCGCTTTCGCGTGTAAAACGTCATGCGAACCCCAGGGATACACGTACCCCACGCGCACAGGGCCCTTTCGCGTGTAAAACTTCACGCGAACCCCAGGAATATTGGCCCTGTGCAAGTGGGGTACGTTTATCTCTGGGGTGCGCAGGAAGTTTCACACGCAAAAGGGCCTATGCGAGTGGGTACGTGTATAACTGGGGTTCGCGGGAAGTTTCACACGCGTTAGGCCCTGTGCGAGCGGGGTACGTGTATTACTGCGGTGTTGCGGAAGTTTCACACGCGAAAGGTCCTGTGAGAGTGGGTACGTGTATTACTGGGGTTCGCATGAAGTTTCACACGCGATAGGCCCTGTGCGAGCGGGGTACGTTTATTACTGGGGTTCGCGGGAAATTTCACACGCGATAGGCCCTGTGCAAGCGGGGTACGTGTATTACTGGGGTTTGCGGGAAGTTTCACACGCGAAAGGGCCTGTGCGAGTGGGTACGTGTATAACTGGGGTTCGCGGGAAGTTTCACATGCGATAGGCCCTGTGCGAGTGGGGAACGTGTATTACTGGGGTTTGTAGGAAGTTTCACACGCGATTTGATCTGGGTACGTGTATTTCGGGGGTGCGCGGGAAGTTTCACACGCGATAGGGCCTGTGCGAGTGGGGTACGTGTATAACTGGGGGTCGCGGGAAGTCTCACACGCGATTTCAGCAGGGTACGTGTATTTCGGGGGTGCGCAGGAGGTTTCACACGCGAAAGGGCCTGTGCGAGTGGGGTACGTGTATTACTGGGGTTCGCGGGAAGTCTCACACGCAATTTCAGCAGGGTACGTGGATTTCAGGGGTGCGCGGGGAGTCCTACACGTGAATTGGCAGTGTGGGTCCTCCCAGGTGTTCCCTCTACACCCTCCACGGCCCCTGCAGACAGCCCACACCACAGGGGATTACCCTGCACCCCTGGTCATGTCCCGCAGGCAGCCCATCCACCATGGGCATGCCCCCCAGCCAAGCCACATGTCAGCTTGCACTACTGATCACCAACACATGTCCCCCTGCACCCCCTCCCCCCAGCAGTGCAGGGCACCTGCCAGCAGGCCCCCACTCATGTCCCCATGCACCCCCACCCCACAGCAGTGCAGGGCACCTGCCAGCAGGCCCCCACTCATGTCCCCTTGCACCCCCACCCCCCAGCAGTGCAGGGCACCTGTCAGCAGGCCCCCACTCATGTCCCACTGCACCGCCACCCCCCAGCAGTGCAAGGTACCTGCCAGCAGGCCCCCACTCATGTCCCCCTGCACCCCCACCCCCCAGCAGTGCAGGGCACCTGCCAGCAGGCCCCCACTCATGTTCCACTCATGTCCCCCTGCACCCCCACCCCACAGCAGTGCAGGGCACCTGCCAGCAGGCCCCCACTCATGTCCCCTTGCACCCCCACCCCCCAGCAGTGCAGGGCACCTGTCAGCAGGCCCCCACTCATGTCCCACTCATGTCCCACTGCACCGCCACCCCCCAGCAGTGCAAGGTACCTGCCAGCAGGCCCCCACTCATGTCCCCCTGCACCCCCACCCCCCAGCAGTGCAGGGCACCTGCCAGCAGGCCCCCACTCATGTTCCACTCATGTCCCCCTGCACCCCACCCCCCAGCAGTACAGTGCACCTGCTAGCAGGCCCCCACTCATGTCCCCCTGCACCCCCACCCCCAGCAGTGCAGGGCACCTGCCAACAAGCCCCACTCATGTCCCCCTGCACCCCACCCCCCAGCAGTGCAGGGCTGCTGCCAGCAGGCCCCCACTCATGTACCACTCATGTCCCCCTGCACCCCCACACCCTAGCAGTGCAGGGCACCTGCCAGCAGGCCCCCACTCATGTCCCACTCATGTCCCCGTGCACCCCCACCCCCCAGCATTGCAGGGCACCTGCCAGCAGGCCCCCACTCATGTCCCCCTGCACCCCCACCCCCCAGCAGTGCAGGGCATCTGCCTGCAGGCCCCCACTCATGTCCCACTCATGTCCCCCTGCACACCCACCCCCCAGCAGTGCAGGGCACCTGCTAGCAGGCCCCCACTCATGTCCCACTCATGTCCCCCTGCACCCCCACCCCCCAGCAGTGCAAGGCACCTGCCAGCAGGCCCCCACTCATGACCCCCTGCACCCCCACCCCCAGCAGTACAGGGCACCTGCCAGCAGGCCCCCACTCATGTCCCCCGGCACCCCCACCCCTGAGCAGTGCAGGGCACCTGCCAACAGGCCCCCACTCATGTCCCAATGCCCCAGGTCATGACGATCCTCAATAATGGCCCTTATGGCCAGCCTCCCCAGCCCAAAGACCCAACCAAGTATTGCATCCACCCACATAGAAAAGGCAATTACATGATACAACCCCAATGGCAAGTATGTAAATTAACACATGTCCATCACACACACACAATGGGTGCAAGTGAATGCAAAAACCCATGTCATGACATGCATGAAACCAATGAGATAATACCACACATCGAAATATGAAGAAAAAAATGTATTAAACACAACATAAATGTAATCAAAATCCAACAAACAACAATGGGAATAATAAAAGAAAAGATGCATGTCTGTAAAAGAATAAAAAACAAGAAATCATAATCCAAAGAAATCCAAAAGAAATGGTGTCCAAAGTCACAGTCCAACAAAGCAAATCCAAGGGAAAAAAGAAAATGAAAACCATTGCTCCATGGTGAAAATAAAAAAAGAGAATAATCCAATGGTGAACTATGTACAGATGAACAATCCAGGGTCCATGAGCCCAACTGATGAAATTAAACCTATCAAAAATACTACTTAATAATAAAAAACTATATGCAAAAATGTGGTGCATTGTCCAAGCGCAACCAAAATAAAGAAAAAACGAAAGGAAACCTAACACTATCTAACTATATACAATGGGGGCGGGCAAGTCCACAGGCTCACTCTGTGGTGTCCCGGGCCAGGGCATTATCGAACTCCATGTCCATTTGCCGGAGGCAGGCCTCTGTCCTGGCCCCGAGGTCTCGCAGGGAAGCACTCATGGCCTGTTCCAACTCCCTGTGAGTTGCCTCGAGGCACTCTGCACCCCTCAAAGCCCGACGCATGGAGAACTACACCCTGACCATAGTGAGCCGCGCCTCTTCCGCCCGCCGCCGCTCAGCACCTAACTGCTGGGCCAACCGGTGCCACACGGAAGACACTCCCATTCCTGGGTCCTCCTGCCCTCTGGCCGATGCCAGCCCCTTCGATGTTGATGGCCCCGAGCCATCATTGCTCCCATCTGAGGCTGCTCCTGCTGCTGCTGTCCATGTGCCGTGTCTGATGGTGCCTGCACATCCTCCATCAGCTGGTCTCCAGTTGTGGTGTCCACCCCTGCTGGGCCGCCGACTCCCGACTGTGGCAGGGATGTGAGCTTAACCAAGCTGGCTGGTGACCTGTGCTGCCTCCTGACCCTGGCCCTGGACTGCACCACTTGCAACAGTGGTACTACCCCCACCAGGCCCCATGTGCGCGTCAGTAGCGGGCTCCTCCTCCTCTGTGGAGACCACCAACCTGGATGTCTCCACACGGTCTTCTGCTATTGGAAGTCCCTGTGGGGGCTCACCCGGCCCTTCTGCCACAGCCGTTGTGGCAGACACAGCACCAGCCCCCTCGCTCACGGATGATGGTAATTCCTGGGAGGGTGGCTGGGCCTTGCGTCGCCGGCCAGTGAGGCATCCCCGCCGCTTGGCTCCACAGAGCCGTCTCTACCCTCTTCTTCACTTGACGCAGCGTAGAGGGAGACATAGAACACAAGCATCAGGGTACAGTACAAAATACCCTAGACAGGAAGCAATAACACATGAGTGGCACTGTCAAATGTCACTTCCATCCTGTCATTCCACAACACATGGGTGAATGCACACAACACACATGCAGAAACAGTCCCAGCGTCTGCAATCAACATCAACATCCATATAGAAGGGCCTCTGTAAACCAAGATGTTGCCTTCAAAGTCACATGCATCCATGGCGTTTCAAAGTCACACACACACTTCTCAGGCACACACACACACACATGTGCACCATACATGTACATGACATCAGCACCCATTCCTCACCCCCCCTTCATGTCCAGGAACAGAGACAGCCATGCTTTCATGTGTGCATTCCGCATAGAGCTCCCCATGTTGCATTAAAACACATGCACCAAACATTTGGTTCACACATAACTGGTCTCACATGCATTGCCATGATGTCCCTGCACACACACACATCCATACATGGCCTATGTCACACATACAAGCAAGCATCAGACTACCAGGACACTGCAACATGCCCTGTCTCACACAGCAATGCTTGGCCACTTACCGCTCAACTCCAGACGGGTCTGCCTCCGAAGGATCTGGGCATGGAGCGCTGGGCCTACGCGTTCCAGGACCCTCATCTGGATGTTACTCATGCATGCCCGGCCCCCCTCCGTGAGGCGCCGGGCCTTGTGGAGGGTCCTGGACCTGAAGTCCTCCCAGCGCTTCTTGATGTGCTTGATGTCGCGGGTTGCCACCCCCTCCGCATTGATGGCAACCACTACGTCGTCCCAGATCCTCTCCCGTCCTTCCTTGTTGGCGCGTGATGTTCCGAAGAGGGCATCATAATGCCCCAGGACATGCTCCACCAGGACACCAACTTCGGTGGCAGTGAAGCTGGTGGCCCTCTGCCTCTCTGGCTGGGGGTTGCCAGTGGTGCCAGATGGAGATATGCCCGACATGGCAACCCCAGAGGCAGGAGTGGGTGGGCAACTGGGTCCTGGGGCTGGGCTGTGGAGCGATGGTATCCCAGTCGGGAGTCTTCTGTTCCAGCAGGGGTGGACACCGCAACTGGACCCCTGCAGATTGCTGATGTGCAGGCACCAAATAGCAGGCACGTGGGCAGCAGACAGTCAGGCAGCAGCAGATGGCAGGTGGGAGCGTGCTCGGGGCTCTGGGGGGCAGGAAAATGGCCTTCAGGGCAGGAGCGTGGTCTTCCGTGTGTGTATGCGTGGCCAGCTTGATACGGAGTGATTTGGCACGTGAAAAAATTGCACGTCAGCATGTAATTCGAGGAAAGACCCTTAGCCGTAAGCGCGTCAGCACACGTACGCGATTTCATTGGACCAAAGGCCCTTAGCGCGTAAGCGCGTCTGTGACGTATCGCACACGGGCGTTGCCCTTTTGCATGTAAAACTTCACGCAAACCCCAGGAATACACGTACCCCACTCGCATAGGGCCCTTTCGCGTGTAAAACTTCACACAAACCCCAGGAATATTGGCCCTGTGCGAGTGGGGTACGTGTATCTCTGGGGTGCGCAGGAAGTTTCACACACAAAAGGGCCTGTGCGAGTGGGTACGTGTATAACTGGGGTTCGCAGGAAGTTTCACACGCGATAGGCCGTGTGCGAGCGGGGTACGTGTATTACTGTGGTGCGCGGGAAGTTTCACATTCGAAAGGGCCTGTGCGAGTGGGTACGTGTATTACTGGGGTTCGCGGGAAGTTTCACACGCGATAGGCCCTGTGCAAGCGGGGTACGTGTATTACTGGGGTTCGCGGGAAGTTTCACACGCGATAGGCCCTGTGCAAGCGGGGTACGTGTATTACTGGTGTTTGCGGGAAGTTTCACACGCGAAAGGGCCTGTGCGAGTGGGTATGTGTATAACTGTGGTTCGCGGGAAGTTTCACACGCGATAGGCCCTGTGCGAGCGGGGAACGTGTGTTACTGGGGTTCGCAGGAATTTTCACACGCGATTTGAGGATTGGGTTAACCCCAGAGGATGGGGTTATCCTTTATGATTAAGTTACATAGCCCATCAGGCCCAGGGGCTCTGGAGGATTTAAGCTCCTTAATTATTGATATTAGATAATCATGATACAAGTCCATATGGGGCTTTCTTTCAATCTTTATTTTCGTACCAGAGAACGTATTCAGGAGGTAATCTTCCCATCTTGCCTTGTCAATATTACAAAGTATCTCTTGTTCACCCTTACTGGTCACCAATTTCTATTCAGACCAGACTTGTTTTGTGTCCCCATTCAACGAAATCCTAACCATACTTTGCAACACTACATTGTCCTCAGATATCCTATATCTTTTTAACCAATCTTGTATTCATTTTTTATTTTTCGCTTACTGGCCACCAGTTCAACACTCCATACATTCAGATGATCAGTAGTTCTTAATTCATGGTGCATCTTTTTCTTTTCCTAATACATATGGCTTTATCATATGGTTTCTCCTGTTTGAATACCTGTTTCACGGACATAAATGTACTCATAGGCATAAAGTTGTACATGCAAGTAGATAGCCAAAACACAATCTCATCAGCTGTTTCCAGACATCTATATTCATCATTTACTCCTTTTGAACATTCTTTAGCTTCCTACAGATTTCTATCTGTCCAACCCAATCTGTTGCCACCTAGATTCACCTCCACAGTGCCAGTCCTTTCCCAGTAGGTAGGCTTGTTAATAGGGAGTAAATATCTAAGCGAGAATATTGCATGATCACCTAATTCATAGAAAGACATATGCAGATCTACTATCAGAGGATATATCTTTTCACAAACATAGATATCATCCAGCGTGGAGGAGAAAATGCCACTACGCCATGTAGGTACTGAGGGTGTATCACCATTTAAAATACCATTAATGATCTTTAGATCTAATTCTTCAAAACAGGTTTTTCATCTAATAGATTTCTCACAGTGTTTCTGAGTAGATTCCTGAGTAGTTATACTATTTATTTCAGCATCAGACATACAGCCAGCATTTAAATCACCCCCTATAATAAGATTCACATTCTGGTCATCAGCATATTTGATTCAATCTTATTCGAATATCTTCAGCTGTATTCCTAATGTAAAGTCATCACCGGGCGGGTCATAGACATTTACTAGTAATATATTCTGCTTGCTATCTAGTTGGACATCTTCTGCTAGAACATTATTGTTGTTCTCAGCATCCACACATTCTTTAGATTTGATATCATTGGCAAAAATGATAGCTAGGCCCCCATAAGGCAACCTTTTGGTACCCCTTGCTGCATGTCGGAACTATCCAGTATAGCCATCAAACAGGGCCTCACCCGAGAGCCAAGTTTCTTGCAGAAATGTTACTTCAGCCGTGTTAAATAGCTTGCTAGAGCCTGTGAGGCTAAATAGATGTTTCGGTCCTCTAGTGTCCCAAGATATATGTTCGATGCTAGATCAGGCTCTTTTATAGGAGGTAAAAATAAACAGACCCACTCCCAGTGTGATTTCACATTAGCATGGCTAGTGCCCTCAGAATTTATTTTGACATGCTGCCTTCTATTTGAAGGCTTCTTGCTGTCCCCCTTGTCTAACGGCAATCTCACTTTATTCAAATCATTATTGGCCCAATCACAGTCTAATTCATAGACCCTTCTGCCCAAATCAGTAGTGTTATCCCTAATTAGGCCAACCACATCTTCTGACATACAGGGCACCTTGGATATACAGTTGTAGCATTGCTCCACACATTTGAAGTCACTACTTTCAATTATGTTTAGCGGCAGAAGATGGTTAAAGAGTGCAAGAAGTCTGCTTCTGTTTATGGTCTTTTTTCCCCCTCGCCGAACTTGAGTTTGTAAATACATTTAGCAGCAAAATACAATCCTTTTCCGCTATGTATTTTTTCTTCTCAATGGGCTTCAAAATTTTCTTAGCAGGAATAGTCTCAAGAGATGCCTGTTTACCTACCCAAACTCTTTCATTTAAACTTGTCTCTGTAGATGATACACAGATATCAAGTGTGGAGTTGGAACAATCCAAAGAGCTCATATCCGATTCTTCTTCCCTAATTTGGGGCATCATTTTAACTTTTGCTTTGTTTTCAGTAGAGTCAACCAACCAATTAGTTAGATTTCCCATTTTTTCGGCAATTCTCTTCACTCTGCAAACTGCTTTTTTACTTGCTCATTTGGATGAACACTGGGCATTATCAGGTAGTTCCTTTTCCACTTGTTACTTTACCTCTTCTCCTGTTGATGGTCTATTACCATTGTTGGCCTTCAATTTCATTTTCCTTCTTCTTTCTCTTTCAGATAGATGACAATCCTCATCTTCCTTGTCACTACCAATCAAGATCTGTACTTTAGTGGACTCATCATTTTTAGGATTTGAGTCCCTTTGTATATCATTAGGTGGTGCAACAATTGTATTTTCCTGGGATTCCGAACTCAAGCAAGCTGGTTTACTATCTGCTTGCTTCAGGCTCACTAAATCTGTCAGTAATCTCACATTTTCTTTGTACCAGACAAGAGATGTTATGAGATAATTTCAATAGTATTTTTAACGCTGTAGCCATATTGTACGCTTCTAGTTCTTTACATTTCTCAATATATATGCTTTCATGGCAGCTGTTATGGTCAGATGCTCTGCTGAGGTCTTGTTTGTGATCAGTGATTTTGGTTGTTTCATCCACAACCCCCGTTAGACATGGTGAACAAGATAAACGGGCCAACAGAAGGGTATTAGGGATATAGAGATATCTGTTACGCTCACCTGGTCTCTGCAGAGGCGTTGGGGCACGGTTGCAGCCCTCCCTTGACTTGAATCACCTCCCTTCAGGCCTCTCCCTCAGTAGAAAAGCTGTGAACGGTGGTACGTGGTGAGACTGCTCCTGCGTGGACATAAGAGTGTGTGAGTGCGCCAATCTATGATTGCGGTTCCTCTCAAACCCTTCACCCCGAAGTAGGGTTTCTGTGAGTATACGCCAGCCCATAAAGCTCAACTGTGAATTATAGAAGATAAGCTCTCCATCCTGATACTTCTGGCAGGGGGGCGCGTTGAATGGGATCTAGTTCCTTCAATGATCCCTGATAAGGATTAGTCCAATCCAGCTGCGACTATGCTTTTCCTTAAGATTGGTAAGTCTTTCTTGAGCTCTTGTGATGCTGTTTGTTCTGTTTAATGTCGTTATATGTTGCTCCTAATTATGCCCGCAATAATGTCTCTCTTCTGTTTTCTTCCCTTCGATGGAAACGTGGCCTAGATGCAGCTCTGAGATGTCAGACGCGGCCGGAGGGAAGATGGAGGCTACCGCAATGTTCGATAGCAGGTAAGCGAAGGTTTAAGGTAAAGCGCAAGGTATGGCGAAGCGCAACCTTAAATGGACTGTTTTTTCAATGTCTAACCTTGTCTTCTGTTTTCCCTTGCAGGCGCTACTGTCGACAATGGAGCGTGTCGTGCTGCGCTGCCAAGATGAAGATTTTGTTTCTCAGCTAATGGAGATCATAATCACGTAATGTGTGTTGGTTCTAGTGATAGGCACACAGCGCCACCTTCACACATCTGTGTTGCCGAGCCCAGGGCAGAGCCTGCGTGTGCCAGCAGCACAGCTCAGCCCAGCCCAGGTTCACAATGCTACGTGTGGTGCACACTGAGGCCTAGTTCTCCTTGCCACCAGCAGTGGGAAGTACTGCCTGCCATATTTTCCGATGTATGTTTGCGGCATGCAGTGCTTTTGAGCCTCCGAGATAGTGCTGGCCAGATACACCGAAAAACAGGTGTCTGGCCAGCAGTATCTCGGAGGCTCAAAAGCAGCGCGGGCCGCCTTAATGTTTGAACATTCTGCCTCGGGAGGGAGGGTACAATTTGCATCACTTTTTGAAAAAACCTCCCCCTTGAGTACTGTTCAAATTGTGTCACAAAAGGAATGAATTCCCACATGATTTTACCGCATGTGGGAATTCATTCATTGCCAAAATGGCTAGGCAACATAATCACGCCATCCACACCCGGAACAGCAGCACAGCGGGTAAAATGCCTGGGGCTCTATCCAGTTTTTGTTTTTGCAACTGACAAGTGCTAACCTGGACAAGGTAGAACAGCCCTTGGGAGGTGTCTGTGCCCCTGTCGGAGGAAGGCCAGCTGTGGGAGTGAATTTTCAGAGCGCATAACACCGTAGCCCACCAGATCCAATGCACTGTGGGCTTTACAGCAGACACCATGAGGTCAATTTCCTCCCCGGTTCCTACAACATGGCTCTCAGCTGGAGTGATCCGATTACCGGCACACCGGCCACCCCTGGGAGCTGGGAGAGGAGGGCACGCGGCCATGTTTAGTTCTTCATACTTCAAGATTGTGCTCACATTGCATTTCTTCAATTAGGTTCACCTTTGGGTGATCGCTTTTCCCCATTTATCTGTTGAATTGGATTATGCTTCCTTCATTAGCACAGAAGTAATGTATGTGTATTACAGAGATAAACTGCCATATGTATTGGGCACACTGCACAGGCAGCATCAATCATTAACACAGAAGTAATTAATGTGCATTACAGAGATAAGCTGCCATATGTATTGGGCACACTGCACAGGCAGCATCAATAATTAACACAGAAGTAATTAATGTGCAATACAGAGATAAGCTGCCATATGTATCGGGCACAACACTGCACAGGCTGCATCAATCATTAAGACAGAAGTCATGAATGTGTATTACAGAGGTAAGCTGGCATAGGTATTGGGCACATTCCACATGCTCAAGGCAGCATCAATCATGCTTTGTAAAGGACAATGTTGACCTAAATTGGGAACAGCCAGGATAAACATGTTGCTTCAGAGGCATATTTTGGGCACAACCAGCATGGCAATGTGTTACATCAGTGACAGTGCTGTCTTACACTGTGGGCACATAGATAATTAAAATGTGTTGTGTTGTAAAATGTTCTTGTCTGCTGTTGGTGACATGGAATTTTCATATTCCCCTTTAGAACTGATTATAAACGTATGTCTTTTTGGTCAGTTGTTCTGCTGTAAAATGCACCCTTTCAACCCCATATTTGAAAAAAAATTCTTGGAGGGGGATCCCCCCAAACCCACCCTAGATCCTTATAGCTCCCTCGCTACGCTCGCTCGCCCCCACTATTTCAGGAAAATATGAACACATACACACACTGAAAGAAATCACAAGCAACTGACCTCGGATCATTTGATGGAGGGCCTCCTTTAGATACTCACTGCCCCTGACACCAAAAACTATCTTTGGGACTTCATGGCGCATCACTGCCTGTGATGCTTTTGTGTCAAAGGTCACACAATATCGTTTTTTAATATAATGCTTTGGGTGAGGTTGTTGACTTTTGGCTTGCCGGGCCACAGGGTGACAAAAAGTTAATGCTTCGGCCCCACATTCAAAAAGGTTGGACAAGCCTGGCTTAATGGATGGAATGTTCAAGGTTATTGCATCTGCTTAATGGATGGACTGTTCAAGGTTGATGCATCTGGAGTGCTATGTCCATAATAAAGGCTTTTGGTGTCAAATGGATGTTCTTGTTTACCTTTGTTCATGAGCCTGTCGCCAAAGGCGCCAGGACAGTGTCAACCCAGGTCTCCTGTGCATGCGACCCCTGCATGCCTGTGCCCCTGACTTCATGACCATGACAATATCATTTGTTTCAATTCCCAGAATGACAAACTCGTTATTGCTTTTAGATGTCAGCTTAACAACAGCATCTAGTTCTAAATTAATAATGTGACCTTCCAGCCTACAACTTAAGTTCAGTAGTGTTTTATTGTTATCAAATTCAGCAGTCGTTAATGCTACTTCACTTGTAGGGATTTCACAAGTGCTGTATGGATTTCTATTACTGTACTTTGGCCATTGAAGAAGTCAGTGATTTTACTTGTCTTAGGTATTTAAGGATTGAGTGCCTCAATCCTCATTCCATCCGTAGCCTCACCTTTTTCCATACCATTTACCTTTTGTCTATTACATAACTTCATCTTGGCTGGGACATTTTACAAAGATAGACGGCTCCAAGCAGTGCAATACCCGCACTGGATGGTATTTGTCAAAAAAGGGGGCAAGCGGCTCAAAGACAGTCAGCAGTCACAGCTTGCAGAGAAAGAGCTCTAGCCCAAGTAAGTGGTCAAGCTCGATTAAATGTAATAGCAGTATAATAACACACTCTCAGTGCATGGCACGTGGCTCAGCGACAGACTGTCAATGGTCACCATTTACATGGAAAAAGCTTCTTACACAGATCATTAGTCAAGCGTGCTAAAGTTAGAGAGCAGTAGATATCATGCTCATAGTACATGGCACATGCCTCAAAGACAGACTATGAGCATCCACTGCTTGCAGAGAGGGACTAGAGCCAGAAAATGAATGAGCTCAATGAAATGAGAAAGTACTCTGTAATCACGCTCACAATGCACTACAAGGCAGCTCAAGGCCAGTCCGGTAAACAGTCACCAGCAATTAAGCAGAGGCAGCAGAAGGAAGGGTTCTGAGAAAAGTCCAAAGCAGAACAAAGTGGGGTTACAGTGTACTGCATTGAAGATACACAATGCCAAAGTAGGCAGTTCACTGGCAAATCACACACTGATTTAACAGATTACAGCAGTCCAAAAGTAATGTGTTATCTCTTTAGTTAATAAATACAATGAGGCACTATGGGAGCAAACACTTGCCATTGTGCAGGGTCTATCAGATACCACTGTTTGGGGCAGCATATAGGGGATCCCATGTGCAACCACCCAGACCACGATAACCGCACTTAGACGTTCGACATTCAAACAAAGGACTAGAGGAAAGGTCCTCTCTGTGTCAAGCCGCACCCTACAAAATACTCACTGGTTTTACCAAATGCCTGTTTCTGACACCAAGACTTTGTGCTCTTGCTGCTGGTATTTCAGTTGCCACAAATGTTCTGGAGGCTCTCATGGCGTAGGGGATAAGAGAGCAGACATAGCAGCTCTCTGCAGTGGTCTGTTTACCTACTTTAGTCATGCACTTGTCCCACATTTTATTGGATACTCGAGCAGTATCAGTGAGATAGAGATCAACCCCTCCTACATCTGCTTACCGGCCTGGCAGTGCTTACCTCTCCACTTGACATGGTAACCATACCTGCTGGAATTGGGGTTGTGTTATTAGGGATCCCTGATTTATTCTCTATAGCAAATGACATTCGCCCAAAATAAAGGGCAAAGATACCAAATGAAAATAAGGCACAATCCAACATTATTACACTTTTTATAATGGCATTCATTGCTTAATCCGCTTTGTAATCTTGTGCAGCTTTGAAGAAATTGATGGACCATCTGAAATGTGCTAGAAATGCGTTATGTTGTTATTACTTTTATTGTTTAAGCTCCACAATCAAGATGTTGTGCTAGTGCAATGAAGAATAACTGTTCCCACACAATGTGCATTCTACGGTCACGAAGTACTGCAAGTAAGGATGGATTTCCTCAGTTGTGGGTATGCTTGTGAACAAATAGACCAGGAAAGCACGAACAAATAAACTGGGAAAGGGTCTTCTTACACGGTTAGAATTCCTAACAAAGAGGACAAATTGACCTTGGAAGGATGAAGGGTGAGGATCTTTGGGAAGCATGGGACAATAAAGGAATAGCAGTTGCAACTTTCACGATGAATGCTGTAAGTTTGCAAAAAGAAAAACAATAAGCAAATAGTGTACCCTCACTTTAGATGTGCAGGAAGTCTGTTTCCTATTTCTCTTGCTCGAGCGAGTAATCATGGGTTGGGTTCTACTGGGCTGTAAGGCTCCTAGGTGGTCTTCCTGTTCATTCTTTTTTGGAACGTTGGCTCTTTTGCTGTCATTGCTAGGAGAGGCCGCTGCTCGACAGGGCGTTGATGTCCCCAATGTAATTCCATGCTTTTTTGCCAGGGAGATTCACTTCTCCATCTATTACTTCTTCAATCCTGTGAGGGCCTGTAAATCTGACCTTAAACCATGTTCTTGTAAAATCATGCCAAAGGACTGTCTCCCCAGGATAAAGTTGTGGAGGCTTTGGTCGTTCCTCGTTTGTTTCTGAATTATTACCTTCCTCTTTACCTTTGGGCCTCTCCTGTTGTCATTGCAGTTGGCGAGAATTAAAAGTGGCACTAACCATCAAAGCAGCGGTGGACTCATACATTTCCTGTCCCAGTTCATCAGACATTTTCTCAGCATCGGTCAATGTCCTAGTGGGAGGAGCCAGGGGAAGTCACATGTGCCGCCTGGTTTCCACCACATGTGGGGTTAAATGGTGGTTGACCCTGGTTTGTTGTGCAATGCAAATAAAAGCAACGGTAAACAATGGAGCCAGCTTTTATTCAACATTTTCTTTATCTTACCTATATTTTCTTTGAGCAGCCCGTTGAGCCACTCACACTTACTGTTTGCTTGAGGGTGATACACACAAGAAAATGGGTGTTGTATTCCTAACAAGGTTGCAATGTGATGGAACATCTCATTGGCGAAGTGAGGACTGTTATCAGACCACAGGACCTAACACCTGCCCCATCATGGGAACATTTCCTGAACCAGGTATTTTGCCACTCTAATGGCATCAGGATGGGAACAGTGGCTGGCTTCAATCCATTGGGAAAACAGTCACACAACCACTATCATGTAGCGGTTGCCCTGGCATACTCGGAGCATGTCAACATAGTCAACATGAATGTATTGGAATGGACCCAGCGAGCGAGGCATGGCTCCTCTCATCACCCTAAATGTATGGCCTGCTGTAAATTGCTTACAAAGGAGGCAATTAGTCATGAATTCTGCCACATGTTCTGCCAGGTTGGGACAGAACCAGTCTGCACTAATATGAGCAGCAAGTACATTCTTCCCCATATGGGTTGTTTGGTGTAGTTTTGTAAGTGCTATGTATAATAATGATATTGGCATCACCACCTTCTCTGTGTTTCCTTGCCTCCAAAGGGCTTCTGCCGGAGAAGTAGAACATCCCCCTCTCAAGCATAATTCCTTCTCTTCTTTTGGTGCAGCCCCCTGCAATTCCATATGTTTTGTCACTGGTAGTGTGTTATACTCCTCCTTCAACACCACTGTTGGTATATGGTTGCGAGCCTGAGGTGGAGTGTCAATTTCTCAGATGTCATTACAATATGCAGTGGGTTTTGATTCGACGTCGGCTGCTTCATTGCCCATAAAGACGGGATCCTCCCCTCTTGTGTGGGCCTGGCACTTTGCAATTACTATGTGCAGTGGGAGTTGGAGCACTTCTCTTAGTCTGCTCAAAAGGAGCGTGTGCTACACTGGTGACCCATCAGCATGTCAGACGCCCATGCTCAGCTGACGTGACAGCCCAGAATGCACTGTGGATGTCACATAGGCTGAATCTGAATATATTGTCACTTCCTTGTTTTTGCTTCGCTCTAGTGGCAGTATTAGAGCTACTAGTTCAGCAGCTTGCACTGAAATGTGTGACAGTAAGCGTGCGCTTACTACCACATCACTTGTCCCGTCCTCCTTTAGCTTCACTACTGCCATCCCAGTATGGCTTTCTCCTGTGGTCTGGTCTATTGTGGATGACCCGTCAATGTAAAGTACTTCTCCCTCCCTCAAATGCATCCTCCTTTACCTTTGGGATGTCATCATGGCTTTCTATGTTTACGGTGCAGTCGTGTAGGTAGTTGTGAGGTCCACAAGTCGGCACCTCACTACTTTGATTGCTGGATTTGACAGTATCACCTTATATCCAGAAGCTCTTTGGGTAGTCAGCATACTGTTGGGTTGTTCTAGAATTGCAAAGAGAACATGCTCCACAAAAAACATGGTGCTGCATCCCATGGTAATATCTGTTGATTTCTCCACTGCAAATGTGTCAGCAGCTTGTGCCTGCTCGCAAGAGTAGTGTCCTCTCATCACTGGGTCTTACTTCCCGCTGTAATATGCTAATGGTTTGTGACCCATGGTTGTTTTCTGCATCAGTACCGCAGTCATTACTACTCCATTGGAGTGTGAGAATAAGTAAAATTCCCCTTGATAGTCTGGGATCCCTAAGACGGGAGCTGTGCATATTGCAACCTTCAGTTCTTCAAAATGCCTCGGTCATCTCTTCTGTCCATTGTAAAGTACTGTCCCCTCTCTGTGCTTCTTTCAGCGCACTCAACAAGGGTCTCAGATATCTGCTATAGTCGAATACCCATGCTATGCAGTAATTACATAGTCCTAGAAATTGCTGCATTTCTCTTATGGTTGTGGGTTTTGGGTCTTACGAATTGCCTATGACCTTTGTGGTGTCACGTTCTGTCTCGCTTGTGAAATCAGTTGCCCAATGTATAGTACTTCCTTTTAGCAATATTGTAGTGTGGCTTTGTCTACCTTATACCCTTTTTCTGCGAGAACAGTCAACATGTGTACTGAGTTATTTCTGCACTGTGTTTCTGTTTTGCTACAGATCAAGATGTTGTTTAATTGTATAACAACACTTTCTAACTGTACATTGCCTAAATCCATCTGGAGGAACCTGTTAAATATAGATGGGGGCTTGCAGTTCCCTTGTTGAAGACACGTGTGTTTCCACTTCTTATTTCTGTTTAGGAACCATGTCAAATCTTGAGAGTATGGGTGGAGTGGTATACAGGAGAAGGCATTCTTCAAATCTATAACCGTGAAATGGGTGGCTTCTGTAGGAATGCTACACAAAATTGTTGCTGGATTCAGAACTGAAGGGCATTCTGCCTCGACAATATGTTTTAAGGAAATTTTGTATAAAAAGCTACAAACCCACTGTTGCCTTTTTCACAGGGTACACTGCTGTGATGCACAATTACTCTCATGAAACTAGAATGCCTTGAATAACTATGGCTGCAATGGTTTTGTAAATGCCCTCATCTGCCTCTCTCGACAGAGGGTATTGCTTTGCTCTTGGTAAAATGGTTCCTGGCTTGGGTTTTATCTTAAATAAAGGTATTTAAGGACTGAGTGTATAGATTCTCATATACAGGGAACCATATAATTTCAATGTGAAGAAGAAAAAGGATTCAATTCACTCCTCATTTAATTCAAAAATCAATTAGAAAATGCATTATTAATAATTTAATAGTAAACACATTTTCTTATATAGAAAAATAGTAGGCATATAGTAAACAATTATTCTATGCTAACTTGTACTGCTGACTACCGCAGTGAACTGTATCCTGGTGTCCCCCTTTATACTTGAGTTTAATCTTCATTGCTCCTATCCCCTTCATTAGCTGGGAGATGTGGTGGGCATAAGCTGCCCTGGAGGGTCTGGAGGAAGATGTTTTAGTGAACCTTTGAGATAAGTATGGTGGGGCATCTTTGGACAAGCATTTGCATGTGATGGACAAAGTTTTGAAGAGAATCCTTTCACGAACTGGGAGCCAATGCGCTTTTTTTCTTGCTGCAGTGATATGTTCAGCTTTAGGGATGCTTAAAGCTGCTCTCGGTGCATTGTTCTGGACAACCTGCATTTTCCGAATGTTCTTGTCAGAGCTGCCTGTGAATAGGGCATTACAATAGTCAAGCCTTAAGCCTACCGTGGCTTGGGCTATGGTAGGGCAGCTGTAATGGGATAGGAAAGGTCTGGCAGCGTTGATGAGAGGATGTGTAAGTATCACAGGAGGTGATGGCGTTGACTTGACGTGAGAGAGATAGGGTAGTGTCAAGGTATACCCCCAAGGTTTTCCTGAAAGGAGAGACAGAGATTGGGGTATTGTCAATGTTAAAGGTGACGTATTGGGGATCAAGCTTCTTGGTCACCAAAGAGGGGCTGACCAGTAACTAACTCTGTCTTTGACTCATTCAGGCATAGACGGTGTGTGGCTGTCCAGGCCTGGATGGTCATGTAGACTGAGTTGAGGATAGTGGAATCTTTGTGGTAGTTGCCTGGGATGGGGAGTAGAATTTGCATGTAGTCGGCATAGTTTGTATAAGACATACTGATAGAGTCCAGGAGGGAAAATAGAGGAATCGTTAATATGTTATACAAAGTACGGGACACACAGGATCCCTGAGGCACTGTGCAACTAATAGGTACAGCATGGGGTGTTAGCATTCTCCACAAATACTCTAAAGGAAGATCTCCTAGGACAGAGGCTATCCAAGAGGTGGACTTGCGAAAGAGGTTAGTTGAGGAAGAGGGTGCCGACCCAGGATTTCGTGGTCCACCAGATTGAATGCAGCTGATAGGTCTAGGAGCAGAAGCAGCGTGGGCTTGCCTTCATCCCTGATTTAATCAATCTGGATCTTAAGGTCGAGTAATCCAAATCTGTCCCATGGCCTGGTTTTGAACCCTGACTGAGGAATACCCAGGATATGATTTGCTTTCAGGTATTTTTGGATTTGCAGGTAAGCTGCTCTATCCAGAATTTTTGACACAAATGGGACTGTAGTGATAGGGCGATAGATGGTGGAGATAGTGGGGTCTAGTGATGGCCTTTTGATGAGGGGGAGTATCCAAGCTTCTTTGAGGCTAGTGGGGACTGTGCCAGTGTAGACAGAGGCATTGATAAAGGCAGTGATGAGGGGTGCTAGGATGTCAGAGCATTATTTGATTATGCTCGCAGGGCAGGTATCTCCTTTGCATTGGGAGGGTTTGAGGCCTTTTAGGATAGTTTTGACTTCATCTTCAGAGACATCAGTGAAGTAGAACATGGGGAGATCTGGGGGATGGCAGGCAGCGGTGGGAAGGAAGGCTGAGGAGCTTGCATGGGTTGAATCAGAGATTGGTTGGTGTCAATTGTTTTGTGCAAGGTGTCAATTTTGGCGAGAATGGCATTTTGGGTGTTGCTGCACCACAAATCATCTTTGCTTATTGTAGCCGGGGGATGGAGGGGTTTTCCAATTCTCTGAGGATGGAGAAGATCACACCGGTGTTGGATTTGGCATTGGCTATTCAAGAATTATAGGAGGCTGATTTAGCTGAGAGGATGGCTTTTTTATAGTGTTTAGCAGCTGCAGTGAGCAGTAGCTTCGAGGTGATGGTTGGTAAATTCTTCCAGTTGGCTTCTGTTAAACGTTTGTTAGAGCAGAGCGTTTGTAGTTCTGGGGTGAACCACGAGTTTCTGTGAGTGGATGACTTAAGTTTATGTGGTTTGAGAGGGGCTAAAATGTCAATGGTACCATAAAGGAAGTGGTGTACAGGTCAGCAAGTGAGTAAGGGTCATTGGTGCAGGGGGGTTTGGGTAGAAATGAGCTGATCAGGTTAAACAGGTGTTCCTTAGTGAGGTTTCTGGAGCTACGGTCCAGAGAGGGGGCAGTGGGACAGCAATGGGTGAATCCTGTCTGGTGGTTGGGATGCAGAACTGCACTATGTTGTGGTCAGATCACAGGCAGGGGGTATTGGTATCTATGGACACCTGACAGTTGAGGACTGCAATCCAGTCTAGGATGCAACCTTTGATATGGGTGGAGGAACAAATGCATTGTTGGAAGCCTAGAGCATAGAGCGAGTTGGAGAGCAATGTGACTTCTGGATCGTCTGGGTTGTTATAGCCTAAATTGAAGTCTCCCAGGAGGATCATTGTAGAGGCAGGTTTAATGTGAGTCCCCAGGGTGTGTGAGAGGTTCTCTTCAAAGGATGTGGCTGGGCTCAGAGTCGGTGGATGTTGTGAAGAGTGATTAACGATGAGAGCAGGCTACGACAATCAAATAATAACGCAGTCCTAGTCGAGACTGTCAAAATAAAAAGCCCAATACTAATAGACCTATTGGCCATACTTACTTCTAAATACAAATAGTGTGGAAACAATGTTATGCAAAATAAAAGTGTTCAAGAAATGATATGTCAGGATATTCAACGTGTTGGCTTCCATTCCCCATGTTTTCAGCACGGAACAAAGCTGGCACACTTCAGCTTTATCACACTCTCTGGCACGAGGATGCAGTTCAAGACTTCAACATCAGGGCCTTCTGTGCCTAGTATCTTTGCCATTCAACGTCTCTTATTCCAGAGGGCCTAAAGCAACACAACAAAACAAAACATTAAAGTACCTTCCTTCTCAGGATTTTCACTTTAACAACTTCTCGGGTGATTTACTGCTCACCCTGGGCCCCCCTCTACCGGGGTCAGACCCACTTTAACACCTTCAATTGGTTTCCCTCTGCTGGGCTCGGACCAAGTTCATGTACTTTTCCAAAGTTTCTCTATTTCATTAAAATCGAAGACGTTCAATTGTGCGCTGGATTTTGCTTGACTAGTCGCAGGCCCACTTCTATTCACATTTATTCTTTCTCTTTCAATTTGTCTCCTTCTGCTGGGCTCGTATGAAATATATCTATTTTCGTCACTTCTCAGCTGGATACCTTACAGATACCTTCGATTGAACACCCACGCGGTGCCGTACCACTCTGTCAAAAGTAGTGTAGCTTGTTTTAAATAAAGTTCAATCACTCATCAGCAGTTCAACTTCACTTGCATCTCTTATCGCACGCGCTTTGCCAATGTTTGTTCCAGCGCTCATCATACAATGTTGCTGCTTGCAACCATGGCTTCATCAAATACTTGTCTTGTTTCGGTCTCCCCAACTCACCGGCTGTGTTGATTTTACTCAAGCAGCTTTGTTCTTGGAGCGAAGGACGGTACCACAGTGGCTAGTGATTCTCCCTGCCTTGATTATTGATACGGGAGGACCCTGGGTATCTCCGACACACAATGCAGGATTCTTCAGCCTGGTTTCCTGGTCTTACGTTTTCTATTCTCTTGAAGGTCTCTGGAAAGCAATGGTTCCTTGTTGAAAAAAAGGTCAAGGAAATGCCCTCGTTGTGATCCTCTTAGGTTTTGCCATCTTGTTTCCTCGTGAGCTTTGCCTCGCTCAGAGTGTGCTCTTGTGCTCTGCCTTTTTTCTGTGGGGGAAGTGTAATGGAAATCAGGTGTGTGTGATGGCTAGTAACTGCCTGACCTCGCATGACCATTGTATTGGGACAGATCAGGTATACTGCGCGGGTGTTAGTCTGTTTTCTCTCAGAGCGAGCTGTCCGTGAGAAAGTGTTTGTGTTGTAAAAGGGGGCAGGGGGTAAAATTCCTAAATGTCCTACCTGGTAGGATGGGTAAAGGTGTTACAAGGAAGGGGATACTGTGTCTCACCATCCTGTTTCCCACTCCCACTTCCCAAAGACCCCTCACCCAGGTGATCCTCCCGCACTGGTCCACCCCCAGGAACTTCATCAAAAAGCGATGGCCGTGTCCTGTCCACCTGGATGACCGATCTCCGGGGACTAGTGGGTGAGGCACTTTCTGGTTTCTCACATGCCCTTCCCCTATGTGATGAAGCCACATCTGTTTCACAGGGAAACCGAGAAAGGAAACCGATGTTCCCCGGGTCTTTACCTTTTTGGTGTTCCACAATGAAACAGTAGCATTGCAGGTCTAGGAACCATTGCATGACTTGTGGGTTAGAGTCCTTTCGCTGGTTATCCACACTAATTGAGAATGATCTGTGATGAGAATGAATTCCTAGCCTCTAATTCCAACACAGAGTAAGTTTTTTCATGTGGGAAGAGTGGTATTCTAATCCATTACAAACATGTGACAAAACTGCCCCTAACCCTGTAAGAGAGGCGTCAGTTTGTAACACAAACTCTTTATAAAATCCACTACCTTTAGGACCAGGTTCTGGCACAGGGTTTGTTTTAAACTGTTGTAACACACATCATCCTCGTCAGTCCAATGAATATTATGGAGTTTGGTGTGCTTTAATTTGTCTGTCACCTATCTGTTCTGTCCAGAAAATTAGGGATATACTACAGTAATAACCGATTAACCCTAAGAATGCTCTGAGGTCTCTCTTGGTTTTAGGTGTGGGGATATCTAGGACGGCTTTCACTTTTTCTCGTTGAGACTCTACACTGCCATTCCCTACAAAGAAGCTGAGGTATTTGCCGCCTGATTGAGCCAGCTTACATTTGGATGGATTGGCAGTGAAGCCGGCTTCTCTGATGGTTCTCATAATAGTAAAGAGATGGAAAAGGTGGTCTTCCCAAGTCTTACTATAAATGACTATGTCGTCGATATAAGCACCACAGAAATTGGAGTAGGGCTGTAATATCCTGTCCATAAGCCGTTGGAAAATATTAGGTGCCCAGTGCAAGCCATAATGGAGGACTTTGAACTAGAATAGTCCCATGGGTGTCGAGAAAACTGTATTTTCCTTATCTGGTGAATGTACTGGGACCTGCGAGTATCCCTTGGTTAAGTCTAGGGCTGAAAGTAAGTTGGCATTTCTGAGTTTATCAACCAATTCATCAATACGCGGCATAGTATGGGCATCGAAGTTGGAGATGGCATTGACCTGTCGAAAGTCTATGCAAAACCTCCAAGAATTATCAGGTTTTGTGACCAATAGAATAGGAGAGGATCATGGGCTTTAAGAGGGTTCGATAATTTTTTGCTTTAGCATTTTTCTCACTTCCTCAACCACTATCTGTCTATGAGATTCCAGTAGTCTATACGATTTCAAATGGACACCTTCCTTGTGGTTGTGGCCGCCTAAAGGCTACCAGCTAATCATAACAAATAGCAACCCAAGCACGCTGTACACATCTCACAGGAGGATCACAAGATAGACGAGGGTGGCCCTAACTTGAATTTGTGTTCATGGAACATAAGAGGATTTCTCCACTTAACGTCCCCTGAAGATGTGAAGCTAGGATCGTATGACATCCTATGCCTCCAAGAAGCGTGGCTTATGAACAAATCCATATTGGATGGCTATGAAATCATATTAGCACCTGCCAAAAAGAGAGCCATGGGTCAACCTTCTTAGGGTCTACTTACGGCCTGCCGCAGTGGACAGGGTCTCTCTATTGAAAAAGTTCTGGTGTCAAACCAATCGGTGCTGATAGTGATAATATCTTGGACCCACAAGGGAAACCCTGATTACACCTTACTAACAACTCTGGTCACAGTTTCGAACACCTTCTGGAACCCAGCCAAAATAGATTCCCTTCAGTACTTGAAAGCAGTAGAAACGGCAATTGATGAGATCCTGGCAGTTCACCAGGTGTTTCATATCCTAGTGTGTGGGGATCTCAACGCGATCTGTAAACCTCAGAAAAACAAACACAAATTAACTGCAGCGGAAAATAGAGATACCCTCTGGCTAAAGCTGATGAGCTCGAGAAATTTGCAAAGCGTCGACACAGTCTTTGGAAATCAAGGTTGTCTTCCAACTCAAAAGGAGAGCGACGACCTCGAACTGCATCTTGCTAAAGTAGAAATTGGAGAAGTAACAAGAATTTACCAGTCATGGGTAAGATCATTTCGAGGGAAGCTATATCAGCAAGATTCAGAAACAATGCTGAAAACGATATGCACAAACAACGCAAGGGAATTCTGGTCGCTCTTGAACACGACAACCCCACAACGTAGAGACGCGATTTTGAATGGTCTAGGAGAACTTGCTTGGACACATTATTTCAAGAACCTTTTCCAGCTCCCTGTCGGCTAAGAAATGACTAGACCTGACAAGAGCAATACAACTTGGGTAAACCTTGATGATCAAGAGGAAATCGCTGACTTAATAAAAAAACTGAAAAGCTCGAGGGCCCCGGGCCCAAAGGGTATTACAAACCTAGATCTAAACATGCACCCTGAGGATTGGGCAAGATTCATAAGCAACGTCTTCAGGAGGTGCGCAGAGACAAAATCCATCCCGCCGTCATGGACTTCAGCCATAGTAGTCCCTATCTTCAAGAAAGGCAACAGCAGCGACCCATCAAACTATCGCCCGATCGCGCTGTTGGACCCTATTGGGAAAGTAGAAATTATATGATTGGTAGTCTTGTAACGTGCGATCCCCGGAATAAATTTCAATACATTTTCCAATATGATTTCATTTGTTTTACTTTGTGTATATATAGTTCTTCATGTCTTCATTTCATACATTTAAGTTTATGCACTGTTCATATTGCATAGTTTCATTGTACATTTCCATATGTTAATTTCATACACTTGTATACAGTTCCATGTTTTGTATTATCATTTAATGAATAATCTCCCTTTCATTGTACATTTCCATGTGTTAATTTCATACACTTGTATACAGTTCCATTTTTTGTATTATCATTTAATGAATAATCTACCAACACGTGTTTCCCCACAACTTTAGCTGTGGTTCCTCAGTAGAGAATCCTTGGTTCAGTTTTCTTGATTTTAGTTGATATTAAAGATGTGCTATTCATTCACTTTATAGGTATATTTTGGTATTTCTGGGTAGTTCAATCTTTTGCTAATCTTGAAGTTGTCTCCCACAACAAGGTACGATTGCCTGAAATGAAGAACTCAAGCTGTAACATGCTTGGAAAGAGGACAACACAACACTTCTCAACTCAATAGAGAGCGGTGAGGACGAACTGGTTAGAAATCCTGTGAAAGTTCTAAAAAAAACGTAAGGATCAGGATTGGATCGTGATCCTAGAAAAGGCCACAGAAAACAAATTGACAATTAATATGCCTTCTAACACTAAAAAGCAGAATGAACTTCAGAGCTTCATTAGAAAATTTCCTAGGAGAGCAGCGCGAAACTTCCTCTTAAGAGCACGACTCAATCTTTTAGCCACAAACAAAATTCGGGCAATCGGAAGCCTCTCCGTGACAAACAATTGCAGGCTTTGCCATATCGGCAATGAAAAGGAGACCATTTGCCATCTGCTCCTAGCTTGCCCGGGCAGGACGACGATTAGGTCTCAGTACATGAAACACTTCTTTTCAAATCCACTACTAGCTAACGAAGACCTTTGGTGGTCCAGGATGATGAATGGTGACAAGCCCACTTGCAACTGGCTACGTTCAAAATCTTACAACAGACAATGGAAATCCTGACGAACAAGACTGAATCAACAACCTAGGATTGTCTTTCCTTCATTTCACAAATCGTGAACAAATGCATGTTAGGCAGAAACCTGTGCAGTTCCCTCTGGGACCACTGCAAAAGATTTAGGACTACAGGCTTTTGGCGGTGAACCCACTTGGTAGCAGTCTGTACCACACAGATTCACTTGGTAGCTGTGGCTGAGCAGTCAGACTTCTCTCAAGAAAAGTGTGCAGTATGTGGAGTATACAAAATAGGGCAATTCTTCACAGCAAGACAAGCAAACAAGCAACGAGGCTTAGTGTAAAGATATTAAGGCATTTATTTATAACAGAACATCTATGAAAAACACTAAGGCAAATCACGGCAAACAAATCAAACACAGTTACTCTACGAAGTAGAAAACGATCAATCCCCCTAGCAATATTTCGACAACTCTAGGTTCTACCGGTATCACTTATTTTCAGACAGAGGTGTATACCTCAACCTAGATGACACTCGAACATTAGTTAGGACGGGAGAGAAAAAGATAGGCAGGTCATGAAATCAACACAGTTCAATCCTTCGCGGATAAAATGCAAGGCAGGAAGGCAAGAATCACAATAGATCATAAAGTTCAGAGGCCAGGCACACTCGGAGAGAGGCAAGGCGCGATGTCCCAAAAAGTCTCTAGAGGAGATGCATTCAAGTCTTTGTAGCAAATTTTTATCGGCAGGTTGAACCAGTTCAGAACTATGAATGAGAAAAGCTTGGAGGCGACCCAACGGAAAGGAGAGGATTAAGACACCTCGCTCAATCCGCTCGAAAGGGAAGCCAGGCGGACACGGTACCTTATTGTGGAGAGCAGCTCCGGCGGGGGCAGATGTTCCTGGTGGTGGATGCACGTCGGGTCTTTGCCAAGAGTAGAGAGGTTCTCGTCGTCGAAGAAAAAGGAAGTCCGGTGCACCACCAGGGAAGAGACCAGCCGCGGAGTGCTCCGTCACAAGGCACCACCTTTTGGTCGCGGTACAAGGGTAGTGGCAATCCGGTTGCCGGGGTGCTCTGCACGGGCAATTCGACCACTGCGTCCTGAGGCGAATAAAAAGCAAAGGGGGCTGGTTGTTCCCACCAGCCAGGGGAAGAGACTCTCCGGCAGGGAGATCTCCTCTGTCGTCGGGAAGTCGTGAGTCGGTTCCGCAGGGCTCCACCGGAGGTGTCGTCGTGCAGGTCGGCTCAGCGTTACCCTCGTCGGATTCTTAGGTCCTGTGGCGACTTCTGAAGCTCCAGTCCCAAAAGCCCTGCTTTTATGCAGAATACCCCCATTCATTCAGCCTAGCTGTCAATCAACACATGCTAAGTGGTGAGCGGGAACGCTCACCACTTGGGCCAATCACTCCAGAGTGTGACCTGAGTTGGCAAGGCAACTCGGTCCAAGGTGCCTAAACCCCCTCCCACACCCCTGAGGTAACCCAGACAGAATGGCACCACTTTGGAGGGTCTCTGTACAGAGGCCCGCCAAAAGTGGAACAAAGGGCTCAACCTTTGGTTTAGGAGTCACAGAGACGAACACAGACGCCATTTTAAAAAACCGAGTTCTGGCACAAAATACCATCCGATAAACTTATTTAGGATAAGTAGACCGGTGGTACGTTGGAGGTTAACGAGAAAAAGTATCAATCTCCAACAATGGGACGAATCCCATAGGGTTATGTTCAGTGTTGAACATAACAAGTAGTTTCCACTGCCACCAGCCAAAACTCGACGAGGGGGGACGGGACAGTGCCCCCTCGAGTAACAGGTCTAGGAGTAATCGAATTACCCCTACTAGTACGTCCACAATAAGATGGTTTGTACTAATCCTGTTAGTAAATTTAGGTCTAGTAAAGCCAATGGTGACTTTACATGCCCGGGGAGACAGTAGTCAGTCCCCGGGTATGGAGTCTATGGTGGGGGTCCGCTAGGACGCCCCAGTGTTACGGCACGTAGGGTGCGGTGTAACACACATAGAAAAACATATGAGACCCTATGGAGTAAAAGACCCCATAGCCCATCAAACACATTGACATCTCAAAGGAATTACACACACATACATGTCCAAGAGTGGGAGAAAAGAGTCTCACATTTGGCAGGATGGAAAAAAACAAACTCCAGAAATCCAGCAAAGCTGCTGGGGGACTCACTAGGTTAGGAAATTCAGCCTATACAGAGAATTCTCCCTAACACTCGCCCCCCCCAGACTAAGGGACAGGAGGATTTAATCCACTCCTGGATGAATCTCATACCTCTAGTCGATGACATACATCCTAGAGAGACCATCAGCATTTTGGTGGTGACACCCTGACCTGTGCTCAATGGTGAAATCAAACCCTTGCAGGCAGATCGACCATCTCAATAGTTTTGGGTTTTCCCCTTTCATTTGCATTAACCATCTCAAGGGTTGGTGGTCAGTCTGAATGACGAAAGTAGAACCATACAAGTACGGCCTAAACTTCTTCAGAGCCCACACGATAGCAAAGCACTCTTTCGATTGTTGCCCACCTTGTTTCAGGATCCTTCAGCTTGCGGCTGATGAAGCAAACGGGGTGCTCCCTACCTTTCCCATCCAGTTGACTGAGTACGGCACCTATTCCTACATTTGAAGCATCTGTCTGCACAATGAAGTGTTGGCGGTAATCAGGAGCTCTGAGTACTGGGGCTTGGCAAAGAGCCTTTTTCAGGTTTTCAAAAGCCTGATTGCACTCCTCGTTCCATTTAACCTTTTTAGGGAATTTGGGCGAGGAGATGACATTCAGTGGAGAAGCTATGGTCCCATAGTTCTCTATGAAATTCCTGTAATACCCGGTGAGGCCTAGGAAGCCTCTCACCTGGATTTGAGTAGTCGGTGTTGTCCAATTTTGCACAGCTTCAATCTTACTGAGCAAAGGCCTTATTTCTCCACCGCCTACCTCATGCCCAAGATAGACTACCTTACTCTGTCCAATTTGGCATTTACTCGCCTTTATGGTCAGATTGGCTCGTCCAAGAGCCTGCCCAACATCTCTCAGGTGGGTTACATGTTCTTCCCAGGAATTGCTGAACACTGCGATGTCATCCAAGTATGCCATGCAGAAGTCCTCCATCCCATTCAGAACCTGGTTTACCATCCGTTGAAACGTAGCAGGTGCATTTTTCAATCCTAATGGCATTACCTTTAACTGGTATAAGCCAACGGGGGTAGAAAATGCAGTTTTCTCCTCGGCATGGTCTGTCAGGGCTATTTGCCAATAGCCTGACGTCAAGTCAAATGTGCTGAGGAACTTGGCGGCGCCAAGTTTATCCACCAACTCATCTGTTCTTGGCAAAGGGTGGGCATCAGTCTTGGTGACTACATTAAGAGCTCTATAATCCACACAGGATTTAAGTTCTTTAGATCCGGCCTTTGGTACTAACACAACGGGGCTAGACCATGGACTAGTAGAGGGCTCTATTACCCCGAGATCGTGCATCTTGCTGACCTCACCTTTGATGTGGGTTCGTACGTTCTCTGACATTCTGTATCCTCTGCTCTTGACCGGCAGACAGTCACCAGTGAGTATGTCGTGCTGGCCCCAAGGGTTCAAGCCTGGCAAAAGCGAGAACAGAGGGGCAAACTGATTCAACATCGATTTGCACTCTTCTTGTTGCTCGGGTGTCAGATTGGAGGAGAGATTTACTCCTTCAATTTTTTCGTCTAAAGGCAAGCCTCTGAGAAGATCTGGAAGAGCTTCACTCTCTTCTTCCTCGGATGATGCTAGAAGCAACGCTCCTACATCAGGTCGTGAGACATACGCTTTAAGTCGGTTGGTGTGAAAGACTGTCGGAGCCTCCTTGGGATTGCCCAAGTCCACCAGATAGTTAACCTCTCCGAGTTTACCCACTACTCAGAAGGGTCCCATCCACTTATCTTGTAAGGCCCTCTGCCTTGTTGGGATCATAACGAGAACGAGCTGGTCTTGAGCGAACTCAACCATGTTAGCCTTTTGATCGTGCCAGTGCTTGACCAATGCTTGTCCAGCTTTCAAGTTATCGCTTGCTTCCGTCATCATGTGCGACATTCTCCTCCGGAGACCTATCACGTAGTCAGTCACTCTGACTGGCTTGGGGGAAGGAGCACTCTCCAACCCCTCCTTAATCAGGGCCAATGGACCTCTGACGGGGTGACCATAGAGTAGTTCGAAGGGAGAGTAACCTACTCCCTCCTGAGGGACTTCTCTATAAGCAAAGAGAAGGCATGGCAGTAGAAGGTCCCACTTACGCTTACGGGGTTCCTCTAAAGCACCTATCATGCTCTTCATGGTTCGGTTGAACCGTTCCACCAACCCATTGGTTTGGGGGTGGTAAACCGTTGAGAACTTGTAAGTAACTCCGCAGGTTTTCCACATGGCTTTCATGTAGTGGGACATAAAGTTCGACCCCCTGTCAGAGATTACTTCCTTCGGAAACCCGGCCCTAGTAAAAATACCAAGGAGGGCCTTAGCCACAGCCGGAGCTGTAACAGTCCTCATAGGAATTGCCTCAGGCTACCTAGTAGCATGGTCTACTACAACAAGTATAAACCTGTTGCCTGAGGAGGTAGGAGGATCAAGGGGACCAACGATGTCAATCCCTACTCTCTCAAATGGGACTCCCACGACTGGGAGAGGCACTAAAGGTGCAACATTCTTGGAACCAACCTTACCAGAGGTCTGGCAGGTGTGGCAGCTCGTGCAGTGTTTTTCTACTTCAGCCCCCATCTTTGGCCAATAGAAGTAGAGAGAGAGCCTTTTCTTAGTCTTCTTGAAACTCAAGTGACCAGCCAAAGGAATCTCGTGGGCTAACTGCAAGAACTGTGGTCTGTTCTCTTGGGGTACTAAAAGTCGTTTGTAGTCTCCAGGTGCAGACTCGGTCGGTTCACTGTAGAAGAGGCCATCTTCCCAGTGCAACCTGTGTTTCCCAGGCTCTTGCCCTTCAGCCTGAGCTTCTGCCTGGTGGCGAAGACCTTCCAGAGTTGGACATTCTCTCTGTCCCTTACTGAAGTCTGCCCTGCTGGGTCCACCTTCTGCCAGTAACGACTGCAGCTCAGGATGGTCAACAGGATCCAGATCTCCAATGAGTTCCTGGCCTTCCATTAGCTCTTCCTCAGAGTCTAATTCTACCACACAGGGTTGTACCTCCCTCTCAGCCTCGGCTGGAGGTGGAGTTACGGGTGTAACTTTGGACAACCTCGGGGAAGTCCGTGTTGGCTGCACTGGAATGCTGGCTGCTGGTTTCGGGATAGAAGTCTTAGGTTTCCCTTTCGCTTCCGATCTCTTGGAGACAGCGGCCGACAATTCCAGTGGAGCAGGAGTGATATCTTTGTTCATCATCTCCTGGAGAGTTCCACGCATGGTCCTCTCTCTTGCAGGTCTGGTTAGCTCCTGTAACCGTTTACTAGGAGGCCTGGGAGTATGCGCTACAACTCCGAGAGTTTTTAAATCGTTACCCAACAGTACGCGTCCTGGTACCTCACTCTGTATGCTGACAGGTATCTTCACAGTCATGTCGTTACACTGGATGAGAACTGGTAATTGGGGAAGCATCTGCACAGGCCCTCCAGCTAACTTGGTGAGGCGTTTGGGTGCCTTAGCAACATCCTCAGCCTGAAAAAACAATTTATCCACCACAGTTATGCTGGCCCCAGTGTCCCTAATGGCAGGCGTCTCCTGACCATTCACCTGGACACTGTCCTTATAATACTCTTTAGTATTATCGGGGATAGAATTATAGACATCTAAATTCTGTTGTTCCCACAACCCCAGAGATACTAAAGAAACGCTGGCTGAGACTCCAATGGGTTCGTCAGCTAGCAGTAGAAAGTTTCCACTTGCCATTTTGACTTCCTCCTCTGGAGCGAAGGCTAAGGAAACAAGCTGGACCGCTGAAGGTTTACCCTTACATCTGGGATCTCCTTTCACGTGGTCAGTCGAGCCACAAACAAAGCATTTACCAAATGCTTTCTGGAATGGTGGCTTGTTCTGCACTCCTTCCGGTTTGGCACCAGAAGGCATACTATTCTGCTGTGGTTTTCCCGGTGGCTTACCCTTCTGGTTTTGTTTGGGGCCCTCTTTGGAATGTGAGCTATTAGAATTCTCTTTTGAGTCTTTTTTAGGCTGCTTTCCCTCATCCTTTTTCTGCGTTGCCCCAGAATCCTTATGAGTAGCCCTGTTGGCAACCCACAAGTCAGCAGCCTTAGCTAGCTCCCTGGAATCCAATTCCTTCGAATCAGCCAAGTGCTGTCTGAGCTCAGGAGAACAGGCATCATAAATAGACTCCAACATAAAAAGATTCCTCATACCTTCATAAGTGTTCACTTTGTAACCCTTAATCCATCCCTCTAAGTTTTTCAACCCTTAACTCAACCAGGTAGCCCAAGGGGTACCATCATGTTTTTTGAGGGTTCTAAACCTCTTAAGATACCGGGAAGGGGTCTTCCCGAATCTAGCTATTAAAGCTAGTTTCACACTTTCGTAATCCGTCTTATCCCCCTCCCCCAACTCCATTACCACATCAGGCGCAACAGGAGGGAGCCTAGAGAACAACCAGAGAAGCAAAGCATTCCCGGTGATGTCCTGGAGCCCATGATTGTATTCAAACAGTTTCAACCAATCCAACACATCCAATCTCAGACTACCCACACATACCCACATACCCACTTATTCCTTCGGCATCCAGGGTCTTATGGGACTGGAGTTCCTAGAGGAACCAGAGGAGAGAGAAGCATTTTCCATAGACAACTTTTTCATCTCTAACTCGTGATTAAGTTCTATTTCCCTGAGTCTTAACTCAGCTTGCTTCTGCTCAGCCTGGGCATTCATCCGTCTGAACTCGAGCGCTTGGTTTCGTTCAGATTGAGCCAAGAACTGTTTGTATTCTAGTTCGAGCTTCATTGAATGTTGTGACTAACAGGCCGATTCATGGAATATTTAGCGCGGCGCAAGTGGGCAAAAACGTGAGAATCGCAGAGGAATTGCGAAAATCGCAGTGCAAGTGCGAAAATCGCACGAAAAGCAGCGTACATCGATTCATGGAAGGGCGTGCGCGAAAAAACCATCTGATGTGCGATAAAAAAGTGCGCGGCGCACGTTGGCGCACAGGCCATCTAACGGCATGCGCCAGGTCACAGCGGAAATCGCACAGGCCACAGCGAAAATCGCACATAGCGCGGCGCACGCAACAAAAGTAGGCGGAACACGGGGCGTAACAATCGGAATGGGGAACAACTTGCCAAAATGTGGGCGTCACGGGGGAAGTACAGGGAGCAAGTGCGCGGAACGCCCACACGCTCGCCTACAACACGTATTCATGGAATCGAATAGGGCAAAACAGCGCACGGTCAAACCAGCGCACAGGCACAAACACGACCGCCACAAGAAAGCAGGCGGTAGCGTCCCTGCGCCTGTAAAAAATGTGCGCCAAAAGGTGCGCCAACAAATAGCACCTATATACAGCTATGATGAATGTCCTATACTGTGGCCCTCCCGGACAAATGACATGCAAAGGGGTACCCACAAACACGGAAACCCGCTGACTGAAAAATAACGTGTGCGTGTATTTCGGGGTGCGCGGGAAGTTTCACACGCAAATTGGCTGGGTACGTGGATTCCAGGGGTGCGCGGGAAGTTCCACACACGATTTGGCCGGGTATGTGGATTTCAGGGGTGCGCGGGAAGTTCAACACGCAATTTGGCCGGGTACGTGGATTTCAGGGGTGGGCGGGAAGTTCAACACGCGATTTGGCTGGGTACGTGGTTTTCAGGGGTGCACGGGAAGTTCCACACGCGATTTGGCCGGGTACATGGATTTCAGGGGTGCGCGGGAAGTTCAACACGCGATTTGGCTGGGTACGTGGATTTCAGGGGTGCGCGCGAAGTTTCACACGCGATTTGGCTGGTTACGTGGATTCCAGGGGTGCGCGGGAAGTTTCACACATGATTTGGCTGGGTAAGTGTATTTCGGTGTTGCGGGGGAATGCTACACGTGATATGGCCATGTGGGTCCCCCCAGGTGTTCCCTCTACACCCTCCACGGCCCCTGCAGGCAGCCCACACCACAGGGTACTTCCCTGCACCCCTGCTCATGTCCCACAGGCAACCCAATCCACCATGGCCATGCCCACCAGCCAACCCACATGTCACCTTGCACCACTGATCACCAACACATGTCTCCCACCACCCCCACCCCCCAGCCACCAGGGGCAGCCTCCACCAGGCCCCCACTCATGTCTCCCACCACCCCAACCCCCCAGCCACCAGGGGCTGCCTCCACCAGGCCCCCACTCATGTCCCCTATTACCCCCACCCCCCAGCCACCAGGGGCAGCCTCCACCAGGCCCCCACTCCTGTCTCCCAGCACCCCCACCCCCCCGCCACCAGGGGCAGCCTCCACCAGGCCCCCACCCATATCCCCTATTACCCCACCCCCCAGCAGTGCAGGGTCACCCTCCACCAGGCCCCCACCCATGTCTCCCACTACCCCCACCCCCCCGCAGTGCAGGGGCACCCTCCACCAGGCCCCCACTCATGTCTAACACCACCCCCACCCCCCAGCAGTCAGGGGCAGCCTCCACCAGGCCCCCACTCATGTCTCCCACCACCCCCCAGCCACCAGGGGCACCCTCCACCAGGCCCCCACTCATGTCTCCCACCACCCCCACCTCCAGCCACCAGGGGCAGCCTCCACCAGGCCCCCACCCATGTCTCCCACCACCCCCTACCCCCCAGCAGTCAGGGGCAGCCTCCACCAGGCCCCCACTCATGTCTCCCACCACCCCCATCCCCCAGCCACCAGGGGCAGCCTCCACCAGGCCCCCACTCATGTCCCCTATTACCCCCACCCCCCGCAGTGCAGGGGCAGCCTCTACCAGGCCCCGACCCATGTCTCCCACCACCCCCTACCCCCCAGCAGTCAGGGGCAGCCTCCACCAGGCCCCCACCCATGTCTCCCACCACCCCCTACCCCCCAGCAGTCAGGGGCACCCTCCACCAGGCCCCCACCCATGTCTCCCACCACCCCCACCCCCAGCCACCAGGGGCAGCCTCCACCAGGCCCCCACTCATGTCTCCCACCACCCCCACCCCCCAGCAGTGCAGGGGCAGCCTCCAACAGTCCCCCACTCATTTCCTCTATTACCCCCCCTGCAGTGCAGGGGCACCCTCCACCAGGCCCCCACTCATGTCTACCACCACCCCCACCCCCCAGCAGTCAGGGGCAGCCTCCACCAGGCCCACACTCATGTCTCCCACCACCCCCCTCCTCCCAGCCACCAGGGGCACCCTTCACCAGGCCCCCACTCATGTCTACCCCCACCCCCAGCCACCAGGGGCAGCCTCCACCAGGCCCCCACCCATGTCTACCACCACCCCCAACCCCCAGCCACCAGGGGCAGCCTCCACCAGGCCCACACTCATGTCTCCCACCACCCCCCTCCCCCCAGCAGTCAGGGGCACCCTCCACCAGGCCCCCACTCATGTCTCCCACCACCCCCACCCCCCAGCCACCAGGGGCAGCCTCCACCAGGCCCCCACCCATGTCTCCCACCACCCCCTACCCCCCAGCAGTCAGGGGCACCCTCCACCAGGCCCCCACCCATGTCTCCCACCACCCCCTAACCCCCAGCAGTCAGGGGCAGCCTCCACCGGGCCCCCACCCATGTCTCCCACCACCCCCTACCCCCCATCAGTCAGGGGCACCCTCAACCAGGCCCCCACCCATGTCCCCCACCACCCCCACCCCCCAGCCGCCAGGGGCAGCCTCCACCAGGCCCCCACTCATGTCTCCCACCACCCCCACCCCCCAGCAGTCAGGGGCAGCCTCCACCAGGCCCCCACTCATGTCTCCCACCACCCCCCATCCCCCAGCCACCAGGAGCACCCTCCACCAGGCCCCCACTCATGTCTCCCACCACCCCACCCCCCAGCCACCAGGGGCAGCCTCCACCAGGCCCCCACCCATGTCTACCACCACCCCCACCCCCCAGCCACCAGGGGCAGCCTCCACCAGGCCCCCACCCATGTCTCCCACCACCCCCTACCCCCCAGCAGTCAGGGGCACCCTCCACCAGGCCCCCACCCATGTCTCCCACCACCCCCTATCCCCCAGCAGTCAGGGGCAGCCTCCACCAGGCCCCCACTCATGTCTCCCACCACCCCCTACCCCCCAGGAGTCAGGGGCAGCCTCCACCAGGCCCCCACCCATGTCTCCCACCACCCCCTACCCCCCAGCAGTCAGGGGCACCCTCCACCAGGCCCCCACCCATGTCTCCCACCACCCCCACCCCCCAGCCACCAGGGGCAGCCTCCACCAGGCCCCCACTCATGTCTCCCACCACCCCCCACCCCCCAGCCACCAGGGGCACCCTCCACCAGGCCCCCACTCATGTCTCCCACCACCCCCACCCCCCAGCTACCAGGGGCAGCGTCCACCAGGCCCCCACCCATGTCTCCCACCACCCCCTACCCCCCAGCAGTCAGGGGCACCCTCCACCAGGCCCCCACCCATGTCTCCCACCACCCCCTACCCCCCAGCAGTCAGGGGCAGCCTCCACCAGGCCCCCAACCATACCTCCCACCACCCCCTACCCCCCATCAGTCAGGGGCACCCTCCACCAGGCCCCCACCCATGTCCCCAGCCACCAGGGGCAGCCTCCACCAGGCCCCCACTCATGTCTCCCACCACCCCCACCCCCCAGCAGTCAGGGGCAGCCTCCACCAGGCCCCCACTCATGTCTCCCACCACCCCCCATCCCCCAGCCACCAGGGGCACCCTCCACCAGGCCCCCACTCATGTCTCCCACCACCCCCACCCCCCAGCCACCAGGGGCAGCCTCCACCAGGCCCCCACCCATGTCTACCACCACCCCCACCCCCCAGCCACCAGGGGCAGCCTCCACCAGGCCCCCACCCATGTTTCCCACCACCCCCTACCCCCCAGCAGTCAGGGGCACCCTCCAGCAGGCCCCCACCCATGTCTCCCACCACCCCCTATCCCCCAGCAGTCAGGGGCAGCCTCCACCAGGCCCCCACTCATGTCTCCCACCACCCCCTACCCCCCAGGAGTCAGGGGCAGCCTCCACCAGGCCCCCACCCATGTCTCCCACCACCCCCTGCCCCCCAGCAGTCAGGGGCACCCTCCACCAGGCCCCCACCCATGTCTCCCACCACCTCCAGCCACCAGGGGCAGCCTCCACCAGGCCCCCACTCATGTCTCCCACCACCCCCACCCCCCAGCAGTGCAGGGGCAGCCTCCAACAGGCCCCCACTCATGTCCCCTATTACCCCCACCCCCCGCAGTGCAGGGGCACCCTCCACCAGGCCCCCACTCATGTCTACCACCACCCCCACTCCCCAGCAGTCAGGGGCAGCCTCCACCAGGCCCCCACTCATGTCTCCCACCACCCCCCACCCCCCAGCCACCAGGGGCACCCTCCACCAGGCCCCCACTCATGTCTCCCACCACCCCCACCCCCCAGCTACCAGGGGCAGCCTCCACCAGGCCCCCACCCATGTCTACCACCACCCCCACCTCCCAGCCACCAGGGGCACCCTCCACCAGGCCCCCACCCATGTCTCCCACCACCCCCTACCCCCCAGCAGTCAGGGGCACCCTCCACCAGGCCCCCACCCATGTCTCCCACCACCCCCACCCCCCAGGGGCACCCTCCACCAGGCCCCCACTCATGTCTCCCACCACCCCCTACCCCCCAGCAGTCAGGGGCACCCTCCACCAGGCCCCCACCCATGTCTCCCACCACCCCCTACCCCCCAGCAGTCAGGGGCAGCCTCCACTAGGCCCCCACCCATGTCTCCCACCACCCCCTACCCCCCGGCAGTCAGGGGCACCCTCCACCAGGCCCCCACCCATGTCTCCCACCACCCCCACTCCCCAGCCACCAGGGGCAGCCTCCACCAGGCCCCCACTCATGTCTCCCACCACCCCCACCCCCCAGCAGTCAGGGGCAGCCTCCACCAGGCCCCCACTCATGTCTCCCACCACCTCCCACCCCCCACCCACCAGGGGCACCCTCCACCAGGCCCCCACTTATGTCTCCCACCACCCCCACCCCCCAGCCACCAGGGGCAGCCTCCACCAGGCCCCCACTCATGTCTCCCACCACCCCCACCCCCCAGCCACCAGGGGCTGCCTCCACCAGGCCCCCACTCATGTCCCCTATTACCCCCAGCCACCAAGGGCAGCCTCCACCAGGCCCCCACTCCTGTCTCCCAGCACCCCCACCCCCCAGCCACCAGGGGCAGCCTCCACCAGGCCCCCACCCATGTCCCCTATTACCCCACCCCCCAGCAGTGCAGGGTCACCCTCCACCAGGCCCCCACCCATGTCTCCCACTACCCCCACCCCCCCGCAGTGCAGGGGCACCCTCCACCAGGCCCCCACTCATGTCTAACACCACCCCCACCCCCCAGCAGTCAGGGGCAGCCTCCACCAGGCCCCCACTCATGTCTCCCACCACCCCCCACCCCCCAGCCACCAGGGGCACCCTCCACCAGGCCCCCACTCATGTCTCCCACCACCCCCACCTCCAGCCACCAGGGGCAGCCTCCACCAGGCCCCCACCCATGTCTCCCACCACCCACTACTCCCCAGCAGTCAGGGGCAGCCTCCACCAGGCCCCCACTCATGTCTCCCACCACCCCCATCCCCCAGCCACCAGGGGCAGCCTCCACCAGGCCCCCACTCATGTCCCCTATTACCCCCACCCCCCGCAGTGCAGGGGCAGCCTCTACCAGGCCCCCACCCATGTCTCCCACCACCCCCTACCCCCCAGCAGTCAGGGGCAGCCTCCACCAGGCCCCCACCCATGTCTCCCACCACCCCCTACCCCCCAGCAGTCAGGGGCACCCTCCACCAGGCCCCCACCCATGTCTCCCACCACCCCCACCCCCAGCCACCAGGGGCAGCCTCCACCAGGCCCCCACTCATGTCTCCCACCACCCCCACCCCCCAGCAGTGCAGGGGCAGCCTCCAACAGTCCCCCACTCATTTCCTCTATTACCCCCCCTGCAGTGCAGGGGCACCCTCCACCAGGCCCCCACTCATGTCTACCACCACCCCCACCCCCCAGCAGTCAGGGGCAGCCTCCACCAGGCCCACACTCATGTCTCCCACCACCCCCCTCCCCCCAGCCACCAGGGGCACCCTCCACCAGGCCCCCACTCATGTCTCCCACCACCCCCACCCCCAGCCAACAGGGGCAGCCTCCACCAGGCCCCCACCCATATCTACCACCACCCCCTACCCCCCAGCAGTCAGGGGCACCCTCCACCAGGCCCCCACCCATGTCTCCCACCACCCCCTAACCCCCAGCAGTCAGGGGCAGCCTCCACCAGGCCCCCACCCATGTCTCCCACCACCCCTACCCCCCATCAGTCAGGGGCACCCTCAACCAGGCCCCCACCCATGTCCCCCACCACCCCCACCCCCCAGCCACCAGGGGCAGCCTCCACCAGGCCCCCACCCATGTCTCCCACCACCCCCTACCCCCCAGCAGTCAGGGGCACCCTCCACCAGGCCCCCACCCATGTCTCCCACCACCCCCTAACCCCCAGCAGTCAGGGGCAGCCTCCACCAGGCCCCCACCCATGTCTCCCACCACCCCCTACCCCCCATCAGTCAGGGGCACCCTCAACCAGGCCCCCACCCATGTCCCCCACCACCCCCACCCCCCAGCCACCAGGGGCAGCCTCCACCAGGCCCCCACTCATGTCTCCCACCACCCCCACCCCCCAGCAGTCAGGGGCAGCCTCCACCAGGCCCCCACTCATGTCTCCCACCACCCCCCATCCCCCAGCCACCAGGAGCACCCTCCACCAGTCCCCCACTCATGTCTCCCACCACCCCACCCCCCAGCCACCAGGGGCAGCCTCCACCAGGCCCCCACCCATGTCTACCACCACCCCCACCCCCCAGCCACCAGGGGCAGCCTCCACCAGGCCCCCACCCATGTCTCCCACCACCCCCTACCCCCCAGCAGTCAGGGGCACCCTCCACCAGGCCCCCACCCATGTCTCCCACCACCCCCTATCCCCCAGCAGTCAGGGGCAGCCTCCACCAGGCCCCCACTCATGTCTCCCACCACCCCCTACCCCCCAGGAGTCAGGGGCAGCCTCCACCAGGCCCCCACCCATGTCTCCCACCACCCCCTACCCCCCAGCAGTCAGGGGCACCCTCCACCAGGCCCCCACCCATGTCTCCCACCTCCCCCACCCCCCAGCCACCAGGGGCAGCCTCCACCAGGCCCCCACTCATGTCTCCCACCACCCCCCACCCCCCAGCCACCAGGGGCACCCTCCACCAGGCCCCCACTCATGTCTCCCACCACCCCCACCCCCCAGCTACCAGGGGCAGCGTCCACCAGGCCCCCACCCATGTCTCCCACCACCCCTACCCCCCAGCAGTCAGGGGCACCCTCCACCAGGCCCCCACCCATGTCTCCCACCACCCCCTACCCCCCAGCAGTCAGGGGCAGCCTCCACCAGGCCCCCACCGATGTCTCCCACCACCCCCTACCCCCCATCAGTCAGGGGCACCCTCCACCAGGCCCCCACCCATGTCCCCCACCACCCCCACCCCCCAGCCACCAGGGGCAGCCTCCACCAGGCCCCCACTCATGTCTCCCACCACCCCCACCCCCCAGCAGTCAGGGGCAGCCTCCACCAGGCCCCCACTCATGTCTCCCACCATCCCCCAGCCACCAGGGGCACCCTCCACCAGGCCCCCACTCATGTCTCCCACCACCCCCACCCCCCAGCCACCAGGGGCAGCCTCCACCAGGCCCCCACCCATGTCTACCACCACCCCCACCCCCCAGCCACCAGGGGCAGCCTCCACCAGGCCCCCACCCATGTCTCCCACCACCCCCTACCCCCCAGCAGTCAGGGGCACCCTCCAGCAGGCCCCCACCCATGTCTCCCACCACCCCCTATCCCCCAGCAGTCAGGGGCAGCCTCCACCAGGCCCCCACTCATGTCTCCCACCACCCCCTACCCCCCAGGAGTCAGGGGCAGCCTCCACCAGGCCCCCACCCATGTCTCCCACCACCCCCTGCCCCCCAGCAGTCAGGGGCACCCTCCACCAGGCCCCCACCCATGTCTCCCACCACCTCCAGCCACCAGGGGCAGCCTCCACCAGGCCCCCACTCATGTCTCCCACCACCCCCACCCCCCAGCAGTGCAGGGGCAGCCTCCAACAGGCCCCCACTCATGTCCCCTATTACCCCCACCCCCCGCAGTGCAGGAGCACCCTCCACCAGGCCCCCACTCATGTCTACCACCACCCCGACCCCCCAGCAGTCAGGGGCAGCCTCCACCAGGCCCCCACTCATGTCTCCCACCACCCCCCACCCCCCAGCCACCAGGGGCACCCTCCACCAGGCCCCCACTCATGTCTCCCACCACCCCCACCCCCCAGCTACCAGGGGCAGCCTCCACCAGGCCCCCACCCATGTCTACCACCACCCCCACCTCCCAGCCACCAGGGGCACCCTCCACCAGGCCCCCACCCATGTCTCCCACCACCCCCTACCCCCCAGCAGTCAGGGGCACCCTCCACCAGGCCCCCACCCATGTCTCCCACCACCCCCACCCCTCAGGGGCACCCTCCACCCCTCAGGGGCACCCTCCACCAGGCCCCCACTCATGTCTCCCACCACCCCCTACCCCCCAGCAGTCAGGGGCACCCTCCACCAGGCCCCCACCCATGTCTCCCACCACCCCCTACCCCCCAGCAGTCAGGGGCAGCCTCCACTAGGCCCCCACCCATGTCTCCCACCACCCCCTACCCCCCGGCAGTCAGGGGCACCCTCCACCAGGCCCCCACCCATGTCTCCCACCACCCCCACTCCCCAGCCACCAGGGGCAGCCTCCACCAGGCCCCCACTCATGTCTCCCACCACCCCCACCCCCCAGCAGTCAGGGGCAGCCTCCACCAGGCCCCCACTGATGTCTCCCACCACCTCCCACCCCCCACCCACCAGGGGCACCCTCCACCAGGCCCCCACTTATGTCTCCCACCACCCCCACCCCCCAGCCACCAGGGGCAGCCTGCACCAGGCCCCCACCCATGTCTACCACCACCCCCACCCCCCAGCCACCAGGGGCAGCCTCCACCAGGCCCCCACCCAAGTCTCCCACCACCCCCTATCCCCCAGCAGTCAGGGGCACCCTCCACCAGGCCCCCACCCATGTCTCCCACCACCCCCTACCCCCCAGCAGTCAGGGGCAGCCTCCACCAGGCCCCCACTCATGTCTCCCACCACCCCCACCCCCCAGCAGTCAGGGGCAGCCTCCACCAGGCCCCCACTCATGTTCCCCCACCACCCCCACCCCCCAGCCACCAGGGGCAGCCTCCACCAGGCCCCCACCCATGTCTCCCACCACCCCCTACCCCCCAGCAGTCAGGGGCAGCCTCCACCAGGCCCCCACTCATGTCCCCTATTACCCCCACCCCCCCGCAGTGCAGGGGCAGCCTCCACCAGGCCCCCACCCATGTCTCCCACCATCCCCTACCCCCCCTGCAGTCAGGGGCAGCCTCCACCAGGCCCCCACCCATGTCACCCACCCCCTCCACGGCACGGCCACACAACACACCATGGCATGTCTTGCAATGTGAGAGGAAAGAAATGAATCCCCACAACATGCCCCAAGTGTCAGCAGCTACAGTGTCCCTAATGGAAACCTGTCCACACATGAAATGCTCACAGTAATGCAGGACCTACAGCCCACATTACCAAATGCTTACCAATAATACCAATCACCTACACAACCTCCAACCCACCTTAAACATGACATTACAGACTTAAAAATGATCTAGCCTCAGCACCTGATGATGACAGCCCTCCGAACACTTGCAAGTATACAGTGTTAGCGCCACGCAAGAGTGTAGGTGCACTGCTTACAACATGGACTCCAGTTCCAAGGTGGACCGCATTGTGAAGACATGAGGAATGGACCTGCAAATATGGAGGATGAGATGGATGCTGAGGCACATATAAATACACCACGCAGTGTACAATACAACAACAATATGCACTATGAATGTATACACAGTATTGACTACAGACTGCCCACACAGCTCATGGGAGTCCAATGTCACCATGTACGTCAATGTCACTTGGGCACACCCTTTGCAAGCCCATGGAAATGGGAAGCAGGAGGGGTGTGTGTGACAAAAACCCAAGCATCTGAACCAAATCCATGACAAGCCTGCATGTGCCCAGCCACAATGCAGCGTATGCCCACGGGAGCCACACAAGGCAACACACTGTCCCAAGAAAAATAAAAAAAATAAAATTAAAAAAATAATTTAAAAAATTAAAAATGGCCATTAATGGGCCCGGGGGGGGGGGGGGTTGGGGAGGCCACCCAGGAGGTCCGAGGACAGGGTGCACACCAAAACCCACCTGTGTGGATCTTGCGAAAAAAAAACACCTCCATGGGCTCATGGCCCACAAAGCTACCCTATTGTGGGAGTATCACTGCTGTCGCTATTCTCACCCTGTGCAGCTGCATCCGGAGGTGGTGGCACTATGGGAGGCAGCCCATGCAAGGCCCTAGTCTGTTCCTCCATGGCTGCAAGCATGCGGGTGTGGTAGGTCTCGTTCTGGAGGATGAGTGTGCGGAGGTCCCCATGCAACAACTCACGGGATGCCCGGATCTCCGCCCTAGTTGCCTGCATCTCAGCTGAGAGCGTACGGGTGAGACGCTCCAGCTGCTGTTCTGTCCTTCAGTCTGTTGAAGCCTCAAGCTCAACAAGAGTCGTCCTGAGGTGAAGGAGTTCCAGCCTCAGGGCTTCCCTGTGGCCCTGGGACTCTATGGAGATGGCTTCCTGCAGAGTCGCCAGTGCCGCCCGCCTGTCCCTGTTGGACGCCAACATGTCCTCCATGTGTGACTGGCAGATGGAGTCGGTTGCCTGCTGTAGTCGCTCCATCAGCCTTTCGGGGGGGACAATGGAAGTGGCCACCCTATCCATGGCCTGAGCCATCATCTCTGATGATGCTGCCTGTTGGGTTGCCATACCGTAAATGGATTGCTCCCATGCGGTATTGCCAGGTGGAGTACGGCCACCACGTCGGCGGGCACCACACCTGTCTGGGCCAAGGCGAACTGCGCCTTGCTGTGCCGGCACTGCCTGAGGCTGCAGGACTGCATTCCCCCTCTGATCTGCTGGCCCAGGAACAGGATCAGATGTCGCGGAGTGTGACCCTGCATCCGTAACCACCAAAGGCGTACCTGCCAACACTGACATCCCCATTGAGGGTTCTAACCCTGGTGCAGGTGGGTCGGACAGAACAGAATCCCTCCCAGGAACACTCACCTGCGACGGCACGTAGGTCTCATCATCCGAATCAACACCTGAGTACAGCTCGGGGGAGGTGCAGCCAGAGACACCCCTTGAGAGCACAACCTGCAGCAGTTGTGGGTTCTCACCCCCACCACACCACGTCCCTCACTGGTGGTCGGTCGGCCCTCAGACCCCCCCTGGGTCTGCACCATCTCCACAACCCCAGCAGTATCAGGTGCGTCTTCCCCTGCAAAGACATAAAAGAAAACAAATGGAAACAGGCATTAGCACCATGGCACACAATGAGGGCTGAGAGGCTACAGAAACAGTACTTGATTGACACATGTCCCACATGACTAAAACACTCCCATGCATGCACCGTCACTGCGTGTGATGGGGAGGCAGATGCCACACATTGATGACACCAAGATGGAAGATGAACACATTTGCTGCATGCTGCCTAGCAGTGCCATCACACATTGGCCAGTGATTGGCAGGTCAAATACACATGCCATCACACAGATGGCATGTACCCTAGCCATGAAGTGAAGAGGGAGAGGAGGTCACCAATTGTTCATTCAGTCCAGTTTGTTCATATGATTGATTATTTTCATTGTAATGGTTCTAATGTTTAACATGCAGCTGCCAGTCAAAAATGGTCCTGTAGCACAGGGACATGTCCAAACTAATCATGTCCACGAAACTGAGCCTGTCCACTGTACCATAGCCATGTCAGATATGTGACAATAGGACTGAGAAATCCCGAGTAAAAGTGGTGGTATGCAAACAATCTGCCTGAATAAGCAGAGGTAAATAAGCAACAGTGTAGTGGCAAGATGACACTCCAAGGGCAACTGGCGTGGTGTTAGGCTGGATGTCTAATGTTGGCTGAAGGGATGCTGCTATACCCAAATGCTGGTGCCAAGAATGTTTAGGAAGAGGCACATGGGTGAGCCGAACCACTGAGGCACACACACTCTCCCCTGGCACACAAACAGAAGCCCTCCCACACACAACATGCACATGGATGACACACATATGCATGTGCACTCACCGGACAAAGCCTCGTAATCTGCCACTACTCCCACGCCTTGGATCTGTTCCTCCGTGACGTAGGTCCCAGCAACCTGCTCATGTGGAGTGAGTTCTATGTCGTCTGCTGGAGACCCACCTCCAGTCACTAGAGTTGCGGCATGACTTGAGGCCAGCTTATTCTTTGCCCTGCGCTTCAGGTCATTCCAGCGCTTGTAGCAATCATTAGCTGTGCGCCTCACGATTCCAAGGGCACTTATGATGTCCGCAATGGTCTGCCAGTGTGCCTGACGTTGTGCAGGTGTGGTCTTGGATCCTGCAACAATCACCATTTCACGGTCATGTGCGGACACATACTCTACAAGTGCATTCAGTTCGGCCTCATTGAAGCTGGGCTTCCTTGACGGGCCGGACTGTGTAGCCGTGTCTGGGGCATCAGCCTCTACTGGACGAGCACTCTTCCTCTTCCGCTTGGAAGGTGGTGGGAATCCGGAGTGTCCTGCGCCGCTCTGGACACTAGGGGCAGGAGCGTGGGATTGCACACTCAGCATGGGAGTTGGTGCAGGCATTATCTCAAGTGTGATGGTGTCAGGGGGAATGTCAGCATGATGGACTTGGACCGACACTGTCCTGGCTGGGTGTGTGAGAGGTGGGGTGGATGGACCCGCAGCTGCCCCTGCAGCCTCCCCAGCCTGCCTACGCGGGGCAGCAGATGACCTAGCTGCCCCTGATCCACGTGGCCTGATGACACCAACGTTCACCGGCGCACGTGGCCTAGACCTGCTGACCTGGAAGTCAGCCATGGAGTCACCCTGTGCCAGGTCTGGTTCCACAGTGGGCTGGTCCAACAAGGGCTGAGCATGGATGGTGTCAGCCACGGTAACCTCAACCGGGGGGGGGGCATGGGTGTCCCTGACTGCTCCTCCACACATGGGGGGCTAGGGGCACCCTGCAAGACACGGCCACGTCCCCTACCGGATCCACCACAGCCACCACTTGGGGCTCGGCCACCTTTGCCACCCTTACGGCTTGTTCGCCTCCCAGCCATGGCACTGATGTTATTGTGCGTATGGGAGTTGATGTGAACTATTGTCCTGGGCAATTGGGGGTCAAAGGGCTTGGGTACCAGATGGTAATCGTACCCTAGTGCTCTAGCAAGGCTGTATGTCACCCCTGGGGAAAGATGACGGGTCACGCAACGCACAGGCAGCCCAAAAAAGCGAAGTAAGGTGCACGCAACCCCTTCTAGACCACGTGCGTGGAAAAAAAAACCTGCACTACGCTGTGGCACCCAGGAACACAAGAATGAACGTATGCGTGTCACACGCAGCCTAGAATGACCATTTGAAGGGCTACGCGACACACGGGGCAAGCACAGATGTTAGATACGTGCGCGACTCACCTTCTGCCAGGAACAAAAGCGTGAAAAATATGCGCGTGTGCGCGTTGGCAACACCCCCGCCAAAAGAAGAATTGTACGCTGTCTGAGGAGACAGGACAACAGTAGTAGGGAAGCTGTTTGAGGAAACAGGCCCAGGAAAAAGAGGAAAAGAGAAAACACTGTCAGAGGTAACAGGGAGTACGAACTGGAAACGCTGTGAAGTAAATCGCGTGTGAACCGACAAGAAGTACAGATTTCACCCACTCGCTCTCCACGAAAAGCATGTACAAGGAAATGGCGTCCTACACGTACATTTTATACACACGTCACAGACGCGCATACGCAATGAGGCCATTTCCACCAATTACGCGCTTTGACACTCGGACGTGTATCTCTTCATTTTTACACGCGCCATTCTCTATAGCCATGCGCGTGACGTCACAGCTGCGCATGGTGGCCTTTGGGCCAATGAAATGAAACTGCACGTCCGAGTGTCATTGCGTGTAATCGGAGGGAAGTGAGCGTACACGCGATTGGCCTGGGTACGTGTATTTCTGGGATGCGCAGGAAGTTCCACACACGATTGGTGGAAATCCACGTGTGCTCTGTCATCACGTGTAATGAGGGAAACACCCGCGCGCCTCACGTCACAGACGCGCTCACGCGCTAAGGGCCTTTGGTCCAATGAAATCGCATATGCGTGCTGACGTGCATACGCGCTAAGGGCCTTTCCTCGATTTACACGCAGACGTGCAGGATTTTCACGTGCCAAATCACTCCGTATCAAGCTGGCCACGCGTAAGCACACGGAAGACCACGCTCCTGCCCAAAAGGCCAAATTACTGCCCCCCAGAGCCCCGAGCAGCCTCCCACGAGCCATCTGCTGCTGCCTGCCTACCTGCCTGCCTGCTGCCACCGTGCCCTGCCATTTGGTGCCTGCACATCAGCCATCTGCAGGGGTCCATTTGCTGTGTCCACCCCTGCTGGAACAGAAGACTCCCGACTGGGATACCATCGCTCCACAGCCCAGCCCCAGGACCCAGTTGCCCACCCACTCCTGCCTCTAGGGTTGCCATGTCGGGCACTGCTACATCTGGCACCACTGGCAACCCCCGGCAAGAGAGGCAGAGGGGCACCAGCTTCAGTGCCACCAAAGTTGGTGTCCTGGTGGAGCAAGTCCTGGGGCAGTATGATGCCCTCTTCGGAAGTAAGCGCGCCAACAAGGAAGGACGGACATCGTGACTGCCATCAACGCGGAGGGGGTGGCAGTCCGCGACTACCAACATGTCAAGAAGCGCTGGGATGACTGCAGGTCCAGGACCCTCTTGAAGGCCCGGCGCCTCGTGGAGGGGGGCCGGGGCCGCATGAGTACCATCCAGATGAGGGTCCTGGAACGCATAGGCCCAGCGCTCCACGGCCAGATCCTTGAGAGGCAGACCCGTCTGAAGTTGAGCGGTAAGTGGAAAAGCATTGCTGTGTGAGACAGGGCATGTTGCAGTGTGCTGGTTGTCTGATACTTGCCTGTATGTGTGACATAGCCCATGTATGCATCTGTGTGTGCAGGGACGTCATGCATGTGAGACTAGTAATGTGTGAACCACACGGTTGGTGCATGTGTTCAAATGCAACATGGGTTGCCCTATGCGGAATGGCCACATGAAAGCATGCCAGTCTCTGTTCCTGGACATGGGTGAGGGATGGGTGCTGATGCCATGTACATATATGCTGTCCATGTCTGTGTGTCTGACCAGCGTGTCTGTGACTTGTGAATGCCTGGGATGCATGACACATGTCTGTGGCAATGTTCCGGTTCACTGATGCAGCCTTGTCATCCTTGTATCCACTGTGTCTGTGGTGTACGAGGCCAGATGGATAAAACTAGGGTGAAGTGTGTGCATGTGATAGGCATGGCACATGATGCATGTGAGTTCCAAAACAACAGTGTATGTTTAAAGAATAACTTGGACATATATGCTAATGTCCATAGCATGCGCCATGCCTGTTACCGCATGTGTTTTACCTGCACTGAGCCATGTGTTGTGGAGGGACATGATGGAAGTGATCTTTGACAGTGCCACTCATCTGCTATTGCTTCCTGTCTAGGGGACCATTGTACAGTACCCTGATGCTTGTGTTCTATGTCTCCCTCTACACAGCGCCACGTGAAGAAGAGGGCGGAGACGGCTTTGTGGAGCAAAGCGGCAGGGATGCCCCCACGGCTGCAGCGGAAGGGGTGGGTGAGCCCCCACAGGGGCTTGCAACGGCGGAAGACGGGGTGGAGCCATCCAGGTTGGTAGTTTCCAGAGAGGAGGAGGAGGCCGCTACTGAGGCGCACATGGGGCCTGGTGGGGGCATCCCTGCTGGTGCAAGTGTTGCAGTCCAGGGGCAGGGGCAGGAGGCAGCACAGGTCGCCGTGGAGGGGCCTGTGCTAGTCACTGTCCCTGACACTGTGACTGCACCACCATGCACCAGCAGGGATGCCCCATCCAGGCCCGTCCGCAGGTAGGGGGGATGTCCATGTCATCTGACTCCCCTCCACCTGCGTACGAGGGGACCCCTGGCGGTATGGAGAAGGTCCTGATTGGTGTCGCGTTGCGCACAGGTGCAATTCGTGATGAGGTGCATGCTTCCCGGGAGGAGCATGCACGTCATCACGGAGAGCACCGTGCCGACGTGGCCCAGTTGGGAACGGCCATGGTCGGGGGTTTCCTACATGTGTCGGCCAATCTGGCGACCCTCTCCTCCTCTGTGGAGACTAGGCACCAGTCGTTCTCCATGCCGTCTTCCGGCCCAGATGCCACCAGGGCCCCCTGTCGACCTGCCCCGACCAATGCAGCCGGCTCGGTGGGGATCCCATCCCTGCCACAGTCGGGAGTCGGAGGTCGAGCAGGGGTGGACACACCAGCAACTGGACCCCAGCAGATGGAGGATGTGACGGCATCATCGGGCATGGCACGTGCACGACGGCGTCGGTGGATACCATCAGCCTGGATGCCGTCGTGCTGGCACAGGCAGTTGCGTCGGAGGCAGCGGCAGGCTCGACGTGGGAGGCATCATGGCTCGGGGCCATCAACATCAGGGGTGCAGGCATCGGCCGGAGGGCAGGAGAATCCTGGAATGGGAGTGGCTTCCGTGTGGGAGCGGTTGGGCCAGCGGATAGGTGCGGAGCGGCAGCGGGCAGAGGAGGAACGGCTCACAATGGTCAAGGTGGAGAACTCCATGCGGAGGGCGCTGAGGCAGGCTGAGTGCCTCGAGGGTCTTCGCAGGGAGTTGGAGCTGGACACTGCTTTATCCCTGCGAGACCTCGGGGCCAGCGAACATGCCCGCCTCCAAGCCATTGAACAGGAGTTCGATGATGCCCTGGCCCATGACAACATCCAGTGAGCCGTTGGACTAGCCCGCTGCCCATGTAAATAGTTATGTAGTTAGTGTTAGGTTTCCTTTGTTTTTGCTTTTTCTTTGGACCTTTCGGACAATGGGCCACATTTTTGTATATAGTTATTTTTTATTAGGTAGTGTTGTTAGATAGGTTTCATTTCTTTTGTTTGGATCATGGACCCTGGCTTGTTCACCTGTACATAGTTCACTGTTGGATTTTCGTTTCTTTTTACCATTTACCCATGGAGCAATGGCTTTCTATTATAATTTCACATTGGATTTTCTTTTCTGTGACTTTGGACACCATTCCTTTGGATTCTGATTTTTGGTTTTGCATTTTTTCATGGACATGCTTTTTTTTACTCTTTTACATTCCCATTTCTGTTAGTTTATTTTGGATTCAATTCTTGTTTTCTTTAATACATATTTTTAGATCAAACTTCAATGTGTAGTATCATCTCATTGGTTTCATGCATATCATGATACGGGTTTGGAGATTCACTGACACCCATTGGGTGTATGTGAGGGACATGTGTTCGTTTCAAAACTTGCAATTGCAGTTCTATCATGTTATTTCCAATTCTGAGTGGGTGGATGCAATACTCGGGTGGGTGTTTTGCATTTGGAGGCTGACCAAGGGGACCGGGGATCTAGATTGTGTTGACATGTTGGCTGGGGAACATGAGTTGGACATGAGTGGGGGCCTGCTGGCAGGTGCCCCACGGTGCTGGGGGGTGGGGGTGCAGGGGAACATGAGTTGGACATGAGTGGGGGCCTGCTGGCAGTTCCCCCACGGTGCTGGGGGGTGGGGGTGCAGGGGAACATGAGTTGGACATGAGTGGGGGCCTGCTGGCAGGTGCCCCACGGTGCTGGGGGGTGGGGGTGCAGGGGAACATGAGTTGGACATGAGTGGGGGCCTGCTGGCAGGTGCCCCACGGTGCTGGGGGGTGGGGGTGCAGGGGAACATGAGTTGGACATGAGTGGGGGCCTGCTGGCAGGTGCCCCACGGTGCTGGGGGGTGGGGGTGCAGGGGAACATGAGTTGGACATGAGTGGGGGCCTGCTGGCAGGTGCCCCACGGTGCTGGGGGGTGGGGGTGCAGGGGAACATGAGTTGGACATGAGTGGGGGCCTGCTGGCAGGTGCCCCACGGTGCTGGGGGGTGGGGGTGCAGGGGAACACGAGTTGGACATGAGTGGGGGCCTGCTGGCAGGTGCCCCATGGTGCTGGGGGGTGGGGGTGGTGGGAGACATGAGTGGGGGCCTGGTGGAGGCTGCCCCTGCACTGCTGGGGGGTGGGGGTAATAGGGGACATGAGTGGGGGCCTGTTGGAGGCTGCCCCTGCACTGCTGGAGGGGTGGGGGTGGTGGGAGACATGGGTGGGGGCCTGGTGGAGGCTGCCCCTAACTGCTGGGGGGTAGGGGGTGGTGGGAGACATGGGTGGGGGCCTGGTGGAGGCTGCCCCTGCACTGCGGGGGCGTGGGGGTAATAGGGGACATGAGTGTGGGCCTGGTGGAGGCTGCCCCTGGGGGTTGGGGGTGGTGGGAGACATGAGTGGGGGCCTGGTGGAGGCTGCCCCTGACTGCTGGGGGGTAGGGGGTGGTGGGAGACATGGGTGGGGGCCTGGTGGAGGCTGCCCCTGGTGGCTGGGGGTGGTGGGAGACATGAGTGGGGGCCTGGTAGAGGGTGCCCCTGGTGGCTGGGGGGTGGGGGGTGGGGGGAGACATGAGTGGGGGCCTGGTGGAGGCTGCCCCTGACTGCTGGGGGGTGGGGGTGGTGGGAGACATGAGTGGGGGCCTGGTGGAGGGTGCCCCTGCACTGAGGGGGGGTGGGGGTAATAGGGGACATGGGTGGGGGCCTGGTGGAGGCTGCCCCTGGTGTCTGGGGGGTGGGGGTAATAGGGGACAAGAGTGGGGGCCTGTTGAAGGCTGCCCCTGACTGCTGGGGGGTGGGGGTGGTGGGAGACATGAGTGGGGGCCTGGTGGAGGCTGCCCCTGACTGCTGGGGGGTGGGGGTGGTGGGAGACATGAGTGGGGGCCTGGTGGAGGGTGCCCCTGCACTGAGGGGGGGTGGGGGTAATAGGGGACATGGGTGGGGGCCTGGTGGAGGCTGCCCCTGGTGTCTGGGGGGTGGGGGTAATAGGGGACAAGAGTGGGGGCCTGTTGGAGGCTGCCCCTGCACTGCGGGGGGGTGGGGGTAATAGGGGACATGAGTGGGGGCCTGGTGGAGGCTGCCCCTGGTGGCTGGGGGGTGGTGGGAGACAGGAGTGGGGGCCTGGTGGAGGCTGCCCCTGACTGCTGGGGGGTAGGGGGTGGTGGGAGACATGGGTGGGGGCCTGATGGAGGCTGCCCCTGGTGGCTGGGGGGTGGGGGTGGTGAGAGACATGAGTGGGGGCCTGGTGGAGGGTGCCCCTGGTGGCTGGGGGTTGGGGAGTGGTGGGAGACATGAGTGGGGGCCTGGTGGAGGCTGCCCCTGACTGCTGGGGGTGGGGGTGGTGGGAGACATGAGTGGGGGCCTGGTGGAGGGTGCCCCTGCACTGCGGGGGGGTGAGGGTAATAGGGGACATAGGTGGGGGCCTGGTGGAGGCTGCCCCTGGTGTCTGGGGGTGGGGGTAATAGGGGACATGAGTGGGGGCCTGTTGGAGGCTGCCCCTGCACTGCTGGGGGGTGGGGGTGGTGGGCGACATGAGTGGGAGCATGGTGGAGGCTGCCCCTGGTGGCTGGGGGGTGGGGGTGGTGGTAGACATGGGTGGGGGCCTGGTGGAGGCTGCCCCTGGGGGGTGGGGGTGGTGGGAGACATGAGTGGGGGCCTGTTGGAGGCTGCCCCTGCACTGCTGGGGGTGGGGGTAATAGGGGACATGAGTGGGGGCCTGTTGGAGGCTGCTCCTGCACTGCTGGGGGGTGAGGGTGGTGGGAGACATGAGTGGGGGCCTGGTGGAGGCTGCCCTTGGTGGCTGGGGGGTGGGGGTGGTGGTAGACATGGGTGGGGGCCTGGTGGAGGCTGCCCCTGGTGGCTGGGGGGTGGGGGTGGTGGGAGACATGAGTGGGGCCTGTTGGAGGCTGCCCCTGCACTGCTGGGGGGTGGGGGTAATAGGGGACATGAGTGGGGGCCTGTTGGAGGCTGCCCCTGCACTGCTGGAGGGTGGGGGTGGTGGGAGACATGAGTGGGGGCCTGGTGGAGGCTGCCCCTGGTGGCTGGGTGGTGGGGGTGGTGGTAGACATGGGTGGGGGCCTGGTGGAGGCTGCCCCTGGTGGCTGGGGGGTGGGGGTGGTGGGAGACATGAGTGGGGGCCTGGTGGAATCTGCCCCTGGTGGCTGCGGGGTGGGGGTGGTGGGAGACATGAGTGGGGGGCCTGGTGGAGGCTGCCCCTGGTGGCTGGGGGGTGGGGGTGGTGGTAGACATGGGTGGGTGCCTGGTGGAGGCTGCCTCTGGTGGCTGGGGGGTGGGGGTGGTGGTAGACATGGGTGGGGGCCTGGTGGAGGCTGCCCCTGCACTGCTGGGGGGTGGGGGTGGTGGGAGACATGAGTGGGGGCCTGGTGGTATCTGCCCCTGGTGGCTGGTGGGTGGGGGTGGTGGGAGACATGAGTGGGGGCCTGGTGGAGGCTGCCCCTGCACTGCTGGGGGGTGGGGGTAATAGGGGACATGAGTGGGGGCCTGGTGGAGGCTGCCCCTGCACTGCTGGGGGGTGGGGGTGGTGGGAGACATGAGTGGGGGCCTGGTGGAGGCTGCCCCTGGTGGCTGGGGGGTGGGGGTGGTGGTGGACATGGGTGGGGGCCTGGTGGTGGCTGCCCCTGCACTGCTGGGGGGTGGGGGTTGTGGGAGACATGCATTGTTGATCAGTAGTGCAAGGTGACATGTGGGTTGGCTGGGGGGCATGCCCATGGTGGATGGGCTGCGTGCGGGACATGAGCAGGGGTGCAGGGTTGTCCCCCGTGTTGTGGGCTGCCTGCAGGGGCCGTGGAGGTTGTAGAGCGAACACCTGGGAGGACCCACACAGCCAATTCACGTGTAGTACTCCCCAGTACCCTGAAATACACGTACCCTGCTGAAATCGCGTGTGGAACTTCCCGCGCACCCCTGAAATACGCGTACCCTGCTCGCACGGGGCCAATCTCGTGTGGAACTTCCCGCGCACCCCTGAAATACACGTACCCTGCTCGCACGGGGCCAATCGCGTGTGGAACTTCCCTCGCACCCCTGAAATACACGTACCCTGCTGAAATCGCGTGTGGAACTTCCCGCGCACCCCTGAAATATGCGTACCCTGCTCGCACGGGGCCAATCGCGTGTGGAACTTCCTGCACACCCCTGAAATACACGTACCCTGCTCGCACGGGGCCAATCGCGTGTGGAACTTCCCTCGCACCCCTGAAATACACGTACCCTGCTGAAATCGCGTGTGGAACTTCCCGCGCACCAGTGAAATACACGTACCCTGCTGGAATCGCGTGTGATACTTCCAACGAACCCCTGTAATACACGTTCCCCTCTTGGCGTTTGCTGTTTGCCAGCCCTGTGAACTGGTCCAGGGTTAGCGCAGCCCTTTGCGATTATTTGGGGATTTTGAAGGCTTTTCCTTGTGCGAGGGCGTTCTTGGGGGCGTAACTGGCGCTGCTGCAGGGTCGCTGCACCACGCTGCGCCACGGCTGGTTTTGGATGCGAAAATCCATGAATACGCTGTGCGCGGAAATCGATTTTAGCGCACGCGGCTGGCGCAGACATTCGCACGGGCATGCTGTGCGGCAGTCGCGTGCGCCACTTTTTTGCGATTTTCTATGAATTACCCTGTAAATCTGTTAAGTCTTATTGTTGTTGACTAGATAGCTCTTGAGGAATTAATTCCAAATTATCTATTTCCTCGGGTAGCAAACAAGACAGTATCGTGGCAGTGGCTGCAGAAGGATTTTCTTTTCACTCTTTTAAGAGATTTACGTGGTAGAGATGGATCTTTTGTTTCCTGTCAGGTTGGGCTATTTTATAGGTACAGGTCCCTGTTCTTAAATTTACCTTTTTGTCATAGGGGGATTTTTGTTGTGCTTGGGATTTTTCCATGTGAGTATAGACTAGTTTTCGAACAAGTTTCATATGCTCTTGCAATCGGGTAGCTGTTTATGAAAGGGGAATAGGTGCCTCTTCTCTTTCTTCCCAGGTCTCCCACAGCATGTCTAGGACACCTCCTGGTTCTCCAAGGCATTCCGTCCTTGTCTACCAACTTTCGTAGGCTCATTTTAAGTGTTTTGTTAAATCCTTCCACCAATCCGTCCGTCTGGGGGTGGTAAACTGAGGTTCTTAAGGTGGCAATATGGAGCAATTCCCTTGACTTCACCAATGAGTTTGCTCTTAAAATTCCCTGTGCAATTTTGTCCCCAGGATGTACTTCAAATGGAATTTCCTGATATTTCTGTAGGAGAACCTTTCTGTCTTCCCAGAAGTCGAGATCTATGACGCCCACCAGGACATCCAGACCAAACTTCCAGGCCAGGCAAGATTTTGGGGCCAACCTTATATAACACCCAGGAGGAGGTATTAAGACTAAGGGCCTAATTACGAGTATGGAGGCAGCCATGCCCTTAATAAGGGCCATGGCTCCATACCAGGGTCCAGTACCAGGTTCTGTGAATTACCGGGTCATTCCGACCTTGAAGGACCCAGTAATTCCTCATGCACAAAACCATTCACCATTCCCATTTGAGCCCCCATAGGGCTCAATGGGAATGGGGATGGAGCTAATAATCGGCCCGTTAACAACAGGCCTGTTATTAGTTCTTTGGTCCCCTCGTGGGACCCGGAAAGGACATCTGGTTTTACCAGACGTCTGTTCCAGGTCCTGCTAGGGGACCCTGTAATCGGGCATCCCGTAATGAACGGTGCCGGTCCAGTACTGGCACCGTTCATTAAGGGACCACAAGGGTTGTAATGAGGCCCTAAATCTGTGAGAATCATTCCTCTTTTCCCTGGAGGGATAGTAGCTTCTCTGCTGCTACAGATATCAAAGCCTATGGGTTCTTTCGAGGCAATAGAAGGATCTGAGGCTCTATGACTAAGCTTCTGCTATTTTTGGGTTCCCCAATTTGTCTCAATTGAGTTGCATTCCCACTTCTAACACCATATGCAAGTAAGGCATGGTATCAAACAGTAAGACAGACAAAAGTGATTACAGTTCAAAGGTGTTTATTGAACTTCAATTGGGTTTGAAAATGCCTATCTAATCATACATATAATGATTCGAGCAAGCTATGACCATCAAATAATAATAATGCAGTCCTAGTCAGTTTGTCATAATAAAAGGGTCTATACTAAGAAACCTATTTCCAATCCTTCTAAATACAAAATGTGTGGGGAACAATGTTATGCAAAAGGAAAGTGTTCAAGAAATGATAGGTCCGGATATTCCCTTCCCCATGTTTTCAGCACGAGACAAGGCGGCACACTCAAGCTTAGCACACTTTCTTGCTTCTCTAGCAGGAGGATGCAGTTCAAGACTTTAACATCCGGGCCTTCTGTGCCAAAGTCTTTTTGCCATTCAAAGACTCTTATTCCAAGGGGCCTGATGCAATATGACAACATATTAAAGTTCCTTTCTTCTCAGGATTTTCACTTTAACAACTTCTTGGGTGATTTTCTTTTCACCCCGGGTCTCTCTCCATGAGGCTCGCACCCACTTGAACACAAAACCTTCAATTGGTATCCCTCTGCGGGCCTCAGACCAAATTCATGTACTTTTCCAAACTTGTTCTATTTTATCAAAACCAAAGACTTTACATTGTGTGCAGGATTTTGCTTGCCCTGTCGCAGGACCACTTTGATTCAAATGTATTTGTTCTCCCTCTGCCAGGGAGACCAAATGAATCTACTTTCGTCACTTCTGAGCTGGATACCTTACAGAGACCTTCGATTGAGAACCCACGCAGTGCCAGACCACTCTGTCAAATGCATTGTAGCTTGTTTCTTCAGTTCAATTACTCATCAGCAGTTCAACTTCACTTGTGTCTCTTATCACACATGTTTTAACAATGTTTGGTCCAGCACTCACCATACAATGTTGCTGCTTGCAACCTTGGCTTCAACGCAGATCGGTCTTCTATAGGTCTCCCCAACTCACCGGCTGTATTGATTTAATTGAAGCAGCTTTCCTCTTGCAGCCAATGACGGTATCACGACAGCTGGTGGTTCTCCCTGCCTTGATTATTGAGGCGGGTGGGCCCTGTGAATCCCATGCACACAATGCAGGATTAGTCAGCCTGCTTTCCTTGTCTTATGCTTTCTATTCTCTTGAAGGTCTCTGGAAAGCAACGGTTCCTTGTCGAAAAGGTCAAGGGAACTTCCCTCCTTGTAATCCCCTTCTGTTTTGCCATCTTTCCCCTCTTTTTAAACTGCCTTCTTGTAACTGCCGTTTCCTCATGTGCTTTGCCTCGCTCCAAGTGTGCTCTCGTGCTCCACCTATTATCCGTGTGAATGTAATGGAAGTCAGGTGTGTGTGAGATGGTCAGTAATTGCCTGACCTTGCCTAACCATTGCTTTGGGACACGTCAGGTATACGGCTTGGGTGTTAGCCGGTTTTCTCTCATAGCGGGTTGTCTGCAAGAAAGTGTTTGTGTTATAAAGGGGGGTTTGAGTTACTAAATATCCTACCTGGCAGGATGGGGTAAAGGTGTTACAGGGAAGGAGATACTGTGTCTCACCATCCGGCATTCTAGTCCCCGAAGAACCCTCACCCAGGTGATTCTCACGCACTTGTCCACATCCAAGAACTGAATCCAAAAGCGATGGTCGTGTCCAGTGCACATGGATGACAGATCCCTGAGGACTAGTGGGTGAGACACCTTCTGGTTTTTCACAGTCACCTTTAACTGAATACACTGAGCATGTTACAAAAGAGCTTATTTATTTATTTTTATTTATAATACACTTTAGGATCGGTATTTCAGAAGCAGTAATACAAGTTATGACAGATATTTCACAGGTAGTAATACAGGTTGAAAGACAGTGCTGAGAGTGTTCCAAGGTTACAGTGGAATGGTGCTGGAGGCAGTACATTAGGTTTAGTTAAATAGATTTTTTTTAGCACCTTTCTGAATATTGTGAAGGATTCTTTGTTTCTTAAGCTGTGTGGAAGCGCGTTCCAGGCTTTTGGGACTAATACTTCGAAGCTGGTGCCGCCAGCATTAGCTCTGATGATTGCTGGGACTGAGAGGAGTTGAGAGTATTGATCACGTTTTGGTCTGTAGGCAGGAGCCTGGTGTATTCTTTCTGCTAGGTAGGCTGGGGCGTTCTGCGCAAGGCATTTGTATGTGATCGCGAAGGCCTTAAAAGTTATGCGTTCTTTGATTGGGAGCCAGTGGACGTCTTTCCTCGCCTGGGAGATGGGCTCTCTCCTCGGGATGCTTAGGGCGGCTCTTAATGCACTGTTTTATGCAATTTTCAGTCTGTTCATATTATTTGCAGAAGTGCATAGGAGTAGGATGTTACAGTAGTCAAGTTTTGCACGAATTGTGGCTCTAGCGATGTTAAGACAGTTGTTTGGCGACAGGTGGGGTTTTACTGCATTTATGATTTTAGTTGTGACTGCAACTGAGGATGAGATGGCGCTAACTTGCCTGTCCATAGATAAGGTGGAGTCCAGATAGACACCAAGGGTTTTCACTGCAGTAGAGGCTGTAATAACAGTCTTCTCAATACTGAAGGAGCTATATTTATCGTCTAGTTTTTTAGGGATTCTTTTGGGCCTACGAGTAGAATTCCTGTTTTTTCCCAATTTAAATAGAGACTGTTGGCTGCCATCCAAGCCTGGATGCACGCATATGTCTTCTTGAGGTCTTGTTCGTAGTTTCCTGTTATGGGGAGAAGAATTTGTGTGTCGTCGGCATAGTTGGTAAAAGCTATGCCGAATTCTTCTGAACACGGGAAGGGTGAAGAGATTGTAGAGAGTGGGGGTGGCACATGATCTGCGTGGTACTCCGCCTTCAATGGGGGATGGAGAGGCCGAAGTCTGGTTGGAGAAGACCCTCATAGCTTGGCCCTCCAAGAAAGAGGTGATCCAAGCGGTGGCTTCTGGGGAGAAGTGATCTGTTTCGGTGAGGTGTTTACACAGGATCCTATGGATAACCAAGTCGAAGGCTGCCGAGAGATCCAAGAGTAGGAGTAGTGATGAATTGCCTTTGTCCATGGCTAAGAGTAATTGGTTCTTGAGGTCCAGTAGGGCTGATTCTGTACCGTGGCGTTGGCAGAAGCACGATTGTCTTTTGCCTAGGATGTTGTGAGTTTCCAGGTATGCCTGAATCTGTAAGTAGGCAGATTTGTTGAGAATTTTCAGCAGGAATGGCACGGTGGTAATTGGGCGGTAGTTGTTAGGGGAGTCAGGGTGAAGGGTAGGTTTCTTTAATAGTGGCTGTACCCAAGCTTCCTTAAGGGTGAGTGGGACGGTACTGTTAGTGAAGGAGGCATTTATAAAGGTAGTGATAAATGGTGCTAGAGCCGGCGCACAGTCTTTGATTAGATTGACTGGGCATATGTCCCCTTTACATAACAAAGATTTGATACGCTTAATGATAAGTAGGACTTCGGGGATTGTAACTTCTCTGAAAGCAAATGGAGTAGGTTTGTTAGTGCCATGTGGAGCGTCTGCGCCTGGTGAGGTGGAAGAGGGCTTTGATGCTGGTGGTGTGGCTTTAGACAGTTTGTCGAATTGAGTCTTAATTTTGTTTTGGATTGTTTTTATTTTGTTTAACATGGCGTGTTGTATGTTGCTACACCCGGTTTTGTTTTTCTCGGTGGGTTGTATAGGAGTTGGGGGAATTGTAAGCACATTGTAAATGGTGAATAACTCTTTGGCTTGGGAGTTTGCTTTCTCAATTCTGGAGTTGCAAGTAGTAGCTTTAGCTTTATAGATGCCCTGCTTGTATTGGCTGGCAACTGTAAGGTAGGTGTCTCTAGTGGTGGTGGTGGGGTTTGTTTGCCAAGTGGTTAGTGCTGCTCTTTTGGCGGTCCTGGCATCCAGGAGTTCTTGTGTAAACCATGAGTTTGCATGAAGTATCTGCTTGGCTTTTTTCTTTTCTAGTTGGGCTATAGTGTCTAATAACACTTTAAGAGTGGTGTTGTAGATCTCTACAAGTATTGTGGGATTGTTGGATGTGGGATGGGCAAGCCCTGAGGCTTCGAGAAGAGGGAGGATTCTTTCTACGGTGAGTAACTTCTTTGATCTGGCTACGGTGGCTGGCTCAGGGGGGTTTGGGTTCTCTCCTGTTTTTAGGGGTATGAAGAAGTGCAGTAGATGGTGGTCAGTGCATGGGCATGGTGTGTTGCAGCTAATGTCTGCCGCACAATTGTGATCCGCGATCCAGTCTAATATACAACTTTTGGAGTGAGTAGGGTCATTGACTAGTTGGGCGAAACCTAAGTCTTGGATCACTTTTGCGAGTGCTTTGCCTTTCTTGTCTTTGGGGTCATTGAAACCTAAAATGAGGTCACCTAGGAGAATGGATCTTGTGTTTGTTTTAAGGTTATCCCCTAAGATGTGGGTGAGGTTAGATTGGAAATCGAGGGTTGGGTCTGGAGGCCGGTAGACACTGTGAAGAATTATGGTGTCATTTGGTAAGGGAGATATTTTTACCAATCGCATGTCAAAGTTGTCAGCCTCAGTGGTTTTTAGTTGCCTGGCGTTGAGTTTCCCTGAGAATTAGGGTGACCCCTCCCTCTTTCTTAGAGGTCCTATCTTGGCAACTGATTATGTAGCCTGGTGGTAGGGTTTGGCAGATGGCTAGGCCAGAAGCTTCATGTAGCCAGGTCTTGGTAATGGCTATGATGTCTAGGTTAAGATCGGTAATGAGGTTGTATATCTCTGTGGCATGTGCAGGTAGGGAGCATGCGTTGATAAGTGCACATTGGAGTTGTGTTTTCTGGTTGTTTTGTGATTTGATTTTTTTATGGGTGCTTGTAGGAGTAGCAGTTCTACTGGGTGTTTTTGGCATTCGGGTGGGAATTGGTGACGGCAGGTGGAGGGGAGGGTTTGGTGGGTGTGTTTTGTGATTGGGGGAGAGGCGGGCAGATCGGGAGCTTAGCCTTTGATTTCTCAGGAGGAGAAGCATAGGGTGAAAATTGGCTTGTTTGCTGTGGTGTGGATTGGTTAGGGTGGTGGTGTGATTCATTGCAGGAGCTAGGCAGACAGGCATTGGTTTTAGGGTTCTTAAGGTAAGTGCTGGTAGAAAAGGTATAGGTGGAACGTTGTGTGAGTGTGGGAGTGTGGGTGACATGTTTCCGAGTGTGTGCTACTGGGTGGATTGGAGTGATTGAGTTGATCACTGTGAGTAGTGTTTTTATGGGCTGGCAGCTTTTCACAATGGGCAGCTAAAGGTGGTGGGCAATGGACACTTCAATGATGTGCAGCATACAAATCACACATGGCAGCAAACATAAAATGGGCAGCAGTTTTGAGGAGGTGGGAAGTGGGCACTTCAATGTTGTGAAGCCTACAATTCAAATATGGCAGCAGACATAAAATGGGCAACAGTTTTGAGGAGATGGGCAATGGGCACTACAATGGTGTGCAGCATACAAATCACACGTGGCAGCAAACATAAAATGGGCAGCAGTTTTGAGGAGGTGGGCAGTGGGCACTTCAATGGTGCGCAGCCTACAATTCAAATATGGCAGCAGACATAAAATGGGCAACAGTTTTGAGGTGGTGGGCAGTGGGCACTTCAATGGTGTGCAGCATACCATTCAAATATGGCAGCAGACATAAAATGGGCAACAGTTTTGAGGTGGTGGGCAGTGGGCACTTCAATGGTGTGCAGCATACCATTCAAATATGGCAGCAGACATAAAATGGGCAACAGTTTTGAGGAGGTGGGCAATGGGTACTTCAGTGGTGCGCAGCATACAAATCAAATATGGCAGCAGACATACAATGGGCAGCAGGTTTGAGGAGGTGGGCAATGGGTACTTCAGTGGTGCACAGCATACAAATCAAATATGGCAGCAGGCATAAAATGGGCAGCAGTTTTGAGGAGGTGGGCGGTGGGCACTTCAGTGGTGTGCAGCATACAATTCAAATATGGCAGCAGACATAAACTGGGCAACACTTTTGAGGTGGAGGGTAATTGACCCTATAATGGTGTGATGCATACAGTATACAGTTGCCAATGGTTTTTGGGCATTATTGCAATGGGTACATACATTTCATGAGCGATGAGTCTAGTAGAGGTACGATGGGGGGCTCGGGATAGCAGCGTGTGCTGTCCGACTTAGTCACAGAGCAGCGTAAGCATGTGGCTCTGTGTTACTGGTTCATTTTGATGATGAGCGCTAGTCACGTTGGTTCAAGAATGCCGCGTGGTGTGGTACACGATGAGATAGATGGGTCTGAATGTCTGGGAGCACAGGGGTCTTCGGTTGGCGCTTGGATGCATGCTCGGACAGTCACCCGGGCTAGTGGTAGTTTGGGAGGCATGCGCAGGGTGTAATATCTGGGGGAATAATGATATTGTAGGTGAGTTTACCTTGGCAGAGTTGGTGGTTGCAGAAGAGGGTCCTGATCAGGAAGCAGCCAAGTCAGGGGCTTGGTGGCGTGTATGGCTGTGGATAGGCTCGAGACAGGAGGAAGCCTTGATTCCCTGGGCCTTGGAAAGGTGAGTCGGCTTACGCCTGCTGGCGCGGGATAGGTGGAAAAAAGGAGCACGGTAGCCAATCAGTGCCTAGCTGCACAGCCTGGCCCTGGTTAGACAGGGGGTGCTGAGGCAGTATGCTGGGTGGCCATCTTGGAAGATGGTGCCTTCCTCGTGGTGCACAATGGAGGGTGGGATTTACAGGTGACTGTAATATGTGACAAAACACAGATTCCTGATAGCTGGTGGCAGGGAGGCTATTCACCGTAGCGAACTTCAGGGAATGCATTCCAATGATTTTTCTTGCAGTAGACTATAGATTTCAGTATTCAGGTGCAATTAGCTGAGCGCATACTGCATGGTGCTGACAATATAGCAGTCTTCTCCTGGGCTGGCCACTGCTATTGCAGTGGTCAGATGGAGCTCCTGCTCCTCAGAGAGGGCTGGGCAAATGAGCTTAGGCAGTTGATCAAATTCAGCAGGAATAATGTGGCATGTGGAGCTCTGTTTTTGGATGGGATGTCATCTCCTTCTATGCTGGAGATTTTGTACAAGTTCCTAATTGAGTCCATATCACTGTATTTGCAATCAATATTGAATGCTAGAGGTCTGTACATTGACACAGAGAGAAGGATCAGCTGAGGTCTTGGCACGGCTTGCTGCAGTAGACTGCGGGTGTATTTTGCGAATTGTGGGATGGAAGTTAGGCCTAGAACACGGGCGATTCCTCAACACAACAGTACATACCATCCAAGGTAAACCCAATTAAGCACACACATTGGGGTTTTCAATGCATGTGTTCCAGTCTAGAGGATACAATTTGAAAGTTGGTATCAATGAATTTTATTAAACCTGATACAATTTAAATATATGACTCAAATCACGATTTTAATCTGCACTTAAGGCAACAATTTACATAGCAGGAAAAAACTTGAGATGAGGTCGTGGTTGAAGATTCTTGTGATCCATCTCAACTGTCTGGCCACCTTTATTACCTACTGTGGCCAAGCATATTGACTTCACATTCTTCCTATAAATAATCCAATTGATGAATTATATGTCATGATCTTTTATAGATTTTATATATTTTGTATCCCTTGGAGTTTTGTATGAATAGCTGGATGGTTGATGTTTGTATGTGGACGAATGGCTGTACGATTGAATAGGATGTATTTTATTATATAGATGTGTTCTTAACGTTTTTTCCTGCTATGTAAATTGTTGCCTTAAGTGCAGATTAAAATCATGATTTGTGTCATATATTTAAATTGTATCAGGTTTAATAAAATCCCTTGATACCAACTTTCAAATTGTATCCTCTGGATATCTTTCCGTGATCAATTGTTACATTAATACCCTAACCCAGAGTGTGGGGTCCCCTGTGTCTTTCAGAAAACAAATATGTGCTCCAGTCTAGAACAGGTATTTTTCAGAGGGCTACCATGAAGGAATTGTTTATGGTCACTTATAGCTCATTTCACGTCACCAAGGTCAGGGGACCCTTGTGTAAAGGCTGCTGACAAACATTGGCCATTGTGGGTGTTGAAAACGTAGCCTTCAAGTGATGTTGATATTGTTGGCCTGGCTAGATTTTCATTCTCCAATCAGTCTTGTTACATTCCCAGCCAAAGTAGGATATTGCTAAAAAGATAGGTTATGACTGGCAGGTTTTGCATGAATTATAACCTATATCATTGCTTTCGGCAACCCTCCAGACCATTGTTTCTTTTAGCCAGCCCTGCCATTATAGAAGGGTAAATACTATATACAAATCATGATTAAACCCACCCCATTAAAGAGCAGTCCTTCCAAAGGATCTAGGTCACACACCTTCTGCACAAGACCACAAACATCCCAGACATGGTTCAGGATAATTCACCATCATCAGTCTGGTGTCTTTCGGTCCAGGAAGACAATACCTCTCACCGTTTGTGATGTTATTATCCTAGCTGATTCTAATTCCTCATAATGCTTTTCCTTCGTGGGTTTCATAGCCCCAAACGAAACTGGGCAATATCTGCATGCCAGCTTCTCTGTCTCCCACTCTCTTTTGGAGTCTCTAGGATTTCAGCATTGGCAGTATGTTGGGCCAGATTAAATAGGCTCTCCAACATTTTAGAAATTTCTCCCTGGCTTTCCCCAAGCGTAATCCCCACTGGTCCCGCTCTTTGCCTCTTAGCACTGACTTCTGCCTTCTTGAATTAACCAATACTGCATTCCTGTCTTGGCATTCTCTGTCCACATACTCCATCTATCTTCCCACCATGTCCTAGTTTCTTGCTTTGTCTCTCTTTCCAATTCCTCAGGGTTGCACTCTTAACCTCTTTTCTACCATGAACCTGCTATAATAATGTTCTCATCTTTTCTCCTAACCCCTCCTCTCTGATCTTGTTTGACTACAACTCTTTCCTCTTCCCTACTGGCTCCTTTGCTGCACCTCCTTGCTGTGCACTTCTCTCAAAACAGCCTCACCCTGAGTGTGTACCCTTTTTGACTAGGAAAGAGGGACTCACTGGGGACAATTGGGCCCTGTCAACAGTTTTTCTACATGATTGATTGATGTCCAGAGCTTCCTCCTCCCACCCAGATGTACCTGATACTGTTAGTGTTTGCAAAATGTTCTGTTTTCATACAGCTCAATCAGATGGCCCTCTCTTGGTGGCCACCTGATCCTTCCATGGCTTCTCATCCCTGTATATATGATGCTCACTCTGACTCACTATCCTCTCATTATGCTTGGGATCTCCATTATGTATCTTGCTGTAAAATCCTAGTAAGCGGGTGATCACATTTGTGGTTGCACCACAGACGATGCTTGCTCAGCACCTCGCTCCTTGAGACTATACATTTCCATCATGGTATGTATGTGATATGAGCACACACTGCCACTTTAAAAGTTATGGTTATATTATCAGCTTGATCTTAATAAATTATAAGCATAAAGATTGTGGTGGTATTATGTATACATGTTGGATCATGTTGCTGCTCATCTCTCTGAAGTTGAAGCCTACGCAATCCATCATGCTTGTTTTTGTTGCTTTTGTAACAATTAACATTAAAGCAGAAACAGACATGTTTGGAGCAGCAATGATCCTTGTGTACTGTAGTAAGGTTCAATGTGATTTTCGGTATCCAGTTAATATGTCGAAAAAATAATTTCGAATGACAAAAATGGCGAAAACACTTTACCTAAAAAAATGTTTTAAAATGTATTCTTTTTTAATTTACATGTTTTTTTTGGTTTCAAGAGTAAAAAAAAAAGGTAAAAAAAAGGGGGGTTAGGGGAGGGAACCCCCCATTTCAAACAAAAAATAACAAAAAAAAGACATTCGAAATTCTTTTTTTAGGTAACATTTTTTCGACATTTTGGCTTTCGAAATTATGTAATTCGAAATAGTCACTATAAACTGTGATTTAAATTTTCTAGCAGAATGCATTGTGACAAATAGTTATGGATTGATGCTCTTCTACACCGCACCCGACTTCTCCTCAGGCAATTGGTCGTGAAGCTTTGAGAGGGATCACCTCAGGTGGCAAGAATCCAGCACAGCTGGGTTGGAATCTCATCTCTGCAAACCGCTTTTGCAGATGTCCTTTTTTAGTTTTGGGTAATAGGTAATGTTTTGGCATTTAATTGGAGAACAACAATGAATGAGATGGGATGTGAGAAGGAACGCACAGTGCTAAGGGTATGATGTGTGTGTTGGAGGGGAGTCTTTCACTGGTCACCTGAATTGTTTACATGGGTTCACTACATTGACCATAACTCCTAGAGACTGCAAGTGCATTTATATTGGTTTCACCTGAATTGAATGGCAACTCAGCCTCTCTGATGAGTATTGCAGATACGAAAGCGCTTGGAGGAGTACAAAAGTGCAAGAAGGGAATTAACCCTCTGAACTTTAATGGGATTTAACACTGTGAATATTTTGGACACTTTGGGATTTAACCCTGTGATTGTTTTCGGATACTTGTTCAGGTAATATATTGGCCAGGAATTGGAGTGCGCGCCTCACCCCTGCTTTTTTTAACTACTACGTGGATGGGTCAGCATCAATTGACAGTGACACAGGAGAAAAACATGTAGGAGCAGCAGTAGTAAGAATAGAAGGGATGGAGTATGAAGGTATAGTGCAGAAATGCCTTCCATCACACTATTCAGCACAAGCAGCGGAATTGATCACACTAATTGAGGCATTATATAAAGCCAAAGGATGTGCAGTGACAAAATATTCTGACTCGGCATACGTGACAACGATGTTACATTCTGGGTTATCAGGATGGCAAAGGAGAGAGTTTAGGAGGGCAGATGGCTCGCCAGTACAACACGCAGCACTATTGAATGATTTGATTGAGGCACTAGCAGAGCCGTCAGTGGTAGCGTTGATCAAGTGCCAGGCACATACCAACAACACAGACGCAATATCGCTCGGGAATGTGTTAGCGGACGCCGCTGCAACAGAAGCAGCCTACTTTAATGTCCCCCAACAGCTAGAATGCATTGTTAAAACACCAAACAAAGAAGAGCAAGAGAGAGGGTACAACTGCACCCCCATACTACAAATAATAGAGCTACAAAGGCATGCACCCCCAGAAGAGCAAGAATTATGGGGAAAATGAGGATACAAATAGTCACCCACAGATTTAATATGGTGACAGGAAATGACAGGAATAGTAGTCATGCCCGTGGAACTATTACAAATAGCGTTTCAACAACTACATTTTCCGACGCATGCAACAAAACAACATATTGCAGCAGACATTCAGGAAGAATGGTTTGTCCCCAATTTACAAGAGTACTGATCCAAATTAACCATAGAATGCACGACATGCCAAACATACAATTCAGGTATGACACACAGGACATTAAAAGGAACACTGCTACGCCCTGCAGGACCTGTCAGGGAGCTCCATATTGACTATGCAGATATTGGAAAAGGTTGTAATGGGGATGATACTTCATTGTAATAGTTTGCCCCTTCTCATGGTGGGTGGAAGCAGCAACGCCACGCCGTTTGGATCACGAGTGACTCGGCGCTTTCTGCACAACTTTGCAGCTCCTCACGCGGCGGACGCCGTGGACTCATACCGACCGAGCCTACCATTAATAGGATATTCTCCTATGCGAGTCACAACCCAGAGCTCTGCATTGCAGCACCCGTTTTGAGATAATTAGGAGCTCAACTTTTGGGACCCCTACTTGAGACGGCCTCCCACACGAGTGCCTGTGGTGAATCTCCTCCATAGCACTCCATGAACTACTCTCATACAGTCCCCCGTCCTGATGAAGGCCGTGTTAGATATGAGGCTCATTTAGCCCACATAGACAGCTGAAACACCTGGTGTAGACGCACCTTTTTTAAAAAAAAGAATCACAGTGTATTGTCACTATTCTCGGAATGAACTTTGTAAAATGTTCAGTAGTTCTATGTATGACACTGTCCATCAAGCCATGGCAGTGAAGGCTTTATTTTCAGCTCCAGTACACAAGAAAATGGATTAATCATTGTTCATGCTTTTGTTCTTGTGCATGATATCCTGTATGATTATGAGAAATGATGTGTCATTTTGAGTAGTGCATTTTGTATAATTATATATAAAAAAACAAGCAATTACCCTGTCTGGGTACTACTCACCACTAGGCATTGTGGATATTTTTTGGTCTATGACCATAGGTAAAAGTGGCAGTACCAAAGGGAATTCCAATCAACCTATTCAATTGTATCCTTGTTCCATGAGTAGCCCTCCTGGGCAGAATATGGTCCACACCAGGAGCCCAAATATTTAGAAATCCATGTGCACATCCCGAAGCAAAATGCGCCGTAAAGTTTTTGGTACGTGAAGTTTTCTCCAGATGTGGTATATGTGATGTGATCAGGTCAGATAACAGAACCCATTTTGTAAATGACCTCTTCAAGGAGGTCAACACGTTGTTAGGACTAAAGTACAAATGATGTTTGATTTATCACCTGCAAGCAAACGGAATTGGTAGAAAGAATCAATGGCCTGCTTAAAAGCAAATTGTCCAAATTATGCAACACACTTAAAAAGAACTGGGTGTATTGCTTACCCCTAGCACTGTTCCAACTAAGAACGCAACCAAGTAAGGATCATCATTTGAGCCTGCACGAAATAGTGACGGGACATCACTTACATACGCCACTATCCCCAGTGAGAAGAGCATCAGACGCTCACAGAGCTGCCACAGTGCTAGGGGATGAATTTAAGGAATACCTTCCCCAACTGACACATGCAGTGCATAGCATAGCAAAGAAAATAGCATCCCCATTTACAAAGGACAATGAAACAGATACAACAACGCCAGCACAAGACAGCCCCACAGGACAGCTAATGCCAGGAGAAAATGTGTATGTGCACAGTTTCGTGCAGAGATGGAACTCCTCGCAATTTCATGGCCCATACGAGGTGATTTACTGCACTCCCACAGCAGTAAACTTTAAGGGGTTGAAGTACTGGGTGCATCTCTCAGATGTGAGAAGGGCACACAATAGTACAACACCCCAAAGTGAACAACAGCAGAGCCAAGATGCTGCAATTCCCTGAAATAGAGAAGAGGAATATAAGGCACAAAATGAGATAGTGGAAAACAACAAAAATAAAATGATTCAAAAGAAGCATGCAAAAACAAAATGTACTAAATTGAGCAATGTATATAAAAGGATTTTAAAAAGAAGTATGCAGTATATCACTGTCTTTCTGTCTCTTACTATCTCTTCATGTCCTTCTCTCCACTTACCTTTCCAATTATCTTATGCATTATAAAAACAAGTTAAAAGAATTAAAGTAGAAAAGTGAATGCCAGGCAAATTAGGTCAGCCTCTGCTAAAAAGGTTTTGTTTCTGGAATGTATTTAAAGGATATCAGTAAGACATGTGTAAATGCTAATGTGCATTTTAATGGAAAAGAAAAATGTGTATAAATATGTAAAGTATTTTTGTGTACTTAACTCATTTATATCGCCCCCTTCAGGTGGAAATATGACGGAAAGGAGGGCCCTCCCTAACTAAGACAATTTAGATAGTGATAGGGTAGATACTAGAGTGAATAGATATTATAACTATGCATTTTATATTTTGTAGCGATAGTGTTTTCTATGATGTTATTTTGCCTTGGAATTTACTGGAGCCCAACTTACATAATTGGGGATATGAAAGAGGGGGGTTGTGGGGTACATCTAATACAAGAAGGATCAAGCCTTATATAGGCTGGAGTTAAGACAATTTGGTCACATACTGCCTCCCTAAATGATAATCTTACAACGTTGTATAAAAACCGAACTGTAAACCCCCCTGTTCTTACATATGCTGCTATGGGTTTCAATAGTGATGATGGAACCAATGAGGTGATTATTTGGTACGCCTGACCTGACATATAAAAACACACATGCAACCACAGAACCTACCTCATATGGCACTTTAGCCCCAATGCCCCAACCACCCAAGATCCTGCAGTACCACAGTCCTAGCAAAATGCTAATGAACGGAGTGATGCAACATGGGCAAAAATTTTTCCTATAAAGTATCAGAGAGTAAAAATGCTATGTAATGGTCAAGGGGGGAACAGGAGGTGAAAAAGAGGGGTGGGAGGGAAGAGTTATGATGCATACCATGGCCTGGGATTAGATGAGATTGAAGACCCCCACCACCCGGACCAATCTAACAAATGGTACTCAGACATGAGCGCAACAGCCAAACAAGCAACGAATGAGAGCTGCTATGTTTGCTCTCTCATTTCTCATGCCTCGGGCACACCCAAAATTCTTATACCTCAAAAAGTGACCTTGTTGGATGCCCATTGTTTGGTTCATCTAGTATTGTGTAGGATTCGAAGCACCTTCCAGTCACACACAGTTACAGTAGAAATGCTGCAAAACGAAAAAACCTGCATGAGTAAGCCACAAGGAGTGATCTGCATCAAGGAACTATTTTTTGTTATCAAAGGGACACGGTTCACTGAGAACAAGTGGCATGACGAGACAATCACGTGCAAAGCAGAGGCATTGCGAGGTCTAATGGAAGAGAACTTTCATTGGGTCAAAGAGACATGCACTCCGGTCTGGTCCCAGCACATCGCAAAGCTCACGTGGGTTAAAGCTCTCGAGAAACCCATCCAAACACAGAAAGAAATTGCACGTGAACTTTGTTTCCATGATGAAGGGAAGGTAGAGATGAGCTCTAACAGACAATGCAAAAAAAAGATCATCATAACAGACATGAAAAAGGGTACAGCAGCACTCATGGACATGTATTGGGTGTGTGGCAAGCAAGCATACCTACATCTCCTGCCATCGTGGAGGGGTACCTGTGCCATGGCCACAATGCAATCAGCATTAATGGTGATTCCTGAAAGCCATATCCAATGAAGGATAAATTCAGCTGACATATCGGCAGCACCCCAGCCAGCAACTACAGAGCCCTCTGCATACAACATTCTGTATGAAAAAGAACTACAAGACAGAGTGTCCCGCAAAAGAAGGTCATCCAACTACATTTCCAACACGTCATCAGAACTCCTGGCTGAGATTCCAGATAAATACAAGCTCTTCAACTCTGCCGACACATTTTTTGCGTCCCTCCTGTTGCCAGGAGTTCAGGCGTGAACAAACGCCAGATGGCTGCAGATCGTCTGCTGGGAGATGATCAAACTGGCTAATGACACTGAAGAAGGATTCAACGTGATCAAAGTGGAACTCCGCGCCCTGCGGTTAATGACAATGCAGAACCGGTACGTCCTGGATCTTCTCGCAGCAATGGTTGGCGGTGTTTGCCAAAAAATTGGGAGTGCCTGCTGCACATTCGGACCTTCTGAAGACGTGGACAATGAAACCCTTTCCCACACCATCTCGGCCCTGCATAGTTTGGGGGAAGAATGCCGAAGGAAGGTGAGATAGAGCCAAGTAGCTGGTTCGACGACATCTTCAATTGGATACCGTCCTGGTTCAGCATGATGATGAACATTTTTGTCCCACTCATCGTGTTCCTGTTGCTATTTTTCTGTGTGTGCCAGGTGGGAATTCAATGTTATGCAAAATCAATGCCTAGTTCTGCAATGATGATGGTAACAATGGGCAAATGGACAACGGTGCAAAATATGAAAGATTCACTGATCCAAACTGGGGAGTCAGGTCCCTCTAAGTATCGCATGACTGCAGTATACCGCCATCCTGGGGAAAGGTTGGATAACTTGTACCACACCAAAATCAAAGAGCCACGGGAATTACATTGGTATAGAGAGGTCTGGGTGGACCTGGATTGGGATGGGGGAATATACATGACATGTACACTTGATGAATATACCAGAAGGGGTCAGAGCTTACGAAGCATGTGTAGGGCTTGGATGCCAATCAAAGGGACACCCACATGAGACAAAGCAGTGCAAGAAGCAGAGTACAATCAGAATTAAAATAATCATAAAGATTAGTTTGTTACTTTAGATATAATGAAAGGGGGGAATGTGTGGGAGCGATGGGCCGTTTGGACCTCCCTTGTACATTCTGCACAATATGGACCACTTGCTCATGCACTAGCAGGGGGTGACTCCATTGCCCTTATGCTAACATTAGCATAGGTGGGGCTTATGTGGGATACACTTGGCTTCCATTTGGTGTGCCCTCGACTCCATCTTTTGACTAGGCCTCATACTACGAAAAGGCTTCTCTCCCCTCTGCAGTGCCGCGCACAGCGCGCTCATGGCCCCCACCTTTTCTTCCACTGTCTGAAAGCCTCACAAATCCATTTCTCATGGATGCACTGGGGATAATTGAAGCAAATAGTAAAATGTATCATCTCACTCTTCCTCTGTGATCACTGTCCTGTGTGTGAACCGGCTCGAACCATGACTTGTAACCCATCCATCTCCACAAACCTGCTCCTACCCTCTTTCCCCCCCTGTTGGAAAATTACTGCCAATATAACCCTGTGCCCTCCTCAGGTATTCTCTTGATGTACCAGATGCGTGACCCTGCTGTGCAACCCACCCTAGAGTGCCCCCACTAGATCCAGAACCTCTGTCGCAGTATATTTTGTCCTAATACTAACATATGTCAATTAGACTCCCCACTCGCTTTGATGTGTTAAGAACCACCCAGTCACTCGGGTTATCACGAAGGACAAGACCCCTAAACCATGTATCTCATAAAAGTCCCAATGAAAGAAGATGTACTCATGTTTATGCAATTTATAGGTTTGCAATGATTTACTCAAAGGTATATTAATGATTGTCATTTATTATATATCTAGTGGTAGTTTCTCATGCCAGCTTAGTTAGTGTCAACTCTATCTCGCTGTGACCTAACACTCACCCCTCCTTGACACATGCATCTGGACCTCGTGACGCTCACCCTCCCGCCAACTGGGCAGCCCAGCCGGAAGAAGCAACGCCTTTCAGCAATATATTTGTAACATTGCTCCCCGACCAATCCTTTGCTAATGTGGTACCCTATGTTAATGATGTCATTGATGATGCTGTTTGTCTTTATAATTCTATGTTCATGTATTGTTTGCCAGAGCGCTCTTGAGGCAGAAGAGTTCTCTGGATACCAACTTTATATAAAGACTTATTAATCTTGCAACCTTTTCTCCTAGTCTCATTCCCTACTGGGATGTGTTATACTTTATAAGTTTGTATTGGTAAGTCGGGTAATGAGCCTTTACATTTGGTGGCCCCCACAACATGATTGAGAAGGGTGTGCCGAGAGAGGCCCCCGTGCCGTGCGGCGAGATCCGGGACACCTCCAGCAAAACCATTGCCTCTGCGGTCGACCAGTGTGTGCACAAACAGAAAGGTTCCAAGGGTCCCCGTCATCTTTGCAAATACCGAACTGCTCGATGAGGCGGGTCACGGCTTGGTTGGGATGCGGCCCCGGTTGTGGATAGACCATGAACGGAGGCTCTCGGACCACCCCGGACACTTGAGTACACAAACACTTTACACCCTCACTTTCCATCCACGCATCATGCTGGCTTGATCTTATATAGGATGGGGTATGGAGTTAAAGGGATAGCCTCTTCAGCCTTCCACCAGTCAATCCGTAGGTGAGCAGAACAACGTGTTCCTTCGAGCAGAGCATACACAAACCCTTTACACCCTCCCTTCGCCCCTCACATTTGTGGGGAATATTTACAATTCAACCCAAAATTGGGATTCTAACCACAATATATGTAGGAGTTCCCTAATCAAGGCATGAGAGGAGATTACCTAAGGATTTAAGGATTAAATGTAATATGCCTGTGAGGTCTGCAGAAATTACTGTCAGACGATTAAAAATGGAAAGAAGGAGGAAAACCTGGCGATTGTGTATTCAAGTATATGTGGAAAGTGTTAGTCATTTGTTGACCGAATGCAGCATATTGAATGCTCTATGTTGGAAACATCTATTGGCCTACTTAGGAGGTGATGCTACCAATATCAATCATTTGCCCCTTTGGTCTAGGTTAATGACAGGCAATGGTATAATTATAATTATTATAAGAATAATTGTTCTTTTCTAACACGCTTAATACCAGAGATTGGTTTCTAAGCACAGGATCGGGATTCAAACCTGTGTTGCGCTGCGTTGTCTTGTGTCCAAGACAAAACTGTTGCCCGTGAGCTTTCCCCCTCACCAAATATCTCCATGCCAACTATATACCATTTTTCGTGACTGTGGCAAGATATTCAAAATAGCTACACTGCATGATAATGTGATATTAGCGCACAGCTACTTTGAGGTGGCCTGTTATCTTGAATACTGCTTAAATGGATGAATTATGTTTATAGAAGTAGTAACTTTATTTTATTCCTTTCCCCTTTTTTAAACATTGTAAGTATTTTGTGCCATAACGACAGGAGCAGATGTGATACAATATTAGGATATATTATCTTTTTTTAAATGTAAAATTAATGAGAAATCGTTGGAATTATTATTATTTATGAATTGTTTTTGTATGAAATGTCTTATTATTGTGATTATTATACAAATTAAAAAGATACATTAAAGCTTTTTATTTAAGTTGCTTTTTGAGCAGTGTTGCTTTTTAATCTAGTTGCAACATTCAACATAAAATTGTAGATGTACAAGGCCCATTGTTTTCGGTTTTGTAGAGGGTCTTGAAAAGATGGTTTATTTTTTCTATTTTTTACATAATGTATTTCAGGTGTTATTCCAAAGGCACTGTGTTTGGGTTTTAAACATTGATATTCGATAATGCCTGGCCTAGAGGAACCTTTTAGAAACACATGGGGCCTCATTACACGGTAGGCGGTAAGGGATTACCGGCACCGGTAAGGGCACCAGAGCCGGTAATCCCTTACCGCCCTACTACAAGGTCCCTTAGTGGGACTTCAGAGCTAATAACAGGCCCGCTAATAGTGGGCCCGTTATTAGCTCCTTCCCCATTCCCATTGAGCCCTATGGGGGCTCAAAAAGGAATGGGGAATGATTCCCGGAATGGGGACTTACCGGTCCCGCCAAGGTTGGAATGACCTTGTAAGTCCCCATTCCGGGAACACAGACCCAGAATGCGGTAAGGGGGTAGCCATGGCGCTAATAGCACCATGGCTACTGCCTACCGTGTAATGAGGCCCATTCTGTTGCTACTATCCGATATATAACAGAAGAAATACTGGCACATTGAAAGGATATAGAAGAGGATGATGTTTCATAAACCCATATGACTGTCAAGTCCCCTGAGTGACACCACCCTTCAGCTACGGAGGGATGAAGCCCACCCATAATGTTGACAAAAGCATTTTCAAGTAGCCCAGACATAGCCAATCAAAGCCGCTCAGACAACTTCCCTCATGCTGGGAACAATAGCTGTCTTTTACACAAACTATTTATTTAACGCTGCTCTTTTCTGATAGGGGGATGCTGCAGCAGAAAGCTCATTCAGGGATAAAAAAAATGGTAGGAGAGAATATAGCCTTTAACCAAATAGCTTCTATTAAGTTTAATGACTGGTAGTTGTCAAAGTCTTTGAGGCATGTGCTTTTCAAAGTCCATAATATGTTTTAAATGCCTAAACTAAACCTTCAAGCCTGTGTCAAACAATTAATTGAAGCAGGTAAAACCAATCAGGCTCTTCTGGGCAGTGTCTTTAATTGTTCAAAGTAGAATAACCCATTGAGACATCTACAGTAATTACAGGTTGTCACGTATCAGGTGTAAAATAATCTGACAGTCCTCACAGGCATTTTAATTATTGCATAACGGTACTGTGAGGAATTTCCATTTGGTGTAGAAGCCCTGGAGTTTTTGATATCTATTAATTAATACAATGGTGCAGGTCATTTCATCTCAGAAAGAGCACGCTGCTAATCAGACCCCTCTTTCTGTAAGCTCCATGCCAAAAGCATACCATACACTGGTGACCTGATGCCCAGTAGCACATGCCAGGCTCAGAGGTCAGATTTGCCCTATTTAAACGCTGCTGTGACAGCCAAGTCACTGCAGAGGTTGCATTTAATCCTCTGTTCCAAATTCCATATGATTATGATAAACTCCCCACCATGTGGCAAGGTAGTCTGAAAATATAAGCTATACCCCAAGTACTATGGCGATGAAGGGTTAACATAATTGTTAAAAGCAACATCACATTTGAATCATACATCATCTCAGCACTCTGAGCTAAGACCAGCTGTAGAGGGGTTGTGTGTATTTAAGTCTGATATCCTTTCCCTGCCAGTGCAGCAGGACACAAGACTAAAATGCTGGGACTCTCCTTTATTCCCTACTGAACTTGGGAACCACCTCTCTCAAGCACCTAGGTCCTCAGAAGGAGCTGTCATGCAGAACAGGATTCAAAGGGCATGCCATATACAAAAGGACTAAGCTCACACCAGCATGCTGAATACCAAAGAGCATTTGTTGCTGTGGCTCAGAGAAGTGGATGGGGTTGGTGTTGCCAGAGTGAACTCAGCACAGTTAGAGAAAGATTTAATTATCTTGTTTCCTGTTGCACTTCTTCATTCTTGTTGTTTCCACTTCCTTTTGCACAATGCACTTTGAGTATGGTGCAAGAAGGCAAAGACCACTTGTCCTAAGGATAGGGATTTCACTTCTTGAATCAGGCTTGCTTTTGTGCAAGATCCCCTTATGCCTATGAAGAAAGGGGCCTTGCATTCCTTCTTAGATTGTTCTTTGAACTTCAAGACATTAAGAAGAATGTATTTGGGCCATGCTGGTGAAGTGGTCCTTTCCAGGGTCCCCTATTCGTGAGATGAAGGCAGGTGATCCCAGGCAGAGACAAGCTCTGCTCCCTAACCATCCACAGGGCACATAAGGGTGACCTGCTGCTGGAGCAAGACCTGCCTATCTGCCAGCAACACTGGTATCTAGTACCTCGCTGGAGGAGAAGCAACTCTTCAGGTGTTTTCCAGCCTCCCCTGTATGTGGAAGAATGAGGACAAGGAATTATCTTTTTCCCTGAATCCCTGAATTGGGATTAACAACACCCCGAAAACCAGAACATCAGGAATCTGTATCTCTCACTGTTGAACCGCTTCAAGCCCTCTTCAAACCATGTTCAACACATGTCAAACCAAACCAACAGGGACTGCCCATGATGCATGTGACACTCTATCAACATTGAAATGGGGTGGTATGCAACTCTGAACTAGTTCGATGTCACACTGCCACCTACCTTCTCAGTCATCTGGCCCATGGGTTGAGGCTTTCACCGCTACTTTCTCTCCTCCTCCTACACCTTTGGCTGACTCACACTCTGGCACAGCCCTATTTAGCATTCATCTCTCTATCTCGAGCACTCTTGACGTCCTTGCCCTGTCATGAGGACCCGTCTGAAGCCTACTTCCAAGTGCAATTCTTGATACGATTCTGACCTCGCCACCTTTAAACGCAAGTGTAGGGTGGCTGAAAGGAAGCGTAGGGAATCAGGTGCAACTTCTGACAAACTGGCCTGTCATCTGATCATAAGGAAGTAGAGACTATCTGTCCTCTCTAAAATGCCAGCTTACATCCAAGCCCGCGTCTCTACGGCATCGAACAACTCAGCTGAACTTTTCAAAATCTGCAAGGAGCTGGCCAATCCTGTTGCAGGCTATACATCTCAAGTTCCCTCCCAGGCCCTGTGCATGGCCCTGCCTCCTCATTTCACCTGTAAAACTCAGGACATCCTTTCCACTCTCTCTTCCTCTACCTCCTCTTCCTCCTCCTCTACCACATCTGGCCCGTCATCAGCCATTGCTCCTCCTCCTTTATCCTCCTTTCCCTTGTTCATCCCTGACTGTGTTTCTCGACAAGTCTGATCTATGAAAGTCTCTTCAAAGCAGGTTCTCCTTTGCTCATCCAGAACCATCAAGGACCACATCGACACTCTTGCTCCAGCTTTGGCCGACTTCTGCAATCACTCCTTTGACACTGGGACCTTCCCGTCCCTCTTAAAACACTCTCTTGTGCACCACCTTCTAAAGAAGCCCTCTGGTGATCCTTCCTCTCTGGCTAACTATCACCTGATCTCTTCATTCCTTTCCTGGGCAAACACGTGGAAAATCTGGCCATCTCCCATCTTAATCTGCATACCAAATCTGTTGGTTGTCTCTGCGACCACCAGTCTGGCTTCAGAGCTGCCAGAACCATGGAAACTGTTCTTCTGAACACTTGCTCTCTAGCTTGCTCTCTAATCTTGACTCTAATCTTCCTTCTGTCCTCATTCTACTCAGTCTTTCCTCTGCCTTTGACACAGTCAACCATGCCACCCTGATCAATAATCTCTGTGACAACCTTGGTATCACTGGTCAGGCCCTGGCCTGGTTGACTTCCTTTCTCACTGACCAATTCTCCGAGGTCTTTCCTCTCTTCTATCTCTCTCTCTACTTGTGGTGTTACCCATGAGTCTAACCTTTCTCCCCTACCTGGCACCTCTTGCCCAGTGCCTTGCTACGTTCTGCTCTAACTTTCAGTGTTATGCGGATGACACCCAGCTATCCTTTAGACTCTCCTCAGCCACCTCTGCTCCTTCTCTCATACCAGACAGTATGCCCGCAATTCAGGAATGGTGTGCCATCAATGATCTCTGCCTTAATGCCAGTCAGACCGAGATCCTCCTCTTCAGGATACCTGTTCACTTCTTTTCTCTCTCTCTCTCTGGCTGCCCACCCTGAACCTTCTTCCTCCTCCTTCCTGTGAGGCTAAGAAACACATCTCTGATGTCTCTAAGAAGTCGCACTATCAGCTACACCTCTTCAGAGATATTCTGTATTTTCTCACTTTCCCCCAGAAGCTGACTGTCTCCAGAGCCCTGGTACTCTCTAGGATCTCTAATCTTCGACCTTTACAACTTATCCAGAACAGAACTGTGAGACTTGTCCTTGGCCTCAAGCCCAGGGATCGTATCTCTCCAGCTCTAAAATCTCTCCACTGGCTCCCTGTGGCTGCAAGGATCAAATTCAAGATCCTTTGCATTGTTCACAAGGCTTTCTGGGGCCTGGCACCGCACTACCTCAAACTTTATCTTCCTAAACATCTTCCTTCACAAGCTTTCTGCTCATCCACCTCCAACTCTCTGAGGTTCAGACACTTCCCCAAGCAGAGAGTAGGAGGCAGATATCTTTCCTCAGCTGGGGCCTACCTCTGAAACAGCCTCCCTGTTTCTTTCAAACTTCAGCAGAACCACCTCTGGTTCTGGAAGCAACCCAAGACTTTCCTTTTCGCTTCTGCTTCCTCTCTTCCTCTTCCTTGCTTAAGTCCCTCACTGCTCCTCGCACTGGTCACCCACTGCACTCGATCCCAGGCTCCTGCATGTCCAGGTGCCCTCACACTGCCTCTGGGCTCCCCCAGCACCTAAGGGTCTGTAACTGCAACACTACAGTCCCTTCTCTCTGCACTTATGAGCCACCTTCTGGCAGCACTTATTGAATGACCTGCACTTCCCCCCTCCCTCTTCCCCGCACTTGCGCAATCTGAATGATACAAGACCTAGTAAGATCATTGTTTTGTTCTCCTTCTGTCCCCCCCTTTGTCTTGTCATGCCTAGAAACACTTGTGTACAGGCGTGTTATAAATGACTTATCATTTCATAGAATATCATTGGCCCTCATTAGGACCCTGGCGCTAAGGGGTTTGCGCCAGCGTTAGCTGCGCCGACCCCTTACCGCCAACTACGAGTTCCCATAGCGCCATGGTCATTTTTCCGCCCGCTTTTTGCGGGCGTAAAAATCCATGGCGCTATGGGACCTCGGTGTTAATTACGCCACCGTAGTGTACGGTGGCGTAATTAACACCTTCCCCACTCCCATTGAGCCCTATGGGGCCGAAATGGGAATGGGGAAGGGTAAATGGGTCAATGGGGACTTACCGCCCCGCCGACCTCGGAATGGGGCGGTAAGTCCGCCATCCGCCATGGCGTAAAGGGACTTTGCGCCATGGCGGAAAAGTCCGCCGATGGCGGAAAAAATCCGCCAGGGTCGTAATGAGGGCCATTGTCTCAAAACGAGCCCACCACCTGTTAGGATTGAAGAAATCACTCATTGCCGGACCTTGTCTCAAATTACTGGAAGCATTGCATCACAAATTGACTTGAAACAGTGTTTATCAATGACTCGAACCATCTTGACATTGAATTTCCACCTTGTTGAATGGCACATCGTTTCATAAGGATCATAGCTTCCAACCATCATCGGACCTCATATTGAACCGCTAACGCATCACTCGCCAAACCTAGCCAGCAGTTACCACATCTCAAACTGCACCGATATTCAAACAAAGCCTGGTGAGCCCTCTGAACTACAACTCTTGAATGCTGCACGTAAAGTGCTCTGAGTCCCCAAGTGATGTCATCTTTGATGTCCTGGGTGTTAGGCTTAGCAGTGCACGGTGGTGGCGCGAGTTATGGTTGCTTAGCTTACCATAACTGGCGAATTTCAGGGGTTTTTCAGTTTTACTTGGAACCATAATGTCCCTTTACCAAAGCTTTTTCACTGAATTTCATAGGTTTTTAGTTGCACAACTTAATCATAACGTCCCGTTAACAAAGTTGTTTTACTGAATTTCATAGGTTTTTAGTAGCGCAACTTAACCATAACGTCCGTTAACAAAGTTTTTTTACTGAATTTCATAGGTTTTCAGTAGCGCAAGTTAACCATAAACTCCCTTTAACAAACCTTTTTCATTAGCACGCAGACAATATACAAAGATGGAGTGTAAAAAGCAATTTCTCAGGGATGGCTTTACACAGAATGTTGCAAAGTAAGATTTTATGCTCGTTCGCAGTGAAGGTCAGCTGCTTCCATTTTTTGCTCACGGGCCGGAGTGGCCCCTGACTCGCACTATAAGGTTCTATTGTTTTTTGACCTTGACAGACAGGGATCGTGCCAAAAGACTTCTTTTGAAGGATGGGTGCAAAAACGTAAGAGACGATAAGGATGAAATTTCTGAAAGTAAACCACTTTTATATATTATATCACTATGAGAAAGATCGTTGGCACAGACAGAGTCATATTTAGTGACTGCATTATGCGTAGACAATGGAAAATCCCAATATAATGTAAGTAACCCTTTAGATTATTTTATACCGGAATATAATAACAATAGCGTGGCGTTAAAGCCCGGTTAAGTTGTACCTAAGTGGTCTCCTGGCGCTCAGACGGCTCTGAAAAAGGCAGAGGAGAGAGGGTGGCTTAGTGGGAATAAGTTAACATACTCCGTTGCACTATCCTCGCTAGCAAATAGTTTCATGCCCTAATAAATAAAAATGAATATTTTTAATGAAGATCGGCTCGTGAGACTAATTTATGTTTTTAAAACAAGTACATCCTTCCCTAGTGTCAATGCCACGATTTTCAGACCCCGGCCGACGGATTTTTTAACTGCCAGGTGCAGTTACTTCTAAACAACTTCATGACCCTCACCATTTTATGGGACAATCGCCAAGGACCAATATGCCCTTACGCGGTACTAGCGGCTAGAAGCAACATACCAACCATTATGGTGGTCTAATGCCTCGTTGTTGGAACAGCCTTCCGATTATCAGTGCGACCATAGTGCTTCTTTTATCATAAACCAACACCCTGTGTACCGCAAAGGAACAGCGCGTGACCCAAGATGAACTTTTGCGGATCGACAGCAAAGACAAATGGAAATCGCTGAATATTCTCTAAACATTTAATGTCAAATAAAAGAACTTTACGAAATGTACAATCTTACTGTTTGATTTTAAATCACAGTTTCATATTCCGAATTGTGGCGCGATGTGTTGTGAGATGATCTGTGTTGTTTTCCGGGTTCTGTGTAAAGTCGCGTAGGACTGGAGACGACTGGGCGCGTTTGGCTACGCACCCTGTAACGTCACGGAGAGAGACGGGGAATATGAATGCTTTGATAATGACAGGTTTAGGGGCGGGAGATATGATTTAGTGTCGCAAAAGCAGGTCAGCCAGGTCGATGGGGCAAGTGATAGGATTATCACATAATGTCGGCGCACAGCAGCCTGATTTATCGTTTGTTTAGTGGACAAAAAGTCGGGTAAGGCCCATAGGAAATTGTAATGTCAACGGACATAAGGAGGGTTCTTAGAACACTTTCAACCTGACAACGAACAATACGAACAACGCTCTCAGAACACCCCCATTTTGTTTAATTGCAAACACTACCCCCACGACCAAATTTGCAAAAGCACGCTTTCGGAACCAAGCCCCCGCTCCTGCCGCTCGTGCCGCAAATTTGGTGTAAATCCGTCCAGCGGTTTGGGCTGTAGGCGTGCGCAAAGTTCTTTCCTGTTATGTCTATGGGAAAAACAAAAGTTTTGGTACCCCCCCTATAACTTTGCCCCCCCCGGACCAAACCTCTCCAAACTTGATATACTTTTTTTGCAAAGTTTGGTGAGGATTCGTCCAGAGGGAGCGAAGTTATAAGCCACCCAAAAAATGCTCTTCCTATGGAAACACCAACTTAACCATAACCACATGGACGCTACCGCATCCATGTAATTTATATATTACATGGCCACGTTAGTGGCCATGTTGCTAATCCCATAGGAAGAGCACTTTTTGGGCGGCTTATAACTTCGCTCCACCTGGACGAATCCTCACCAAACTTTGCAAATGTATGGCCCACTCTGAATTTTTTTGCAAAGTTTGGTGAGGTTTGGTCCTGGGGGGGAGTTATAGGGGGGTCCCAAAATGTATTTTTTTCCCATAGACATAATGGGAAAAAACTTTGCTCACGCCTACAGCCCAAACCGCTGGACGGATTTTCACCAATTTGCGGCAGGAGCGGCGGCTTGGTCCTGAAAGCGTGCTTTTGTTAATTTGGTGTAAATCCGTCCAGTAGTGATGTCATCAATGACATTTGTGATGTCATCTTTGATGTCCTGGGTGTCAGTCTTAGCAGTGCACGGTGGTGGCACGAGTTATGGGTGCTTAGCTTACCATAACTGGCGAATTTCAGGGGTTTTACGGTTTTACTTGGAACCATAACGTCCGTTTAACAAAGTTTTTTATTTGAATTTCATAGGTTTTTATTAGTCCAACTTAACCATAACGTCCCTTTAACAAAGTTTTTTCAGTGAATATATATATATTCAAGTAAAACACTTTAGTTGCAGGGACGTTAAGGTGAGCAATACATTGTACCAACACCTTTGAAATTCGAGTAAAAAATGTTAGTTGCAGGGGTGTTAAGGTGAGAACTTTATGTAACAAAACCCTGGTATTCAGCTAAAGCCAACTGAACTTCGCACCCCGTGTTGCACACACTATGACCAAAATGATGACATCACAGATCACATTACTGATGACAACACTCATATTTTTTTTTATTGTTTTGGTTTACAGAAAACCTTCCACAAGACACACAACATACAGGCGATAGGCATACAAATCAGAAAGATAGATAACAAAAAAAAAATGTTTTTATTACACATCACTTGGTTTAGATTTAAACCTCAGATGCAAAAATAACTTAATACAACACATGCTTAAACTAATCTTAATTTGTACAAAATAGTAAAAATTAAACAGAAGTGACAAACACAAACTTCATTTTGTTCATAAAAGAACAATTAACAATTAAAATCTATTCCATTCAGAAAGCGCACAAGTGCAATAATCAAAGAGATATTTGTTCCCCACATCAGTCTACACCAAAACAGTTATTTGGAGTACCTAGATGAAAATCTCTCATGTTCCTTGACCAAAGCAGTCAGTCTGATTACACTGAGTGCTTCACAATCTTATCCAGTGTTTGAGCGTTTCACTGATGTCATGAAATGTATAAAAATGGCAATTAAAGGAGGTCCCAATACCAAGAGTGGGCGTAGACGAGTGTCTAGTTCACTCTCTAGAATGGAATTAAGTTTAAAATGTATGCCTGGACATATAATTTGCAAGAACTTTATAGCTTGAGCGCAATAACACAGGACCTGGTTGTCTCACATTACCACTACGAGAGTGTGAATGGGTGTGAACCAATGCAATTGGAATTGGGGGTGGTTTGTAATGCTATACTCTTACAGAAGGGAGGGAAGGCCCCGGGCCCTGATCTCTTGCCTGTTGATCTGTTTAGAGATGAGGTCAGGGTTTGGGATCCAATCTTGAGCCTCCCCTTCAATGCTTGTTTGAAACAGAATAGGGTCCCCCCTTCTTCGCACAAATGAAATGAAATAATATTTTATTTATATTACGCTCATACACAAGTGTTTCAAAGCATGAATCGTACCAATTTATAAAAAGGGAGGGCTCGACGACCCTGCCAACCATAGGCCAACCTCCCTCCTGGATGGAGTGGGGAAATATTCGCTATAGCCTTATTAATACACTTACAAGAGTGGGTGGACAGGAATGGTATTATTGAGCACTTGCAGGCAGCATTCTCCAAGGGGGTAAGCACATTGGATCAGGTCTACCGGCTCTCTTTGATTGCGCAGAAATACACGGTCCTCAGGGGAATGATGGTATATGCTGTCTTCATCGGCATCAGGACTGCATTTGATAGCATTTCGAGAGCGACCCTGTGAACAATTCTTGTTAGGAGGGGTATTTCAGCAGGCCTCCTTCAGATATTTATCCATCTTTACTCAAATAGCTCTTCTAAAGTATGTTGGTGACTGGGGGGGCTTACAGACCCTATCCCAATAGCCTGAGGGGTCCGGCAGGGCTGCGTCCATGCCCCTATATTATTCTTAATATACATCAATGAGGTAGTTTGCTATGTAAAATTGAATTGCCTAGATCCCCTGAGGTTGGGGAGTGAGACCTGCCCAATCCTCCTCTTTGCAGATGATGCTGTATTATTATCAACATCCATGAAGGGCCTTAAAACCATGCTTGAGGATTTTGTGATGAAATGTAGAGAGTCTTGAGATAAATATGGCCAAGACTAAAACCAAGACACACAAAGTCAATTAGAGCGAGGCTGGCCATAAATGATACTTCACTCGAACAAGTACATAATTACGATTACTCGGGTGTTAGACTTAACAATACTGGTGATTGGATCCCTCAGCTTCTAAAATCCAGTTTGACCCTTGGAAAATATGGAGGAGGTAACTAAAGGTTATTTTTTTCACATGGTCAGGGTGCCATATCCCCTGCAATCAAGATGTTCTCAGCTCAGGCAAAACTAGCAGCAACTTATGGAGCAGATTTATGGGGCTACTCAAAATGTAATACCGTAGGTCTGGCTGAGAGAGCATGTTTAAAGAAACTATTAGGCCTCCCCAAATGTTGCCACTCTTCTCCCATTTATCTTGAGTTGGGATTAAGCCCAATCCAAAAAGCGGTCCAGTATCGGCCAGTGTTTTTCTAGCTTCGATTGTGGTTGACTCCTGAATTACAGACTTTCCGAGAAAGGGTGTTGCACATCCTGGAATCGGATGGTGGGAAGTCCCTACCCTGTTTTCATCATGTAAAAAATTATTCTGGCCCATATGGGTATGGCTGACCAATGGCTCTGCCCGCAAAGAACAGCTCATAGCGATGTTGGCAAGGCCAAAGTGATCCTACGAAGGCTGCTAGAGATAGACCTTGCTAGCGATTCCTTAGAGGTGACTGCTGGTGGGCCTTACTTGTACACTAAACTAACACCTGGGTTTGAAGATTACCTCAATATTGTTGTCCCTCCGTTGGCAGGCAATCTTTATCTAAGGTTCAGATTGTCACCACTGAACTTGGCCTATTGTACGTCAAAACGGTACTTTAGTGAGAATGATCTTTGCCCAGTTTGTGGTTTGCTCAAGGAGACAGTGCTCCATTTCTTGTTCTTTTCTCAAGGTTACAGGGTTGGCCGAGGTAAATACCTTAAAACAAGATGTAACAACTATGGTATCCGCACTACAGGTCTGGCACTGCAATTATTCTGGAGAGTAACGGGCAAAACTATAAAGGAAGGAAGACCAGCATGAATGCTGTCATGGAGTCTGGATGCAACCTGTGCATCAAATTAGCATGCTTTTTAAAGAAAATAGGGAAAAAATGAAAATAGGAAAAATAAGGGGCATGTATGCTTCTCATGATGAACCTATGAATTTTATGGAATTGTATTTTATGATTTGTAAATCATGCACTGTGTAAAACTGGGAATAGCTGGAGGGGTATGCTTGCCAAATTGTGTACTAAGCTAATGATTTTTATGTGTTTTGTCAATTCTTGTTGATTCTATGTATCATATGAAAAGATATCCACCTTACTGTATTGTAACGTATCACAATGTCATTAATTGGTATCTTTGTATCATGCTTTTGTGCTTTTATGGCATTGCTGCTGAAATAACATTGACATGATGATGATGAAAATGCAGAAAAACCTGTTGGGTCTTTTGACAAGGAAAACACTCCAGGTATATTGGTAAGACCCTCTTTTTTCTTTAGAACCTAGCACATTCTCTGAAAAGTGGATATTTGGACAAACCATCAATGGTCAACCTCGAGTCATCCTGGTATAGTTTGAATTTTACTTTATCTGGATTCAAATTGAGTTCCATGTCTGAAGAGACAATTTCTTCCAGTAATTCTTGAATTCATTTGCAGAGGGAACTGTACCACATTCTGCCATACATTGGAAATCCACAAATAATGAGTTGGCCGGAGGTCTCAAAAACATAGATTATATCAAGAGTTAGTTTCCATTGATATCGAGCATGGAGAGAAATAAGATTTCATTTGTGGTGAATTACCGCATTAGGGACTGGTGATGCTAGGCCCAATACGTTTTTCCACATTCGTCCTTGCAGGGTAGCAAGAACAGGTCGCACATCAACAGATACCATATGAAGCCCATATAACAGGACTGGTTCTAACTTTCCATAATAGTATTTGACTGCTGGTTGAAGTGAGAAGCCACAGACTCTCCTAAATATGCGTTTCATTAGTTTTATCCGAAATGGGCGATGAAAAATGACCAAATGCTTGATTTGGCCAAATTTCTGCCGTTCGAAAATTCTGAGCGGCCGAAAAGTTTGACCAGATCATGCATTCGGTGCTGGATGGCTGCGGGGCTGACCACTGCAGCCATCTCAACATTTTGTAAAAACAAATATAAAAAAGGAAATGACCCTGCGGTTCCGGTTTTCTTATCACGCATGTGAAAGGGAACAGGCATTGCAGGTACACTGCGAGTCAGCGGCCGCAAGGTAAGTAGGGGGTGGTGGTCGGAGTGTGGGTGTGGTGTGGGTGTGGGTGCGTGTCCGGTGCCCAAGTTGGCAATGTTCTGGGGAGAATAGACTGAAGGTTATTTCGGAAAAATAATCTTCAGTCTGTTCTCCCTCGAACTTTTGGATCTCGGGCCTGCAACCCCAATCTGTTTCATTTGGGACCTCAAGGAATTCAATTTGGCCTTTAGTGACTCTTTCCACATCTTAACTGAGGATGCATAGATCACGTTATACACCATGTAGCGGACAGACCCCACCCTCTCCACCTGTCCAGTGCCCAATGACCAGCACTTGACCACAGACTTCTTTCCACTAGTAAAAACAATCACCTTGTACTTATCCCCATTTACCACTAGATTGTTAGCCTGGGCATACTCATAAAAAATATTGAGCTTACGCTGCAGGCCTCGCGCCGTTCTGTCGAATATGGCGATGTCATCAGCAAAAGCCAACCGATGAATGTCAAGATGGCCCAACCAATCAGGAATCAGCCCGTGAGCATGCCAAATCTCCTCAATATCTCTAAAATATGCATTGAAGAGGGTTGGAGCCGGGCTACAACCCTGCTTAAGTCCCACCCTAACCAATATGTATCTAGTGACTGCACCATCCTTACTAAGGCAGACTTGAAGTTTTGAGTCACGATGGAGCTAGGCAATCAGCTGAACAATTTTCATAGGAACCTTGTATCTGAGTAATTTAGCACACAAAAATTCACTGACTGCGCAGTCAAAAGCTGCGGACAAGTCCAGGGAGACCATGTATATTTCCATACCATTTGTAGCTCTGACGTTCTGAAATAGGTGTTTTGAACAGTGTGGCATTTAGGGATGTGCCGATTTCTTGACGAAAACCCACCTGAATGCGTGAACGAGTGGTATTTTGATTCAGGGAGATGTTAAGATCCCTTGAAAGTAGTATAGAAAACACTTTACTGGTGGAGTTGGTAAGAGCAATGGGCCTATAATTCGCAGGGTGCATGACATTTCCTTTTTTTAGCTATGGGAATAACAACAGACTCATTCCAAGACAAGGGAAATTGTTAGTATCATATATGTTGTCAAAATAGGGCTTAAGGAAACCAGCCCAGAATTCCCGGTCCCGTTTTAAAAGAAATGGCGGAAGGCTATCTGGACCGGGAGCACTGGATGGTTTAAGTTTATTTAGTTTTGAATTACCAGTTGTTGTTGATAGACACTATTCTCTTTCTTTGGAACAGGGCTTTTCCTGTTATCTGAATTCCTTGTTTGAAATTTGAAAGTCAGTGCCCTTTGATTTTGATACATTGCTTTTTTTTTTACTTCTGGAATGAGAGACTGTGTTTTCTGATGTATGATTATTTACATATGTCTAGGTGAACTTATAAATTGTAAACGCCAATTTGAACAAATAGGCTTTCCTTGCCCTGAAGATGGATTATGTTTTAATCTGAAACGCGTTGGCTACGTACCAGCATTTAAGGAGCCTCTTCGGATATTTGTGAAGAAAATAATTAATTGCTAAGTTTTCCCTGTACAAAGGGTAGGTCAAATCCATTGGGTTACTCATTATTTGGTTTCTGAACACATGTGCAAATCTGTAAACAGCGCTATGATGTTTATATGTTTTTCTTTGGAAATCTTTTTGATTTGATTACAAAAATGAATCTATGTTATCAATAACATTTTGCTGGAATCAATACTGTATGTACAGGAGATTAATGTACCTACAGAGGTTTGAGATTAAAAACTATTCGTTATAGATTCTTTGTTTGGATCCTCTGTCTGAAAATACCTGACTTGTCATACTTATGTTGATCGAATTATGTATGATTATGAATCTTATGTGAGCTATCATGAATTCATGCAGTGATCTGTCCAGTTGGGCCAGTAATTGTCTTGCTGTGTCCATACTACAGACTACCATATTACATTTGAGTTCGGAGGAGCCCATTGGAGTGCATATGGGGGTTACCGTACGGTCACGTGTGGTTTTTGTCTTGCTGTGTCTTACCCTGTCCTGAGTGGCCTTGTGACAATCGCCCTCTTGCACCTGAAGTCAGCCTTTGAGTGTTGTGACATTAGCTGAATTACATACTTTTTTTGATTTAGAAATTGTGATTAGCTAGTACCTCCCCGCCCCCTCTCGTTCTTCTGAGTTTATTTATGGCCCATACTATATCCTCCGTAGCCCAAGGGCAGGGCTCATCACAGACACTGGGATAGCGAGCAGCCATAAGGGGAAGAGTTCCAAATGTATTAACATAATACGAGACCCATATGCTTTGTTGTATAGATTCCACTCTAGAGTCATAGGCAGAATCCTGTATTTCATGTATTTCATGTATTTCATGTATGCACGCCCAAAATGTTCTATTATGGAATTAAAAGATCATATTTGAGTACTTTGGCCAGATTCTTATGTCTAGGGCTCTCCTTAGTCCTACGTCTGTGATATTCACAGTCAAAAAGTCAAACCCCTCAAATTCTTTAAAGCATGTCTCTTGTGTCTTTCGAACTCCCTTATTCTGGGGTCAAATTGATGAGTATGGGGGACCGGGCGTGGGGTGGGTGGGGATACTGCCATTGGAGGCCCATAGTAATTCCCTCAGCAATGCATTTGTCCAGGGGTCTATCTCCAGTAGTCCATAACGAGTCATAGACCAGGAAGCTGTCGTCCATAGGTCCTGTTATCCCATCTACAGGATGGACTGTTCCTAGTAGGTTTGACAGAAATCAATAAGGGCAAACGTTCACACCTATATGCAGATGTCAACATGGTAAAATGGATGATTGAGTGGTCACTATTCCCAGGATCCAGCAAACACATAAGAGTACACCTAGACTTCATGGAAGAAGACACACAGAAGTAATCAATCCATGAGGTACTAGAATCCCTATGCCAAGTATAAACAGGGGTGCCAAGTGTGAAAGAGGCCTCTATTTGCAAGAGATCCCAAGAGGTCATGAAAGAATCCCAGTACATGCCCCACATAAGGTTATGGGAGCATTTGCGAGGTGTGATAAATTTCCCATTGTGAAGCTGACCTTCTGCACAATAGGCATTAAAATCACCGGCTAGGATCATAGCATGCTGATATCCATCGGCCAACCAGCAATCAAATGGATTAGTAAGTAGCTCCTGAAAATCCTGGATAGTATGTTTAGTCAGATTTCAGTAGACACTGACCAGCAGTACATCTCCTATACCACCCAAGAAATAAACATGTACCACCAAGAATGCCTTCAGACACATACCATAATGTAGAGGAGGCTGAAATATTGACATCAATGGCAATAGCCATACCCCCACAGGGACGCCCAAAACCACTGGTTGTGGCCAGACAGGAGAACACGGAGTAACCGTCCAGCTCAAAGTTCCCCATACACATGGTTTCTTGAAAAAAGAGAATATTGTATTTAGACAGTTCAGGTATCATATATTAGGTCAGCTTTAAATTAGTTATCCCACAAACATTCCAATACAGCAGCCTAAGATTACTTATGCTAGGACCGTGATGGTCTAGCACCCAAAGCTACAAAGGTTTTAATAGCAGCCTCGATCCAAGACCAGTCTTGATTGCCCTGGGGTCTCTTGGCTCTACCCAATTCAGTCCGCATTGTAGCCAAAACACGTGAAGCAACACCATCGGGAACAAATTCAGATTGCTAGACAGATTCTGGCGGGGTCATGTATTGTTTAGCCATTTTGTTATTTGCTAGTTGGGCAATGTCATAGCCTACAGTGGAATGTGGCTCTCTGTTCCCATACTAGGTTAGAAAATATATTGGAATTTCTTTTTGAGACCATTGGCTGTATTCCGTTAGTAGATAGAGAAATGAAGTCAATATCCCCAGAGTGAAGTGATCTGAGTGAGGGAATTTGTGTAAATACATCCAGAACACCAGTCCTGTTCAACCTCTTTGAACCATGTTTACATTGGTCGACCTCCCAACCGATAAGCCTGAGAGATGCAAAATCCAACTTGATTGGTGATTGGCTCATTATGTTTTTGTATCATATGACCTGCCTCCAAATCAGAGATTGCCTGAGCTGGTATCTCACTCAGACTGGTCATAAGACATATTCGAGGAGGCTGCATGCATAGTCAACTTGGGCTCCTCTACAGAATGATTCACTCACCCAGTGGGCTGGGTACCTGTCAATACCACCGGAGCAGACTCCCCCACATGTGTTGTAGGTGGAAATTGATTATTGCCCTCTATGTCATTAGGGTTCATATTCCATAACAAGTTTTACTTTGATTGAACCCCATTTGCCAATGACTCAATTCGACGTGGATCGAGGTTGGTTAGGTTACTATTAGGTCTTAGACAGGAGGAAAGTCAGGATTGGACATCATTCTTTTGTATCAATGTTCCCTCTAATTATTTTTCGCTATGTGCGGAAACAGTTGGCTATTGTGCGCACATTATTTTCCATGTGTGCAACTGACTAGCGAGGTAAGCCACTTTGTGAGCTACCATCGCAGAAGAGAGATTGGAAAGGAATTTCCTCTACCAAGCCCTGCAATTCTTTACACATCTTACAACACTTTTTCCAAACACATAGCCTAAAATAAAATGTGATTATACAGAAAACTCATCACCCATTCCAAGACTTCGCTACCTGCCACAGTACCTTGCAAACATAGTTCTGCGCAGAGAATAGTTTCGGCCTCATTACGAGTTTGGCAGTAAGTAAGGTAACTCCATTACTGGCAACTTTACCGTTATGCCAAATTACGATTTTGGGCATGGAGTGGAGGATTTGCCTCCAGGAAAATCCTGGAGGTAAATCCTACAACTCCACACCAAAATCATCAGAATTTCCGCTGTGGTAATTTCGCCAAAAAAGCCACAGAAATTGACTCAATATGAATGGGGAATTACAACACCACCAACCACCAGTTGCAATTTGGAAGAAATTTCTCTGGACCAAGTGGCGCTAACAGTATTTCCTTTGGGCTATATTCTGGCAGATTTGCGCCGGGATACCATCTCAAGTAGTAAGGAGGCCCTGTATGTTTTATGCCACTGGAATCACTCATTTGTATTACAAAACACAAATTCTTCCTATCATAACTGATGTGGCTGTCAAGAAAATCAGACAGAATACATTTGCTGATTGGCTTAATGGCAATTAAAAGCAGTGAGTCAAAAACATGCTGAAAAACAAGTTGAAATGCTGTTCAAGTGCCTCTTTAATTAACTAATTCAAGGGCCAGGAGAACATGCTTCTAATGATTTGTTTAAGGATGATAATTGCATCAGAATAACTGCACCTTAGAATATGATGATCCACAATTCATGTGCCTCTGCTTACTATCCACATTAGGTTCTTCTGTTGGTAGTGAAAACACCAGCCTTAGAGCTAAGAGACATATGTGCCATGCATTTGTGCTCCCTAAAAAAGGAAAATGTGCCTAACAAAAACAAGAAATAATGAACATATCATTGCTTCAACCCACAAAGCTCCACGAATTAGTGACCAGTAGATAATATTAATGCCTGATCTCAAAAGGAATTAATAAAAAGCAGAAAATATCCCTATTGGCAAACTACTTTCTTACTCCCTGAAAAATAATTTGACTCCAAGTAGGGAGCAAAATCTGACTAGAGCCTTGTTTTTACCCCTCACATAGGAAGTGAAATGACAGGGGACATAATAAAGTGTATAATTTTGCCCACCCTTCTGCACCACAGCCTAGATAAAAATTAAACAAGAGCCTTACTGAGGTTTATTATGGAGCCCTGTTGAAGAAAATCACACATATATGCATTTTAAGTTAATTGCATCAATTCATCAGAGATACAACTGATTTGAGTGCCTTCTTCTGTAACTATGGATCACTCTTCTGCAATTCTATGTGATCAGTTAAATAAGATGCATGGAGATGCTAGAGACGATACACACAGAACACATGGTTATATTTAGAAGCTCTCAGCAGTTGAGCAAATAAAGAAAAAGAAGGTGCTGTTGTCTAAATGGTTACTAGAATTTCCTACCCTTTAGCCAACACACAACACATTTCCCTCAGTGTACTGCTGAAACATCTGACTTGGTCTTTGAAAATTGCTGCTTTGTTCATCACCCGCAAGGAGTGATGCTTCCACCCATACTCGTCCGCGGCCCCTGTGCTTGCTTCCAATACCAGTTGATAGAGAACTGTAAAAAAGTGAGGGATTTTAGCAGTCAACACTCACTGGGATATTTGGAGACCCACAATACTTTGCAAGCAAGGCATATTGAAATGCCTCAACATATGATGGGCATTTTAAGAATGGCATGACTCTGCATGTGCACAATTCTTCTTTAGTGCATACTAGATTGTTTGCAACATACCCATCCCTTATATCATTGTGTAGGAATACACAGGTGATCAGTGAAAATGTTTTCGTATAGAAGCAAGTTAACTATAATGTGTGAAGGTCTATGCCCAAAGGAACTCTGAACACTTGGAAACTATGCAGATTGTGTGAAAAGCATTCTTCTAGGGGGAATATGTGGTGCCCTGATACTATGGGCGAGTAATCCCAAGCATAGTTCATACTCATTATCCCTTGTAGGCTAAGTAAATGATATTTCAATGTTGCTCTCTACTTATACTCCCTGCTCTTCCTCTGGCTTTTCCTCGCCACCTCTCATCCATCCTTCTCTGCCTTTCCCCTGTTCCCCTCGGACAAGGTTTCTAGACAAGTCCGATCTATGAAAGTCTTGTTGGAACAGGTTCACCCCTGTTCCTCCATAACCATCGAGGACCACATTCACACCCTGGCTCCTACTCTGGCTGATTTTTGCAACCACTCCTTTGCCACAGGAGTCTTCCCCTACGCCTGAAGCACTCCCTTGTGCGCCCTCTTCTTAAGAAACCATCCGCCAACCTTTGCTGCCTGGCTAACTATCGCCCAATCTGCATCACTCCTTTCCTAGGCAAAGCCCTGGAAAATCTGGCCATCTCCCAACTTAACCTTCACTCTGAATCTGTTGGTTGTCTCCATGACCATCAGTCTGGCTTCAGAGCTGCCAGAAGCATGGAAACTGCTCTCCTGAACATCCGTGAATACATGCTCTCCAACCTTGATTCCAACACCCCCTGTCTCCTCATCCTACTTGATCCCTCTTCTGCCTTTGACACGGTCAACCATGCCATCCTGCTCAACCATTTGTGATAACCTGGGTATCACCGATCAGGCCCTGGCTTGGCTGACCTCCCTCTCCAATCGACCCACCCAGGTCCAACTTGGGTCCTTCCTCTCCTTTATCTCTTCCTATGGTGTTCCCCAGGGGTCTAACCTCTCTCCCTGGATGCTCAACTAATACATGGCACTTCTTGCCCACCGCATTGCCGCTCTCTTCCCCAAGTTTCAGTGCTATGCAGATGACACTCAGCTCATTTTCAGGCTCCCTTTTGCCACATCTTCTCCTTTTCTCATCTCTGACAGTTTGTCCACCATCCAGGAGTGGTGTACTGCCAATGATCTCTGCCCTAATGCAAGCAAGACTGAGATTCTCCTCATTGGCACACCTGCTCCCTCCTTCCCTGTCACTCTCTGGCAGGCCTCTCTTGGCCCTCTTCCTGCTCCCATTTGTGGGGCTAAAAACCTCAGGGTCATTTTCAACTTAACACTTTCCTTCTCTCTTCACATCTCTGATGTCTCTAAGAAGTCACACTACCAGCTGCACCCCCTCAGAGGTATTCTTCCTTTCCTCTCCTTTCCCCAGAAGCTCTGTCTCCGGAGCTCTGGTTCTCTCTAGGTCGGACTACTGCAACAGACTCTTTCTAAACCTGACTGCCTCTACTTTCTGCCCTCTGCAACTCATCCAAAACAGGACTGCAAGACTTGTCCTTGACCTCAAGCCCAGGGATTGTATCTCTCCAGGACTGAAATCTCTGCACTGGCTCCCAGTGTTGGCGAGGTTTAAGTTCAAAACCCTCTGCATGGTCCACAAGGCCTTCTGGGGCCTGGTGCCTCAATACCTTCATCTCTCTCTTCCTAAATATCTTCTTTCAGCGAGTCGGTGGTAGATCTCTTTCTTCTGCTGGGACTTCCATCTGGAACAGCTTCCCTGCCGCTCTGAAACTTGAGGAGAAGCATCTCTGGTATCGGAAGCACCTCAGGACCTTCTGCTTTGCTTCTGCTTTCTCTCCTCCTCTCCCATGCTGATCTCTTGGCTGAATCTGAAACTGCATTGGTTACCTGGCTACCCTTTGATCTCGGGACCTGGTCCCCTCCCTGCCAGTTATACACCTGCACTGACCCTCTAGCAACTGTTGCATTTGGACACTGTTGCTTTATCCCTAGAGCCCCTATTAGCACTTGACACCTGATGTCTACACTTACCCTTGCACTTGCCACCAGCTGGCTGCACTTTTTATTTATTTATTATTTATTGTCTTTATTTTTGTTTTACTGTTATCCTATGTACTGCACTGCCCCCTCCCTTTTCCTCCTGCACTTTTCCCTTTCCTCCCTCCACTGCACTTGTGCGATCTGAATGTCACCTGGCCTAGTAGGATCGCTGTCTCAGTCTTCCATCTGTTTCCCCTCCCTTGCCTCGTCGCACCTTGAAACACTTGTTTATAGGCACGTTATAAATGCCATATCATATCATAAGGTAATGTTATTAATGCTACCGTAGGAGACGCTGAGCATTACATTTGTCTTTTCAAAATCTTTAGAGAGCAAATTTATATTTTGAGTTTTATAATGCGTTAACTTACAAGGGGGCCGCTTCAAAGCACTTGCATGACATATGTACAAAGAAGAGGAAGTATGGGATTTGGTTACATTTCCAAGTAGCCTACTTACTTACAGTCAGTATCCGATATTTGAGCTGGTAGTTCGATTATATAGTGTGGGTGAAGCTTTTGGTAAGGCACAATGAGTAGCATAAATTCTCGCGCGTGAACATTATTCATGTTACAACAAACATAAAACAAGTGGATGTAGTTACATGTCTGCTAACGTTTCGCAGAGACAAGAGAGGAAGAGTCAAGGTTGTCCGGTAGTATCTTAGTGTACTATGGAACAGAAGTTAGAGTCATAAGGCAAAAGTGTGAGAGTCAGGTTTAGGAGTCATGGGTGGGGAGGGAGCATTTTTGGTGAATGTGTGCAGGCATATATCTTGGTTAGATTCTTCTGTTCATGGAGCCGATTTTTCATATTAGTTATTAACCTCTTCTGTTGTATTTAGCTGTTACGGATTTTAGGTGCATCGTAGTGTAATGCAAATTAGCAGAATATCAAGACTAGTTGCTTATTTTAAGAGAAAGACAATTTCAGGTAATTGCTGCCTGTGGCTTGTGCCTTATTAAATCTTTTTGAATAGTGAGAATTGTCTGTGTGCGCTGCTAAAAATCTTCTGAGTGCCACCAAGGAGGAAGCTGGGCAAGCGCACATGCGCACAGCTTAGAAGAAACATTGATGCCAACCATTTGCCTGGAAAAAACAGTTTCTAATTCAATTTAACATTTAGTGAATCAAATAATTCTCCAAGGAATTACAATCAAACATGTTGACCAGTATTTTTTAGTAAAACATTCTAAATTTTAATAATACAATATGTGTAGACACAGCTGTCCACACGTCCAATCTCAATGGCTGACATGTTTCGAGGACAATTCCTCCTCTTCCTGAGTCTTAATGGACTGTGGAAAAAAATATCATACAAAAGAACACTTTCAGTATGTTGCAAACATTGTCACTCTGATGTGATCTGAATTCTAACAAGCAGAGGCTAAATGCAATGTTGCTGATTTCTACAATTGAAATTGATGTGAATGCTCTCATTGGTGTTCCCACTCTATGTAAGAACAAAATCTACAGCATGTGACTTAATACATATATCCAAAAGGAAAGTAGCAAACAAGCCTAACGATACATAATTCTCACCTAGTGTACGATAGCCAATTGGATGTGCCCCTTGTCATAATAAAGTAATGAAATGATGAAAGAATAAACGTAACTCAAGACCCAAGTGTAGAATAATGCACCCTACATGATGATAAAGGTAAGTTAAAACAATAGTCTGGACCCTATTTCCATAAAAAAAGTTACCTGTCTCAATTTCGAATATATAGCTCGCCTATTATTCAAGCTGATTGCCAAACCAATCTCCACAGTTCTGATCAAGATTAATTTCCTCCTATAATAAAATGATGAAAACTCATCTAGTAACCCTAATAAACCAGCGTACCGGCTGCATAGATTAATGTAATCCCAACTGTGGCGTGCTACCAACAATAGTGGGTGCATCATCCCATAAAACATTCACAAAATAAAGGAAGAGTACTAAAATAAGTCATGCTTGGTGCCCAACTCAGTAGATATCATGCAGGGACTACTGTGTTACTGTGTTAGAAACACAGAGGGTACACTTCATTTAGATCAACATACTCACTGCAGACGCAGTGACATCAACAAATGAGCTAACAAACAATCATGGGTGATTAGATCAACAAATTCACGATGTGCCTCAATAAATGCTGTCTATACCAATCCGTCAATTCCAGATGTAGGTAACTGTATACACAAATGGCAGCCTTTAAGTGTCTGAAGTTTTAGGTTCAATCCCTATTATTACATTTCACAAAATGTGCTGGTGTATTAATCTACATAATGAATAATCTTGCTCACCCCTCATAGGTTCCCTCCTCTGTTCTGGATAAGGCTGTGATCAAGATGTTTTTCCTTTTCCTTTTTAGGCAGCACGGGGTTCAAAGCATGGAAAACTAGGTTCAAAAGTAATTACAGCCACACCCGTATCCTACATGCTATCAAAGCCCAATAATGAATATGCAACCCTCTGAGGCGATAATAATTCTGTCTAGTTGTACAAACCACAAAGGCTGGTCGTGTTGCTTACCCGCGCAAGAGCAGGACCGCTCTGGACCCCTAGCGCTGCTGGCTCATAAGCGTTGGTAACCAAGGAGATAGTGTTCCGATGCTAACTGATGGCTATCGCCATAAGACCAAAGTATGTAGATTCTGCAAAGTAAGTATCGACGATGGACTGTGTGGATAGTAAGGGACCTGTCAGCCATCTTGTGGTGGTGTGAGCTACTCACAACTACAGCTATTAATATGACCTGTAAGTGAAATATACTGATAATAAATGCGTAACGAGGAAAAAGTGAAGCTATCTACTTGTTGATCACGTTATCGGACATATTAAATGGGAACCCATAAGGAAGACAATCTATCTGCTTTCACCTACCTAATCGTTTATCATTATTTGCTGTGTTCAGATAACTCGGGACAACATTCAGTTGCCTTGCCAGTACAGTCACATACACATTTAACTCCATTGGTGATGTGGTCTCCAACCAATCTACTCAATTATTAATTCCACAGTATAGAGCAACCACAAATGCATGTCAAACAGAATGGCTCTGAAAACCAAGTAAACAGTACATGACAAGAATCACATCTTCTAAAGAAATGAGAATCCTCATATATTTCTCTTAAATTCCTATAATGAGCTAAATCAACAGATTTAGCAAGAATTCCAAAGTTATGGTTGTAAGGGTAGATCTATTTCATTGGTGTTAAGCCACATCCCACTTATTTGAATAATGCATTTAGGCCAACCCTTAAAACTGGCATCCAATTCCAGTCTGGAAGGGCTAGTTAGCCACTCAATATTGTGTTTAAATGAAGCAATTCAATGAGAACTCCTCAGTGAGACCGCTAGGGTGTACTGTATCGAGTAGATGTATCAAGTACTTCTCTCTCTGAGACAATAGGGATTGGTAATTTCCTCCCCTCTGTGGGCGTTTAACAACCTCTACTACTGGACATTTAGTTGTGCGATAGTGTGGTGTTGATCGACAAAGTGTCTTGCTACAGGTGATCTCATGCTCTTGCACCTTATGTTTGATTTATGCTCTGTCCATCTTTCCTTGAAGGGTCTACTGGTCTGTCCTATATAGAATTTAGTGCATGGACATTTGATCGAATAAATCACGCCTGTAGATATACACGTTGCAAAGTCTCTCAATTTGATCTTCTTCCCTGTGTGCTGGTGAGAGATAATGTCACCTTTAACAATGTTGTTACAGTGGGTACAGTTTAGGCACGGGAATGTACCCGTCTTCTTAGTTTTCAAAAAGAGTTGTTTATCCTTAAGTGGACTCTCCACTCTCACCAATTTATCCCACAAGTTTCATCCTCTTTTGAACGCCATCATCGGTGGTCTTGAGAATAACTTAAGCAGTATGGGATCATTGCGCGGAATTCTTCAGACTTCCTGAAGGTTTTACTGACCTGAAAACCTTGTCTGGAGAATTTAGTGATAAACAAGGTGTTTCTTTGTTGTTAACTTTAGATATAAGTAATTGATCCTTAGTGAGTTCGTTGGACCTGCATTTTGCTTCAATGAGGATTTCTGAGGGGTATTCCCTTGAATCAAATTTCCCTATCAAGGTAGAACATTCTGGGCCTCATTACGACCCTGGCGTTAAGGGTTTAACGCCGCCGTAAAAGGTGTTGGCGCCGTTAAACCCTTAACGCCTGATTACGAGGTCCCTTTGCGGGACCCGACCTTAACGGCTGGTTTCACCAGTCGTTGAAGTAGGGTGCCGCAATGGGACCTTGGTGCTAAGTACAAATTGCGGCACCGTACTTAGCGCCTTCCCCATTCCCATTGAGCCCTATGGGGCAAAAATGGGAATGGGGAAGGGCTCCTGGTGAATGGGGAATTACCGCCCCGCCAACCTTGGAATGGGGCGGTAATTCCGCCATTCACCATGGCGGACCCCGGCATGGACCATTTTGCTAATAGCACCATGGTTTAGCGCCGGGGTCGTAATGAGGCCCACTGTGTCTAGACCCTCCGGGTCTGAAATGATTCTTTTAAGTCTCAAGATCTGACTGTACAGCAGACTTTTGAGCATCACCCTTGGGTGAAAGCTTGTGTAGTGCAGGGTATTATTAGCGTACATGGGTTTGTGATCGATAGTGGTAGCAACATTCCCATCTTTGATCTCCACTCTGACATCTAGGAAGTGCAAAGCCGGTCGTTCAATTTCCATAGTGAATTTGATTCTACCATGTACTGTGTTGAGGTAAGTTAGGAACAATGTCAGATATTCCATGGATCCACACCAGACCCCAAACATATCATCAATTAACTTCTTCCAGGTAAGGATTTTGAGAGACCATGTCAGGTGATCTAATATAAGTTATTGTTCAAACCTATGAATGAATGCATTAGCATAGGCTGGATCCATTGCTGACCCCATGGATGTAACCATTGCCTGTATATAATATTTACCCTGGAAACTATAATAATTATTGTAGAGTATCAACTTGAGCAGCTCCAGGACAACATGTGGGTTACCCTTCAACTCTGGTGAAGTCAGGAGGAGCCATTCTATCACTTCTAATCCTTTCTCATGGGGGATAGACGTGCAGAGGCTACAGAGGTCAAGGCTAAAGAGAATGCATTTGGAGTTTAAGGCTGTAATGTCCTTGAGGCAGTTACGAAAGTCTGTTGTGTCTCTCAGATACGTTGGTATATTCTGTAATAGAGGTTGTAATAATCTATCGACGTATATAGCCAGAGGGTCGAACACGCTCTCTGTACTAGCCACTATGAGTCTCAATGGAGGATTAGTGCTGCCCTTTTGAATTGTTTATTGAGTAAGAACTGGCATGTTATATCACTAATCCATTCATTGTCAAGGGCTTTCATCACAGTTTTTTCTATTAGCGTTTTTATCCTCTGAAGAGGGTCTCTGTCGAGCTTGATGTAGGTGATGTCATCATTAAGTAACTCCAGGCATCTATTAGTGTAGTAGATAGTGTCCATCACGATGATGGCTCCTCCTTTATCGGCTGGTTTGATTGTTAACTCCTCATTTCTTGCTAAAGTTTCAATGTGCTCTAGCTTGGCAGTTCTTGATGTTCAGAGGGGCCGTCTTCTGGTAGTTATTTCTGCTCAAATCTAAGAACACACCTTTCTCAAATAAGTTTAGGATCAAATTTTGTATTTGAGGGTCGAACTCACTCTTGGGATGTAATTCAAGCCAGCATCCATAGGAGCTGCTGATTCCAAATCACACTCCAAAAATATTTTCAATCTCAGTTTTCTGAGAAGTCTGTGTAAACAAACCTTGTGAGATTCTCACTAGAGATGTTGATTACAAGATTCTCACTTATTTGTTCTTTTTTCTTTGCGGTTTTCTTACTTTGGGCCTTATTACGACTTTGATCCTTAGTGAGTTCATTGGACCTTCGTTTTGCTTCAATGAGGATATCTGAGGGGTATTCCCTTGATTCAAATCAAGTCGGGTCCGGGTCGGGGTTCCTTGAATGAGGATTTACCGGGCCATTCCAACCTTGGATGACCCAGTAATTCCTCATTCAAGGAACCCATCCCATTCCCATCTGAGCCCCCATAGTGCTCAATGGGAATGGGGAGGGAGCTAACAACGTTATATAACAGGCCCGTTGTTAGCTCCATGTTCCCCTCGCGGGACCCGGAAAGGACGTCTGGTCTGACCAGACGTCCTTTCCGGGTCCCGCGATGGAACCTCGTATTAGGGCAGAGTGGGTGTAACGGCACCATTGCCGGTGCCGTTATACCCATTCCGCCCGCTTCGTAATGAGGCCCTTCATCTTGTTTTTCTTTTTGTTTTTCTCTCGGGCCTAAAGAAACGCATGTGTGGTTCACCAGATCCATCTGCCCCACTCTCAGATGTTACCCCTTGGTTAGAAGGCATGTCAGTCGGTTGTTGTGCTTTATGTTGCTGAATGGGTTCCCCTATGCTGTTAGTGCTGCTAGTAATCCCTGTGTTGTCCGAGCCAGGATGTTGTGGTCTACCTCTGTTAAGGTTTCAATGATGATAAAACACCTGCCAAGTATAGACATTATCATTTAAATAGTCAAAGGTATCCCTTTTGAATTTACTTAGCTTTCTCTGCTCGGTGTCTGCTTTGTAACTAGATAGTTTATCATTCACTTCCTCAAGTAACTGAGACAATTCTTGTTCTGATTTGAATTCGGATAGTTGCATTTTCAATGTATCAATCTCACTATCAATGGAGGTCAGAGATTTTGATAACTCCTCGATTGTGAGCAGGATCAGGTCCAACGAGCCCTTGTTGAGAAACCGGTCCCACTTGGCTACAAATGCTTTGCTGACGCTACACAGAGTAAGTCTTAAATAGACCCTGAGGCCTCTAGGAATTTTCTGCGATTTGTAATATTCAAACAACGTGGTTGTGTGAAGCTTCTGTGAGATCTCAAACCTAATGAGCCTCTCTAGTTTAGAGATCAATTTATCAGGACTAACCTGGCTTTGCAACGCCTTGTCTGTGTCCTTTATTAATGATAAAATGCACTTTGCCTCCTCAGCATCAAAAGCTAAGGTAGTGGCGTGCTTGTCAGTGAGTTTATTAATCCTAGAAAATGACATGTTATTAGTAGTTCAGTATGATGGGTGCTACCAAATATTTGTGCAACACTGGAACCCCAGTGAAAACAAAATATGAAAGCAAGGGTTATTGGTGCACACCCATGTTCAAGGATGTATTTTTCTGCATGAGCAATTAAATATACTTAAACCAAATTCAACGTGCAGGGGAGGAACCGAGGCCCTGACACAGAGCCAAACACAAATAAGCTACCAAACATAGATTTTGGCCTTTACCAGCTTTCAACAGTGTCCACTGTATATTAAATACACTGACTAGGCACTAGCCATGGACTTTAGGACAATACTGGCGAGTGGCCACAATCTTTGATTGTGGCCACTATATATTCTAACATAATAGCCATGGCCTTTGACCTTGATCAGTTTGTACATCTTTTGGCCATGTTCACAGTCAATTTTAAAGTAATAATATGCAATAAGCGATGGCCGTGGCCACTGTGCATTACACAACACAGTGGGTATTACACAACACTAACCAGTCACTAGCTATGGCCTTCGACCGTGCCCACTGTATATTATGTATACTAACCAGCTGCTAGCCATGGTTTTCAACACAATACTAGCCAGTAGCCATGGCCTTTGACTGTACTGACTGTATATTCTGAAATATTAATGGGCACTAACTATGGCCTTTAGCCATGGCCACTGACTACAGCTTTCAACGTTGCCCACAGTATATTTTAAAACAGTGATGGGCTACTAGGCATGGATTTTAACCATGCACGTTGGTACTTGTGAACACTAACGGACCACTAGCTATGGCCATTGGCGCTGGCCAGTGATCCCAGACTTTGTCATGGCCAAGTGCACAGCCTAAATTGTTATTAAGGTAATCAAAGTTTTCATGAGCTAATTATAAATAATGTTATGTCTAATTTCCCTTCTTGAAGTAATAAGTTATATACAATGCAATTAATGTTGTCGCCAGTGATGGCATCAGTGATGTGATTTTTAATGTCATCAGTGTTGCCATATAACATGTAATTAGTGATGTCATCAGTGATGTGATCTGTGATGTCATCATTGTGGTCATACTCTATGCAATAGGGGGCATGAAGTGAAGGTGGAATTTGCTGAATTTCCAGGGTTTTGTTGCATTAAGTTCTTCCCTAACGTCCCTGCAACTAAAGTTCTTTCCTTGAATTTCAAGGGTTTTGTTACAAAGTATTGCTCACCTTAACATCCCTACAACTAACATGTTTTCCTTGAATTTCAAGGGTTTTGTTATTCCATAGATATTTAGAACGCTTGCAGAACACTAGCATGTTCTTCACCCATTGTCAGTGGGCATGGCCTTTGGTCTAAACTAGAGCCAGTTCTAAATGCCATCATGCTAAATAAGATCACAGGACTGCACTGCAACAAACCTCGCCACCCCCCACTTATGTTGATTTTCTTTTAATTAAATTAAATATAAAAAAAAACAGCCTTGAACCCTGGTTTCTCATAGTTTGAGGTGCAGCATTTAACCACTAGGCCACAATGGCTTGGTGCTTCACAGGGCATACATTTCATACTTAGCCTATCATTTAAGGCTAAGTATGACACTTGTGAAAATTTAAACAACAACATCATTGTAGCATAATGGTTAAGTGCTGTGTCTCGAATTCCTTAAGGCCAGTGTTCTCTGATAGCAGTATTCAGCATAAATGTGATTGTTTTATTTAATTTGTTCCGTTTTATAATGTTGCCCAGAGATGGGGTAGTCCTCTTTTTCAATGTTTGTGCAGTGTAAGGGGGGAATATGTGGTGTGAGGGTGTGCATGCAATGTCTGTGTTTTGATGTGAGCGTGTCTAGGTGTACATGGTGTGAAGTTGTTTGTGAGGGATAGTTGCATGCAGTTTATAATGTTGCAGTAAATAAATATTTTTCACGTTTAATATGTGTTCAATTCTGCAATGACGGTGTAATACATGTCCCATCCTCTTTTATAATGTTGCAGTAAACACATCTTTTTCACATTTAATCCATATTACAAAATGCAAAGTGCCTGCAGATTCATACCATTTGTGACCTCTCGTGCCAAAAAGTCCTTGCACCGAAAGGTACAAAATGCAAAGTGTAAAGACTGGTAGGGGGTGTCTGTACTTCTGCTCTCTATATGGTAGAGGAGAGGCACAGAAGACCCAAGCCAAGATTCTCTATTACGGTAGCAATGGACGAGCAATCAAGGCCTAGCTTCTCAGGAGGTGATGCGGGCTGGTTCTTAAGTACAGTGTAGTCCCCGAGACCCCACAAAGGAATGTCCACACACTGTATTACTGAAAACACAGTCTTTATGTAATTAATATTCAAAGGTATGTACACGATCACAATAACGCACTTTGTACTCAGAAGTCAATAATGATAAATATATACAATTCTAAAGTGGTACCACTAATGTTATCGTATCTCATTAAAGTGCAGAACTGTGGCCCAGCAAGGGCGTCGAGTCGTCGGCGTCTCTGTGGTCCTTAGGTGGTGGGAAACCCACCCGTGGATGCTCCTCGGTGCGTCGACGGTCAGGCCTTCTCCAGCTGGAGACAAGCGGGTGACGATGCAGACGAGAGCGTCCGATGATCAATGGAAGTTCTTAGGCAGTGGCAGACAACAGTCCGAGTGCTTCTCCTTGGAGTTCCGCAGCAGTCCCCATATCGGGTCGGCAGCCTGTCGAAGGTCTGTCTACCAGGGAGCGTTGGCAAAGATCAGCTGTGCACGATGGTCCCTCGTAGCTCGGGAAGAGGGCACCTTACCAGGTCCTCTCTGGGTCAGTCCTTGGAGGCACAGTAGCTTTCAGGTTGTGAAGGAGAGCAACAGCAATTCTTCTCGTCCAGCAGGGCTTCAAGGTCAAGCGTCAGTTAATCCAGTTACTCGTCGTAGTGGACTTCAGCTTCTGAACATGATTCCTAGCAGTGAGAGGTCCCCAGATATACTGTTGATCTCACATTCATCCCGCTGGGTCACACTCAAGCATCCAATCACGACTACGGGCATTCATGCAGGCAGGCAGCCAATTAGGCACACGAGGTATTCAGGCCATTCACTTTTCTCCAGACACTCACAACAAGTTATGTGTATTGGGACAAGTACCGAGTCATTCAACACTCCCAGCTGCATTCATACCGGTTTCGGGCAGGGCTGTCTGAGTCATTCTGTCAACCACCAGATACTAGACACCCACAACACAGAATGCATATTCGTCACACTTTTTATTCACCCAGGTCCCACCCACAGGAGGTACCCACAACATACATCACTGGGAAGGCTCCAGCTAGTCTGGCCGGGTCTTCACAACAACACCATCTATGGCTTTTCCACCCAACAGCCAGTCAGGGGGAAGGGACAGAGTCAGGGCTTCCCAGGACTTTGGGAAAACGAGGTAATGGGTAATAGCAAGCAAGAGGCCACCGGGGCCATCTTGTTTTCCATCAGGAATCAACAGATCCCAATGGCAGGGCCGGGGTATCCCAAAATAGAGGATACTCCGCGCACCTGTCGAATTCAGCATGGAGCTGCTACCAGCCCATACCCTGCTCTTCGGGCCACCCACAGGTGCCCAAAAACATACACTAGGGGCACAAGGTTGTACCCTCACCCATGGGTGCCATAAGGGTATCCCATGGGTCCGTTCACCAAACCAAAAGAGAGCTGCACCGCCAGGAGTCCCACATGAACTCCTGCGCGGAAAACACGACAGAACACACGATAAAAAGCAGAAAAGGACAAGGATACGGAGGCCCTGTCCCTCTGATGCATTTCCAACATCACACAAAGTACCTGCAGGTTCATGCCGCGCCAATTGAGACCTCTCACGCCAAAATATCCTTTTCGCCAAGATGTCCCTGCCCCAACTGGCCGCGTCTTAATGGGTGCACCCAAACAGAACCTGCAGCGAAAAGGTCACGTCATAATGGTGTACACCTAACTGGTCATGCTGAAATGTCCTTTCCCATGCTCCAAGCCCCTTGTTTTATGGCCGGTCTCTTGGTGACTGTTGTGATGCATCACACAACCCCAACTAACCCTATTTAATCAGCCCCAAAATGGGAAAAAATGACCGACTGCAAGAATAACATATGCCCAGGTACTTTCTGCACCAATAGGGAAAATCAAAAGCTGGCACCCATGAATATACACACAGGACATCATTAGGACTCCGGCGGAAAACCATGGTGCTATTAGCACCATGGTCGATGCCGGAGTCCGCCATGGCGGAATGGGGAATTACCACCCCATTCCAAGGTTGGCGGGGTGGTAATTCCCCATGCCATCATGGCCCTTCCCCATTCCCATTTTTGTCCCATAGGGCATAATGGGAATGGGGAAGGCGGTAAGTACGGTACCGCAAATTGCGGTACCGTACTTACCTCGAGAGTCCCTTTGCGGGCCCCTACTTTAACGGCTGGTCTAGACCAGCCGTTAAGGTCGGGTCCCGCAAAGGGACCTCGTAGTAAGGCGTTAAGGGTTTAACGGGGCCGACACCTTTTACGGTGCCGTTAACCCCTTAACGCCAGGGTCCTAAAGAGGGCCACAGAATTGCTTAGAATAAAAGTGAGGTAGGGGCCAGCCCCCTCAGGCCATGTTGCTCTAAATGGTCTTGTAACTTTACCTCATTTATTAGGCACCATGGCCTGAGGGGTCTGACCTTTTCCTCAGTTTGAAACTAAGTAGGGTGTGAAGAGGGATGGGGAAGCCTACCCCCTCTGCCCCTCATATGAAATACATGACACGGAGGAAGACCAGGAGACATAGCAACCACCCATTCTATTTCGAACGAATTCTGCATGGACTTATGGTTGACAAATATGTCGAGAGGTAACCCCTCAGCCAGTGTTACAGGCCAGGCGTGGTACACATCTACCGCAGAGTGGGTGAGGACCCCAGGCTGCAACCAAAGACACCTCAATTGACAGTATTTATTAAAGTGCCAAGAAGCCATGTTGCTGACGTCGTTAGAGTCAACACGACTTACCAGCGGTAGACATGAAGCACACATGACATCCACACTTCGGGACACAAACATGCACCCAAATACACATAGACAGAGAACAGATACATACACATACTGTAATTGCTTTTATTATTTTGCATTTAGCTAAACACTGCAACGCAGAAACCGCAATAAGCAAGAGATCAGGAGCCAAGCTTGCAGATGCTTATATTCGAATAACCTTATGGAACTGCAGGAGCACCTATGGTACCTGACAGAACCAAGTGTGACTAACCTATGAAGAATATAGAATAGCACAAACACTGTAGACGTTGCATTATGGTTTAGGAAAACTACAGCAGGCCACAGGCCTCTCAGCAAGAACTGAGCTGAGCTGGATTCAGGCTGAACAAAGAGCAAAGCGTGCGCCAAACCACAAGATACATTCCATTCCATGAATGACAGTAGCACCAGCTGCAATAAATACAAATAATTCCTCATAATTCAGAGCTGCACAGCTCCAAATCATCATCTCCAGAAACGTGACCCGGCTGACGTAGACAATGGACAGCGAAAGAGGAAATGGAGTCAAAAGGCTACCCTGACCCAAGACGGGAAAGGAGGTCACAACATTTGCAGCGAAGCTAGGTAATGGCTAGCTTATTAAGACAAACACCATTAAAGACGGCGAGAGTATCAAGAAAAAACAAGTTTATTTAACACTAACACGATAAACATATTTTCAGAAAATGAGACATATTTTCAAGAAGGGTGCTATTGCATTCAGGATGTGCAACCGTGAGCACATAAATATCTGCTATTTCGTGGGTTAGTAGGCAGAGTGAAAACTTAGTACATGTATTGCTTGGAATCACAATACGATCGTTTTGTCGACACAAAGACTGGTGTTTCTGGTTCGGTGTATTCATTGGTGTTGTTGCAGTGGCTGTACCAGGTGGAGCCGCGCTGCTTGGATGTACCGAACGGTCTTCAGGACTTATACGTTGTGGTTGGAGTCATGATGGTGAAGTGTGTCCATCTAAATATTGTGAGAGAGGACTGGGTTAGTCTAGGGGCGGTGTTGTCAAAGATTTGTATGATTTTCAAGAAAAAGAATGCTGCAAATAAAAGGACCTACCGTGATCGGATAATTTTACGTCTGGGTTGAGGTCCAAATTAATTAGCAGGCATCTGCGGTAACGTCAGATGTCAGGAGCTGTAAGTGAACAATTAAATGAAAAAAGTGTGATTACCCTATTGGGCAACGAATGTTTGCAAATGCCTATAAAGTGATTCGGTGCCGTAGAGAGAACCGCCTGTGTTGAGTACAAGTGGTCGTGCACAGTTTTAGTATAAAGGATTGGCGGTGCTTCCAGTGCTGGTTGGGTTGAAATACCTCACCGCTGATGTGGGGAGCCTAGTAACGGCGTGTGGAACATGGATGCAGGTCAAGTTGGTTTAGCGTACGTCTGAAAACCTGGGCTTAGAACCTAGGGGGTTTAGTTACGGAGGGCATGGCGGAATGAAAATGCGTGGCTGAAGAGGTGACTCGAAAGTGGCGCGCACAGGTACCTGGTGATAGTCGACTGTGGAGCTGTGTCGCCTCCTGTGCTCGGTCCAATTGTTCTGTGGGTAATGAGCTGTGCTCCTCCGGAAAACGATAGTGCGCCTGCGCGATGGCGAGTCGTGTTTTAAAGGCTGCAATGCGCATGTCGCCGGGGTGTTGGGTGTACAGGCGCATGAGTCGGTGATTAGTGTACAGGCGCATGAGTGGGTGTGGGCATCAGTCCAGGGTGGGTATTGTACAAGGGTTGTCCAGGCATTGAAATGAGCATGTGGATTACAATTTAATGCTTTATAAAGATACTGCGCTGGTTAGCATCCGACAAGTAAAACATTTGCTATTGTCGTAAAGGAAACATTTGGATGTCAAAGGATTGGCAGGAAGTTTCGCAAAAGATTACGGCTAGCAGTTTGGATAGCACACCAGTACATATAGTGCAATTTGACTGTTTATACATATGGTTTTCAAAATGAACAAATTTAACAATTGTAGGAAAACCATCGATTATGGCATTTTGTATAGATGTCAAAAAATGTGACAGGATTGGCAGAAGGTTATTTTGCAAAGGATATCGGCTTGCAGTATGGGTGGCACACCGGTACATTTCGTGCAATTTGACTATTTATACATATAGTTTTCAAAAATGAACAAAATTGACAATTGTGAGAATAACATCAATTGTGGCATATTTTCGAACTGAACAATAGAATGGACATATTCATACAGACATGAGCATTTTGTTACCAAGTACACTTTGGTGGACGGCTAAAAAACCAAAGAAGCTTCGTGGCTGATTTTTTGGTGGTAAGGATCGCTTTTATTTGTTGAAAAAGAGATTCCATTCTATTGAAATGTTTAAACCCTGTTTTACAGAGTCTAGACGGTAAATCCATTTCTGTTCTAGTTTGCGCAAGGCCAGGTCCCTGTCACCTCCGCGAAAGGGGTTCCCCACTGTTTGCAAAACTGTCCAGAAGATGTCATTATGGGTGTGATTTTTGGCTTTGAAATGTGCCACTAGGGGTTTGTCGTCTACTTGGTTGCGCACACAAGAACGATGTTCGCATATGCGTTGTCTAATCTCTCTTTTCGATTTGCCAACATAGATGAGGTTGCAGGGGCATTTGATTATGTAAACAGACCATTTGGTTTTACAATTCGAGAAAGAATTTAGGGTCCATTGTTGGCCCTTCAGGTCAATTGTTTTGAGGTTGTCTGTCAGGGAACATACCGAACAATTTCTACATTTGAAGTGTCCTTTTGCTGGCGGAAGGTGCCAGAGAGTGGTTTGTTGGTTTCTTGGGGTCTCAACTTCCGAATACGTGTGAACCAGGTGATCTTTGAGATTGCTGCTTCGTTTGAATGCGAATCTTGGTTTCTCTGGTTTGAAAGTGTCAGTTTGGAGCATATCCCAATGTTTAAGGATCACCTTTCTGATGGTGTTGCTTAGTGGCGCAAAGGTGGTTACGCAAGTCATCTTGGTCGCCAGTTGGTCTCTTTTGGTCGGTGTAAGACATGATTCTCGGTTAGTGTTTTTTACACGCTTACGGGCTTGTCTGACGATATGTTTTGGATAGCCTCTTTCTTGTAATCGGGTAGCTAGTTCTTTACTCTTTGATATGTACTCGCTCATTGTGGAGCAATTTCTTCTTATGCGCAGGAATTGGCCATATGGAAGATTGATCTTGAGGCCTGAGGGGTGGAAACTGGAGTAGTCCAAAAGTGTGTTCTTTGATGTGGGTTTTCGGTACAAAGTTGTGCTTAAAGTCTTGTCCAATCCTTTATACTAAAACTGTGCACGACCACTTGTACTCAACACAGGCGGTTCTCTCTACGGCACCGAATCACTTTATAGGCATTTGCAAACATTCGTTGCCCAATAGGGTAATCACCCTTTTTTCATTTAATTGTTCACTTACAGCTCCTGACATCTGACGTTACCGCAGATGCCTGCTAATTAATTTGGACCTCAACCCAGACGTAAAATTATCCGATCACGGTAGGTCCTTTTATTTGCAGCATTCTTTTTCTTGAAAATCATACAAATCTTTGACAACACCGCCCCTAGACTAACCCAGTCCTCTCTCACAATATTTAGATGGACACACTTCACCATCATGACTCCAACCACAACGTATAAGTCCTGAAGACCGTTTAGTACATCCAAGCAGCGCGGCTCCACCTGGTACAGCCACTGCAACAACACCAATGAATACACCGAACCAGAAACACCAGTCTTTGTGTCGACAAAACGATCGTATTGTGATTCCAAGCAATACATGTAGTAAGTTTTCACTCTGCCTACTAACCCACGAAATAGCAGATATTTATGTGCTCACGGTTGCACATCCTGAATGCAATAGCACCCTTCTTGAAAATATGTCTCATTTTCTGAAAATATGTTTATCGTGTTAGTGTTAAATAAACTTGTTTTTTCTTGATACTCTCGCCGTCTTTAATGGTGTTTGTCTTAATAAGCTAGCCATTACCTAGCTTCGCTGCAAATGTTGTGACCTCCTTTCCCGTCTTGGGTCAGGGTAGCCTTTTGACTCCATTTCCTCTTTTTCTAGTATACCCACCCTCAGGAGTCAGGCCCCCTTCACAAAAAAGAGGGTTCCGCCCAATTTTTCTCTCATCCCTTAGGACAACCCCCTGGTTGTTGGGCATCATTAATTTGATTAACACTAAATGGAGAACGTAAATATAGTAAGTTTCTCCGATGATTTGTACAAAAAACTTTTAGACACCCCGTCGTTACTAGGGGTTAAAAATACCCCAGACACACCAGCCAAAGATCCGGCACTCGATGACTTAGACATCCTATTCCAAAAAAAGAAGAAACTTATCCGTACAGAATCGCACGGCCAACTGATGCTAGAATATCTCAAAGCTGGCATTATACCAGAAGGTTTACAAGTAAAAAATATACCCCGTGTCTTCTTAGACAACCCGAGATTCATGACCAAATTCAGTGGCGTTGGTAACAAATGTTCACGAGATTGGGTCATTTTAGTAATAGAGACTGCGGAAGAAGAGACCAAGACGCAACAACTGGAATTAAAAACCCTTGAGGACCAAATAAAAAAGGACTCTATAATACCAGACATAAAAAGCCATCTGGAAAAGATCGAAGAAGAAATTAAGAAATTTCAAAAATTCACAATTGACAAAAAGCTGTGGAAACTGCAAAACGACATCAAAAACTATAAAGAAGAGAAGACCTATCCTTATCTGGTCCCCGGCTTCTACAACCAGCTTAACTCAAACGCATCAAGACAAAACCCACGGAGACAACAAAAGAAAATATTTGTAACCTTTTTACCAGTTCTAACAGCAGTGACTCAGATTCTAGTACCAGCGGATCGACAAATCCACAACAGGCCTCAAGTTTTCAAGGGAGGGGACAACGCGGCAGGTCACGACACCAAGGCCAGCACCCCATTAGAACACGACAGTGGATCCCACGACCTCAGCAAACATGGTGATCCCTATCTTTAACCTTAGTGAACACATTCTATCTTCAAGCGAGATAGATGTACTAAGCAAAGGTCTCAGTTTCATCCCAAGTACCACTGCCAACATCTTCAACACGGAAGTCGAACTACGAAAATTCTTTCGCACCATCCGGTTACGGTATTTCTTCAGGGACAGCCCGGAAAAAGAAAGTCGCGGAACGACAGGACTAAGACCCACATCGACCTTTACCCCTTCATCATCTATGATATGTCCTGAAATACTATCTTTTGAGAATCGCATTCTCTCTGAAGTACAAAAAATTTTCGATCAGAAAACTTTTTTCAAAAATAATCTTTCATCTCCGGAAAGATTAGCACTCAAGGCTTTAGAAAATAACAAGACCTTTGTAATCAAACCAGCCGACAAAGGCGGAGGTATAGTACTGTGGAGCAACACCCTATACGATACAGAAGTACCAGACAACTTTCAAACACATCGTTCTACAAACAGCTTACCATCAATCCAACGTCCAGGATATTGTCAGAAATAACAAGTCTCATGAACCATGCACATGACGAAGGCTGGATAGACGACGACGAGAAACTATTCTTAGTCAACCAACACCCGGTCATCCCAGCTATATACTTGCTTCCGAAAATCCACAAAAACCAACAAACACCTCCTGGCAGACCCATCGTAGCCGGTATAGGCTCAGTGCTAGAACCTCTGTCCATCTACATCGACTACTTCCTAAGACCATTTATCTGCAAGATGCCCTCCTACATCCAGGACACCACGGCGATGATTAGAAAGTTGGACACCATACGAGTAGAACCTGAAGACCTATTAGTTACTCTAGACGTGGAATCATTGTACACAAGCATCCCACAAATGGAGTGTTTGCAAGTCCTCAAGACATACCTAGATAAAAGACCAAAAGTAGAACCACCCACAGCATTTCTTCTTGAAGTTACAAGAATAGCCCTTATGGAGAATTACTTCGTCTACAAACAGACTTTTTATCAACAATGCCATGGAACCAGTATGGGGGCCACCTTTGCCCCCGATGTAGCCAATCTCTTTATGGACGCTTTTGAGAAGGACTCCATCTACAACGAACAGAACATTTTCAAACAGTCGATCAAATGTTGGCTACGATACATAGACGATGTATTTATGATATGGCAAGGAACGGAAGACGACCTCCTCCTTTTCCTACAATGACTTAACTCATGCAACCACTGTATAAAATTCACCATGGACCACGACAAGAACAAAATACCATTTCTGGATCTAGAAATTTACAAAAACCCAGACAAGACTTTAAGCACAACTTTGTACCGAAAACCCACATCAAAGAACACACTTTTGGACTACTCCAGTTTCCACCCCTCAGGCCTCAAGATCAATCTTCCATATGGCCAATTCCTGCGCATAAGAAGAAATTGCTCCACAATGAGCGAGTACATATCAAAGAGTAAAGAACTAGCTACCCAATTACAAGAAAGAGGCTATCCAAAACATATCGTCAGACAAGCCCGTAAGCGTGTAAAAAACACTAACCGAGAATCATGTCTTACACCGACCAAAAGAGACCAACTGGCGACCAAGATGACTTGCGTAACCACCTTTACGCCACTAAGCAACACCATCAGAAAGGTGATCCTTAAACATTGGGATATGCTCCAAACTGACACTTTCAAACCAGAGAAACCAAGATTCGCATTCAAACGAAGCAGCAATCTCAAAGATCACCTGGTTCACACGTATTCGGAAGTTGAGACCCCAAGAAACCAACAAACCACTCTCTGGCACCTTCCGCCAGCAAAAGGACACTTCAAATGTGGAAATTGTTCGGTATGTTCCCTGACAGACAACCTCAAAACAATTGACCTGAAGGGCCAACAATGGACCCTAAATTCTTTCTCGAATTGTAAAACCAAATGGTCTGTTTACATAATCAAATGCCCCTGCAACCTCATCTACGTTGGCAAATCGAAAAGAGAGATTAGACAACGCATATGCGAACATCGTTCTTGTGTGCGCAACCAAGTAGACGACAAACCCCTAGTGGCACATTTCAAAGCCAAAAATCACACCCATAATGACATCTTCTGGACAGTTTTGCAAACAGTGGGGAACCCCTTTCGCGGAGGTGACAGGGACCTGGCCTTGCGCAAACTAGAACAGAAATGGATTTACCGTCTAGACTCTGTAAAACAGGGTTTAAACATTTCAATAGAATGGAATCTCTTTTTCAACAAATAAAAGCGATCCTTACCACCAAAAAATCAGCCACGAAGCTTCTTTGGTTTTTTAGCCATCCACCAAAGTGTACTTGGTAACAAAATGCTCATGTCTGTATGAATATGTCCATTCTATTGTTCAGTTCGAAAATATGCCACAATTGATGTTATTCTCACAATTGTCAATTTTGTTCATTTTTGAAAACTATATGTATAAATAGTCAAATTGCACGAAATGTACCGGTGTGCCATCCATACTGCAAGCCGATATCCTTTGCAAAATAACCTTCTGCCAATCCTGTCACATTTTTTGACATTTATACAAAATGCCATAATCGATGGTTTTCCTACAATTGTTAAATTTGTTCATTTTGAAAACCATATGTATAAACAGTCAAATTGCACTATATGTACTGGTGTGCTATCCAAACTGCTAGCCGTAATCTTTTGCGAAACTTCCTGCCAATCCTTTGACATCCAAATGTTTCCTTTACGACAATAGCAAATGTTTTACTTGTCGGATGCTAACCAGCGCAGTATCTTTATAAAGCATTAAATTGTAATCCACATGCTCATTTCAATGCCTGGACAACCCTTGTACAATACCCACCCTGGACTGATGCCCACACCCACTCATGCGCCTGTACACTAATCACCGACTCATGCGCCTGTACACCCAACACCCCGGCGACATGCGCATTGCAGCCTTTAAAACACGACTCGCCATCGCGCAGGCGCACTATCTTTTTCCGGAGGAGCACAGCTCATTACCCACAGAACAATTGGACCGAGCACAGGAGGCGACACAGCTCCACAGTCGACTATCACCAGGTACCTGTGCGCGCCGCTTTCGAGTCACCTCTTCAGCCACGCATTTTCATTCCGCCATGCCCTCCGTAACTAAACCCCCTAGGTTCTAAGCCCAGGTTTTCAGATGTACGCTAAACCAACTTGACCTGCATCCATGTTCCACACGCCGTTACTAGGCTCCCCACATCAGCGTTGAGGTATTTCAACCCAACCAGCACTGGAAGCACCGCCAATCCTTTATACTAAAACTGTGCACGACCACTTGTACTCAACACAGGCGGTTCTCTCTACGGCACCGAATCACTTTATAGGCATTTGCAAACATTCGTTGCCCAATAGGGTAATCACCCTTTTTTCATTTAATTGTTCACTTACAGCTCCTGACATCTGACGTTACCGCAGATGCCTGCTAATTAATTTGGACCTCAACCCAGACGTAAAATTATCCGATCACGGTAGGTCCTTTTATTTGCAGCATTCTTTTTCTTGAAAATCATACAAATCTTTGACAACACCGCCCCTAGACTAACCCAGTCCTCTCTCACAATATTTAGATGGACACACTTCACCATCATGACTCCAACCACAACGTATAAGTCCTGAAGACCGTTCGGTACATCCAAGCAGCGCGGCTCCACCTGGTACAGCCACTGCAACAACACCAATGAATACACCGAACCAGAAACACCAGTCTTTGTGTCGACAAAACGATCGTATTGTGATTCCAAGCAATACATGTACTAAGTTTTCACTCTGCCTACTAACCCACGAAATAGCAGATATTTATGTGCTCACGGTTGCACATCCTGAATGCAATAGCACCCTTCTTGAAAATATGTCTCATTTTCTGAAAATATGTTTATCGTGTTAGTGTTAAATAAACTTGTTTTTTCTTGATACTCTCGCCGTCTTTAATGGTGTTTGTCTTAATAAGCTAGCCATTACCTAGCTTCGCTGCAAATGTTGTGACCTCCTTTCCCGTCTTGGGTCAGGGTAGCCTTTTGACTCCATTTCCTCTTTTTCTAGTATACCCACCCTCAGGAGTCAGGCCCCCTTCACAAAAAAGAGGGTTCCGCCCAATTTTTCTCTCAGACAATGGACAGCGACCAGCGCTGGGGAAGAGAGGCGATCTCATGCTACCAGATAGAGGACCACAACAAAGATGTTACAATGTGAGACAATTGTTGCACAGAGCGAACAAGCACTCTCATAGCCTGAGGTGGTACACACAAGTTACAATGCAGACACATAGGGCCTCATTACGAATGTGGCAGTAAGGCAACACCGGCGCCGGTAGTGCTAAAAGCGCCATTGTTACCCTACCTCCACATTATTAGTTCTGCTTGTGGGTGCCACTCTGCATTCCTGGTCAGACCAGGCGTGCAGAGCGGCACCCGCAAGCAGACCTCGTGATTGCACCGGCACTGTTATGAACGGTGGCGGTGCAACCATGCTCCCCACCCCCATTCTGCCCTATGGGGCAGAATGGGGATCGGGAGCCCGGCCATACCGGCACCCGCGAATGGGCAATTACAGGCCCATTCAACTCGTAATGGGCCGGTAATGGCCCATTCACTGGTGCCGGTAGCGAGTTTGGCGGTAGCCGTGCCCTTATTAAGGGCACGGCTACCGCCAAACTTGTAATGAGGACCATAATCATTCTGATTACTGTTACGCTCACCTGGCTCCCACAGAGGCGTCGATCGGAACTGGACAGCTGCGGTCTCCACCAATGTGACGCGTAGGGCCGAGATGACAGACTGGACTGGCCCACCTAGCTTTGTTTGCTTGGCCCGTAGGGATATTCTTCTGCAAATGGAGAAAGAGAACTAATCACCCGTGGAGTTGAGCGTAAATCCCCGCACCCCCGCTGTTCTCCCCACAGATCACCTTTGATGTCCCCTCTTATATTCTCACCTGATGGTTTGAAAAGATGAGCTCTCCATCCTGCATTGAGTGCAGGGGCGCGTTGATAACCAGTTGCTTCACTGGCTCGAAGGAATTGGTGAATTCCAGAACAATGTTGACTCCGAGATTCCCGGCAAGACACCGTAAGTATAAAGTTCGTAAGAGTTCAAATGCCTGACTTTCACTCTTGTCTGATTCCTTGCAGGATGCAGCTTGACCCTAATGAAGAGTTCCTCGTGGCAACCGGTAGAATTCTGGTAAGGATTTGTATTTTCCAACACAGTTCAATAAAATAATGTCAATATGTAACCTGTTGCTTTCTCCCTTATTCAGGCGCTGAGAGAAAGTATAAAGTCTTGGGGAATAATACCTCCGGTGGTAAAATCAGGTAAGTCTATTGTGGTGAGGAGGGTTATCCTTGTTAGTCCCTTTGTTTCACCTCGCTGTCCTTTTGTTTCCCCTTAGGGGCCGGGGTTCGGCGAAGATGCAGTGGAAACTGCGCCGACCCGTGAAGAGGAATAGTACCCCCGGTGGTAAAATCAGGTAAATCTATGGGGGGTAACTAATATTCCTCTGTGTATTCCCTTGGCTCACCTTGCTGTTCTTGTCTTCTCCTTAGGTGCCGGAGTGCGGCGGGAACATGCAGGAGTATGCGGTGGAATGTGAAGATGCTGCGAAGGCCGGTGAGTTCAGCGCGGCGCTGCAGCAGGCGAGGCGACGCGCATAAATAGCTTCTTTCTTCCAGCTCGAAGGCGCAATGGATCGGGAATTCAGGTAAGGATCAAAGGTATTGCTCTTGTTCTAACCTTTTCTCCTTCTTTCTCCCTTTTTCTAGGAGCTCCAAACTCGAGGCGGGCGTGGCAGAAGGCTGGATGCAGACTTGCAGGCACGGTGAGCGTTACGCTGCTGGATGCAGAATAACGCGAAGCATGTGCTGCTCTTCGGGCGTGGTTTAAATAGCCTCCAAAGAAGTCCCAGGTAAGTATTCCTCCCCAGCCCCCCCCGAGTAAAAAATAGTCCCTAAGTAAAGTAGTCCCTTCCAAGCCTCTTTTAGCTTGGAGCTCTTGCAGCATGGTCTGCATCACGTAAGTTTGCAGCATGGTCTGCATCAGGTAAGTTTTAATCTATGAGCCTGGCGCCTATGGTGCCAGGACTGACTCTCCATATGAGCCTGGCGCCATAGGCGCCAGGACTGGACCCAAATAGCCCCTAGCAGGGGTTGTTGGGCTTGCTTGGGATAACTTGATGCCTGCTTCCGGGGTTGCTGGACTTGGTCTGGGTCCCCGGGGGTAGGCATCATGACAATTACCTTGAAAATGCACACCAAGAGCTGAGAACCTTTTGCAGATTCCAGGCATGGGTATGTCAGCTCTAGCCAATCACAGTTTAGTATCCTAGGTGTGGGTAGCAATGGGCAATGGTGAGACCCTCATACTGCAACATTGTTATAGATGGTGAAATGGGGATGGACCAGGCCAGCCACCTGACATGGGAGAGCCAGTAGGATAACATATATAGGTGACCGTATAGGATATTAGGCTCCTGACAACCAGTCCCAGATATTGATAGGTTTTTGGACAAAAAGGCCAAGGTAGTGACAGGGCATTGACGTACATCTACATCAAAACTGTCCTGTGAGCTAAGATATGTTGCAATGTCCATGGATTTCTACTGTCCCTGTGCTGGTCCCTGTTGGTTTTGTCTGTAATAAAGCACAGTTTGAACTTGCAGTTGTCTAAGTCGTCTGTTTGTCCTGTGGAAGGTGGTGTGCCTTTCAAGAGTCCGCAAACTCCTAGTGGCCCTGTGGCATTCCTGGGTGTTTGTCGCAACAAGTTGTTAGCAGAGATATGGTTAGCTGTGCCAGCCCACCACCAGGTCCTCTCCTTCACCGCTGAACCTGAGAGGCTGCAGGACCCTCGCATATTTCGAGAAGACGGGAAAACAAATGCCCGTTTACAGGTCATCAGGAGCCCTTTGGGAATAATCCTGCCCAAAGTTAGTGAGTTGTCCAGGCTGACCAAGACAGGGAGGCGAGCACCTTGATGGGGAGCCGGCAGCTGAGCAGCGCTAGCACATCACAGAGTGTAAGTATTGACCCAGTCTAATGATAACTGTCATGGGAGGGAGGGTATTGAGTATATGGAGTATTGGTTAGTATTGTCGAGTATTGTTGAAGTATTATCACGTATTGTCAAAAGTGAATAGGGACAGGAGAGGAGTATAACGCTCACCTGATTCCCGTAGAGGCGCCGGTCTTGACTGGCGTATACCGTATCTTCAAAGGTGATGTGTAACACACGGCTGGCTCTTTGGGCTGGACCTCTGTGCACTGTATGTCTGACTCGAAGGGTAAGATGTCTGCAGATAGAAAATATGGGATTAAGGAACTGGGTTATTGAATGTCTCTCTCTTCTTCCCTTTCTCTTCTCCTGTAGAACCCCAAAGGTTAACGCTCTCACCTTAGGTAAGTGAACGCTGTGCTCTCCATCTGCCTCGGGGCAGGGTGCTGTAACCAGTTTCTTCACTGGATAAGGGGAGCAGGCCTCTTGACTTCAGAGGACTGCTGTCCGTCGTTTACTGCACGAACGGTAAGTTTCGAGTAATTCTAATGTCTTTAAAGTCTTTAGTAATGATGTCTCTTGTTTTGCACGGTTCCGGCGATGGCGGATGACGGGCTGAAGTGAGTTGAAGATGGAGCCCGTGTGATGAATAGAAGCGCCTGGAAGCACGTAAGTAAGCGCTTGTTGCCTGCTTCACGATGCGCTCTAACTGTCTTTTTATTTTGCAGGTACAAGTTCGGAGCGGCTGCAGGGTGCCGGAATACCCACTGGGTTAGATGTGGAAAGGAGTAATGGCACGTGAGTATTAAAGTTCCCCAATGTCTTTAAACGCACCTTGTTTTGTCTTTCAGATGCCGGATGCAGCGCCGAAGGCCTCCGGAGCGTGCGAAGAGTTGGTAAGCTTTTGTCTTTCAGATGCCGGAATGCAGCGCGAGGCGTTGGTGACAGCCGATGGACCAGGTAAGTGAAGAGCTGTCACTGAAGACCGTAATGCTAACCTGTTCTTTTTTGTCTTTATAGGTGTTGCTGAAGACTGGATTCAGGATGGTAAGCCTTTTTCCTTAGGCCCAGGATCAGATGCAGAAGACACGATGAGCGTTCTGCTGCAGAGGATGCAGAATAACGCAAAGCAAGATTCATCCATCGGGTGTGGTTTAAATAGCCTCCTGTAGTGCTTAGGAGTCTCCTTCCGCAGCCACGCCTAGGTAAGAAAAGAGTTCCTGCTTTCCAGAAGAGTTCCAGTGTTCTGAATCTAGGGAGTGGCTCCTGCCCCACCCAACAGGAAAAGTAGTTCCAAACAGAAGAGGATCAGAGGCTCAACTGGCAGGCAAGTAAGCAGCATGGTCTGCTGCAGGTAAGTCCACCCAAGCATTATGAGCCCGGCGCTTCCAGCGCTGGGACTGGGCATATTTATGAGCCTGGTGCCACTGGCGCCAGGACTGGGTCCAAAAGGTCCCAATTGGGATTGGTTGGCACTCGGAACCTGGGTTATGGATCTGCTTCCAAGGGAGTTGGGAAAACCCTGACCTTTTGGAAGCAGAGATCATGACAGTACCCCCCCCTCAAGGCCCCTCCCAAACCGGGCTTCTCCGGGGGTTTTGGCTTGTCAGGAAATGTTCGGTGAAATCTTTTGATTAGGCGAGGAGCGTGGACATATTCAGCAGGTTCCCAGGATCTCTCTTGGGGGCCGTAGCCTTTCCAGTCAATTAGGTAAAATAGTTTAGATTTGGAGATCTTGGAGTCCAGAATGCTTTTGACTTCAAACTCGAGTTCTCCATCAACTAGGATAGGTTTTGGAGATTTAGTTAGTCGGGTTTGAGGTTGCACGGGTTTTAATAGAGAGACGTGGAAGACCGGATGTATCTTCATGTGCGGGGGCAAGTCCAACTTGACCGCTACTGGGTTTACTATGGTAGTGATGGAATAGGGACCAAGGTATCTTGGGTTGAATGTGCGTGGCCCTTTTAGAGGTAGATATTTGGTGGATAACCAGACTTGATCCCCTACTTGATATTGAGGGGCTTCCTTCCGATGTTGATCGGCTCCTTTCTTGTATAGTTCTTTAGCCCTTTGAAGGTGAGAAACAGCTTCCTTAAAGGCTTGGGTGATTGTAGAATGCAGGTAGTCTACTGCTGGTGTTTCAAGATCTTGGAGGGGATCCAACTCCGAGGTTCGAGGGTGACTGCCGTACAAAAGAAAAAACGGGGTTTTCCCAGTTCCCGAATGGACAGAGTTATTGTAGGCATTTTCGGCTATCCAAAGGATGTCTTTCCAAGTTTTTTCAGTTTGTTGCAGCATGCAGCGTAAATACTGTTCCAGAGTTTGATTGGTCCTCTCGGTTTGTCCGTCGGTCTGAGGGTGGTGACTGGTCGATAGTCTCACATCAATTTGAGCCGACCGACAGCAACTTCGCCAAAAATGAGAAATAAATTGACTACCTCGATCCGAAATTAGAACCGAAGGAAAACCGTGCAGTCGGACGATGTTTTCGAGAAATTCTCGGGCCAGAGTTGCTGCTGTTGGCAAGCCTTTGAGCGGAATGAAATGCGCCATCTTGGAGAATAAGTCCACGATTACTAGAATCGTATTGTATCCGGAGCATGGAGGTAGATCGGTGATGAAGTCCATAGAAAGCGTATGCCAAGGGCGAGGTGGGATGTCAATAGGGCGTAAGAGGCCTGCTGGTCTTTCCTTTTGACTCTTGTTTTGGGCGCATACTCCACAGGACATTATAAAGTCTCTGATATCTTTTTTCCAAGACGGCCACCAGAAGTAGCGCTTGATCTTTTCTGAGGTCTTGGCCATACCGGGATGTCCTTCCATTAAAGAATCGTGATAACAAGAGATTACTTTTTTCTGTAAATCTGTGCTGGGTAGGTATAATCGTTCTTGGAAATACAATAAGTTGTCCTTTACTGCAAAGTCCTTTCCCTGCAGATGCCAATTCTGTATGTCTGCTGGAGTTACAAGTTGCCTGGCTTTATCCTTAACTTCCTCTATGGATTCTGTGGCAATTACACCCAGAATTCTTTGTTCGGGAATGATTGGTACAGGTTTAGGGTTGATCAAGTGTTCTTCCACTCCCATCCGAGAAAGGGCATCAGCTTTACCGTTCTTTGTACCAGGTCGATAGGTAATTATGAAGTCAAACTCGGCAAAGAATAATGCCCAACGGAGTTGTCTAGAGGATTGGGCTTTTGCGGTTTTCAAATATTGCAGGTTTCGGTGATCCGTAATCACAGTAACGGTGTGTCGGGCCCACAGCAGATAATGCCGCCAAACCTTAAAGGCAGACTTGATAGCCAGAAGTTCCTTGTCAGTAATCGTGTGATTGATTTCAGGAGGCGAGAATTTGCGGGACCAAAATGCCACGGGATGCAACTGATTGGTTACCGGGTCCTTTTGTGATAGAACTGCCCCCATGGCAAGGCTTGAAGCATCAGTTTCCACGATGTAGGGGAGTTCAGGCCGAGGGTGTTTTAAGATTGGTGCAGAGATAAATTTAGTCTTCAAATCCTGGAAAGCTTGTTCCGCCTCGGTAGACCATTCAAAACGTTTGTTTTTCTTTAACAAGGCAGTGATGGGCTGGACTATTCGAGAGAATTCGGGGATAAACCTGCGGTAAAAGTTAGCGAAGCCTAACATGCTTTGCACACCTTTTACGGAGGATGGTGATGGCCATTTGAGAACTGCATCGACCTTCTTTGAATCCATACGCACTCCGCCAGGTGATAATATGAATCCCAAGAATTCAACTTCAGTCACGTTGAAAACACATTTTTCCAACTTAGCGAAAAGTTTGTGTTGACGCAATCTTTCGAGGACCATTTTCACGTGTTTCCGATGTTCAGATTCCGATGAAGAATAAACGAGGATGTCGTCAATGTAAACAACAACACACACATCTATGAGCTCTCTGAGGACATCGTTCATAAAATATTGAAAGGCGGCCGGGGCATTGCAAAGTCCGAAGGGCATGACCTGATATTCAAATAGCCCATACTTGGTGCAGAAGGCCGTCTTCCATTCATCGCCCTCTTTTGCTCGTACCAAGTGGTAAGCTCCTCTAAGATCCAGCTTTGTATATATGCATGCTTTTCTGACTTGGTCCAGGAGTTCAGGGATCAAAGGTAACGGATATCTATTCTTAACGGTGATCTGGTTCAGGGAGCGATAATCTATACAAGTTCTAAGGTCTCCTTCCTTTTTTGGAACGAAGAACAAAGCTGAAGAAGCAGGGGACTTGGAAGGACGAATAAACCCATTTGCCAGGTATTGATCCAGGTATTGTCAAAGGTGAAGGTTCTCAGGCTCGGTGAGGGCATAAATTCTACTACAAGGAGGAGTAGATCCAGGTATCAGGTCTATCTGGCAGTCATAAGACCTATGAGGAGGTAGAGAGTTAGCCTGATCCTTCCGGAAAACATCTTGGTATTCTAGGTATTCGGGAGGTAACTGGGGAGTCTCTGAAGAAATTGCTGCCAGTGCAACACCAGGTGGAGGGTGACAAGTAGAGACACATTCTGGAAACTGGACCGTTCTTGCTCGCCAATCGATCAGAGGATTGTGTTTCTCTAACCAAGGTATTCCTAGAATGATCTGAAACTGAGGGGCCTTGATCACATCGAACACGATCTTCTCATGGTGTCCATCTTGACTTACTAGCGTCACCTCTTGAGTGGTATGCGTTACTGGCCCGGAGGCTATCTCCGTACCATCCACCGTAGTAATGACGTCCTTTACAGCCTTGGGACAAAGAATTAGATTCATCCTCAAAACCATTTCTTTATTCACATAATTGCCGATGGCACCGCTGTCGACGTAAGCTTCAATTGCATGTAATCGATCCGGATTATCAGGGCTAATGAGGACCATAGGTATCACGAAATGCGAGGTCACGGAACTGGTTTTCACGCTTGGCAAGAGGACCTCTATTCTTGTCGGGCGAGGTCGTTTCCCTGCTCAGAGTTTGTAACTTTGGTAACTGCAGCTCCTACTGCCTTCTTGGCAGGTTTCACCGGACAGTCTCGAAGAAAGTGCCCTGAGTTTCCGCAATAGAGGCATAATTGCAACTGTTTTCTTCTTTCCCGCTCCTTTTGTGTTAGAGGACCTTTCAGAACCCCTATTTGCATGGGTTCCCCGGAGTCTACTCCTTTGGAAGGAGTTGGCGGTTTGGAAAATACTCGAGCATCAAACTTGGAACGATCGGCCTTCCTGTTCTGCAGTCTGTGATCTATTTGAACGACTAAGTCTATATAGTCTGAACAATCTTGTGGGGGATTCACTACTTGGGCTAACACATCTTTGAGCTCTCCACGTAGACCTCTATAAAACAGCGTAATCCTTTTGTCCTCAGGCCATTGAGTTTCCACTATCAGTCTGTTGAAAGACGCAATATAAGCCAAAAGGTCTTGATTACCTTGTCGCAACGAAAGAAGCTCATTGTCCAAGGCCTGCCCCTGTGAATGTCTTGCGAACAGTTTTTCCATACTGAGCTGAAAAGCTTGAAAATCATGGAGGTCCGGATCATCTTGATTTACTAGAGGGATTGACCAGTCTGCCGCATTGCCACTAAGGTACGAAAGCACGAAAGCTACTTTAGCTTGATCAGTTGGAAAGGCTGCTGGCCGGCATAAGAAATGCAACCGGCACTGATTGATAAATACTGCAAACCTCTTTGGGTCACCAGAAAATCGTTCGGGCGGAGCCAGAGGTACATTCCCAGGTAGGTTGATCTGCACTGGATTCATAGAGGATGTAGAAGGAAGATTTCCCCCAGATGCGGGTAACGGGGTCTGTCCGGCTTGTGACTGTAGCAATTGTCTAGCGAGATCATCTGTTCGCTCCTTGGAAATAATAAGTTCCCTTCTTAGAGCGTTCGTTTCCTGACGGGCTGCATGCACTTGTGCCCTTAGTTCCCCAAGTAACTGGGCTAGTTGGTCGGTATCCGAGGTTTCCATAGCGCCTGGACGGGAGTTTTGTGGTAGGCTTTGCGTTCTGTAACGCTCACCTGATTCCCGTAGAGGCGCCGATCTTGACTGGCGTATACCGTATCTTCAAAGGTGATGTGTAACACACGGCTGGCTCTTTGGGCTGGACCTCTGTGCACTGTATGTCTGACTCGAAGGGTAAGATGTCTGCAGATAGAAAATATGGGATTAAGGAACTGGGTTATTGAATGTCTCTCTCTTCTTCCCTTTCTCTTCTCCTGTAGAACCCCAAAGGTTAACGCTCTCACCTTAGGTAAGTGAACGCTGTGCTCTCCATCTGCCTCGGGGCAGGGTGCTGTAACCAGTTTCTTCACTGGATAAGGGGAGCAGGCCTCTTGACTTCAGAGGACTGCTGTCCGTCGTTTACTGCACGAACGGTAAGTTTCGAGTAATTTTAATGTCTTTAAAGTCTTTAGTAATGATGTCTCTTGTTTTGCAGGGTTCCGGCAATGGCGGATGACGGGCTGAAGTGAGTTGAAGATGGAGCCCGTGTGATGAATAGAAGCGCCTGGAAGCACGTAAGTAAGCGCTTGTTGCCTGCTTCACGATGCGCTCTAACTGTCTTTTTATTTTGCAGGTACAAGTTCGGAGCAGCTGCAGGGTGCCGGAATACCCACTGGGTTAGATGTGGAAAGGAGTAATGGCACGTGAGTATTAAAGTTCCCCAATGTCTTTAAACGCACCTTGTTTTGTCTTTCAGATGCGGGATGCAGCGCCGAAGGCCTCTGGAGCGTGTGAAGAGTTGGTAAGCTTTTGTCTTTCAGATGCCGGAATGCAGTGTGAAGACCTCCGGAGCGCACGAAGAGTAGGTAAGCCTTTGTCTTTCAGATGCCGGAATGCAGCGCGAGGCGTTGGTGACAGCCGATGGACCAGGTAAGTGAAGAGCTGTCACTGAAGACCGTAATGCTAACCTGTTCTTTCTTGTCTTTATAGGTGTTGCTGAAGACTGGATTCAGGTTGGTAAGCCTTTTTCCTTAGGCCCAGGATCAGATGCAGAAGACACGATGAGCGTTCTGCTGCAGAGGATGCAGAATAACGCAAAGCAAGATTCATCCATCGGGTGTGGTTTAAATAGCCTCCTGTAGTGCTTAGGTGTCTCCTTCCACAGCCACGCCTAGGTAAGAAAAGAGTTCCTGCTTTCCAGAAGAGTTCCAGTGTTCTGAATCTAGGGAGTGGCTCCTGCCCCACCCAACAGGAAAAGTAGTTCCAAACAGAAGAGGATCAGAGGCTCAACTGGCAGGCAAGTAAGCAGCATGGTCTGCTGCAGGTAAGTCCACCCAAGCATTATGAGCCCGGCGCTTCCAGCGCTGGGACTGGGCATATTTATGAGCCTGGTGCCACTGGCGCCAGGACTGGGTCCAAAAGGTCCCAATTGGGACTGGTTGGCACTCGGAACCTGGGTTATGGATCTGCTTCCAAGGGAGTTGGGAAAACCCTGACCTTTTGGAAGCAGAGATCATGACAAGGAGGTAGAAGTCCCTTTTCTATGCTTAGCGCCCATTCGGTCTTAGAGGTAAAAGGTTCTGGTAAATAACCTAGACCATTGACTCAATGACTTGGATGACAAAAATTATGTAAATAGCGGTATTCCTGTGGGTTGAGCATGTTAGCTCATGTCATAGATGATGGTATCCCTTGAGGGTTAGTGAGTGAGCTGGCCTAGATTGCGGAAGGTGAGTCGACTGGTTAAGTCTCCTGGAGTGAGGCGTTTTGCCCGCTAGGCGACACAGCAGGTACAGTTTGATCACAAGAGAATATTGGTATACTCTACCTGTAGTGCAGGAAGACAGCTTTGGCGTTTTTGTGTGGTTTGGGAGTAAAAGACTATTACAGTGTGCGCACGATATTTGATTTACCTACGCTGTTCTGGTAGCTTGGTGATGTCACCCTTAGGTTTGCACATAGGACATGGAGAGCTTGAGATGGTGAGGAACTAAGAATGGAAATGTGGGATTGGCAGACGAGGTGAACCAGTGGCGGTGCGCTGAAGACGCATGCGCAAAATTGTGGGTGTGCCTGAGGAGGCAGAAGATGTGAAGGAGGGGCAGTGCACGGAGCACACCTGATAGGTTTTAGAGCCAGAGAGGCTCGTAGAAACTGGAAAGTATTATTACTGTATTGTACTTTTTCCCAAACCAGCAGACTATCGAAACCCTTGACTTGAGGTCAGGTAAAAGGTATCGAGATGTATGAAGGCAAAAGTGGGAGATATGCACTTTCAACACCTGTGCAAGACACTTCTACCTTATAAGGAAAAGATCTGTAAATATAGTATATGAAACAATTTTGGCAGAAAGGGACAGTTGAGAAGTAACGCACTGAGGTATTTTATCCTAGTGTTGCGCTGCAGATTAAGGCAAGGTGTGGGCAACCTGCCAAGATTGCCAACCGTACGTAAATTATATCCAGGGGTAGTTTCCTGTTGTCTGCGCACAAACCACATTTACAATCACAATTGTAGATGAATTTTAATTAAACAGCCTTGAACAGCCTGACACGTGTTTCGAGCTAAAGGCGCTCATCATCAGAGGCTTATATTCCGTAAGAGGCTCAGGCTCCAGTTTACACAGGCGGAAACACCGACATCTCAAGTCTTCAACGCAACAAAATCGTTTATATAGTGGAGCCCACAGTAATAACTGTGCCTCAACTTGAAATAACTTATTGTCAGGTTGACTATTCTTACAGAATATAAGCCTCTGATGACGAACGCCTTTAGCTCGAAACACGTGTCAGGCTGTTCACGGCTGTTTAATTAAAATTCATCTACAATTGTGATTGTAATTGTGGGTTTGAGCGCAGACAACAGGCAAACTACCCCTGTAAATATAGTATAGAATGGTCAAAAGGCACTGAAGGTAAATTGACCAGACCATGGCCACCTTGTGGAAGTTTCTCCAAATTCGTGCAGCAATCACTATTGACACACATACAGGACATCTACAAGGGGAAGAAATTGACGAAATCCATGGCCATATTTGAGTTGTGGTGCATGTTTCAGGAGAGCAGGGGGAATGCTCGCAAGGTATCAGTGGATGCTAAGCCAGCAGGAGGTGAAGGACCAAGGGACTCATCCTTCCACACCTCCTCCTGCCCCTCCAAGTGTGGCATCTGATGATACAGATGATGAACATGGAATGTATCCAATGAGGGAACTACGGGCAGCAGAGGGGTATTCAAATCCAAAATATAAACCACCACCATATACAAAGGAGGAGAAGCCGAAAGGCGCAGGGCATCTAGCTATTGATCCTGGGGAGAGCAGTGAGGTGCAGCAGCGTGCGAAGGAGGGGCTCAAGGGCGTAAGCACGAATGAATAGATAGCAGCTCGGGTACTTTTGGAGCTTCAAGGGAAGACAAATGAAGAGGCAGAAGGGGCGACCAAAGTGATAGAAAGCCTACACTAGATAGAACTAATGAACGAGGAGTATAGGAGGGAGAAGGACAGTGAGGTGAGATTAGAGCGCAAGGACAGAGAAAGAAGGAGGGAAGGGTAACTGGAGTGGGAAGACAGGGAACGAAGAAGGGAGGAAGAAAAGGAACACTTGGAAAGGGAGCAGGAAGAAAGAATCGAGAGACATCTCAAAGAAAGCAAGAGATCAGAAAGGAAGATGAGGGAGAAATGGGAAAGGGAGCTGGAAAAGGCAGAGAGACTGAGTTAGCAGAGCAAGAAAAACACAAGTTTTCTGAGAGGGAACAGTGGAAGTTAAAGTTAGATAGACTGGCAAGGGAACAATTGCGCAGAGAGGAGGACGAGCAAGTAGTAAGGATGGTGAAGACGCAGGTAACACTGGCTGGAGAAAGGAATAGATTTGAGGAGGACAGACAGACATAACCAGACTGTACAAACTCTCGGGGCAGGAGCACAAATGAGGGAGTTAGAGCATGCCTAGGGGCCTGAGCAGGAGGAAGGAGGGGTGACTTGAGAGACATCGATCTCAGTATGAAGCCCAACACAGACTTGACATCGAGGAGACTGAGTTTCGCAGATGATTCCTGTAGTAACATGTACAACGGGTCTGAAAACGGGGACAAATACAGTGGGCACGAGAGGGGGGAGCAGTACCGATCACAGACCACGGGAACGGGGACAGACAAACGCGTGCCATGGGAGCTCTGGACACATACACAGGGAGAAGGGAGAGGTGGCTCAGATGAGCAGAGACAACAGGCGGACAACTTTTGCACCTCACAAAGCACTTATATTAACAGACTAAGGGATCTCCCAGGACGAAAGAGAGAGGAGACGATTGACAAGAGCTTAGGATGAAAACAAAAGAGTGCCCATATGAGAGACAGTAGATGTATGTGCAGGCATTGAGAGTGAGAGGGGGCCTGGACAGATTAGACTGACCAGAAGGTCACCTGAGGAGGAAACGGCATACACACAGATGCCTTTACTGGAGACACGGGGGGGTGAGACCTCAGTACGTGCCGTGGAAGCACACAGACATGGAGAATGTGAAGGTTACTATTGTTGAGAGTGGGTGCTAGAAAATGGATTTCTGAGATGAAGAAGATGACAGCTGGCCATAGATTAGCAGTGGGTGATGTAAAGGGACTGTTAGTATCAAAATTAGGAGACGTAGCTGATGACGTATGAAAGAGGACAGGGTAACCAGCGGTGACAACAGAGAACACAGCGTGTCACCATTTGTAAACTGCAGGGCGGCAGAATGCAAGCATTAAGGACACAATACCCAGACATGGCAGACATTGGTGCGATTATGTCACGTAAAATGAGGGAAGATGAAGATCTTGTGCATTACATTCAGGAGATTCAAGCGCTTAATTTGTCGCCTCAAAACTCAAAAGCCTTGGGATAAAACAGTAGCAATATTTTACCACATATTAGTGCAGGGACTACCAGAGCCAGTTCAGAAGAGTTTGAAGAAACTGGTAGGGATGGAAACGAAAGGATGGTCAGAGGTACAGAGGTGCATCCTTGTTGACTATGGCAGGAGAAGGTTAACAAAAAAGTAGAAGACAGGAAGGCAGATGAGGCGAAGCTAGTGCAGAGGAAGTTATCAAAGTAGGCAATGAAAGGGGTGGTTATAACCAGCCCCATCCCACAGGCACAGCAGCAGCTGAAGTATCAACATCCACAACAATTTGCGAAGGTCGATAAAGGGGGCGCACCTTCGGGCAACAGATCAATCACAATCAAGGGGGTTTTCAGGAGGGTTTCGGGGATATGGACAACAGGTGCAGCAGAACCCAGGGGACTTTTTTTTTTCCAGGGCAAGGAAGGGAGCCACCACAGTGCTCGACCTGTGGGCAGCTATTGCACATCTCAAGGGTATGTCTGTTTAGAGGGATGCAACAGAGTTGGGAAGAACAGGGCCAGCAGCCATATCAAGAGGACCAAGACGATTATTATGCAGAGGACCAACAACCACAAGGGCAGATGCAGGGCACATATCAACAAATGTTGCAAGCTCAAGCACAAGCACCACCAGCCCCGATGCAGTTACCAAAGATGCTGAAACCAATACCAGAGTATCTTCAAGCACCACAGATTAGAGAGAGCACACAAGAACTAGCGCAGATACAGAATGACGACGGACCAGCAAATGTGGACACAGTGGTGACAGTACCCGTTTGTTGACTGGTGGGAGTTACCATGGTAGGGAACAACCCCTTTATAGGAAATGGGTTGACCATGTGCCCTCAATAGAACAGCCCACAGATGAACTTGATATGTCCCATCCTGTCGATTACACCCAATCATGTGGAGGAACCTCGCATAGGGGTAGTGATAAAGGTGACAAAACTCTTTCCTTTCTTGTTGACACCGGGGAGACTAGGTCATGCATTAGGGAAGAAACATTTACCTTGTCAGGAGATGGCATGAACACTCATGTATTCTCTGGGGCTCGGGAAGTGGTTCCCTTTACTGATAATATCTCACTATCTATAGGAGATCACAATCTATCACTACCTTTACTTTACTCTTGACAGACACCTGTAAACATACTGGGATGAGATATCATGAGCAGACTAAACATGAATAAACATGACCATTTTATTCACAGACAAAGGCATAGTGTGCTCAACACCGGGCATACATATGCTCCATGTAAGGCAGATTGTTCAAGAATATTGTGGATGCAGAGTACAGAGGGGGGTGCCATTGGACCCAGAAATGTTCCAGTATGAGACTGACAGGCATCACAGGGAAAGTGTGATGGGTCCCAAATTAGTATCTGTTCAGGCCAGAAACACCCTTGGATAAGCCAGAAGCAACAATAGTGCCCATAGAAATAGAGGCAGTGGTGGCGAGAGAGGATTGGATTGCAGTTCACGGGATGGATGTCACAGGGTGGGCATGGAGAGCGATAATTGCAGTTGCAGAGGGGCGCAGGCTAACCACAGTGACAGACGACAAACTGTTGAAGGAGGAGATACAGGAACTGGAAATGGTGTTTGAAATCTGTGTAACTTATGGTTACAGATACACTACAGAGAGGTGCCACAGAGAAAGGCGATGGCACCGGAAGCACCACCCTAATCCCGAGAGGAGGACATGACCAAGGTACCCAGCAGTCTATGCATTACAAGTCCTTATGATATGGGCTGCATAAAGAGCATAGGGTGAGTGATGATCAAGCTGAAGTAAGGAGCGATTTTGCCAAACGGGAAACAGTACCCCCTAACTAATGAAGCAGATGAAGGCATTTATGAGACAATCACAGCTCTGATTGAGAGAGGAATTCTGGTACCACCAGAGTCCCCATATAACACAGCAGTGCACCCCAAGTGCAGAGCAAAGGGGGGGGTCATGGCATTTTATTCAGGATTTAAGACCTCTTAACCATAATGTAGAAGCATAGTATCCTCTAGTTGCAAACCGAGCAACAATCTTGTGCAGCATTGCGGCGGAAGCTGCCTGCTTCACGGTCATTGATATGAAGAATGCATTCTTTTCAGTACCACTGCACCCAGAGTTACAGAACTTGACCAGTTTCATGTATAGAAACCAGAAGTGGAAACACACTCATTTACCACAAGGGTACTGCGAGTCACCATCTATCTTTAACAGAGTGATACAAATGGACCTGAGAAACATACAGACGGAAAGCGCAGTTTTACAGTATGTAGATGACATGTTGATTTGTAGTGACATAGAAGATTAGTGCAGGAGAGACTCGGTGCTGATGCTTACAGTGATAGCTGACAACGGGTACAAGGTGAACAAGGCTAAGTTACAATATTGCCAGCAGGAGGTGCTGTACATTGGGCAGATGATATCCAAGGACGGCCAACAGATTGCACCACAGAGAGCAGAGGCAATATGCAAAACACCCCAGCCCACAACAGCAAGGCAGATGCAACAGTTCTTAGGGTTGTGTAATTACTGCAGAGCATGGGTCTTTGACTACAGCACATACAGAAGGCCACTACTGTGTGTCCTGAAAGAGGAACAGAGGGGAACAAAGACACTGACTTGGACCACAGAGATAACTGAGGCCTTTGAGGAACCGAAGGAACCCATAATCACTGCCCCAGTGTTAGGGACCCCAGACTACAAAAAGGATTTTTTCCTATTTTCGCACACTGACGGTGTAGTGATGAAGGTAGTACTGACACATAACATAAGCATGGGCCATAAGCCAATTGCTTACTACAGTGGACAACTTGACCCAGTGATGAGAGGACATTAACCATGCAAAAAAGCTCTGGCAGCTGCAGCTTTCGTAGTAGACCTCAGAGCTGAAATATCCCTCTTCGCCTTACGCAAAAAACTCAAAACTGCCCTTTTCAACTAACTTGGTTCACCTGGTTCTCCATCTGCTCAATTGCATGTTTGTAACTAATGAACAATTTCGTCCAATGTAACACCACAGACCTGAAATGTATGTAACTAAGTTTAAGCAACACTGTAACAAGCGCCATGATGCCTTTGGTCTGCTGTGTGCTCAACAAATACGAATAAATAAATAAATAGATAAATCATCAGCAGTAATAATGGGGTGCACCACCACTCTGTACGTGGAGCATGCCCTCTTTGCGATACTGCATAAGCCAAAGAGCACACTGGCCACACAGAGAGCATCAGGGTACGAGGTGATACTATTGAATGTAGAATTGAAGATGGTAAGGTGCAAGACTGTAAACCCAACGACATTCTTGGAAGATGTTCTCCAGGTAGGAGACTATGCACATGACTGCATAAAGAACATAGAGATGTGCTCTACAGTGACGGTTCTTCAACAATTGATCAAAGTGTTGGGGTATGACGTACTCGGACTGCAGTGGTAAAACTGAAGGAGGACAGGACACGTGAGGTGGTTGCAAGTGCACGGCTACCATCCCATTATTCGGCACAAGCAGCACAACTGGTGGCTCTCATATTAGCACTGGAAAGCAGCGTAGAGAAAGAAGTGATGATTTATTCTGATTCTGCCTACATGACATCAACAGTACACTCAGGACTGGCACAATGGCTTAGGAGACTATTGTGGGAGCTGAGAGAGAGAGACAAAAGGCTAAGGAAGGGGTGAAGTACATGGTGATGAAGTAAGGTTATAATGTATTACCAGAGGCACAGATTATGGAACTGCAGGGAGCTATGCCCAAGAAGGAGAAAGAACTATGGGTGAAGCGAGGGTGCTCCATGTCTCCAACAGATGCCTTGTGACGACAGAACAACACAGGGGAGGTAGTTATGCCACTAGCATTATTGAAGACAGCATTAGCACAATTGCACTATCCAATACACACAGGGAAGGAGGCCATTACTACATGCATTGGAGAAATGTGGATTCGTCCAAATTTAAATTAGCATGTGGCTGAGTTTGTGAGTATCTGCTTTACCTGCCAGCAGTTTACATCAGGGCACACCTTAAGTTGTGAGAGGAGCCATACCAAAACCTGTTGGCTCATTTCTGCATCTCCACATGGATTATGTGGATATGATCGAAGTTTGCCAAGGATCCGGCTACCTGATAGTGGTTGTTTGCCCATTCTCTAGTTGGATCGAGGCCAGCCCCTGTTCACATGCTGATGCCCTTAGAGCAGCCAAGTTGTTGGTCAGGGAGGTTTTTCCAAGATGGGGCATGTGTGAGGTCCTGAGGTCTGACAACGGCCCTCACTTTGCCAATGAACTGTTTCAGCACATCACAACCTGCTAGGCATCCAGCATAAATGTGCTTATGCGTACCACCCAAAAGCAAACAGCATGTGTGAACCCCTCAATGGACTCCTTTAGGAGTGCATAGCCAAGACGCAGCAATGCACCAAGAAAAATTGGTTATATTGTCTACCCCTTGCCATGTTTGAATTGCGCATTAAGCCAGGGTCCGACTGCCATTTAACGCCCCATGAGGTGGTGACAGGACGGCGCATGCATCCTCCCCTGGCTCCTCCCACAAGAGCACTTAAAGACTGTGAGAATAGTGTAGATATGTTTCATTTATCTCTCGTCAGATACAGCAAATCCAGAGGGGCCCAGAAGACGGCAACCGACTGCGATGACACACCATAAGACTGGAAACTGAAACACCCTGTGAAGGTGGGTGATATTGTTCTCTTGCGCAATTTCATTAGACGGTGGAAAGCACCCTGTTTCACCGGCCTGCATGTGGTTGAGGAAGTGGCAGGCCGTTCTGTTAAGCTAGTAGGCAAAACAGTGTGGAATCATCTGCTGGACATCAAGCCCTACAAAGCAGTGGCCTAACCTGGCAACAAGGTTCCTGTGACCGACAGGGGCAACGTTCAGCACCTAGATGAGTTACAATTACGTACAGACCTCACTTTTTAGGGAGACAAGGACATCCCATGGTCAAAAGAGCCCAAGAAGTCGAAAAATCGACTAAGGATACACTGTCTGTTTGTTATTTTCCCTTTCCACACATGCAGAGCTTACGTGAATGTACTATTTGTTTCACCCATGTTACCTTCCACCTACCACTTAGAAGCGTACTCTAACCAGTTTGTACACTATGTGAGGAGACCAAAAAGATTCAGTGAGTGATCCCCTGGAGTATATTACCTCATCTTTGTAGAATAGTTCACCCAAACATACCCACAACTTGAGCATAGTGAGCTCCTGGTGCTGGTCATATTGAGAGACCCCTCAGTAAGAAAAGTCTGGGAGGAGGTATTAACCTTTGCTATAAGTGATTATTTGGTCCGCGGGGCTTAAGGGCATTGACAATACTAACACAGTAACGTCTTTTTCTGTGCATTTCAGGTGGCAACTGGATCACCGAGCTACAAGGATCAACCAGCGTAAGTGGAAATGAAAGGACAAATAAAGAACATTATCGTTATTTAGAGTCTATTGATTCCTAGTGGCTTGATGGGATTCATATTCTGGCAATTATATTTTGTTTTTACTGCTGCCGCTGTACCCTTTACTAACATTCCCCTGACCCCAGCAGGTGGGGCAACCATGTCAGTTGGATGAGAGAACACTGCTGATCAGGTAAGGAGAGGTAAAGGCAGTGTTGAAACAGACATGAAGGGAGTAGACATGTATCTCATCTTGTGCCCTGAAACACTTGTGTATAGGCGCGTTATACATGCCATATCATATCATATCTCACCAACACTGCTCGAGTGTCTAACAACATGTGGTACAAACACATGACAAAAGTAGGTAAGGAAACCACCGGAAAGAGCTATTATGTCTGCTCTTTAATCCCCTACGCTATGAGTGCCTCTAGAAGGTTCATAGCAACTGAAATACCAGCAGCAAGGGCACACTGTCTGATGTATCTCACGATGGTGCAAACTCGAAGAAGATTCCAAGGGAAGACAGCAACATTGAGATGGATGTCCAAAGGAACGTTTCCATGTGAAGATAATTACATAAAGACATTAGATAGGATGAACAATTATTGGCAGCTAGATGAGGTCATACAGTACATAACTGACACACCTGAGAAGGAAGACATGAAGACGATCACATTGAAGGAACTGCCATGTCCCTGGACAACAGTGAAGGAGATAGGAGGGGAACCTGGCTGCAGGGAAAGGCTGCAGATATTAGTGTATGGACGAGTGTACAATAACAATAGGTGGCAAGATGGACTGGTAGGAAGCAAAGCACTGATGCTATCCCAATCTTTGGTGAACAAGGAGCAGGAAGAAAATGACAAGTGCCTGGAGGAATGGGATGTGAGCATGAAATTGCTGGAATGGGTAGAAAATGAAGCTGGACTGATGCCGATAATACCTTTGAAGACAGCAGCCCTGTGCTATCAGGACAATGGTGAGGTTGAAGTGGATGAGAACGTTGGGTGCAAAACAATTGAACAACTTGCAGCAATGAGAGCGGGAACTGCAGTGCTGATGGATCACTACTGGGCTTGTGGATAAAGGCGTATGAGAAGCGGCCACCTGAATGGGGAGAAGTTTGCCCGCTGGTACACATCATCATACCTTTGTTGGTCATACCCAAGAAGGATGTAAAGCTTGATGAATTCCCGAATATTAACAACAATAAGAGAAGGAAGAGATCGGTCAGAGTTTCACCAACATGCCAGGCGGAGAAGACAGAGAAAAGGGAAGGATTGAGCAGAATGAACAGAGGGGGGGAATTACTTCTCTGAGGCATTAGAAACGGTACTGGATGAGATTCCAGCAGAGCACAGGCTGTTCATCAGGACACAGATGTTCTTCGCATCAATAATACTAGGAACACAGACATACACAAACGTCAAATAGTTATAGATCACTCGTTGGGAGCTGATGGTAATGATTAACTCTATGGTAAATGGGTTCAACGTCATAAAGGAAGAGCTCAGAGCAATAAGGTTGATGGCACTCCAGAATAGATATATACTGGCTCTCTTCACGGCTATGGAAGGATGAGTTTGCGCAGATATAGGGAGTTCCTGTTACAAATTCATACCTGTCAATGACAAAGATAACGGAACTCTGGCACAACTAGCAAAGAGACATGCCAAAATGGAAGATGAAGCCCAAGGAGCCAGGAAGGACAAGAGCTGGCTAGTGTATATATGGTCATGGATGCCATCATGGCTGTGAGACGGACTGAAGGTGATAGCAGGAGCTCTCGTGCTGGGAGTAGCATCCATGTGTGGGATCAAAATCTGCATGGCAAGGTGCAAGAAAACAGCAGAAGAGGCTATCAGAATGCAGATTCTGATGGACGTAAACATAGGGGGAACAAAGGATGAGATTGTTGCAGAAAGGGACAAGCTCAGACCGAATATCGAGCAGTGTGACCTATTCTCAACAGAATACATGAAGCTGAACGACCGGCACGATCCAAAGTACTATCAAGGGAAGTGGGTTTGGTGCAACCCAGAAGGAGTGTGCTGTTACATGCACCGGTTGTCCGATGACAACACAAACTATTATGGACACCTTGGAGGAATAAAGAAGATATGGCAGCCCAGCGCAAAAGGACTGTCATATAAGGATGTGGATGACAGGTCGACCAGAGGGGGGGCTTAAGAGGGACAGGGAAGCCTACTCCCTCCTCCCCCTCCTCTGAAATACATGACACCGAGGAAGACCAGGAAACATCGCAACCACCCATTCTATTTTGGACGAATTCCCAGTAGACCTATGTTTGACAAATATGTCGAGAGGTACCCCTTCAGGCAGCCCTTCGGGTCAGGCGTGGTACAAATCTATCCCAGAGTGGACGAGGAGCCCCAGGCTGCAACCAAACATACCTCAACTGACAGTATTGATTAAAGCCGCAAGAAGCCAACGTGCTGATGTTGTTTGAGACACCATGACTTAGCTGCGGTAGAGATGAAGCACACGTGCCATCCGCACTGCGGGAAACAAACATGTACTTGAATACACGAAGTACACTTGCGTACAGTTCTATAGATAGAGGACAGATACATTAACATACTGTCATTGCTTTTATTATGTTGCCATTAGCTAAACACAGCAACGCAGAAACCGCAAGAAGCAAGAGATCCTGAGCAAAGCTTGCAGATGCTTAAATGCAAATACATTTATGGAACTGCAAGAGCACATATGGGACCTGACAGAACCAGGTGCGACAAACCTATGGAGAATATAGAATAGCACGAACACTGTAGATGCTACATTATGGTTTAGGAAAACTACGGCATGCCACAGGCCTCTCAGCAAGAGCTGAGCTGAATTCAGGCTCAGCAAAGAGCAAAATGTGTGAGACAGGGCCCACTGCCAAAGCCACAAGATACAGGTGACATTCCATTCCCTGAACGACAGTAGCACCAGCTGCAATAAATACAAATAATTCCTCAAAATTCACAGCTGCAAAGCTCCAAATCATGGTCTCCGAACACATTACCAGGCCGACACAGACGATGGACAGCAACTGGCGCTGGGAAAGAGAGCTGATCTCACGCTACCAGACAGAGGACCGCAACAAAGATTGTACAATATGATACAAATGTTGCATGGAGCGAACAAGCACTCTCATAGCCTAAGGTGGTACACACAAGTTATAATGCAGACACATAGTCATTCTTATCACCTTGAAAAGGTACAAGAAGAGCTGAGAACCATTTGCAGATCCCAGGCCTGGGGACATTAGCTCTTGCCAATCACAGTTTAGTATCCTGCGGGTGGGTAGCAATGAACAAGAACCAATGGTAAGACCCTCATACTGCAACATTGTTATATATAGTGAAGTAGGGATGGACCAGGCCAGCCTTCTGACATGGGAGAGCCAGTAGGATAACATATATAGGGGGCCATATTGGTCATTAGGCTCCTGACAGCCAATCTCAGATGTCGATAGGTTTTTGGAGAAAGGCCCAGGTCGTGACAAAGCAGTCACGTAATTCTACATCAAAACTGGTCGGCAAGCCAGGAGAAGTTGAGATGTCCATGGTTTTCTTCTGTTCCTGTGCTGATCGCTGATGGTTTTGTCTGTAATAAACCACAGTTTGAACTTGCCGTTGACTGAGTCCTCTGTTTGTCCTATGGAAGGTGTTGGGCCTTCCGAGAGTCTGCAAACTCCTAGAGGCTCTCTGGCATACCTGGGGGTTTGTCCCAACAGGTCAGTCCTGGTTACTGCATGAATGGGAGACCTGGGTAACCAGTGATTTTTCACCCTCAATGTCACTTTAGCTGTAAAAATATCCATTGTTTTTATTATGTATAAAACTTTGCAGGCTTTTAGAACTCCCAATGTTTTTAGTTAATGCCCTGTGCGATAAAAATATTTGCCAAGGATCACACATTTTGGTTAAGCAGCGTGTGTAACGCTCACCTGATTCCCGTAGAGGCGCCGGTCTTGACTGGGCGTATACCGTATCTTCAAAGGTGATGTGTAACACACGGCTGGCTCTTTGGGCTGGACCTCTGTGCGATGTATGTCTGACTCGAAGGGTAAGATGTCTGCAGATAGAAAATATGGGATTAAGGAACTGGGTTATTGAATGTCTCTCTCTTCTTCCCTTTCTCTTCTCCTGTAGAACCCCAAAGGTTAACGCTCTCACCTTAGGTAAGTGAACGCTGTGCTCTCCATCTGCCTCGGGGCAGGGTGCTGTAACCAGTTTCTTCACTGGATAAGGGGAGCAGGCCTCTTGACTTCAGAGGACTGCTGTCCGTCGTTTACTGCACGAACGGTAAGTTTCGAGTAATTCTAATGTCTTTAAAGTCTTTAGTAATGATGTCTCTTGTTTTGCAGGGTTCCGGCGATGGCGGATGACGGGCTGAAGTGAGTTGAAGATGGAGCCCGTGTGATGAATAGAAGCGCCTGGAAGCACGTAAGTAAACGCTTGTTGCCTGCTTCACGATGCGCTCTAACTGTCTTTTTATTTTGCAGGTACAAATTCGGAGCGGCTGCAGGGTACCGGAATACCCACTGGGTTAGATGTGGAAAGGAGTAATGGCACGTGAGTATTAAAGTTCCCCAATGTCTTTAAACGCACCTTGTTTTGTCTTTCAGATGCGGGATGCAGCGCCGAAGGCCTCCGGAGCGTGCGAAGAGTTGGTAAGCTTTTGTCTTTCAGATGCCGGAATGCAGTGTGAAGACCTCCGGAGCGCACGAAGAGTAGGTAAGCCTTTGTCTTTCAGATGCCGGAATGCAGCGCGAGGCGTTGGTGACAGCCGATGGACCAGGTAAGTGAAGAGCTGTCACTGAAGACCGTAATGCTAACCTGTTCTTTCTTGTCTTTATAGGTGTTGCTGAAGACTGGATTCAGGATGGTAAGCCTTTTTCCTTAGGCCCAGGATCAGATGCAGAAGACACGATGAGCGTTCTGCTGCAGAGGATGCAGAATAACGCAAAGCAAGATTCATCCATCGGGTGTGGTTTAAATATCCTCCTGTAGTGCTTAGGTGTCTCCTTCCACAGCCACGCCTAGGTAAGAAAAGCGTTCCTGCTTTCCAGAAGAGTTCCAGTGTTCTGAATCTACGGAGTGGCTCCTGCCCCACCCAACAGGAAAAGTAGTTCCAAACAGAAGAGGATCAGAGGCTCAACTGGCAGGCAAGTAAGCAGCATGGTCTGCTGCAGGTAAGTCCACCCAAGCATTATGAGCCCGGCGCTTCCAGCGCTGGGACTGGGCATATTTATGAGCCTGGTGCCACTGGCGCCAGGACTGGGTCCAAAAGGTCCCAATTGGGACTGGTTGGCACTCGGAACCTGGGTTATGGATCTGCTACCAAGGGAGTTGGGAAAACCCTGACCTTTTGGAAGCAGAGATCATGACAGTACCCCCCCTCAAGGCCCCTCCCAAACCGGGCTTCTCCGGGGGTTTTGGCTTGTCAGGAAATGTTCGGTGAAATCTTTTGATTAGGCGATGAGCGTGGACATATTCAGCAGGTTCCCAGGATCTCTCTTGGGGGCCGTAGCCTTTCCAGTCAATTAGGTAAAATAGTTTAGATTTGGAGATCTTGGAGTCCAGAATGCTTTTGACTTCAAACTCGAGTTCTCCATCAACTAGGATAGGTTTTGGAGATTTAGTTAGTCGGGTTTGAGGTTGCACGGGTTTTAATAGAGAGACGTGGAAGACCGGATGTATCTTCATGTGCGGGGGCAAGTCCAACTTGACTGCTACTGGGTTTACTATGGTAGTGATGGAATAGGGACCAAGGTATCTTGGGTTGAATGTGCGTGGCCATTTTAGAGGTAGATATTTGGTGGATAACCAGACTTGATCCCCTACTTGATATTGAGGGGCTTCCTTCCGATGTTGATCTGCTCCTTTCTTGTATTGTTCTTTAGCCCTTTGAAGGTGAGAAACAGCTTCCTTAAAGGCTTGGGTGATTGTAGAATGCAGGTAGTCTACTGCTGGTGTTTCAAGATCTTGGAGGGGATCCAACTCCGAGGTTCGAGGGTGACTGCCGTACAAAAGAAAAAACAGGGTTTTCCCAGTTCCCGAATGGACAGAGTTATTGTAGGCATATTCGGCTATCAAAAGGATGTCTTTCCAAGTTTTTTCAGTTTGTTGCAGCATGCAGCGTAAATACTGTTCCAGAGTTTGATTGGTCCTCTCGGTTTGTCCGTCGGTCTGAGGGTGGTGACTGGTCGATAGTCTCACATCAATTTGAGCCGACCGACAGCAATTTCGCCAAAAATGAGAAATAAATTGACTACCTCGATCCGAAATTAGAACTGAAGGAAAACCGTGCAGTCGGACGATGTTTTCGAGAAATTCTCGGGCCAGAGTTGCTGCTGTTGGCAAGCCTTTGAGCGGAATGAAATGCGCCATCTTGGAGAATAAGTCCACGATTACTAGAATCGTATTGTATCCGGAGCATGGAGGTAGATCGGTGATGAAGTCCATAGAAAGCATATGCCAAGGGCGAGGTGGGATGTCAATAGGGCGTAAGAGGCCTGCTGGTCTTTCCTTTTGACTCTTGTTTTGGGCGCATACTCCACAGGACATTATAAAGTCTCTGATATCTTTTTTCCAAGACGGCCACCAGAAGTAGTGCTTGATCTTTTCTGAGGTCTTGGCCATACCGGGATGTCCTTCCATTAAAGAATCGTGATAACAAGAGATTACTTTTTTCTGTAAATCTGTGCTGGGTAGGTATAATCGTTCTTGGAAATACAATAAGTTGTCCTTTACTGCAAAGTCCTTTCCCTGCAGATGCCAATTCTGTATGTCTGCTGGAGTTACAAGTTGCCTGGCTTTATCCTTAACTTCCTCTATGGATTCTGTGGCGATTACACCCAGAATTCTTTGTTCGGGAATGATTGGTACAGGTTTAGGGTTGATCAAGTGTTCTTCCACTCCCATCCGAGAAAGGGCATCAGCTTTACCGTTCTTTGTACCAGGTCGATAGGTAATTATGAAGTCAAACTCCGCAAAGAATAATGCCCAACGGAGTTGTCTAGAGGATTGGGCTTTTGCGGTTTTCAAATATTGCAGGTTTCGGTGATCCGTAATCACAGTAACGGTGTGTCGGGCCCCCAGCAGATAATGCCGCCAAGCCTTAAAGGCAGACTTGATAGCCAGAAGTTCCTTGTCAGTAATCGTGTAATTGATTTCAGGAGGCGAGAATTTGCGGGACCAAAATGCCACGGGATGCAACTGATTGGTTACCGGGTCCTTTTGTGATAGAACTGCCCCCATGGCAAGGCTTGAAGCATCAGTTTCCACGATGTAGGGGAGTTCGGGGCGAGGGTGTTTTAAGATTGGTGCAGAGATAAATTTAGTCTTCAAATCCTGGAAAGCTTGTTCCGCCTCGGTAGACCATTCAAAACATTTGTTTTTCTTTAACAAGGCAGTGATGGGCTGGACTATTCGAGAGAATTCGGGGATAAACCTGCAGTAAAAGTTAGCGAAGCCTAACATGCTTTGCACACCTTTTACGGAGGATGGTGATGGCCATTTGAGAACTGCATCGACCTTCTTTGAATCCATACGCACTCCGCCAGGTGATAATATGAATCCCAAGAATTCAACTTCAGTCACGTTGAAAACACATTTTTCCAACTTAGCGAAAAGTTTGTGTTGACGCAATCTTTCGAGGACCATTTTCACGTGTTTCCGATGTTCAGATTCCGATGAAGAATAAACGAGGATGTCGTCAATGTAAACAACAACACACACATCTATGAGCTCTCTGAGGACATCGTTCATAAAATATTGAAAGGCGGCCGGGGCATTGCAAAGTCCGAAGGGCATGACCTGATATTCAAATAGCCCATACTTGGTGCGGAAGGCCGTCTTCCATTCATCGCCCTCTTTTACTCGTACCAAGTGGTAAGCTCCTCTAAGATCCAGCTTTGTATATATGCATGCTTTTCTGACTTGGTCCAGGAGTTCAGGGATCAAAGGTAACGGATATCTATTCTTAACAGTGATCTGGTTCAGGGAGCGATAATCTATACAAGTTCTAAGGTCTCCTTCCTTTTTTGGAACGAAGAACAAAGCTGAAGAAGCAGGGGACTTGGAAGGACGAATAAACCCATTTGCCAGGTATTGATCCAGGTATTGTCGAAGGTGAAGGTTCTCAGGCTCGGTGAGGGCATAAATTCTACTACAAGGAGGAGTAGATCCAGGTATCAGGTCTATCTGGCAGTCATAAGACCTATGAGGAGGTAGAGAGTTAGCCTGATCCTTCCGGAAAACATCTTGGTATTCTAGGTATTCGGGAGGTAACTGGGGAGTCTCTGAAGAAATTGCTGCCAGTGCAACACCAGGTGGAGGGTGACAAGTAGAGACATATTCTGGAAACTGGACCGTTCTTGCTCGCCAATCGATCAGAGGATTGTGTTTCTCTAACCAAGGTATTCCTAGAATAATCTGAAACTGAGGGGCCTTGATCACATCGAACACGATCTTCTCATGGTGTCCATCTTGACTTACTAGCGTCACCTCTTGAGTGGTATGCGTTACTGGCCCGGAGGCTATCTCCGTACCATCCACCGTAGTAATGACGTCCTTTACAGCCTTGGGACAAAGAGTTAGATTCATCCTCAAAACCATTTCATGATCCACATAATTGCCAATGGCACCGCTGTCGACGTAAGCTTCAATTGCATGTAATCGATCCGGATTATCAGGGCTAATGAGGACCATAGGTATCACGAAATGCGAGGTCACGGAACTGGTTTTCACGCTCGGCAAGAGGACCTCTATTCTTGTCGGGCGAGGTCGTTTCCCTGCTCAGAGTTTGTAACTTTGGTAACTGCAGCTCCTACTGCCTTCTTGGCAGGTTTCACCGGACAGTCTCGAAGAAAGTGCCCTGAGTTTCCGCAATAGAGGCATAATTGCAACTGTTTTCTCCTTTCCCGCTCCTTTTGTGTTAGAGGACCTTTCAGACCCCCTATTTGCATGGGTTCCCCGGAGTCTACTCCTTTGGAAGGAGTTGGCGGTTTGGAAAATACTCGAGCATCAAACTTGGAACGATCGGCCTTCCTGCTCTGCAGTCTGTGATCTATTTGAACGACTAAGTCTATATAGTCCGAACAATCTTGTGGGGGATTCACTACTTGGGCTAACACATCTCTGAGCTCTCCACGTAGACCTCTATAAAACAGCGTAATCCTTTTGTCCTCAGGCCATTGAGTTTCCACTATCAGTCTGTTGAAAGACGCAATATAAGCCAAAAGGTCTTGATTACCTTGTCGCAACGAAAGAAGTTCATTGTCCAAGGCCTGCCCCTGTGAATGTCTTGCGAACAGTTTTTCCATACTGAGCTGAAAAGCTTGAAAATCATGGAGGACCGGATCATCTTGATTTACTAGAGGGATCGACCAGTCTGCCGCATTGCCACTAAGGTACGAAAGCACGAAAGCTACTTTAGCTTGATCAGTTGGAAAGGCTGCTGGCCGGCATAAGAAATGCAACCGGCACTGATTGATAAATACTGCAAACCTCTTTGGGTCACCAGAAAATCGTTCGGGCGGAGCCAGAGGTACATTCCCAGGTAGGTTGATCTGCACTGGATTCATAGAGGATGTAGAAGGAAGATTTCCCCCAGATGCGGGTAATGGGGTCTGTCCGGCTTGTGACTGTAGCAATTGTCTAGCGAGATCATCTGTTCGCTCCTTGGAAATAATCAGTTCCCTTCTTAGAGCGTTCGTTTCCTGACGGGCTGCATGCACTTCTGCCCTTAGTTCCCCAAGTAACTGGGCTAGCTGGTCGGTATCCGAGGTTTCCATAGCGCCTGGACAGGAGTTTTGTGGTAGGCTTTGCGTTCTGTAACGCTCACCTGATTCCCGTAGAGGCGCCGGTCTTGACTGGGCGTATACCGTATCTTCAAAGGTGATGTGTAACACACGGCTGGCTCTTTGGGCTGGACCTCTGTGCGCTGTATGTCTGACTCGAAGGGTAAGATGTCTGCAGATAGAAAATATGGGATTAAGGAACTGGGTTATTGAATGTCTCTCTCTTCTTCCCTTTCTCTTCTCCTGTAGAACCCCAAAGGTTAACGCTCTCACCTTAGGTAAGTGAACGCTGTGCTCTCCATCTGCCTCGGGGCAGGGTGCTGTAACCAGTTTCTTCACTGGATAAGGGGAGCAGGCCTCTTGACTTCAGAGGACTGCTGTCCGTCGTTTACTGCACGAACGGTAAGTTTCGAGTAATTCTAATGTCTTTAAAGTCTTTAGTAATGATGTCTCTTGTTTTGCAGGGTTCCGGCGATGGCGGATGACGGGCTGAAGTGAGTTGAAGATGGAGCCCTTGTGATGAATAGAAGCGCCTGGAAGCACGTAAGTAAACGCTTGTTGCCTGCTTCACGATGCGCTCTAACTGTCTTTTTATTTTGCAGGTACAAATTCGGAGCGGCTGCAGGGTGCCGGAATACCTACTGGGTTAGATGTGGAAAGGAGTAATGGCACGTGAGTATTAAAGTTCCCCAATGTCTTTAAACGCACCTTGTTTTGTCTTTCAGATGCGGGATGCAGCGCCGAAGGCCTCCGGAGCGTGCGAAGAGTTGGTAAGCTTTTGTCTTTCAGATGCCGGAATGCAGTGTGAAGACCTCCGGAGCGCACGAAGAGTAGGTAAGCCTTTGTCTTTCAGATGCCGGAATGCAGCGCGAGGCGTTGGTGACAGCCGATGGACCAGGTAAGTGAAGAGCTGTCACTGAAGACCGTAATGCTAACCTGTTCTTTTTTGTCTTTATAGGTGTTGCTGAAGACTGGATTCAGGATGGTAAGCCTTTTTCCTTAGGCCCAGGATCAGATGCAGAAGACACGATGAGCGTTCTGCTGCAGAGGATGCAGAATAACGCAAAGCAAGATTCATCCATCGGGTGTGGTTTAAATAGTCTCCTGTAGTGCTTAGATGTCTCCTTCCACAGCCACGCCTAGGTAAGAAAAGAGTTCCTGCTTTCCAGAAGAGTTCCAGTGTTCTGAATCTACGGAGTGGCTCCTGCCCCACCCAACAGGAAAAGTAGTTCCAAACAGAAGAGGATCAGAGGCTTAACTGGCAGGCAAGTAAGCAGCATGGTCTGCTGCAGGTAAGTCCACCCAAGCATTATGAGCCCGGCGCTTCCAGCGCTGGGACTGGGCATATTTATGAGCCTGGTGCCACTGGCGCCAGGACTCGGTCCAAAAGGTCCCAATTGGGACTGGTTGGCACTCGGAACCTGGGTTATGGATCTGCTTCCAAGGGAGTTGGGAAAACCCTGACCTTTTGGAAGCAGAGATCATGACAGCGTGCTACAAGCCCCTTGTTTTATGGCCGGTCTCTGTGTGACTTTTGTGATATATCGCATGACCCCAACTACCCGCATTTAAGCCGTACAGAAAAGGGTAACAAATTATTGGCTGCAACAAGAATATATGCCCAGGTACTTTTGCCCCGATAGAGAAAATCAAAAGCTGGCACCCAAGATGGCACAGTAAGTGGCCACATATTTTAAAGTGAAATATACAAATGTAGTTCAATTGACCTTCTCCTATGAAGAAAGTACGCAAGACAAAATAGCATTGGACATTTAAAAAAAGTAATGAACACCAGAAACATTGCCCGAGAGAGGAAATATTTAAATAAATATGCTGGCAAAGTATAAAAGGTGCCAATATAATTTTATGCCACACTAAGCCTGAGGGCATGTACCTGGTCACTCTAATTGAGAAAGAATCTCTTTAAAATGTTTCAATCAATTCAAAAGATGTAGCCTCTTTTCAATCAAAACGTTCAAAAATCATAAAAAACACATACTCTGTAAATGTCTTTTAGTAGGTAATTGTATTCATCATTCCTACAATGTTTTAGCCCATCTGAATTTCACGATTTCATCAAGTACATCACAAATATTTCATCAAACAAGAGCAGAAAGTTCTTAACAGAAAACAATATTTTTTAGAAAAAAACTTTTTGTTTTTTCAGAAAAAGTTCAGCAAGATTTGCTGAATTTGTACTTTCTAAAATAAATTTAAATTTAACAAAAGGAGTTTTGTTTCCCCACACAATCACAATCACATGATGTTTGTCCACTATGCGTTTCGGGGTTTTCTTCACCCCTTCTTCAGGTGTTGATGTGTTGTTTTTTAACAATTTCTCTGTGCCCTAAAAGTAAATAAAACAAAAATCAGAGATTTGTACTGATATTGCCTCTATAGTACAGCGAGCGCCAGTATCCCACGAATTAATTTTAAGCTACCCAGTCTATAGATTTCACTGACCTTGGAGATGTCCAGGGTCTCTATAGTCAATTCTGACTACCGTGTCACTTCCTGAATAATCTTCCAAAAAGTCTGGCCAGATATTGCAATCACTCTGTAGAGAAAACAATAATGATAAACTTCTTGCCCACCACAATCTGCTACTTGCTACATCTAAACCAACATAAGTAAAAAACAGCCAAAATTCCATTTCCAAAACTTACTTGCCCACAACTCGACTGGTGTCACAAACGCAACGAGGTGACGGCGAAAAAAGGCTGCAACCACAGCCTCCCGCCCCACGGTTCATTTTAAATAGGATGAGTTACGTGATTGTGAATCCGATCACGTGACCCCCCGTACGTTTCTTTCGGGACCTACAGCAATGCCAATACTTGTAAATACAAATATATTTCAAACACAACGCGGGATCGGCGCATTAGCTGCAATCACAGCCTCCCGTCCCACGATGCGTGAAGTTAAATCTATTAAATCAGTCGTGTGATCAACCCGATCACGTGATCGTTAGTAAATGTGATACCTGTCCCTTGGTGCCGCCCCACGTGATAACAAAGTCATCAGGTGACGGCCTGTCCGCAACGGGCCACACAGTTCAAAAGACTTCAACTATTTATACTTAGCTCCCTTCAGATTGTCTACGTAAAAAAAACACTCCTGGAGGGTACCAGAGCTGGCATACAGTTGTGGATTCTTGTTTGTCAGGAAATCAAAAAATAAAGCACTCATATACTTATTACGAGCATGGGAAAGAAAACCTCCCAGTGGATGTGAATTCCAGTGCAGGTAAGCCTTATACTAATATGTATTCAATAAAATACTTGCTATACTGAATTCCATACTGAATTCCATTCTCTAAAAGGACAACTATATATGTTAAGTACAGGCAGAAAAAATCCCTGCTCTACAATGAAGTGAACTGGGACATGCTCCCTTGATGGTCATCCTCTCTTCTCCCAACAGAGATTTGGCGATAACTGCAATCCAATATTAAAACAAACAGAGTATTCCAATCTGTTCAATGCCTAAATTCATTCAGGTACCACAGGCGCTCGCCATGCAAGCAGAGACAATTAGCAACATTTCCCTTATTTATTTAACATACTCATATTCCATCATTGTTATTGTGAACATATCCTCACTGATGGATCAACACTACAATTTAAATTATCAACTCTATATAAACGTTAAGCCCTAAAGTAGGGCAATTCCAAAAATGAGCAAAGAAAGCAGTTGTACTCAAAATGGTCAACAAAAAATCATCACTTCATATAAAGCAAGTCAAATCAAACTCATTATTCATACCCTTTGGTTCAAGTGTATCTAGCCGCTCAATCCACTCCACCTCTTTTTGTCTCAGTAACTTTTGTATGTCACCCCCTCTTTTAGAGCATCTAACTTGCTCCAAAATCACCACTTTCATCTGAGCCACTGAGTGTTTATATTCTTTAAAGTGTTGTGCAACCAGTGAGTGGACTGAGCATAATCAGATGTTGGATTTGTGCTCAGTCCACCTCAATTTGGCTTTTCTTGATGTCAGGCCAACATAAAATAATCCACATGGACATTTGATTCCATACACTACATTACTTGTGTCACATGTACTAGTGTGTCTAAGGAAAATCTTTTTACCTGTATGAGGATGGTTAATGCTGGTTCCCTTAATCACATTATGGCAATGCTGACAATTATTACAGGGCAAAGTACCCCTGAACACATTAGAACCAATTGCCGGTGTTTGATAATCAGCTCGAACGACAAAGTCTCTTATAGATTTACTCTTTCTGTATGCGAAGGTTGGTTCTTTCTTAAACAGATGTGTTAACAAAGGATCCATTTTCAACATTTGCCAATTTCTTCTAATAATTTTCTTGATTTTGTAACTCTGTTGAGAGTATGTTGTCACATATACCATCACTTCCGAATCTTCCTTTGGTGACCGTTCCAATGTGTTAACTCTGGGAACTGCTGAAGCCTTCGTTAAGGCACTTTCTAGTGTGGTTGTTGTATAACCACGTTTAGAGAATTTCTCCTTCAGTTTATTAGATTGGATTTCAAACTCAGCTGGCTCTGAAATCAGTCTGTGATATCTTAAGAACTGACTGTAGGGTATGCTTTGAATTGTAGTAGGTGGGTGAAAACTAGATGCCATCAATGTGCTGTTTCAGTCCGTGGGTTTGTTATAGATGGTCGTGTGCAGGTGATTGTTCTTAACATAGATTTCCGTATCCAAAAACTAGATCAGGTTTTTATTAGTCTGAGTTGTGAACTTAATTCTTGGTTCCAGCTGATTCATGTATTCAAAAAATTGAAGAAGACTTTGGTGAGGACCTCTCCAGATACTAAAGATATCATCTATAAATCTCAAAAAAATTCTTAAATGAGGCTGGTATTGTGGATTGTTCAAAACCATTGTTTGTTCCAAATACGCCATGTAGGTGTTTGCATACCCAGGTGCCATAGCGGCCCCCATTGATGTTCCTGCAATCTGAATAAAGTATCTATTTTCAAAATTAAAACAATTATTATTCAGAACCAATTTCAATAAATTCAGCATGCACATATTATTTGCCTTACATTCTTGTGATGATAATAGCAACCATTCCATTGCCTCCAATCCTGCATCGTATGTAATATTTGTGTACAAACTACAAACATCCATTGTAAAAAGAATGTCTGTAGTCTCTTCAAATTCAAGATCCTTGATCTTTAATAGGAAATCTGTAGAGTCCTTAAGGTACGTTGTAGTATTTTGCACAAGTGGCTGAATTGCTTGTTCAATGTATTGCGCCAATGGTTCTAGAAGACTATCCGTTGCTGCTATAATCGGTCTACCTGGAGGGTTCTGAAGATTTGTATGTACTTTTGGCAGGATATACAGAACCGGCATTATTGGACAATCCTTGGTTAAGAATAATCTGGTTTTGTCAGTTATCCACTCTTGATCTACTGCTTCATCCAAAAATTAATTGATTAATGTTCTCACACGATTTGTAGGGTCAGAAGTGGCCTCCATGTATGTATCGTGATCATTCAATTGGCGTTCCACCTCCAATTTGTATTTTACTCGGCCCATTATTACTAATGCGCCACCCTTATCGGCTGGCTTCAGTATAATGTCTTGATTCTGCCACAATTTGTCCAACGCTAGTCTTTCATTTTTAGAGAAATTACTCATGTTTCTGTTCTTAAAGGAAATGGATTTGAAATCTCTTAATGTTTGTTTATAAAAAAACTTCCAAAACATGATTCTGAGTATGTGGTGTAAACACGCTTTTTGGTGAAATTTCCAAATATTTTGAGGGTTCCAATGGTTGTACTCCTTCCATAGTGGCAAAAAATACTTTCAATTTCATCTTTCGAATTAGCCTGAAAAGATCAATTTTCTCTATAGGAAGATTACTTGAATATGTTGGAACAAACGATAAACCCTTTTGGAGAGTCTTCGATTCAAAGTCACTTAATAGATATGAAGATCAATTATAAAAGTATAAAAGGTGCTCACCTTTACCCCTGACGTCACTATAGTTATAAAAAAAAATGTTTTAAACGGAATTGCGGGTATCGAACTACACATACCTGTGGTTATCTGTAGTCCTTTCAGACCTTGGATATAACTGCGAATTTCGGCAAAACAGCTGAAAATAAAAATGCTTCCCTGCCCTCCAGGCCATCACCAAGTGCCCCCCATCATCTATGCCAGCTTCCCCCACTCTCCAGACTGCCTCCTCACCTCCCCTCTCCTCTCCATTTCACCCCAGAGCACACGCTGCTGCTGTGACATAGTTTGCCTTCAGATGGCGGCTATAGCTGAGGCTAAGAAAGCTTTGTGTTGCAAACTCTGTCCCTGGATCTCCCCACCTCAACCCTGATGGTATTTGTATGGTTTTTTACCTGCAAATAGCTTTTTACTGTGTTTCATTTCCCCAAAAACTCGACTATAGCCGGAATATCTCTCGCATCGAGAGAAAAACAAGATGGGCATTGTTTCATTTCTAAAAACCATGATCCTGCAATGCACCATGGGAGATATAACAATAATTTTTGGGCAAGGGGACACCCCCTTCTCCGTCAAATTTGAAAAAAACAATGCCATGGAATAACACCTAAGCACGCATGGATTGTGAGTCTACGCTTCATGCCCACGTAGTTTTGAGTTGGTCCAAATCTGTCCAGCGGTCTAGGCTGTGCGCTTTGCCAATAATTTAATGAATCCTTATGAAACTTTGCATTCTGAGGGGTGGGGGGCGCAGACTTTTAATTGCCTTCGAAATTTCGTTCAAATCCATTACTCGAATCGAAGGTTATTAACAATACAATTTTGAGGGGTTCCTATCTGTCTCCGACTCACCTAAACTATAGGGTGACGACCGGCGCCCTATTGTACATTGATAGAACCATGAATGGACATTCCTTTAATTTGGACTGCTCCACTTTGCTGTTTGGCTTGCTGCTGGATCACATTCACACCCATTCTAAGACTATAGCCTTCCCTTGGGCAGCATTGCCACAATAGGCGAAGGGAGATGGCTTGGCTGTGCCTGTTTTACCTTCAGGTAAATGTGGTTGTACGGGGCAATGTCGATCATTAAACAATAACTATCACTCAGAATTACCTTTTAAGCTTTATTTTAAGCACAAACAAAATGTATCAGCTGTCTCTGCTATTGATATTGATATTGATATTTTATTTCAATCGCGCTCATACACAAGTGTTTCAGAGCGCGACAAGGCAAGGGAGGGGAACAGGGGAGAACAAAACAGCGATCTTACTAGGCTCAGTGACATTGAGAATGCGCAAGTGCATGGGAGAGGGGGAGGGAAAAAGTGCATGGAAGGGGGAAGAAGTGGAAAGTGCGAAGCAGAGGAGAAACAGATAAATAACAATAAATAAATAATAAAGGCAACAAACAGTGGTAGTGCAGCCAGCAATTTGCAAGTGCTAGGTTTAAGGCAGCAGACAGGGTAGGTCTGATAAGTCCAGGAAGAAAAAGGGGGGGCTGTATGGGTATTGATACAGACCCCAGTGCAAGGGTTGGCCCGGAGGCAGTGCGGGAGGGTGGCAGGGTGAGCCGGTACCTGGGCCAGGAGGACAGAGGGTGGCCAGGTGCGCGGTGCTAAGAGAGAACAGATCAGCAGGGGAGAGGGGGAGCGAAGGCAGAAGAAAAGAGGAAGGTCTTGAGGTGCTTCCGGAACTCCGGAACCGGAGATGGTTCTCCTCAAGTTTTAGAGTGGCAGGGAGGCTGTTCCAGAGGGAGGCCCCAGCCAAAGACAGAGATCTACCCCCAGCTCGTTTTTCCGAAAAACAAATTACCCTGAGGGAGTTGGAGGTAGAGGAGCGAAGAGCTCGAGAGGGAATGTATTTGTTGAAGGGTTAGCTGAAGGTATTTTGGACCCAGGCTCCAGAAAGCCTTGTGGACAATGCAAAGGGTTTTGAATTTAATCCTTGCATCCACTGGGAGCCAATGGAGAGATTTCAGAGCTGGAGAGATACGATCCCAGGGCTTGAGGCCAAGGACAAGTCTCTCAGTCCTGTTCTGGATTAGTTGCAGAGGGCGGAGAGTAGAGGCAGGTGGATTTAGAAAGAGGCTGTTACAATAGTCCAAGCTAGAGAGAATTAGAGCTTGGGATACCATGAGCTTCTGGGGGAAGGAGAGGAAAGGGAGAGTACCTCTGAGGAGGTGCAGTAGGAAATTTGACTTTTTAGAGACCTCAGAGATGTGGGCGGAGAAGGAAAGGGTGGAGTCAAAGGTGACCCTGAGGTTCTTAGCCTTGCAGGTGGGGGTAGGAGGAGGGCCAAGGGAGACTGGCCAGAGAGTGCGGGGAAGGGATGGGGAAGGTGTGCCGATGAGGAGGATGTCCGTCTTGTTGGCATTCAGACAAAGATCATTGGCGGCACACCAATCTTGAATGGCAGTTAGGCAATCCGAGATGAGAGAGGGAGAGGAGGTGGCAGAGGGCAGCCTGAAAATGAGTTGAGTGTCATCAGGGTAGCACTGGAAATTTGAGCAAAAAGTGGAAATGCAGTGGGAGAGAGTTGCCAGGTATTGGTTGAAAAGCCAGGGCGAGAGGTTAGACCTCTGGGGAACACCACAGGTAGAGAGGAAGATAGATGAAAGGAAGGACCCAATTTGGACCTGGGAGGGTTGATCTGAGAGGAAAGAGGTCAGCCAGGCCAGAGCCTGATCAGTGATACCCAGGTTTTCACGGAGACGATTGAGCAGGATGGTATAGTTGACCGTGCCAAAGGCAGAAGAGAGATCGAGGAGGATGAGGACAGAGGGAATGATGGAGTCAAGGTTGGAGTGCAGATCTTCACGGATATTCAGGAGAGCAGTTTCCAAGCTTCTGGCAGCTCTGAAGCCAGACTGGTGGTCATGGAGACAGCCAACAGAATTGGAATGAAGGTTAAGCTGAGAGATGACCAACTTTGCCCAGAAAGGGAGTAATGGAAATTGGGTGATAGTTAGCTGGACAAGAAGGATCAGCTGTGTATTTCTTGAGAAGAGGATGCACAGAGGAGTGCTTCAGAGGGGAGGGGAAGGATCCCGAGGCAAAGGAGTAGTTGCAAAATTCAACAAGGACCGGAGCGAGGGTGTCAATGTGGTCCTTGATGGTTTTAGAGGAACAGGGATGAATCTGATTTGATGAGGCTTTCATAGATCAGACTTGTCTAGCGACCTTGTCAGGGGAGAGAAGAGGAAAGGACGAGAAGGATGGTGGGGGCACAGATGGAGAGGGGAGAGGTGGGGTGTGGGTGGAGAGGGTAGACAGGATGTCCTGGGTTTTTAAAAAGAAGTGAGTGGCAAGGGCATTGCAAAGAGCCTGGGAGGCAACAGGAGGGGTAGAGACTGCAGCAGGTTTGGCCAGCTCCTTGCAGATTTTAAAGAGTTTGGCCGAGTTGTTAGATGCCGCAGAGACACAAGCTTGAATGTGGACTCTCTTCTTGGTGAGGACAGAGAGTCGGTATTGCCTTTGTAGCAGGCGACAGGCCAGTTTGTCAGAGGATGAACAGGAAGTCCTCAATTTCCTCTCAGCTGCCCTACACTTAAGTGTAGCTAGGTCAGAGTCATACCAGGAATTACACTTGGCTTTGGACTTCAAACGGATCCTCATGACATGGGCAAGAGCATCAAGCGTATCAGAAATCGAAGAGTAGGGCAGAGATAGGGTGGTGTCAGGATGTGAAACAGCCAAAGGTTGAGGGGGGAGAGAAAGTGGCGGCAAAAGCCTCAACTGACACACGCTTCATGGGCCGGATGTCAGAGAAGGTAGGTGGCAGTGTAGGGGTAGGCTTGGCTTGGGGGGAAGAGAGGGAGAGATGAGAGGAGAGGAGGGAGTGATCGCTCCAGGAGAGAGGAGTGGTCAGAGGGATGGAGAGGTCAGAGGTGATTGTTAGGAAAGATTTCTTAATTGTGGGTAATTTTCCTTCCATGTGGCAACCCCTAAACTTTTTGCTGTTGTTTTCACCGTAGACTTTGCCAGAGAAGTACAGCCTTCTGACGCACTCCTCTGGGCTTTCGCTCCATTCTTACGGGGAAACTGACATGCCCTTAAGACAGTCAGTACCAGGAAACGTTGTTTTCCGTAGTTCTTTTATCATGTGGCAGCTTTCGCGCAACATGGCACAAGAGGACACTGTAAGCTAAGTTACTGCTCTCTTGGGTCTCTAGTCTTCTACAGGCCCTAGACACTCTTGTTGGATTGTTAATGAAAGGTGCAAGTGAATCACGTACGGGACTGGTGGCAGCGATCGTTTCTTTCTCGCGCTTAGCCCAACATGGTTGCCTGGCTTCCAAAATGGCCAGACCACGAGGCTTTTTGTCCTGCCCGCTGATCGTCTTGCCCCCTTCACCTTCCCCAGGTCGAGCCGACCCGGGGTCTTCCTTATTTGGGCATGTATTTTCCCGCGACACACAGATGCTTTGGCAGGCTTCTACAGGCCTTGTGTGTGCCTCCAGGATGTGGGCTGGGATGTCTGGTCCCAATACACATCCTGGGTGCCAAAGAGTCTAGTGTGTCGTGAATGCCTGGGACCACCGTGGTCCGTGATAGGTCGACGTATGGTGTGAGTGTTTTGTGAGCAGATCTCCCATTGGGTCCCCTCCATTTTGGCGCGAAGGGAACCGTGGATAAGAGGAGGCTGGAAACACCACTACCATGTCGATCTCCTGAGTTCTCACGAACAAAGTTATACAGGAGCCAAGTATCCTGCAACTACGAGGCTGAACCGAGGAATCGCTGGTGACCCACTGAAGGACTGCTCCTCCACACTGCTGTCTCTTTGTGAAACCCTTTTATACCTCTGATCGAACGAGAAGGCCTGTACTGGTACTTCGAACCTTTGGAATAGTGGGAACAACTATTCTCGGCATCTTCACCATCTCCTGCACGTAAGCCTTCGGAAGTGTCTCTGGGCCATCCAGTGGACTGACCAGCCTACCCAGGAGTCTTGCTCTGTAACCGCCGTCAGCTTGTGTTGTATTACGAGTCCTTGCCACTCTCATACGATTCGTACACTTGGCATTCCCAGGTCTGAAGTGAGAGGTGTACATTGGGCTGAAATACACACGGCCGCTCCGTCGCCCTGCTGTAGTGACAATCTGTGCGGGTTCATTGCGTTTGGGACATCCTCAACTCTCACTTCTGCTGCTGCGGAATCTACACGACGCCGAGACGTCCCCTGCTCGTATCTGAACCTGCCAGCACTGAAACTGATTCGGAGAAGCCTGGGTCTGCCTGCATCGGGGACTGGTGAGTAGCATCGCTAGGAACTGGTCACCCTCCTGCAGTAGCCCATAGCTTTTCCCCGCTGTGTCAAACAGCACGCCTTTCCGTACTCGCGCTCTGCTTCTGCCCACCGTGGAGGCTGCGCTTGAGTCGCGGAGCTCTGTTCATCTTCATTTGTTCACCAAACTGAACTGCCTGATTCCCTCGAGGAAACTCCCCTTGGCCCGTTGACACCCGTGTGTGCACGTACTTTTGAGCACAAGGCTCCACTCTTCGCAGGGCTCGGACTTCTTTCTTGTTAGGTGCCTCTGAAGCCGGACTGGGTCTAACTATTATTCGCACTGCCTGTTTTCCTCCCCATCAAGGTGGTCTGCACATTTCATGCGTCTAACTCGTTAGACTCGTTGGTAATTGTATATATATTGTATTTGATTGTGATGTGTTGGTTTTCTTGAGTTTTATTGTGATTTCTCGCTACGGTCAATGTTACAAAGGCCTTGTAATAAATGTGTCTATATTTTTAATATAACACCTGCTTGGAGTAATTTGTCAGTGTCCTTGCTTTGGGCCTCATCACGACTTGGGCGGTAACGGTAACGCTATTAGCGCGGGCGGTATTAGCCCTACCGCCGAACTCCCCGGCGCTAACAGCGCCGGATCACGAGTTTGGCGGTAATATAAGTCCCCATTCCCCACTGAGCCCATTCGGGAATGCCCCATTCCCCATTGGGCTCAATGAGGAATCTTCGCGCTAATACCGACGGCGGATTTCCCTCCGGCGGTAATAGCGTGAATTTTCGCCGGATTTCCCCCCAGCTCAGAGCTGGGGCAAAAACCGGGGAAGCCCTGATTCGGCAGACCCTTAAATCCGACGGTAATAGCGCTACCGCTGGATTTAAGGGTTACCGCCGAAGTCGTGATGAGGCCCTTTGTGTGCTCATTGCGGGCTTTCAGTCACCCTCACCCCTCTTGAGACCTAGTCTTGACCGCCGCGATCGCTACCTTGATTGGCTGGCTTGTCCAGAGGTTACCCTGTTCCAAGAAACTAGGCTGGCCTTCTGAACCTCTGCCCCTCCAGGACAGAGTTCAGAAATCCATCTTAACAAATTGGTGTACAGCGGTGGGATAAGACTGAAGGTATACAGTGTTGCGCACGAGCGAAGGCATTTCAAGTTATTCCTATCAGGACACGTAGTGAATTGTCGTAGTATAACTTTTGAAAGGCCATAGTCCTATCTAACAGTATGGAAACAAATACCTTGTTAACTTTAAATGCTTCTAAATCCGAAACATTGAAAAAGATGTGTGCGGAGAAAGGTGTCTCCTCTCAAGGCACCAAATTGGATATGATACAAAGAATCGTGGCGTGGCAAGAAGCGCAGCTTGACGCTATAACCTCTGAGGACAGTGCAGAAGGAGGTGGGGCTGCTCTCACTGGTAGAACCGACGGTTCTGCCGCTGCACTGGTTCACCGCGACCACGAGGACAGGGAGGATGAGATGTCTAATGTTTCCTCTGCCAGTGTTGATGGGGAGGCCATGCTTGAGATCAAGAAGGAAGAATTGCTGTTTAGGCAGAAGGAGCTTGATTTCAACATGACCAAACTAAAAATCGAACAGGCCGAAAAACAGAAAGACAGGGATCACCAGTTGGAACTGGCCAAGCTTCAGGCTGCAAATGGATTCAAGGGTCCTGGACATGGGTCTGGGGCCTCCTCTCATCCACGGTTTCCAATCTGCTCAGTGTGTATGAGGAAAAGAATGACATTATGGACTGGCTGAATACGTTTGAGTATGCATGTGAAGTCCAACAAGTTGACAATGCTGATAAGATTGCCTGGTTACTCAGCAGACTGCCCCATTCTGGCTGTAGTGCCATTATGGAAATGTCGAAGGCTGAGCGATCTGATTTTGCAATGTTAAAGCAAACTCTCATTTTAAAGTTTGGAAAGACTCCTGCCCAATATTTAAAACGATTCTGAGAGTATAAGAAAAAAGAAGGTGGTACTTGGGTATCTTATGTAACCGAATCCTTAAAAATCTTGACTGGCTGGGTCGAAGGTTATAAGGTTTCTACCTTCGAAGGCATGATAAGTCTTGTCATGCTGGAACATATTTTTGCATCTTCTTTCCCCGGAGTTTAAGCAGCATTTGGCAGATTCGAAGGAGATAGATACTAAGAAGCTTGCCATGGCAGCAGATTTATGGGTGTCACATCGAGTGTCCCATAATGACAAAACTCATCCTGGTAAGCAGGAGGAAAGGAAAAAGTCCAAAGATAAGAAGGGTGGAGAATCTGATAAATCTTCTTCTCAAAAGGGCCACAAAAAGAAAAATAAGGGTAAGACACAAGAGAACTCACAGGGTAGGTCAGCCTCCGAAACAGAACTCTGGTTACAATAAGCCTCCCTATGTGAACAGACCCAATGGATCTTGTTTTGCTTGTGGAGCAACAGACCACGTGAAGGGGGATCCCCGGTGTAAGGTTAAACCTTTGGGGGTCCACTCCGCTAATCTGGCCTTCTCCTCCTACGAGGAAGAAGAGATTACAGGAGCATCCTTCTCCTCAGACTCCTTCCACAGCGGGATAGAAGCTGAGGTAGTTTTAGTTTCCCTGGGTTCCTGGGAGCCTAAAGTCGCAGAGGCTTATGCTAGGATTCCAGATAATTCAAAGCACTACTTTAAAGACAGTGTGCTGATCAATGGAGTAGATACTCCAGCTCTTGGGGAGAGTGGGTGCTGTCGAACTGTAGAGGATTCTGCCTTGGTAGACTCAGAGGAAGTTGCCAGAGCTACTCTGATGCCCACTAAGTTGGCTGACGGCCCACCTCGCATGCTTCCAGTAATACCTGTAAATCTTACTTTAAATGGTACAGCCGTCAGGATTCCAGTGAGCATTCAGAGAAACGTCCCAGCAAAGGTCTTGTTAGGCAATGATCTCAGAGCTTTAGGGCTCGTAGGAGACACTGCCGACAGACCCTGCACACGGTCTCAAACATGGGCAGCATTGGCCAAGACCAATACGCCGCCCCAGCCGAAGGGGAAACCCAAGGTGAAAGGAGTAAGAAAGTCAAGACGAGGGAAAGAGAACATTCCCCCGAACTCACCTACCACTGCGGTGGAGGAAGTTGGTCAATCGCCTGAAGTATTTGACCCCAAAGACCATCCTGAACTAAAAGACTTGTTAGTAGAAGGTGGTCCTGACAGGGAAGAATTCAGTAAAGGCCAACGTGAGTGCCCATCTCTGGAAGGCCTAAGGAGACAGGCCTGCTCCCAGCTTGAGGGTAAACCTCCTGGGATGCATCAGATTTATTGGGAAGGTGGACTCCTGTATAGTGAGCCCACAGAGTCTACAGAAGGAGACCATAGGAGGTTGGTGGTTCCCCTTGCTGTAAGACCCTTCCTCCTGCAGCTGGCGCATGAAGTGCCCCTTGCTGGTCACCTTGGTATTAAGAGGACCAAGCAAAGGTTATCCATGCACTTCTACTGGCCCAAGATGGGGGTGCAAGTAGAAAGTCACTGCAGGAGTTGTGCCTCCTGCCAGTTATCTGGTAAGAGTGGCTCAACAATCCAAGCTCCATTGGTACCACTCCCAGTTCTGGGAATACCATTCGAAAGGGTAGGGTACGACATCGTTGGTCCCCTTGACCCGCAGATATCCTCAGGCAATAGGTTTATCTTGGTGCTAGTCGACTATGCTACCAGATATCCTGAGGCTATCCCATTGAAAACTGTAACTGCCAAGTCAGTTGCAAAAGCGTTACTTGGCATCTTTACTAGGGTTGGCTTCCCTAAAGAAGTTGTGTCTGACAGAGGCAGCAACTTTATGTCAAAGTATATGCAGGCTATGTGGAAAGAATGTGGGGTCACCTACAAGTTCTCTTCTGCATACCACCCCCAGACCAATGGTCTGGTGGAATATTTCAACAGAACGTTAAAAAGCACGATTGGGGCTCTGGAAGAACCTCAGAGAAGAAAGTGGGATCTTCTTTTACCATGCTTACTGTTTGCCTACCGAGAGGTACCACAGGAGGGTGTTGTCTTCAGCACCTTCGAACTTCTGTTTGGTCATCCTGTACAGGGACCCTTAGCCATAGTCAAAGAGGGATGGGAGATGCCCACTCCCCTTGTTGCTACCAAAGTCATAGATTATGTGCTGGGGCTCAGAAAACGGATGGTACTTCTGATGGGCTTGACTAGTGATAAATTGAAGGCAGGACAAGCACTGGTGAAACATTGGTAAGACCAGAAAGTTTCCCTCATCAAATTTACACCTGGTCAGCAAGTCCTGATCATGAATCCCATAAGGTCTCGATCTCTACAGGACAAATGGTCCAGTCACTTACACAGTGGTGGAGCCCATAGGTGAGGTTAACTATTTAGTGGACCTTGGAAGGCCTGGACAGACTCCAAAAGTGTTCCACGTAAATAGGCTGAAGGGTTTCGTCCCAAGAGTCGAAATTGCAGCACTGCTACTGGCTTCAGATGTTGAGGAAGAGGAGTCTAAACCTCTCCCCGATCTGTTCCAACGCGGTCCTTCAGATAGCTCCTTTGAGGGTGTCCGAGTGGCCCCTCACCTGACTTCTGATCAGCAGGATGAGGTGAAAAGTTTGCTTCGGCAGTTTTACCCCCTGTTTTCACAGTCACCTGGTTTGACACATTGGTGCAAACATAAAATAGACACAGGAGACAGTGTACCTACCAAAAGTAGGGGATACAGGATGTCAGACAAAGTACGGTCTTACATTAAGACCGAGGTCAACAAGATGTTAGACCTTGGGGTGATTGAACCCTCTAGTAGTCCTTGGTCCAGCCCTGTGGTTTTGGTTCCAAAGGCAGGCACTTCTGAATTGGGGTTCTGCGTGGATTACAGGGCTCCGAATGCTGTCACCCAGACAGATGCACACCCCTTCCCTCGAACAGATGAGCGGGTGGATAACTTGGGTGCCTCCAAGTACCTCAGCATGTTTGACCTCACTGCTGGCTATTGGCAAATAGCTTTAGCAGAACATGCCAAGGAGAAGACAGCGTTTTCTACTCCAGACGGTCTTTACCAATTCAGGGTAATGCCGTTCGGGTTGAAGAATGCACCTGCCACTTTCCAGAGGCTTGTGAATCATGTGTTGAATGGGTTGGACGAATTCTGTCTTGCATATCTGGATGATATAGCAGTTTTCAGTGCCACCCGGGAAGACCATGTGAAACACGTTGGGATTGTGCTCCAGGCTCTTCAGAAAGCACACTTGACCATAAAGGCTAGTAAATGCCAGATTGGACAAGGCTCAGTGATTTTCCTTGGACATGAAGTAGGTGGAGGGAGGATACAGCCTCTTCCCAGTAAAGTACAAGCAGTACAAGACTGGCCTACCCCCACTACACAGACCCAAGTGAGAGGCTTCTTAGGACTCACAGGGTATTACTGCAACTTCATGGCAGACTATGGCACCATAGCTGTCCCTCTGACTGCCCTCACCACTCCGAAGAAACCCAAGAAGGTAACTTGGACCGACGAGTGTGAGAAGGCCTTCAACGGCTTTAAAGAGTCCTTGTGCCAGGCCCCTGTCCTCAGGGCCCTTGATTATCAAAGACCTTTTATTGTGCAGACGGACGCCTCTGACACTGGGATAGGAGCTGTACTATCGCAAGTAGATGAGAAGAGTAAGGAACACCCTATTGGTTTTATTAGTGGCCAGCTTAAGGACAGAGAGCTCAGATGGTCCACAGTGGAGAAAGAATGTTTCTCTGTTGTGTGGGCCCTACGGAAGCTGAGGCCCTACCTCTATGGGACCCACTTCACTGTGCAAACTGACCATAAGCCCTTAAAGTGGCTGATGAACATGAAGGGAGAGAATCCAAAGTTGCTTAGGTGGTCCATAGGTCTACAAGGCTTTGACTTCACTATTGAGCATAGGCCAGGTGTCCAACATAGCAATGCTGATGGGTTGTCCAGAATGTTTAACCGACCTGAACAAGAGACTCATCCAGGGGTGGATTAGTTCCCCCTGTCCATAGTCTTGGAGGGGCGAGTGTTAGGAAAGATTTCTTAATTGTGGGTAATTTTCCTTCCATGTGGCAACCCCTAAACATTTTGTTGTTGTTTTCACCGTGATCTAGACTTTGCCAGAGAAGTACAGTCTTCTGCCGCACTCCTCTGGGCTTTCGCTCCATTCTTACGGGGAAACTGACATGCCCTTAAGACAGTCAGTACTGGGAAACGTTGTTTTCCGTAGTTCTTTTATCATGTTGCAGCTTTCGCGCAACATGGCACAAGAGGGCACTGTGAGCTAAGTTACTGCTCTCTTGGGTCTCTAGTCTTCTACAGGCCCTAGACACTCTCGTTGGATTGTTAATGAACGGTGCAAGTGAATCACGGACGGGACTGGTGGCAGCAATCGTTTCTTTGTGTTTTTGAGCTCCTTTTGGCATTTAAGCGTGTTTCTCGCGCTTAGCCCAAAATGGTGGCCTGGCTTCCAAAATGGCCAGACCACGAGGTTCTTTGTCCTGCCCGCTGACCGTCTTGCCCCCTTCACCTTCCCCAGTTCGAGCCGACCCGGGGCCTTCCTTATTTGGGCATGTACTTTCCCGCGAAACACAAATGCTTTAGTGGGCTTCTACAGGCCTTGTGTGCCTCAAGGATGTGGGCTGGGATGTCTGGTCCCAATACACATCCCGGGTGCCAGAGAGTCTAGTGTGTCGTGAATGCCTGGGACCACCGTGGTCCGTGATAGGTCCACGTATGGTGTGAGTGTTTTGTGAGCAGATCTCCCATTGGGTCCCCTCCATTTTGGCGCGAAGGGAACCGTGGATAAGAGGAGGCTGGAAACACCACTACCATGTTGATCTCCTGAGTTCTCACGAACGAAGGAATACAGGAGCCAAGTATCCTGCAACTATGAGGCTGAACCGAGGAATCACTGGTGACCCGCTGAAGGACTGCTCCTCCGCACTGCTGTCGCTTTGTGAAACCCTTTCTACCTCTGATTGAACGAGAAGGCCTGTACTGGTACTTCGACCCTTTGGAATAGTGGGAACAACTATTCTCGGCATCTTCACCATCTCCTGCACGTAAGCCTTCGAAAGTGTCTCTGGGCCATCCAGTGGACTGACCAGCCTACCCAGGAGTCTTGCTCTGTAACTGCCATCAGGTTGTGGTGTATTACGAGTCCTTGCCACTCTCACACGATTTGTACACTTGGCATTCCCAGGTCTGAAGTGAGAGATGTACATTGGGCTGAAATACACACAGCCGCTTCGTCGTCCTGCTGTGGTGACAATCTGTGCGGGTTCATTGCGTTTGGGACATCCTCAACTCTAACTTCTGCTGCTGCGGAATCTACACGACGCCGAGACGTCCCCTGCTCGTATCTGATCCTGTCAGCACTGAAACTGACGCGGAGAAGTCTGCCTGTATCAGGTACCAGTGAGTAGCATCACTAGGAACTGGTCGCCCTCCTGCAGTAGCCCATAGCTTTTCCCCGCTGTGTCAAACAGCACGCCTTTCCGTACTCATGCTCTGCTTCTGCCCACCGTGGAGGCTGCGCTTGAGTCGCGGAGCTCTGTTCATCTTCATTTGTTCACAAAACTGAACTGCCTGATTCCCTCGAGGAGACTCCCCTTGGCCCTTTGGCTCCCGCGTGTGCAGGTACTTTTGAGCACAAGGCTCCACTCTTCGTAGGGCTCGGTCTTCCTTCTAGTTAGGTGCCTCTGAAGGCGGACTGGGTCTGACTATTATTCGCACTGCCTGTTTTCCTCCCCATCTAGGTGGTCTGCACATTTCGTGCATCTAACTCGTTAGACTCGTTGGTAATTGTATATATATATTGTATTTGATTGTGATGTGTTGGTTTACTTGAGTTTTATTGTGATTTCTCGCTACGGTCAATGTTACAAAGGCCTTGTAATAAATGTGTCTATATTTTTAATATAACACCTGCTTGGACTAATTTGTAAGTGTCCTTGCTTTGTGTGCTTATTGCAGGCTTTCAGTCACCTTCACCCCTCTTGAGACCTAGTCTTGACCGCCGCGATCGCTACCTTGATTGGTCTGGCTTGTCCAGAGGTTTCCCTGTTCCAAGAAACTAGGCTGGCCTTCTGAACCTCTGCACCTCCAGGACAGAGTTCAGAAATCCATCTTAACAGTGATCAAGACATCGAGTGTGTTCCCTGCAGAGTGAGTCGGGCCAGAGGGGAGGATGGACAGCGAGAGGGAGTTGCAGAGGTCACGGAAGAGTACAGAGGAGGAGCAAGGAGAGTCTAAATGTATATTGAGGTCCCCGAGGAGGAGGAGTTGAGTGGTAGAGGCCAGGAGGGAGGAGGAGAGGTTTGCCCACTCAGAGAGAAATTAGGTGATTTGACCAGGAGGCCGGTAGATGGTAACCACAGTAAGAGAATGGGTAGGCGAGAGAGAAAGCCTACAGACAAGGCATTCAAAAGAGGAGTAGGTCTGAGTGGGAATGATAGAGGCAGGAATCCACTCAAAAAAGATCGGTGCTACCCCCCACCGGACCGGGAGGATCTGGGTGCTGAGAGGATCTTGTAGCCATCAGGGAGGAGAGTGTCAAAGCTTGTGACAGAGCTGGCCGTGAACCATGTCTCAGTAAGACCAAGGACATCAAGGTCTAGTTCTTCAAGGAGGTGGCAGATATCAGAGGAATGTTTGACAGCAGAGCGAGAGTTGAGAGTGGCAATATGAAGAAGGTTGCAAGCCTTAAAGACCTTCCAGGGAGGGGTACAGATCAGAGTTACGCCCTGCGGAGGAGGAGAGAGAGGGCAAGGTAGCCAAGGGGGTCAAGGAGGGGACAGCAGGAGATGAGAGGAAATTGATGAGGTGAGGGAAGCGCCTATCAAAGAGGAGGAGATTGGCCTGAGGGCCTTGGACCATAACAGTGCCATTTAGGTAGACGTTAATGATGACTTTAGAGGAGTCGAAGGAAGCCATGAGAACTTCCCAGAGAGTGCCACCATTAATGGGAGAGGATGAGATAGGGCAGAGTACAGAGACCATGTGAGGAGGCCATAGATCTGGCGAAGGAACGACAAAGAGGATGTCGTGAGGGTTTGTCTGGCGGAAGCATTGGAGTAGGTGTTGGCGATAGGAAGACCAGGGTTAGAGGCCAAGATATCATTTTTGAACTTCTTCCTACCAGACTTAGTGAGAAGGGAAGGATAGTCAATGGAGAAGCAGTTGGAAAAGATAGGAGAAACAGAAATCGCCAATGGGGTGGAAGCGAGAAGAGGATGGAGATACTGGGGGGGCTGAGGCAGGTAGGTGTGGGACGAAAGAGAGTGGTGAGGTCACTGGGCTGACAAGTTACAGAGAAGCAACAGTATACAAGCAAAATACAGAGAATTTCGTAATGGGCAGCAGGATTTGACATTTTAGCACAAAGCAAAAACAGCAAGATTTGACTTTTTAGAACAAAGCAAAAACAGCAAGATTTGACTTTTTAGCACAAAGCAAAAACAGCAAGATTTGATTTTCAATCTTGGAATCGGATGTTAGCAAAGGGTTTTAGGAAGCACTGCGCATCAGGATGACAACATGGGAGTAACAAGTAGAAAGAACAGTGATAAGGAGGGAACTAACCTATAGTTCTGGAGGAGGCAAAGTCAAGGCAGTCTGGATTTCTTAGAGGAGTGAGGTGGCAGCATCATTGTGGTTAGGGTACAGGGAGGACCCCAATTAGCGTTCCAGAAGTGAACAGAGAGCAGACAGGGGTCTTAGATGTGGGCCTTTGCTGAGAGGGCCGGCTGAAGCCTGCCGGTCCCTGATTGGATGGAAGAAAACACTCAGCAACCAATGGGAGTGCAGCACAGGGAAAGGTGGTTCAGCACAGCCTGCTTACACAACAAAGAAACCACGGTGGCCACCTTGGAAGGGCCAAAAAACAGTCAAATAAGCAGGCGATAGTGGGAAAAAACTTGCGCTTTCAAAATATCAAGGCAGCTCCAGGTATTACAAAGCTCAAAAAATGGCAGCATGATGAAAATGACAAATAAAACAGTCCTTGCCAACAATTTTATGCAAATTTCATTTTTTTTTTTCTTCTCTTTTTTTTCCAATTTCGATTTTTCAGGTTCAATAATTCCCCTGGAGGTGGAGTAATGCACAGAAAGTGCACCTACCTAATGGAATGGTCAGCAGCCAGGCACAAACTCCACATGTGCAGGAAAACAACAAATGGCCAGGAGGGTGGAAACAGGGCCGCACTCTCAGTTAGAAGCAGATGAAAGAAACCAGTTCCAGCCAGTGGGCCTTGCTGAGAGGGCCGGCTGAAAACTGCTCTTACAAATCACACTGACGGACTTTAAAATTTGAAAAGATAATTTAAAGAATCATTGGTTCCAATTGAGAAAATGTCATCTTTACCAATGGGAGTCACTGGCAAAGGTTCATTTTTATGGGTCATGTTTTAAAAAGGTAGTACAACATTATTGATACTTGCAGGAACATCGGTCTGAGTGCTGCAAACCCCGTTCTGCTAGTGTAAAATCTTATAATATTAAACTGTGGTCTGCTGATCGGCACATTGACTGTTTTTCGAGTGTCAGAGTGTTAAGTATTCCATATGGCATTTGAATAGATGTTTTATGATAATCGTTTTCTCACCATCCATCACTTCATAAAAACCATAACAAACCGTAGGGAAATCTGTAATGCATTCAAAGTGTCTTATTTGAACAGCAATATCATCAAGAGCATGAATAAATGTGTCCCACGGAGGGTTACATTCTTCGAGGTGTACATTGATGCGGACACAAGAAAAATTGAACTCGGGGAACAGTGCATGAGCATTAGCGTCACATATTAAGTTCGATTGGAAAGGTTCCACCGCCAAAGCATTCCTCCCAGCAACTGTAACTTGAATTACTTCAGTCCTTTCCTTTCTTGAAGTCATACAAATTGCATGCCCTGCCATCTTGTAGCGTTCGTGACAGCACAAGGAAGAGTTAGTAGTACAGAGTTGACACTTGGCCTACTGATAGGCAAAGTAAGGAGTTTAACACACACGGGTTTATACACTTTATGTTTTATGAAAGGATGGTAATCCGCATTGATTAATTAGTGTGCACATAACTTTGCAATTGACACCCTGACAAAATCACTATGGCCAGAAATCAGGAGCATCTTACACAACCTTTAGCGCTGTATTCAGGCTCATTTCGCTGTGAAAAAACAAATTGCACACGGATCTAACAATCACAGTAATATCCAACGTTCATTATAATTTAATACATGCTGAAGCACAGAGTTTTTCGGGGCATTTTTCATATTTGAGAATGGTGAAACAACCAGAAATCAACAAATCGGAATGTTTAAACCACACAATATTCAATTGGAGAATGTTTTTCCATTTCTTTTGTGATGTTGCATAATCTGGTGTTGTGTGTGAACATTTAACTTCAAACAAAGTGTTGTTGTAGGTGAGTTATGTGAACAACGCGATAATGCCCTTAAGGTATGCGTTAAACTTCTGCCACATTTTTATGGATTACAATGCTTATTTGATACCATGATGCAGGCATCTTTAGTGCAATTCATGCTGTAGAATCTTTAAATATAAACAACAGGTCTCTTCCAGTTGGAAGATGTCATCCAAAAGACAGGCGAGACTGCTCCTAGAATGACCCAACATCAGCTGATGACTCCCTCATCCCACTTATTTTCTTTGAAAGGGCTAGGTCAGTGATACTGGAAAAACAGATTTCACAAAACTCTGACACACCTTCTACCCTATTCATGAGTGAACATTTTCAAAAGAGGTTGTACTGAACTTGTTTCAGTTAGGTTAGAGTGAGTTTGGTAAGTTTCATTGGTTCAAGAAAACCTCGCCGAAGCCTCCAGAAATGTCTCAGAAGTCTTTAACCTCAAGAGAATGCAGAGGCACATTGATATATCTGAGGTAGTTTAAGGTGAACTTTGTTGCCACTCATCTGGATGTCTCCATATAGACATATTGTCAAATAAATAATTTTTAAAGAGGACATTTCTATTGACTTCCGTAGAATGCACTATCACAGTCTGGAGCAGTGTTCATGCCCAGTGCTCACTTTTCTTTGGGCATGGCTGGAGGCACATACAAGAACCCCACTGATCCCATTCACAAATGCGCCCAAGGCATTGAAGCCTGGTCTGCACAACCTATACAGACAAGATTCTGTTCTGGCTTGATGCAGGAGTCTAAATCAAGGACTACTGGTCCACACCATTCCTCCGATATTGGCAACTTCTGGGACATGCCCACAGAAACTGCAATATGTCTGGTTTTAAACTGGCAAGAACACACCCAAACAAGAAATAATATAAAAAGGGGTTGAAGAACTCTGATAAGAATGAGTGTTTTCGCTACAATAAAAGAAAGAAGTTTCCGGCTTACAGTAATGGGTGAAACAAAAAGAGTGCAGTCCCTGCTCCAGAAGGACCTTGTGCCCTGAGTCAATTACGTCCAACTATTAGTCAAGAAAGCAATGTTCCCTGGGTTATAATCCCAGGATAGTGTCAAAAACGTTACTCACAGTCTCAGGGAAATAAAGTGTTCCTTGGCACTTAGTTCATTTTGGTGGGGTTTGGTTCTCTGATACCCTTGCCGTAGTATGGTGTCTGTGTTGCCTCCGAGGCCTGGCAATGTCCTCTGGAGTTTATAGGATGCCTCAAGTTCTTAGGAGTCTGGAAAGGGCAGGTTTGTAGTTCCCCCTCCTGCCCTAATTGTCTCCTACGGACTTGGTTGTCCCACTTGGGACAACTAATGGAATGGACGGGTGAGTGGATTGCCATCCTGCCCAAGGGCTTCTCAGTGGCTTTGCTCTATCTACATATAACAACTTGGGTAGTCACCCTCCATCTGGGTAGGGTTTTATATTATGCTCCACCTAGTAAATAGCTTTAAGGTATTTGTATAGTAAAGATGCCCTGCTCATTGACAACCCCCTCTGGATGCCACTCTAATTCTGTGTTTCCTGAACTCTCAGTGTTTTCTACACTATATTTGGTGGACATTGTGCCCTGCCTTGCTCAGTATCATTACTGCCACTCTGTGTTTGACTCCTGCCAGCATCTTTCCAGAACCCCTAAACAGGCACATTGGGCATCATTACACGGTAGGTGGTAAGGGATTACCGGCACCGGTAAGGGCACCGGTGCCGGTAATCCCTTACCGCCCTACTACGAGGGCCCTTAGCGGGTCCCTCCCCTAACGCCTGGTTTTACCAGGCGCTAGGGAAGGGACCCGCTAAGGGACTTCAGAGCTAATAACGGTACCGCAAATTGCGGTACCGTTATTAGCTCCTTCCCCATTCCCATTTGAGCCCTATGGGGGCTTAACAAGGGCACGGCTACCGCCAGACTCGTAACGAGGCCCATGGTATTATTGATAGTGTTGCCTACACTTACCAGCCTTGCCAGGGAATCTGCATTTTTTTTAATACGATTTTATCATTCATTTGGCTGAATGCTTTTTTCGGGAAACATGGGCAGGCAGGTTATGTGTTTCCCCACACATGACCTGCCCTCCCCCACTGCTCCTCCTCTGCTATCACTTGTCTATCCTAATTTTCCAATCCTTTCCTGAAAACATTTTGTAACTTCTTTTTTCAACTCCCACTTTGAAACATGTATGGCGCTCTGAGACCCTCTGAGAAGGACCAGGGCTAAACAAAAATTAAAAAAAAATAAAAATAAAATGAAAAACAATGCTTCAATCTGTGAAGCCAAAGTTAGAGAAATGGAGCCATGGCTACCCAACTAAAGCATTAGCTGCTGAAGTTGTGCGTGGCTGTAACTATAACCAAAAAAGTGATGGGTGGAAGATTTTGAATTAATCTGAACCACTGGCACTGCTTTGGGCAAACTTCCACACCACCGTTTTTTAGCCCATCTGTGCCATTGCAAAAGGAGTCCAGCCATATGCAAATGAGCCAGGTACTGGCCTCGCAGGACAAGGCTGCAGTGTTGAGCCACGCAGGGCCACACGAGTCGCTGCCCAATTATACGTAGAATGCATCGCTACTTCTACGCTTTCAAGCCTTTAAGAACCGAAGTTTGGACCCTCTGTGGCAAAGCCCCCAGAGGAAAAAGATGCAGTGTTGAGCGATGCAGGTGCGCAGGAGACGCTGCCCGATTATACGTATCATGCATCACTACGTCCACGCTTCAAAGCCTTTAAGAACCAAGGTTCGGAGCCTCTGTGGCAAAGCTCTCGCAGGACAAGGCTGCAGTATTGAGTGACGCAGGAGTGCAGGAGACGCTGCTCGATTATACGTAGCATGCATCACTACGTCCATGCTTCCGAGCCTTTAAGAAGCGAGGTTCGGACTCTCTGCGGCAAAGTCCTTGCAGGACAAGGCTGCTGTGTTGAGCGACGCAGGTGACCGGGAGACGCTGCCCTATTATACATAGCACGCATTGCTATGTCCATGCTTCCGCACCTTTAAGAACTGAGGTTCAGACCTTCTGTGGAAAATCCCTCACATGACGAGGCCACAGTGTTGAGCGACACATATGTGCAGGGGATGCTGCCCGATTATACCTAGCACGCATTGTTACATCCATGCATTTGAGCCTTTAAGAACCAAGGTTCGGACCCTCTGCGGCAAACCCCTCGCAGGACAAGACAATGGTATTGAGCGACACAGGTGCGCAGGAGACGCTGCCCGATTATATGTAGCATGCATCGCTACGTCCATGCTTCCATGCCTTTAGGAACATAGGTTCGGATCCTCTGCGGCAAAGCCCTCGTAGGACAAGGCCGCAGTTTTGAGCGACACATGTGCACAAGAGACGTTGCACAATTATACATAGCATGCATCACTACGTCCATGCTTCAGAATCTTTAAGAACCAATGTTCAGACCCTCTGTTGCAAAACTGTCTCAGGACAAGGCCACAGTGTTGAGCAATGCAGGTGTGCAGGAGACGCTGCCCGATTATACATAGCATGTATCGATACATCCATTCTTCTGAGCCTTCAAGAACCAAGGTTCGGACCCTCTGCAACAAAGCCCTCACAGGAAAAGGCTGCTGTGGTGAGAGACGCAGGTGTTTGGTGGCGATGGGGTAGTAGAGCAGATTGTGAGCACGGACAACCTCACACTCCTGTCTGTGGCCGCAGGGTAAGAAGGTGCAGGGAGTTTTAACTTTGCTACACACAACCCCCTGACCTTGTGCCCCTTCTCCCTCTTGCATATGAGTTGCCCCTCCGGCAACCGGTCCTCGTACTCCCCCGCATGTCAGGCCGTGTGCATTCCCTCACAACTTAGGCCGCATCCACCCCTGTTTCTCTAGCCATTTTCTCTCCCTCGCATCAGGCCACTCCACAACCTAGGCCCTGTGCGCACCCTCACAACTTAGACCACATGCACCCCCTTGCTTCTCTAGCCTTGTGCGCTCCCTTGCATTGTAGGTCCCTGAACCCCACACACTGTCCCATTCCCTCCCTTGCGTTCCCTTCCTTCCTCTGGCATCTTAACCCCTTGCCTTCTTTGACCCATTGTGCACTGTATTGACATTGTGTTGTGCTCCACGGTTTTTGGCAATACATTGCATTGCCTGCATTCTTTACTTCTAGGTTCCTGTTGTGTTTTGTTCTTTACTGTTGGTCTGTTTTGCATCTGATTTCGCAGGTCTGTTGTTCTTGTTCTTTTGTTGTGCTCCCTCCCTTTCATGTCCCTCCTTGTTCCTCCCACCTGTCTGCTCCCCAGCGCTACCCGCATCCTCCACTGATTGGGCTCCTCCCCCCCCACCTTTTTCCTCCCCACATGATCTGTGGTGCTCTCTGTCTCACCTATCTTCTCTAACTGCTTTTCTATCGACTATCCTATCCATCTCACTAAGTCTGGCAGGAAGAAACTCAAAAGGAACATCCTGTTCTCCAACCAGGGCCTCTCTTTTGCTGATACCTAAACCAGTGCTTCCACCAGACAAACCCTTACCGACATTGTCTTTGTCGTTCCCTCTCCAGACCTATGTCCCCCCATATGGTCTCTGTTTTCCCTCCTTTTTCCTCTTCTCACATTAATGGTGGCACCCGGTCAGAGGCCCTCCTGGCCCCCTTCCACTCATCTAAGATCATCATTAATGTCTACTTAAATGGCGCTTTCTTGGTCCAGGGCCCTCCAGCCAATCTCCTCCTTTTTGATAGATCCTTCCCGCATCTAATCAACTTCCGTTCATTTCCTGTTATCCCTACTTACCCCTCTCTGGTTCCTCTGTCACCTCCTACCTCAGCCACTTCTTCAGCTCCCCATGTTGATTCTTTGGCCACACTGCTGCCTCCTTCCTCCACCATTTCTCTGGCACTCTCTTCTTCCTCTTTGACTACCCGGCCTGCTCTTCATTCCACCTCTGGCCATCCTCTGGCACCAACAACAATTCTGCAGGGCAATCATCTGGCCTGTACCCCTCCACCGAAGTTCTTCAAATGTGGCAACCTCTTCCACATAGCTACTCTCAACTCTGGCTCAGCTGTCAAACATTCCTATGACATGTGCAGTCTCCTGGAAAAGCTTGATTTGGATGTACTTGGTCTCATTGAGACTGGGTTCATGGACAGCTTTGTCACAGGTTTTGGCACTCCTTTCTGGTGGCTACAAGATCCTCTCCAAACCCAGAACCAACTGTCCCTTGGGGGTGTTGCCTTGATTTTCCTGGAGTGGATCCCTGCTTCTGTCATTCCAATGCAGGACTACTCCTCCTTTGAATGCCTGGAGTGCAGGCTCTCTATCGCTCCTGGCCTCTCTCTCACTGTTGCCACATCTACAGGCTGCCTGGCCAGGTTGCCCTCTTCCTCTCTGAGTGGGATGATCTCTCCTCCTCCCTCCTTGCCTCTACCTCTAAATTTCTCCTCCTCAGAGACATGAATATCCACCCGGAAGCTACTAGCCCTTCTTCTGGACTCTTTTGCAAACCTCTGCGACTCTCTCTCTCTTTATTCTTCCCTCTGGTCCATCTCACTCTGCAGGGCACACCCTGGATGTTATGATATCCTCAGACCTCCCCTTCTCTAACCCACTCACCACTCCTTTCTCTTGGAGTGATAACTTCCTCCTTTCCTCCAACCTCTCCCTCCCCTTCAGGTGAAGCTGACTCCAGAACTACCACCTACCATCTCGGTCAACCGACCCATGAAGCTTGTGTCAGTTGAGGCTTTTGCCACTACATTACCTTCTCCTCCTACACTTTTGGCTGACTCACACCCTGACACTGCCCTCTCTAACCTTCATCTCTCTATCTCTAGCACTCTGGAAGTCCTTGCCCGAGTCATGCGGATCCGTTTGAAACCCAAATCCAAGTGCAACTCTTGTTACGATTCAAACCTCACCACCCTTAAACGCAAGTGTAGGGCGGCTGAGAGGAAGTGGAGGGCACCAGGTGCATCCCCTGCCAGACAGGACTGCTGCCTGCTCCAAAGGCACTACAGACTCTCTGTTCTCTCTAAGAAGAGAGCCTACATCCAAGCCCACATCTCTGCGGCATCTAACAACTTGGTCCAACTTTTCATAACCTGCAAGGAGCTGGCCAACCCTGTTGCAGTCTCTACCTCTCTTGTTCCCTCCCAGGCCCTTTGCACGGCCTTGGCTTCTAATTTCACCATTAAAATCCAGGACATCCTGTCAACCCTCCCTTCCTCTACCTCCACTTCCTCCTCCTCTACCACGACTGACCCATCTGTGGCTGTCTCTCCTCCTCCTTTCTCCTCCTCTCGCTTTCTCACCCCATACGATGTTTCTAGACAAGTCTGATCTATGAAAGTCTTGTCAAAGCAGATTCTCCCCTGATCATCCAGAACCATTAAGGGCCACATTGACACCCTTGCTCCAGCGTTGGCCGATTTCTGCAATCTTTCCTTTGCCACTGGAACCTTCCCCTTCCACCTTAAGCACTCCCCTGTGTAGCCCCTTCTAAAGAAGCCCTCTGCCAATCCAACCTCTCCGGCTAACTATCACCCAATCTCCATGACTCCTTTCCTGGACAAACTCCTGGAAAAGCTAGTTGTCTCCACGACCACCAATCTGGCTTCAAAGCTGCCAGAAGCACGGAAACTAATGTCCGGAACACCCGTGAAGACCTGCTCTCTAATCTTGACTCTAATCTTCCTTATGTCCACATTCTCCTTGATCTATCCTCTACTTTTGATATGGTCATCAATGCTATCCTGCTCAATCGCCTCCATGACAACCTCAGTATCACTGATCATGCCCTGGCCTGGTTGACCTCCTTTCTCACCGACCAACCCTCTCAGGTCCAACAGGGGTCTTTCCTTTCTTTTATCACTCTCTCTACTTGTGGTGTTCCCCAGGGGTCTAACCTTTCTCCCTGGCTTTTCAACCACTACCTGACACCTCTTGCCCACTGCATCGCTACTTTCTGATCCAATTTTCTGTGTTATGCGGATGACACCCAGCTCTCTTTCAGGCTCCTCTCAGCCACCTCAGCTCATTCTCTCATACCAGACTGTCTGGCCACAATTCAGGAATGGTGTCCAACCAATGATCTCTGCCTTAATGCCAGTAAGAGTGAGATCCTCCTCATCAGGACAGCTGCTCCCTCCTTTCCTCTCTCTCTCAAGCCACCCACTCTGGACCCTCTTCTGCTCCTTCCTGTGAGGCTAAGAAACTTGGTATCATTTTCAACTCCACCCTCTCCTTCCCGCCTCACATCTCTGACGTCTCTAAGAAGTCAAACTATCAGCTGCACCTCCTGAGAGGTATTCTTCCTTTTCACACTTTCCCCAAGAAGTTCACAGTCTGCAGAGCTATGGTCCTCTCTAGGCTGAACTGCTGAAAGAGCCTCTTTCTAAATCTGCCAGTCTCTACTTTTCTACCTTTACAACTTATCCAGAACAGGACTGTGAGACTTGTCCTTGGCCTCAAGCCTGGGCTAGTACCTCGCCAGCTCTGAAATCTCTTCACTTGCTCTGTGTGGCTGCAAGGATCAAGTTCAAGACCCTTTGCTTCATCCACAAGGCTTTCTGGGGCATCTGACTGCACTACCTGCAACTTTCTCTTCCTAAACATCTTCTTCTCGAGCTATCCGCTCATCCACCTCCAATTCTCTGAGGGTCAGACACTTCTCCAAGCAGAGAGTGAGGGGCAGATATATCTCCTCAGCTGGGGCCTCCCTCTGGGACAGCCTCCCTGCATCTCTCAAACTTGAGCAGAACCACCTACGGTTCCGGAAGCAACTCAAGACCTTCCTTTTTGCTTCCACTTTTTCTCTTCCTCTCCCCTTCTGATGTCCCTGACTGCTCTGTGCACTGGTCACCTGGCTACCCTATGAACTCAGGCCCAGGCTCCTGCATGTCCAGTTCCCCTTGCACTCCCTCCAGGCTCCCCCAGCACTTAAGGGTCAGTGCCTGTAACCCTCCAGTCCCTTCTCTCTGCACTTTTGAGCCACTTGCTGCTGCACTTATTGAGTTACCTGCACTCCCCCCTCCCTCTGGTACTTCTCTCCTCCCTCTTCCCTGCACTTGTACGATCTGAATGACAAAATGTCATGAAGGAGAAATTTCAAGTCAAAAGGACTTATACAATGATAAATTCCACTAACTTGGATCAGAGGGCAGCCTCTGAGGAATAGAAAACCCCCTGCAGACCCTGCTTCCCTCTGCCTGTTAGACAAGGACCAAAGAGACACAGAGACCCCAGGGAAACCCTCTGGGGAAGAAAATCCTGATGTCAGGGGTTGGGAACGTAGCGACTGTAGGTGATCTTCTAGGCGTTCAGGATGCTGGCTGTCGAACCCTCAGGGGTGGACTGCATCAGAGTGTCTAACAATGAAAAAGGACAGGTAAGTGGTTTGCAAGAATCAGTTTGCAAGAGTCAAAAGGAATGTTGTGTACCTTGCAGTGAGAATGGGAGGAGATTGATTCTGGGAGGTTACAGGAGAAGAATGTGTTTCCTGCTGTACGAAGGGAGTTTGTTTTAGGAACCCATTTACTGCTTGAAAGAATGTTTAAAGGAAAGGATTGGCCCTAAATTGCCTACCTGATTGAACAGCAATGTCGGCGCAGATTGTGATATTGATAGCCACAGTACGTGGAAGGGAACACAAACGGAAGTTGGCCCTAGACTGCTGGCAGATCCGTAAGAGATATTCGGCTGGAAAGACAAAGAGAAGTAAGTTTGACTGGTCGCGTAAGAAGGAAAATACTGAGCGAGATAAGGAGGAATCCTACCGTTTCCGGCGAGGGAGGAGACAGTGGGGAGGTTTGTGACTGGGTGTTCTCAGGCAAGAAGAGAGGCAGAGGAACACCTTGGAGAGTCAGAGGTTGAGTGGGATGAACTGGGACATGGAAGAAGCAGCGTAGTCTGAGAAGGGGTCGTGGGCAGAAGATCTGCAGAGACAGGGCAAAGTAAGACCTACAACAGTACCACAAGAATTCACTAGGAATCGTATTCATGAAGCGCCAAAAGGTAGAGCAGCGACAAAAAGAGCCTCAGCTATGGGCTGTTGATATTCCGCTCTGGTAGATGGCAGGGGCAGAGCCTGACTACCTGCATGCACGTTGAGTAGAGCCAAGGGAGAATGGAGATTCCCGGGAGCCATCTTGGTACAGACTAGTGATACTGAATAACGGAATCTCGCACAGCACCACCAAGACCAGCGCTGGTAGTGAGATGTGACACACATGGCCTAGTACGATCCTTGTTTTGTCCTCCCTTTGTTTTCCCCTCCTTGTCTTGTCACACCTAGAAACACTTGTGTACAGGCGTGTTATACATGTCATATTGTATCATATCAATGGGAGCAACCTAGCCCAAACTGCTAGCTCAGGTCCCATCTGCATGGAAATACAAGCAACCCCAGACATGTTTCGGCCTTGTTGGGCCTCATCAGTAAGTTGCAGCTTGGTTCCCTATGGCTCAGCGAGCAAGTGGCCCACGTTTGCGCACACCCTCTCTCACATACAGAGACAAACAATAACAAAAAAAAGTGTTGGGTGGAAGGTTTTGAATGAATCTGAACCACTGCCACAGCTCTGGGGTCCCTTCCATGCCACTGCTATTGAGCCCATCTGCACCATTGCCAAAGGGGTCCAGCCAAATGCAAACCAGTCAGGTACTTCCTCCAATGGCAGCAGCCCAGCCCAAACTGCTAGATCAGGTGCCCTATGCACAGAAACACAAACAACCCATGACATGTTTCTTCCTTGTTGGGTCCCATCAGTGAGGTGCAGCTTGGCTCCCCATGGTGCAGTGTTCAAGGGACTCCTGTCTGGGCATATCCTCTCTCACATACATCGGCAAACTATAACCAAAAAAGTGATGGGGGAAGGTTTTGTATTAATCTGAACCACTGCCACTACTCTGGGAAACCTTTCACACAACCTTTTTTTATCCTCATCGGTGAGGCACAGCTTGGTTCTCTTTGAGGCTGAAACATCTTTTGGGATGCTTGTGGTCTCATGCAGAAGGGATGCGACCAAGCAGTTTGGGCTGAACCGTCCCTTTTGGGGTGGGACCAAGCCTGATTTGCATATCGTCTTTCCACTTTTGTAATGGCTTGGCAGGAAAAGAACAATGGTCTGGAGGGTTGCCTAGAGCAATGACAGAGGTTAAGAAGTATTCTGAACCTTCCAGCCATTACCTCTTTTGTTTTTCCGTGTTTCACTTAACTACCATGACAAAAGTGGGCCAGCGAACTGCACATAGAGACCTTCTTATGTAATGGATAACACCCGACAAAAGAACACAACCACAAACTGAGATGTTTATTGCACTGTATGTGCAAAACTGTAAGAAAGCCCAAGACATAAGTTCTACTAAATCTTTAAAGTAACAAGACCTGCTGAAAACCACTTTTCTATGTAAGACTTTTTATGTTCATCTGGAAGATGCAGCCATGTCTTTTCAAATGTACAAACGTAGCACACTTTCTAGTTGCACATTAAGAAAAGAACTTCTCATCACGATTATAACACTGTAGTTCAAAATTTAAAAACGTGACATATGATATTGCTATAAATTGTAATGTGCATCTTATTAAGAACTGATTAAATAATGCTGAATGTACATAGTGTATTCCTTTTTCCAACAGCAGTCAAAACCTAGTAGACTAGCCCTTCTAGCATTTATGTCAAATACATTACTGTGATACACTTATAAATGCACTTAGAAACCTATCGTAAATGTATTCAATGTTATAGTTATATTTTCGAATGTCCTTGTCCAGATTAGAGTTGTAATGTGGCTTTACCAAGGCTGGTTTTGCTGGTTCTTCAATGAGCCGAACAACAAGTAACATTTACTCTCAACCCAGGTGATACATTGCTGATAGTGTTAGGGCTGAAACCTCAGGCAATTGTGAGTTCTCCATCTGAAAGTATTTAAAATGCTTCCAATTGCACTTAGTGTCACCTTTGACACAGCCTACCCAATAAAATCTACCATAATGGGACAACAAAGAAAAGGACACTGTCAGCTAACCCTATCAATCATTAACTAAAGGCAATCCCGGACATGCCATTTTTCAACCCTAATTTGAATGAATTTCATTTTAGAAGGACATTTAGGATGTAAAACACACCTTTTGCCATAAATTCATAAACACTTAACTTAGTGACAAATGAAAAACTGTACTGAAACGGTGAGTGATTTGTCTGTACAATGTAACTTAATATGAAATGTTAAGATATATCCATAATTAATAATACAAAATACTATAATTGAAGAATTTTTTCAAATGTAAACTCACATACTCATGTAACATGTCTCTGAATTTCGGGGAAAGAGGTGAATCTAGATATGTGTACCTTATTTTTGACAGTCATTCCTTTTGGGAAATATGGAAGAAAGTATGAAGAGAAGTCCAAATTGTTTATAATAAATCACTGTAACATACTGAAATAATATATACCTATTAACTGAAGGGTAATTCTCTTGGAGTGTCAGCCTGCCAGTGCAAGCCAATAGAAAGTCTTGAGCATTTAAAAAGAGGGGTGTCAAGAATGGTTGGATCACACAGCACCGAGCAGGAGGTGTTTTCTTTGACATTGGCCCCACGTACCGCTCATTATACTCATTGAGCTAAAAGGAGCTGAGCGGACTACTGGGACCAATGGGAGGCGAGGGTGAGGTGCCTTGCAGTGTTCTGCAAGTGTCAGCTACTAACTGCTCATATTAAGTAAATGATGGGAGTATCACCAGTGAAACAAACTGGATAGCACTCTACCTGGGTTCATTACATTAGACTGGTAAGATTTAAACAGATTTGAGCGTGTTTGGCTCCAGCTGATTAGTGTGCATATAGCTGCAGCATGTATGAGTTGAGGAGCAAAAGCAAAGACCATAGCCATTTGGGAGAATCATCTAGTGTATCATCAAAGGTGGCAAACTTGAGACAGGATGCTGACCATGTACTTAATTTGGAGGAGGAATTTGAGCATGTTTTCCCTCTGGATATGAGGGCTGTTAGGCAGAATTGCATGCAGTACCCTTTGGGAACCCTACACACAATTAAGACTACAGGTGTAATCACAATCTCACCTTTGGTATATGTCTGTACTACACAGTTTTGTGGTAGCAGGGTTGAGCAGCCAGGCTTTTCTCAAGAGGGATGTGAGCAGTGCAAGGTGTTACACAAAGGACTTGCAATCACAGTGGTTCAAACAAACACTTACTCAAGGTTTCTTGGTAAAACAATATTAATTTATTTACACAGTTAGTTAGAAAACATTCAACTAGTAATACGCAGCTCAATATCACACTTTAATACACTACAGTACTAAAGCAAGAAGTTTCTGAACAAGTCAGGCTCCCTTGAAGTGGGAGCAAAATGGAACTTCAGTAACTTTAAAAGGGGGGTAAAAAGACAAAGGTTATAAGAATCAAACACAATTACTTTCTTAGGCAGGGCAACCATTTTCAGTTCACTACAATAGGCAGTGCAATTCAGTAGGCCTGGCCCAAAGTCAATGGATCAGTGTCTTGGATAGGATAGCACAGTTCTGGTAGTAAAGGGTTAAGTCTTGTTCTTCGAAGTAGTTTGCACCAAAAAGAGTTATATGTCGCATTAGAAGAGAACAAGACTCCAAAGTTGGGAAAGTTTCACAAACTTTCACCGCAGCAGAGAGGATTTCTCAACTGCATTCCCACAGTACCTTTTGAATGAAGAAAAGCTGTAGCTGAGGCAGTTGTTCCTGGCAGTTCCTGCAGATCTCGCTGTTCCTGAGCTTCAGACGTGGGGACAAGAGGGAGGAAATCTGGAGGTTCCTAAGTCTTGTTCTTCGAAGTAGTTTGCACCAAAAAGAGTTATATGTCGCATTAGAAGAGAACAAGACTCCAAAGTTGGGAAAGTTTCACAAACTTTCACCGCAGCAGAGAGGATTTCTCAACTGCATTCCCACAGTACCTTTTGAATGAAGAAAAGCTGTAGCTGAGGCAGTTGTTCCTGGCAGTTCCTGCAGATCTCGCTGTTCCTGAGCTTCAGACGTGGGGACAAGAGGGAGGAAATCTGGAGGTTCCTGCACTGCATGGGGAGGGATCCACATGCTTGGCAAAATGTTGGTGTAAGGTGTGAGTGACTTAAAGTCCACAAACCGGTATCTTTTCTCACTGGCTATCTGGTTTTCAACAGCTCTCTGAAGAAAATTCGACTAGTATGGAGATGGTTTCCAGGTGGCTTGTGAGTTGGTTGTTCCCACCAGCTCAAGGGAAGAAGTCGTCCTTGAAGGGGCTTCTCTGTCGAGGAAGTTTCGGCAATTCAGACCTGCAGCAGAACTTCACCAGGCAAACCAACGGTCCAGGAGTTGCAGCAGTTGTCTTCCTTCAGCTCATCTTCAGTTCCTTTGTTCCAGTGGTCGACTATGCCTTCCAAGTCCCAGAGACCTGATTTTAAACAGTTTTCTCCCGTTCATTCCAGCCTAGCTGTCACTCACCCAGCAGGGTGGCTGTCCTTGATGGACAGTCAGCCAGATAATCATGCCAGAATTCATTCAGGTCTCCAAGGAGACTAAGCACAGGGATTTGCGGGCACCTCCCTCACATTCTGTCCACCCCAGACACTCAGGCGCCAGAGGGGGGCTTTAGCACTGAAGCCCGCTAAAGGCAAACGAACAAAGGGACCAAACCTGGTTTGGCACACATAGACAAACACTAGAAGGACTTTTCCAAAAAGAAATGGCAAAAAAAGTCAATCGGAACCTGTTTTTACAGAGGGGGCTCAGACGCCATCTTGAAAAACATGGCACCGGTGGATTCTAGGTACCGGAGTGTTTAAACGGGTTGCGGTTGGGAAAATCATGGTAATACCACTGCCACCAGTTATTCTCTGAGGAAAGGGTAGCTTTTGAGTGTTACAAGAGTTTTCTAGGCATAGGGAATACTTGGTATTCCCTCCAGAACTCTGCTGTAAGGCAGTGTGTGCTGGGTCTAGCAATTTAAAAAGACTAGCAAAGTCAATTTAACTTTACAGTCACTGGGAGACAGTAGTCAGTCCCGGAGAAGGTATTTAAACCTTGGGAAGTCTGAAGACATCCCAGTGCCACTGCACTGAGGGTGCTGTGTGACACATAAGAAAAAGATGATGCCTATGGAATTGTCTAAAACTCCATATCCAAAGAACACAAAAGTAAAACACACATCAAAATACATGAAAGAGTGGGAAAAAAAGGCTCACACTCTTCCTTGCTAAAAATGAAAGTCCTAGAAATCAAGCAAAGTTGCTGGGGGTCTCAAAAAGTAAGGAAAATTAGCATATTTATGAGAATTTTCCCTAACAAGGGCATCCGTGGAAATAGCCATACGCTGTTGGAAAAGATCACTGATTTCTTTTGTGAGAAACTACCCATTGATTTGGATAGACCAGTTAGCATGGCCTCCATACTGATATCAGAACCACTACAAGATGTTGGAAGTGGGTTGGAGCCAGGACTAATCAATGCTAATAAAACAACTCAAACCCAGGAGAGGAGCAGAGGGTGGAGTGTGATAAAGAGGATTTCACTATAGTGACCCATCATACTTCTCCTTATCTAACACACCATCGATTTTTAAAAATCAATTGGAGGACTCATTGTAGACTCTCTGCCTTCCCGTTGAATTGCAAGCATTCAGTATCTGATCCCATTGAGCTGGGGTTATATTTCCAATGTAGGACCAACTTCCATTGCAGCACTAAACATTTTACTAACATCTATAGTGAACCTGTATGATTAACACCTATTAATACCCCCTATTGGATGGGGTATTATTATGTCTGGACGCACCTCTAGTGGAGAATGCCTCTAAATACCCGATGTTCAAAAGACAGCAGCTCTGGAAGCAGTCCCTGCAGTGACCCCACAACCATATGAGCAGAAATGTATCCTGGTGGTATCAGAGGATGGCCCACGTGAGGAAACCCTAGAGGAACACACAGGACTGTGTAAGACTATAGAATAACTATGTAAGGTAGTTGAGTATACTAACTATGGTGAGGCCCCAGGAAAGAAAGTATTATAAAAAAAGAGTAAGGAGACCCACAATAGGAAAACATCTAGAAAATTCCTGAGATCCCTTGGAAGAGTGGAAGAAATTCCTACTCTAACAGCATGTAAGTGTCTTATTCAATCTAAGATCACAGATTGTGGAAAAAGAAGAAGATGAAAAAATAATAATCATTCTACGTTTCTGCTGGAGGACTGGGAAGAAAATGAGACACACATGCCTAGGGATCATGAAGAGAACACACTGGAGAGGAAGGTGAAAATTGATCAAGATTACCCTGTAGTGCTAGCAGATATAGATGGTAAAGACATTACTGGAGTAGGGGACCAGACTGTATCTACCTCATCCAACAAGACCGTCTTCATGACATGGAAACCCTCTGAATCTTGTCATAAAATGATACACTGGACTGCGGGTGACTGGCATGAAATGAATAGACCTTCATTGGTTATAATAAACAAAGGAAAAGTTCCTCAAGAGTTTTCCTTGAAGTTATGTTACAATATCAACATAAACCCTTGCTAAATAGAGCATATGTTCTGCCCCTCGTTTATGACATCCCTAAACTTAGATTAATTAATGGGATATCACTTTGGTTGAATTCATAAATGATAAATGGTTAGATATTGCTGGACTTTAGATCCTATCTACAGGTGCCTGAGCTACGCTCCTGACAGAACAGGACATGTTTAGATCTATTGGTTAATTATCCTGTTCATGGAAGGACAAATCTATCAGGATATCACTTTACATCCAGAGTGGGAAGTGGCTCCTGGTTGGAACATGGGGGCTTATCTAACCATTACTTGCTCCACTATGGTTTGGAGAAATTCATCCAAGAGGACTGTGAATATGGTCAGGCCCCCTTTGTCAGGTGATATGGATCGGTCATGGCTTTCTGGGGTCTTGGGTAGCTTGTACCAGGGGCCCTCCACCAAAGGTTACTCCAGGGAATAAAAATAATACAAAAAACGACTGTGCAAGATGTAACACAAATTTATTTGATCCAAACAGCTGGGAAGCATGGTTCATACAGCTCTGTGGAAATGAACTGAATGAAGTGATCTGTCAATGCCATACACTGCAGCTGAACATTTAATTGCCTGTCTGTCCCCTCTTACTTCCTATCAGTGTTTTAGCACGTGCACTATCTGAAATGTCACTAGGCCGAGTACGATAGTTAATTTCACATTCTTGTTGTTTATGGCCAGTAAGAATATTTTTGTGTTTTCCCTTGTTCCCTCTCATGCCGTGAAATGCTTTGAAACACATTGTGTATAGGCGCTATGTAAACAAACTATCATATCATATTATATCATATCATACTTTGCCAAATTGCCATACAACATTTTAGTTACAATTTTAAGACAGGTCACAGAAGCTGATTGGTGGGACTACGTCAGTCCCCTATATCCAAATATATGTTGGGAGATCCTAATTGGGAAATACACTTTTTGGCCACATTTACAATAACAACCCTTATGACATCACACACGTTCCCACACCACCCCTCAATAACGTGATTATGCTGATCAGTCAAAAACACCGTACAATGTTACACCCTACGTACGCAGAAACCTCTCCCTGGTGATTGGCTCCTCATCCCAGGCCCCATTACCCCTATTCAAATGCTCTGCCGCCCAGCTCTGTCTCATACCTGGCTGGCAAGTGTACTCTGAAAAACTATACCACACACTGACTGGACCTTAATTAACCATATTCAATTTCTATTTCTCAGCAAATTCCCTTGTGTACCCAGGTGACTAGCTCATTGGCCTCAAAAGTATCTCTTACGGTCTCCTAATAAATTTCAGTCACGCAACATTCAGCACACTATTTTTGCTGAATGCTCAAGAAATACATACTGCTTGTCACAGAAAGACCTTCTGCTCTTTTCATATGAGCTGTCTGTGAGAAATGCTTTCCTAACGTGAGCCTACAGGCAAAATGGCTTCTCTATTGTTCATATATTGCTAAAAAATCCCCTTACCATATACCCCCTATATCATTTTGCACCCGCACCTTGTGCCCGCCATACAACCACCCAATACTAGGCCAGAGCACCCACCCCTCATTGAATTCCATCCTGGGACTTCTTGCACTGTGCCTGCTTTCATGTCACTTTATGCAAGCCGCATAGCGTTCAATATCTACACCCCCAATGTTACCCATCAGGTCACTCTTGATGTCATCATGTTACTTGCGCGACTGGTACATGTGCGCCCACGGCAGCATTGAAGCTGGACCTTTAAAACTAACTCATGCCCCCAAGAGAGGGTCAATACATTTGCTCTTTAGCCCAATGCACCAACTGAAAGTGGTTCATGGAACTCAAGAGGGCAAAGTCGTCAACTTACTGAGAAGGTTTTATGTGAAACCCTGTCTGAATATTTAATCATAATGTTTCAAGAAACTTAGTTAACCTTCCCCATTATATTTGGATAGATATTATATTTCCTACCAGTCTGTGGTTAGGGGGTGTGTCAGGGTGTCCGTTTGGAGGTTTGGTGACAGCTGTGCATACTACCATTGGTTTAACTATGACACAATCTTTGCCATCAAAATAGGGTTTTCCTTGCTACAGAATATATATGTATTTTGGATTCTATTGCAATTATAATGCATTTATATTGTAATCCTGCTAAATGTAGAATAGCGGGCTTTCTTGATACTCTCTGACACATTGGGAAAATGGTAGTCATACACTTATAAGAGGCTATTAGTGCTTCCAGTCAACCTGAATTTTACTTGTCCCGAAATGGAACATGTTAGGAATGTACCATAGATACAGGGCTGAATCATGATATGATAGGTTATTTATAACGTGCATAATATCCAGAGATTTCTAAGCATGGACCTGGGGATCGAACCTGTGGTGATTCCTGTCGTATTGCTTCCAAAGCGAGCACGCTGCCCTTAGGGTAACCTACCGAGACATAATAATGCTCTAGCATTGTAGCCTTTCTTTTCAAAATGGGGTTTCATGCCGTTCATTGGAAATGTCAAGCGGCCATGGATAAGGCTGTAGCATGGCATAGAGGATCCGCCACAAGTTGCATTGATGATGTTTGTGTGAGTATTGCATACGTGTCAGAGCTTTGACATCATTTCTACAGATCTAAGTGACCACAACGTTTTGACAGCAGTGTTTTCCCTGTTGAGTAAACCCGCGGACAAAGGTGGTCTGTCTGATTTAATTGTAATATTGGCATGTAACAAATTGGTTTGGAATGGAATCAACATTGATACATTTAATTGAATATTACAGGGTGATTTGAGGAGATGAATAGAGATGAAAGCAATGTTATTCTTTCACGCATGATTATTCATAATTTCCTTCAAGAAATGTTCGGTACTGCTAACATCAAAAGTAAAAACTTTGTAGCAAAGCACAAACATGTCTTTGATGAGAAAGTACAATCAACAAAAAGAGAAATAAGAAAGGAGTTAAGAAATATTAAAAACTGTGGCATTATTTCGCCTAAAAAAACGTCCAGATCTAAATTATGTAGACAAAAATAGAAAAACTGGTTGTTACAGCATCGCCATAATATGATGCAATGAGATGCAGAAGCCATGTTAGTTGCAATAACAGCAAAACCGGACAAACGTATAATATAGCCAACAGAATGTAGTTAAATTCGACTCCAGAAAACAAGTGGGTGGACTTTCTTCAGGGCGTATATAGACTGCAGATTTATATAGCTTATGATAATCCGCAATTGACCTGGTTGACTTGCTGGGATTTAACCGTTGATTATGATGATATTTAATTTTGGTAAAAGATGTTCCTGTCCCTTTTACTTAGAGAACTAGAAGCATGGGCACGGCAGTCGGGACGTTTGGTCAAATTCCAGTCAGGATTCCGTAAATATATGAGAACATCACTGAATAGTATGATTATGGATATCTTGCATTGCACATCAAATGGACCAAATCCTACCAATTTATCTGGCTTTTATGGATTTCTCAGCAGCTTTTGATATGGTCAATAGAGAAAAACTCTGGGAGAAATTAGATAAATGTGCCCTTCCACATGGACTGTTAAGTATATTGGTGTATTTAAACTCAGGCACCAATATCCAGATGAGATCAAACTCGAAGGAGAATCGATCTAAAAAGATCCACACATGTAGGGGCCTTAGGCAACAATGAGTGTTGGTCCCTTGACTGTTTAATCTCTACATCTCGGACATAGGGGATTATCCGAAGGTCTATTAGCTGGCACTTTCCAACCTGGGTAATATCGATATGCAATGGTTGGCATATGCTGATGATGTGTTAATTCTGGATCACACACAGATTGCTTTACAGATGCTTTTGGGGGTCTTGAATGACTATGCAGAGATGAACAACCTTAGAGTGAAACAAGAAAAGTCCAAGATTATGAAACTCACCAAATCTAGAAATAAAATGGGCTCAGGTGGACCATGGATAAGGTACCTATTGAATTAACTAGTGGCTTTGTATACCTGGGCTTTGCATTCTATAGCAAATGTAATAAAATAACATTTATGGAGTAAATGATTACAAATGTGATGGGCGCTATACCAGAAATAAAAATAAATCAACTCCAAATATGGTAGATTTTCTATCATTCTGTTAATCAAGTTCTATAACACAAAAGCAGTACCAAGGTTTATGGCACTTAACTGCGACAGCCTGGCCTTGTTAGTGGGGAAACCATGGAAAACATGATTATACTGACCTAATAGATTACTCAATGTGATCCTAAGGTATGAGCTTGGATTACTGTCCCTCAACAGCCGGGTTGTGTGGACTACCCTGATGCTATGCAGAAAACTTTAAAGCCACCATCAGATTCACTTGTTTGTGATCTAAACAACCTTCATAGTTGGAAGGGCAATGACTATTTGACACATTGGGGTGTAAAGTGTGATACAGTTTTGGAAGATCTAAAGTGTAGTCAATAAGATCTTGTTCTCACCCCCTAGTAACGTCAAACTTTGACAAAGGGAGTGGATTACTACCTGTCCGGCTGTGTCCAAGCATAAACTCTATAAAGCTTTGGGGAATGAGAGTAAAAAGAGTGACAATCTAACATCCTATCTAAAGAAAATTCCCAAATGCAAAACTAGGGCAGCACTGAGATTGAGGCTAAACCTGATGCTCACAAGAGAACTTCTACACACAAGAAATAAACCTGAATATCCGAGTATAGCATGTAGATTTTGCAGCATTGATACCTCAAAAGAAACATTAATACACTTGATCCTGGATTGCCTCAACCTTGGGGAATATTGTGCAATATTTCTTAAAAGACTCTTTTTATTGGGTGGAGTTTATGAGGGATGTGATGAAGCTGGACAATTTATCACTTCTACCGGGAGTGGAACCAACTCATTTGAGGCTAGGTAGGTGAGCCCACTATGCAATACGCTGCCTAGGTGTCTGGGCAAGTGGGACCTCATTGGGAGTGACTCCCCTCTTGGGGGTAAAGACTCCCATTCCATGGAATGCACTGTCCAAACCACCCTTTCTACAAATATGGACTATATTGGCTTCAGGTAATGCTGATTCTCACTTGAATGTCATAATGAAAGGAGCCTCAAATCTTGAGCTTCTGCCGGCAAACACTTTCCCTGCTACGACATGAATGGATGGGGAAAGAGATGCTATGTCCGAGTGGAGATGAGCGAGATACACGTGTGCAGGTTTCCAAGAGCACCGAAACTGACACAGGGGTGAAACACTAAGAGAACGTAACGGTCACAAAGGCCCATTTATCCAGGGAGAAAGGGATATAAACAATGTTATGCAAGGCTGGAAGAGCCTCCAAAAGTCTGCAAATTCAAGAGAACGTATCCTCACATGGCCCCACGTATCCGGATAGAGAGGGCTACAAACAATGTTATACAAGGCTGGAATAGGCTCCAAAATCTTTAAAGTCAAGAACACTTTTAGGTAAGAATTGGTGCAGTCACACTGTGTGAGACTGCGCAAGACTTATCTGCTTGGTATTAGTAACCCACCTTTTGGTATAGGTCTTTACTACACAAGTTGGTAATGTGAATAGGCAGCCAGGCCTATCTCAAGAGGGGAAAATGTGAGCTTTAGAGCTGTACAGATGAAATCTGTCAATACAAGTAACCAAGTAACACTTACACTCAAGGATTCGGTTATAAATATATATTTATTTACACATAAGTTTTAGTTAACTATTCTTTAAAAAAGACATTTTTTTGTAACAGTCAAGCAAACTTTTACAAAGTCAATAAAGTTGGTGGATATGCTAACACATTTCTCCTCAATAACATGTTTGCATTTATCATAAACACCAATATACTTTTCAGACTCTGGGTTTCATGAAGGAAGGGTTAAGGAAATGGAAAGGTTAGAACATACTTTCTTATAACAGGAAGACAGTTTGAATCCTCTAATGAAGTCAAGGTAAACCTTTCCCAGCAATAGAAAGTGTCCAACAAATCACAACCTCTCAAGGGACAAGCAATGTCAAAGTCAATGGATTAGAAGGGTGACTTTAGGGAGAAAGTACAGCCAAAGTCAATTGGACAAAGTCTATTGTTCTGATGTGCTTCTTGGATAACGTATTTCACAAAGTCAGATAGTTCAAGAAAATCACTGAAAGAACACAAGCAGTGAAGCTTGTGCAAGGGGAGTTGAAATCAACTCAGAAAGTTAAGCAGGTGCACTTTTCAAGTGAGAAAGCACAAATTAAAGCAAGAAGTTCCCCAAGCTCCAAAAGTATCTGGTTTGATGAAAAGTTGTCCAGCTGGATTCCGTCTTGCTACAGCCAAGCAGACCCTTGTTCCTGACCCTCAATTCTGGGAACAAGAGGGAGGACGTCTGGCGGGCTCCTGCAGCAGAACTCAGGAAGGACTTTGGCAGATACTGACTGTTTTCTATTCAGCGGGTCTTCGCGGTTTCAGCACCTCGCAAACAGCACTGATGCAGAACGAATATCTCTGGTTGGACTTTCCTTGCTCCCTCGGTCCTGGACTCTGGTGAGGGGACACTGGATTGGGATTTCCTGCTTGTGGAGTGTTCTTAGGAGGCTCTCGAAACATTTGGCCAGATGTGTTCCGCAGACGACATTGCACTCAGTTATGGACACTCGACTCCTGGCTTTGGGATTCTGCAAGACTGGAGAGGAACAGCAAGTTGCGGATTGCACCAAAGTGGAGTTTGTCACAGGCTACTTTGTCCCACGAGCCCAAGGCTCTGTCGATGTGAAAAAGTAGGTCAGAACAGAAGCAGAGCTTCACGGGGCTTCATCTCAACTTTTAAGATAATTCTCATTCATTCACAGCGCTAGGCTGTCAATCACGCAGTAGGGTGTCTGTCCTTCCTGCACATCCAGCCAGCCAATCTGGACTGGTTTTGATCAGACATACATAGAGACAAAAGACAGAGGAGTTTCAGGACCCTCTTTCACTTCCTGTCCTTCCAGACACACTGGAGCCAGGGGCAGGTTTCAGGGCTGAAGCCCTTCAAAGGCAAATCACACAAAGGGTTCAAACCTATCTCAACACACAGAGTAAAAGCCAGGAAAGACTTCACAAACAGAAAATGGCAAAAAAGAAGACAGGGGCCATTTTGACAAAATGGACACCCATGGGTGCTGTACTGCAGCTGAGGTTTCAGCCTGCGGTAAAAAAGCACACTGGTAGTAAAAATGAAAGCACTGCCACCATCTATTTGAAGTAGTGAGGGTACCAAACATGGTTACATGAGAAAGTAGGATAAGAGGCTACTAGGTAACCCCCCCAGCACTCCAAATAAGATGGTGGGTGCTGGACCTACAAAGGAAAAAGGGAAGTAAGATCAATTTCACATTAGTATTCTTGGGAACAGCAGTTCACCCAAGAAAAGGAATTTAAACCTGAGGATGCTGAGGGTGCTGTGTGTTAGTATACAAAAGGAAGATTCCTGTGGAGTTCCAAAAACAGTAAAAACATAACATCCTAAAAACATAACATCCTAATCAGGGATAAACACATGAGAGATTGTGAAAAAGGTCTGTTTCGCTCAGGAGTTAAAATTAAAAAGTTCTGAGTCCAGAAAAAGAGCTGGTGGTCTCTAAGGTGGGAGGAAATGAGCACATAAATGAAAATTCTCCTTAACAAACACATAATGGGCACATGGCCCCACTATCCTACAGTGAAATGGATAGAAAGCCTGCGATGCAAGGCTCAGACAGCAGACAAAAGTGTGAAAAGTTAAGAGAACGAGACAGGCACACTGCCCCACTCTATCAGAGTGAAAAAGATAAGTGCTCATTATGAGTTCCCCGTTCTGGAAAAAATGCTGTAAAAATGCTGGTAATTCTGGCACCAGCATTTTTTCTAGATCGGACAATACAAGCTTGCCGGTAGAGACAGTGATCTACCAGCAGGCATGACCTGCCGGTAGATGACAGTCCTGTATGGCGTGTGTTTTCTTAGTTTTAAATATCTCATTCCACATGGCATCCACAGTTTTTTTTTAAACCGTGCTACTGTCAGTCCTTGAAAGTTTTGCACTCAGAAATCATGTTTTTGCCTTTTGCTGAATTGCATTCTGGCATTTGCAGTGTCACAGACAGGATTGGGGGAATATTGCCACAACTGTACACGTTTTGCCTAACATAGTTCTATAAGGGTTTATATAGTTGAGTGACACTATAGTATGTGTACCTTTCAAGTTAGCTTTATAAAGCAGTGTATTGTTGAAAGCCAGACATGGGGGTGAGGAGGGGAAATGATGAGAGGGCAAGTAAGTAATGAGTACTTGCCCACGATGTGGAAAGATAGCTTGCAATCCTGGACACTGGTGCAGATACGTCCCCCTGATTATTTTTTAAATTATTTTTAGTAATTTTATTACAACCAACACAAACCAAACTTACAGTGCTCTTGACAATGTTGTTACGCATTATTTTATCTTGTCCACTGTGTTCCACCCCTTCTCACACTCCCCTCAAGCCTACTACCCTTCCTGTTCCGTTTCTTCATCATTTGATAGTGTTTCCACTTCTATTACTCCCGGTGGGTCCTGGTCACTAGCCCCGTCATGTGTGGGCCCAAATAATTTCTGCAATTAGTTGTTTCCAGGCCATATAGGTTCCCACTTCTTCCTCTCCCCCAACATTACTCGCCTCTTGCCATACCGTTGTTTCTGCCTCTGTCCATTTTTGTAAGTCCTTCCACCAGGTTTCTTTTCTTGGTCTGTGACATGCTTTCCAACCCATTGCAATTTTCCTCTTAGCTAGTACAGATCTTTCAATTTACTCACATGCTTTAGCTTATGTGGTCTAGGAAACCCTCCCAATAGACAGGCCCATACTGTATCCACCTCCATTTTGATCTCTTTATCTTCCATCCTGTGTGCTACTTCTCCCCAAAAACATTCTATTTCTGGGCATGACCAAACATACGCACCATTCCAGCGTTTTCTTCATTACATTTGGGGCATGATTGTCGCTCTGCTTTTTTAAATTTGGCTATCCTTTGTGGCGTCATATACGCCCTGTGGGTGATATATAATTTTATCTGCTGTCACCTGGCATTTCTCAACACTTTTTTGTGATAAGACAGAGCACGCTCCCACATCCCATCACTCATTGGGGCCCCCACTTCCACTTCCCAATCTTGTCTGAGTTGTACCACTTCCTTTCCCACCTTGGCCATCAACAGCTCATATATTCTTGATATTTCATGGCCCCCCTCTGCTATGTCGTACTTTATGTCTATGGTAGTATCCGGTTCCCTCGATAGTATTTCTTCCGGCCATGTCTCTTTGATCCGCTGTCCCACCCTATGATATGTAATATATTGTCCTGCATGTACACCTGTTTCTTCCACCAGCCCTTCAAAATCCCTTATTTTCCCCTCTTGCCAGATATCCCCCAAAGTCGCTATCCCCACAGTCTCCCAATGCTTCCTAATCATTCATCTGAGCTGCCTTCCTTTTCCCGCCAGAGCTACCAATGGCACCTGCGAGGAGCATGGATAAGGGACGTCCACCATCTTACATGCTCTCCGCTATATCTCCTATCCAAGCACCATCATTCTCGGGCGCCCTTCCATGTCCAAATTTGGGCAACCACACCATCTCTTTAAGGAAGAATGGGGCACCGTCCCGTTGGAACAACCTGGCTTCTGAGGTCGGCTCTTCAGAAAGCCATTTGGTTACATACTGGAGTTGGCTTGCTATATAGTCTCGGGAGGATAGCTTGTGGGCAACGTAATAGCCTTGGAAGCAAGATAACTCAGAGCACCACAGGTTCGATGCCTGGGTCCGTGCTTAGAAACCTCTGGGTATTAAGCGCGTTATAAATAACCTATCATATCATATCATACAATAGATCTCATAATTCAGCAGTTTAATGCCTTTTTTCTCGTGTGAGTTCTGCAGCTTCCAAAGAGCCAGCCTGTTCCTTGCCATAGGAATCCCCTACATATGCTGCTCAATTTAGCAAAAAATCACTTGGATATCAAGTATGGGATATTCCCAAAGTAATGCAACAGTCTTGGTAGGACCACCATTTTAAGCATTCCCCCTCTGCCCATCATCGCCAACGGAAGTTTCACCCAAAATCTCATACTATTTTCTATATTCCGTACGGCCTTTTCAGTATTGTGTTGGTGCTCTGCTTCTACCGTATGATATATGTCTATTCCTAGGTACCAAAACGTGCCGACCGCCCATGGTATCTGGAGGATCGGCAGTTGCTCTAGTGGGATCCCTTTATACCTCCCCAATGGGAACACACAGGACTTCTTGGGGTTCACTGCTATGCCTGAAAGCCCTACAAACCGATCCAGCACTTCCAGGACATACTGTAAGTTTTCTTCCGGGTATCGCAGATACAGCAACATGTCATCCGCATACAAGGAGAATAAATGTGGTTCACCTTTAACGACAATGCCTATTGTGTCATATTGCTGCCTCAGATATATCGCCAAAAGCTCTAAGGCCAGTATATACAACATGGGGGACCATGGGCACTCCTGTCTGGTACCTCTACTAAGCTGCCACCTCTCCGATATGACTGCTTCTGTCTTCACTCTAGCCAGCGGTTCGCTATATAGCAATTTGACCCATCCTAGATACCATGGCCCTATTCCATAATTTGTCAAAGCAGCAATAAACCACGGCCATTTGACCGAGTTGAAAGCCTTTATTGCGTCCAACGACACGATTGCCATTTCACTTGTCTCTTCATTCGCGTATTCTATGACTCGATGGAGTTGCCTAAGGTTGTTGGATATATTTCTATTGGGGACATAACCAGTTTGATCAAGATGTATCAATTTAGTAATGTCCCTCTTCATTCTATTTGCCAGGACCGCCGTCAGTATTTTGCTATCTTGGTTCAACATCGACAAGGGTCTGTAGGAGCCACACTCACCGGCAGACTTATTAGGTTTAGGGAGTGGTATGATTATCGCTTCTCTCAGGGACACTGGCAGCCTCTCAACTTCATATGCTTCGTTGAGCATTTCCAAGAGTGGTGGGAGTACCTCATTCTTGTACATCTTATAAAATTTGCTGGGGAGTCCATCAGACCGCGGGGCCTTATAGTGGGTAACTGCCTCACTACTTCTTCCAGTTCCTCTAGGGTAATTGGTGCATCTAGTTCCTCTCGCTCTTCTGCACTAATCTGCAGCAAGCCTATATCCTCTAAGATTTCACTTATCTCCTTAATATTGTTTCCCTCCACATCCCCATACAGAGTATGATAATAGTCAGCAAATTCTTGATTCACTTCCTCCTGGGTGTCTGCTATACTTCCGTTTTCTTTCACTATCGTTCTAATTACTGTTATGGGAGTTTTGCTTTTGTATAACCATGCTAAAACTCTCCCTGGTTTATCTCCCCCAGCATGCTGTCTCTCTATGTATTTTTTATAGTTTAGATTGCACAGCCTTTCCCAGTACCCCACGCATTTCTGCTGCAATTTAAGTATTGTTTCATTGTCGTCCTTGGTATTGCCTCCCCCTTTCAGTGCCTTTTCTAACTCTTTTTCCGTCTCTTGTAGGTCCTCTAAAATCCCTCCTTGAAGCCCTTTGGTCTTGGCTATTGCTATCCCCCTGACCACTACTTTAAAAGCTTCTCAGAGAACACCTGCCGACTCCACACTTCCTGTGTTGGTCTCGAATTAGTTTATTATTTCCTCCCTCATATCATCCCTGAAAATGTTGTCCTTCAGTGTCTCGGCTCGGAGAGTATTTTTGCTCTCAGAGGTCGATATTGCCATGTCAGTATCAGCAGCGAGTGGTCCGATAGGACCTTTGCCTTATAGTCTATCTGTACTATTTCTGTCGTTAGCTCATGCGTGACAAACACATAGCCCAATCTGATGTGTAGATTCTGAGGGGCCGAATAATGCGAGTATTCTTGATCTTGTGGATAGCGTATTCTCGATGCGTCTTCCAGCTCAAAGTCTGTTATCAGGGACTGCAGAATCCTGGCTGCTGGGGTCAGTCTATTTATTTTGGAGTCAGATCTATCTATCTTGGAGTCTATTAGACAATTAAAATCTCCTCCCCATATCACCGCCTCTCCCAGGTTCGCGCTAAATTTGCTATATAGGGTTCTGAAATATGCCGCTGTATCCTGATTCGGGGCATAGGTGTTTGTCACACATATCTCCCTGTTTTCCAACAATCCCTTTATTATTACCATCCTCCCATCTGCTTCCACTATAGAGTGCAACAGCTGAAACGGTACATGCGGTGCCACCCAGGTGATTACCCCTCTGGCATTCGCTGAATATGTTGCTCCCACAACCGTCTCTCTCCACTTCTTCTGGACTACCTCCATTTTCTCTTTAGTCAAATGAGTCTCCTGCAACAAGGCTATGTCTATTTTTTGCCTACGCAAAAACATCATGACCTTATTTCTTTTTAAAAAGCTATTGAATCCTCTCACATTCCAGGTGACTACTTTAAGGTCTCCCATAACATATTCGGGTCTCTTCCCTCCCTCCCCAAGTATCCACCAGTTCCATCAAATCTCAATTCTTCTCTTTTTTGGTGTAGGCTTGTTCCCCAATACAAACGTCTACTAACTACTAACTTTACCCCCCCTACCCACCCTCTCCCTCACCCTCCCTTCCTCGCCCCAACACACTCCCCAACTTTCCCCCAACTCCACCTCTTCCACTCTCCCTCCCTAGCCCCAACTTGCCCCGTCTCCCCAACTGTTGCCCAGCTCCATCCCTGGATCTCAGTCACCCCCGAATCTAGCCCTTTCTGGCAGTTGATTTACTCGTAGCTGAGCAGGGAGGTATCACCCTAGTGGCGGTCCTCCTAATCTAACTCTTGGGGGTAGGTTGTCTCCATCCCTTGCTCCCTATTCAAAAATCAGATTCATCCCACCTCCACTCTCCTTATTTTCGTTACGCATTCTATATTCTAGTCCAACATGTCCAAATGTCTCATGATATAACAACCCTCTACCCCACGCCATTAATCTCGATATACTTCGCTATTAGGTCACTTATCGTTACTTCTGGGACCTTGCTCCTCATCCTGCTCCAGACAGCCATGTGCATCCAACCACGCTGCTGCGTCTTCTGGGTTTTCAAAAAAGTGCACGTTGTCTTTATACCGGATTTTAAGCTTGGCGGGGAACAGCAGCATATATTTCAATCCAGCCGTGGGCAGTCTTTTCTTAATTGCCACATAACTGTAGCGTTGTCTCTGGGCTAGCATAGTATAATCAGGATATGCAGTGATGGTCGCAGATGCTCTCTTGATCGTCCCCCCTTTCCTGAAGAACTCCAAGATCTTTTCCCTGTCTCTATAATTCAGGATCTTCGCTATAATTGCTCTCGGAGGGGTTCCAGGTTGCAGTTTTCTCATCAAGGCCCTGTGGACCCATTCCACTGCAAATCGTTGGGAGAGCTTATTTACACCTATCTCCTGCAGGATCATGTTTTCCACATAATTTGTAGGGTCTTGGCTTTCCTCTCCTTCCGGTAAGCCAACCACGTGTAGATTGTTGCGTCTAGCTCTTCCTTCTGCCTCCTCTGCTCGATTCTCTAGGTTGGCTACCTGCTGCTTCAGTATGTGAACCGCCTTGGAGTTGTCCTTGCTAGTATCTGCGTTAATTTTCACAGCGCTCTCCAGGCCGCTAGTTCTTTCTGCCAGTGTTCTTACGTCTTGCCTTAGCAGGTTGACCTCCACTCTAACCGCATCTATTTTCACTTACAATGCAGTACTTAGTGCTGCTATCGTCGTCCCCCACGAGGCTTTCAGCTCCGTTATGGCTGCCAGAATCATGTGATTGTCACTTGTCATTGCCGTTCCAGTGGACGCTGTGGTCCCGCTTTGTGTGGGGGTAGTGGGCGTCTGCTGCGATTTAGCAAAAATGTCAATTGTAGGCTGTTTGCCTTTCGCCTTGCCCCCTCTCACTGACATTTCTGTCCTATTGATTGTTGCTGTCAGCTTGCGGGTCACTTTTCAGCTCTTGCCATTGCTCTGTATTTCAATTTTGGCATCCCCGCCTCTTGGCACAGTGGTTGAGCCAAGCTGCAGATGGTTAATTCAGGATGATTTACGTCTGCGTTACGCTCTCAGGCTCCGTGGCGCTGATGTACTGTGGCTCGTGGGTGGCCTTCCTTTGCCTCCGCCAGCCCACTGTTCTGTGCCCACTTCTATTTTGCAATGCACTTTCCCTGTGACACTCTATTATATGTATGCCCAAAGGTGTTGTACGACTGTCTCACTGCTTTAGTGTTGCTTCCACTCCAGCAACTATACAATCCGCTTCTACCTCTCCTCTGAGCCTCTGGTACCCATGTCCAGGGGGGTTCCGGGGTACGTGGCGCAGCTCGTGCTTTTTCCTGTGCTCCAAGTGGGCTCGCTGACCACCACGGGATGCTCCTTCTCAGTATCTCTGACACGGGTGCTTCGGGCTCCAGCTTCATAAGCTCACACTGTATCCCACCCAGAGCTCGTGTTGTTGTATGCTGCAAAGGGCATTTCATCCATCCAGGGCCAGGCAGTCCTATTCCCCGTACCGTTTTGGGTTATGCACTGCCATGAACAACGGGGTCGCTACCAGCGCACCAGCATACCTGACTTCTCTTCCTTAGTTCGGGTGACCATGCGCACATCCTTGTCCCCACGAACGCACTTGCTCGTTCTGCCGTGCCATGTTTTAGCTTTATTCCTGTGCTGCTGTGTCCTCATCAGTTACATTGGTGAGCCTCCCGGGTGCTCAGCATTTACCCGGCAGGGAGCCACGGACCACTCAGCGCACTCGCATCTATCAAATACGGGTCCCCCGGCGCCCGCTAGGTCCACCTCTCCGTTCAATGCAGCCCGGACACCTCCACACTTCGTTTGCCTCCCGCATACGCTGGCTGTCCTACCCTCTTGGACAGCCGCGTATCACCTCCGTTGTGACACTCATTACAATTGCCACGGTGCAGGCTCCCGGAGACTCTTTTGTTCTCCCTCCTCTGCCATTTTGTAGTCAGCCTTTTCTTCCTCGGCGAGGGCTACAATGTAGCACAACTTCTGCTACTGCATCCGATTTTGACGTAAGGTGCTACATTCAGCGCCGCTTCTCTTCCCATAGGTTCTCGTCTGCTTTCATTCTGAAATTAGCAGCTTGAAGTTGTGCGAATCCACGGATCATTTGTCGGATCTGGGAACTCTGGCAAAGAGAAGCCTATTACATGGCTGCCAGGCCACGCCCCCCAGATATGTCCCCCTGATTGTGCTGCTTTGCAGGGCATCAGTAAAGGACACATGTTGGTGGACAGTGTAACTTTTTTTCAGAGGGCAGACACAACCCCTTGTTTTTTTTGAGTTTGGCAAGCTTGTTCAAGTATTTACCTATCAGGATTTCACACAGGTTGTCATGTTCCCAGTGCAGACATTTGTATGGGGATTTTGTTTTCCATGGAATATTTCACTACAGATTGCTAGGTTCAAAATGTCAACACCTTTTATATATTGCCAGAATATTTATTGGAAGATTTCCTCTCTCAGGTTATTTTTCTGGTGTTCATTACTTTTTTTAAAAGTCCAATCCTATTTTGGCTTGTGCACTTTCTTCTAAGGAGAAGGTCAAATTAACTATATTTATATACTAGCTGGGGTACTCAGCGTTGCCCATGTCTTGATTGGGTGCTGTCTCTTGTGCCCTGGAGGATGTTGCTCTTGTCCTCTTGTCGGAAAGTCTTGCTTCAGTTTGCTGTGGTGTCTCATGTACCCTGAAGAAGGTTCTCTTTTCCTCGGTCGGCAAGTCATGCTGTTTTTTGTTGTGTTTAAGAAGCTCTTGATATTGATTTTCGCTTTGCATCAGATGGAGCTTTTCCAAGTGATATTCACTCGCTTCAAACTGCTACCGGCTCCTGCCAGCGGACTTACAGGAATTGGAGCGTGGCCCAGCTGACTGTTTTAGGAGGTGACTTGGAATCAAACATTGCAGCGGGTAGCGTCCTCTATCATCGGTGAGTTGCAGGCTGGGTTTCTTTCCAGCCGCACAGCGGAAAACAGCAGATTTCAGTCGGCCTTGTCTCCTCAGCGGGCTTAATGCCGCGAGGGCTGTGAGGTACTTAATTTGAGTGCCTCTTCCTGTAGGCATGGCTTAGGCGTGTTACGTGTCGCTCTGCTGTGAGCAATTGTGAATGGCCATGTTCGCTTTAAACTGCTACTGGCTCCTGCAAGCAGACTTACACGAATCGGAGCGTGGCCCAGCTGACTGTTTTAGGAGGTGGCTTTGAATCAAATGTTGTAGCGGGTAGCATCCTCTCTCATCGGTGAGTTGCAGGCTGGGTTTCTCTCCAGCAGCACAGCAGAAAACAGTAGATTTCAGTAGGCCTTGTCCCCTCAGCAGGCTTAACTGGAAGCATTTCTGCTTTTATATTGGTCCATGGTTCAGTCTCCTGAGTTTGTAAATTGAAGAAGGTATTGCTTTGTGTTCATTTAGGACCCTGGAATTAAGCAAGCCTTGGTTTAGGATTCAGCAATGCCAGCTGGATCTCAGGACACTCTGGACAGCGAGGGTAAGGGGTCTGGTCACTGCAGTCTGAAAGATGGTAAGGTTCAGCCGCCTTCTGTCCGCCCTCCTTCTCCTGTCTCCCCAGATTTTTGTGTCTGTCTCTTTTCAATATATTCTTAGGGACCTTATCCAATAAATCAGAACGGAGGATAGCACAGGGGCAAAGTGCTTGTCTTGGAAGCAAGACCACGCAAAGCTACAGTTTTCCGAATTACGGATCCGTGCTTAGAAACCAAAATCAGGTATGGTATTAGGTGCGTTATAAATACATAAATAAAGCACATCTCCATACCCAGCTTTGCAGGATGGGATCTGGCAAAGGCAAGCCAGCCTACTTTATACCAGCTTGTATGCATGATTATGTTTGTGATTATCACATTTGTCATATTCCCCTTCTTGTCTATCCATATAACATGCCAAAAAAGAACAGGTCTGGAACACAGTACATCAACAAGGTATATTGAAGCAGTTTCAAGGTGGGTAATGTAAACCAAAGTCAATTGTAGAATGGAAAGTAGACGTGTCTGAAAAGGAATTATCATCTCCATGTAATAAGTCTACATTATCATAACCACACATTTCACACTAACTTTATAACGCAGGTATAACTGTACCCCTATATGTCTCCAACATATGGTCAGATGAGTAATACTGAATAGTTTTTGTGAACCTAAAAATGCCCCTGACACCTGGCTAATTCTACCAGAGGACTTTTCTATGTGGTTACCCCATGTTAACCTGGAGTTAGATCTAAGGCTCATATAGTCAAAATGTTTGCATATTGCAAGTTGGTGGCCATGCAAAGTCAATGGAGTACATCTCTTTTTAGTGGCTGAAATGCACATAAAATAAACGTTTACAAGTAAGTCCCTAGCTAACATATAGCGTTACATTCATCAACCAATAATTGAAGTCACCTTGGTGTTGTTTCCAGGAACACAGCGTCATCAGTGTAGCTAACCACTGGGAGCCTCCTTCACCCGACAGCTTAGTACATCTGCATTAATAACCTCCAGATAGTTAGAAAGTCAGATAATGTCCAAGTGAAAAAGAAGGGGAGCCAGCACCACCCTTACCGGACCCCTTTTGTTACATACATAAACTTGCTCAATTTGCTTCTTGTTCCATATCACACTGACACACTAGAATTTGTATGAAGAGCCTCTATGATAGAAAGTAGGGGTTTCAGAACTCCCATATTACTCAGGCCAAGACCAAGGAGACTCCTGTCCACGTGGACAAAAGTGGAGCTCAGCACCAAGAAGAACACATAGACAGTAGTATTCCTCAAAAAAAGTAATTTGACATTATTTAAGCAATAAGCCTCTGCGGCGATGGGCTGCAAGACCGGGGTACTAATAGCATTCTTTTTCTGTTCGGAAACGTTTATTGGAAGCAATTCAGACACCATGCACTTTCAATCTTTGGTCTCCTTTCCCGAAAGTGAAAAATAAGCATTGGTACTCAACTAATGAAAAGTAAAGTTTTTTTGTTTTAATTTGGTGTTGCGTGGGGTTCCCCTCTAAAATGTTAGCTATATCTCCCATGATGCACTGTGGGGCCATGGTTTTCCATTTCTGAAAATCCACCATTACTCGATTCGAGAATCAAGTTCTCTGATTTTTGGAAAGTGTCCTAAAATGTTATAAGAGTTGTAAGTGGGGCAGATTGGAGAGCAGGGAGCATGTGGGCAGGCTAAGAAAGGACGATTTGTGAACGTTTGGGGATTAGGGATGGCACCTTTTTTTTCAAGCAGTTTTATTTTATTCAAGAATCGTTAAGAACATAAAAAAGAGTAAACATTTAAAAACTATAATATATGGAAATCACCGTGATTTCTAGGTAAGGTACAAGGTCTTTTTTAAGTTAATTTAGGAAGCAATTATTTTATATAAAACAAATTACAGAGATTGTACCTAAAATAACTTAAAATGTGTGGAAGAAGGTGTTAGGGTGATGTTACTGTTTTTGGAGTGTAATAGGTGTTTATGCTTATGTTTGCTTAAATATTTTAAAAGAAAATGCACAACGAATTTCGAAAATCCATGACACAATAATAAAATCATTGGGATGAAGAGATCAACCATGATAGCGGGTGCATTGAAGAAAACACAGGAAAATAGCAGCTGCATCAGCATCATTACGCAATATTCCAAGGACTGCAAGATACTGTACAGTATTATGAGAAAACATTGGCATCTGTTGCTTATGGACAAGGACATTCTACCTTTTATTGACAGAGGTCCACAATTTGTATATACTTGTGCACCAACACTACGAAACAAATTGTATTCTTCTTTCTTAGACACACAAGATTTGTCTGGTGCAGATTGGTTGACAAAGACGAAAGGGTTCCATAAATGTGGGACCTGTAATATGTGTAAATGTGCCCATACATACATTTTAAATACAAAGAAGGTATTGAGGTACAAATTAAGGACCTCATAAACTGTAAGACACCCATGTGGTATACACAATTATTTCTGTGTGCCACAAGATCTATATTGGTAGCACCATTAGGCAACAAATGACCCATATTCAGGAACATCTGGCTAATCTTGGTAGTCAAGACCCTAGGCTACCTTTAGCAGTAGATTGGCAAACTGTGCATCAAATGGACAATAAACAGAATATCAGATTTATTGGACTGATGAAAGCCAGATGAAGCAAACGGGGTGGTGATTTTACATTGAAACATCTCAAAATGGAAACAAAATATATATGTCTTTTCAGGTGCACAACAGAGGGTCTCAACAAAGAGCATGAGATGCATGTCTTTTTATTAGTCTAACCATTAGAAGCCTATTATGGCTATAATTAGATGAGGGGGTACATGCTCATGCATTGAGACCCACAAATGGATAGGCTTTCTAATGGATACTCACTTCACACATGTTTTGGCATACAGGGGCTCTTTAGTTTAACATCTGTCACCTATGACATGTTACTACCAAGTGGGATGTTGACCAATTGACATGTTTTATAGAAAATTGAGTAGACATCCATACTATTACTGTACCAGCCAAATAGGAAGTCACTAAGGAGTCACTTTCTGTACCTTATATAATAAGATTTCTTGGCACCCAAACAGGCTGTTACGTGACACAATCTGCCGCCATTCTGGTTGTGTGTTAACCTCCCACCGGCATAATACTACAGGGAATGACTCTTATTTCTGCCAAATAACGTTGAGTGCCGAACCTCTCTTCTTTGGTGACCTACAAATTGATGTCTACCACCGGAATGCAATAGATGCAATAGATGCACTCTGAGATGAAGTCTTTCATATTTAGAGGTACCACAGATTCACACAGAGCCAAGCAATATTCACTTGTACATTGCCTGCAGAATTTATGGTGCCCTTATAAGTGCTTACTTTTGTCATACTCCATGTAACAGTAATTACAAATATTTGAATAGGTACTGTGATACATGGACACATTTTTACTTTGTGATTAACACAATCAGGACCAACCTAAGGGAGTTGAACCACATTTTCAAGCAGGCCGTGCGCAGTTAAATGTGAATAATACCACACCTTGAAGCTCCCACGTAAGACAGAGACGCGGAGCACCCATGAAGTGACTCCATACAGGACACCTCACCCCTAATCTTTGTGATTATGAATACTATGCTTTGAGGCAACACACTAGGTGTGATTTATATAACATAAGGGACTTATAGATAATTAGCATCTGTAATATATCTTTACAGGAATCCAATGAGGGGGGCGGCTTGCTTTAACATTACCTACAATACCTAACACTTATCTCAAAAGAACACTCCAATCTACTTATTTGTAAGTGCACAGGAATGCATGTTTAGGAATAACCCATATTGACTATGGCTGTTTGGAATAATATGCCATTTATGTAGAAATAATCTCTGTTATTTGACCCACAGGATAATATACAGAAAAAACCTGTCGGGTGAGTTAAAGCTTTCGTTAAATGCAAACAACCCACATGTAGAGTGGCACAGTTTTGGTATAGTATTCTAAGAATACAGAGTCAATTTCTGAAATTTGACTACAGGGTAACGCAAAGAAATATCAATTTGGTGAGTTTTAAAAATGTGGGTGGATCTAGCAATCTGCACGTAGGGTAGCACTTAGGCACTTAATGGATATTTCCCATCTGTGAAAGGTACAGTGAGCAAAAAGCGTGTGCTGCAAACTCTCATCTCAGAACTGGTTATCATGCCATGTTCTTTTTGGAGAGGAGCGCCTGCTACCTTTTTTGAGATTTCTGCAGTATCATATGCTACATGGAGGGAATTGAGGGAGTCTGGACCACAGAGGCAGGAGCAGGGACCCGATTTGATGCTGGTAAGTACATCAGACCCCCATGTACATCAAAAAGGCATTTCCAGATATATGCATCCCCAGCAGAGAAGGACCGCATGGTCAAGGGAAGTGGTCCAACCCATGTCAGTCACAGCAAATGGCCAGATCACACACACACACATTCCAGGGCATGTGCGTAGATGCAGCCATGCACAAGCACCGTGGCCTAATAGTGCATCCCCAGACATGGATATGATGTGATATGATAGGTTATTTATAACACGCTTAATAACCAGAGGTTTCTAAGTGCAGACCCGGAGATCGAACCTGTGTTGCTCTGTGTCGTCTTGCTTCCAAGGCGAGCATGTTGCACTTGAGCCATCCTCCCGAGACATGGACATACGAGAAGTACCCATGTGTGCCAATGGTGTCCATGTCACACATTGATGGCCCACAGCAAAGACAACAAGCCACCTTAGCAGGCCAACAGGCAGTTTGCACTCTGTCCTCTCACATGTAGAAGCACACATCAGAGGCAACACACCCAAATAATCATCATGTAATGAGCTGGAAACACAGAATGTTGCATGATTGTAATGCAAGTCTGCAGACTTGACTCTGAGATTATGAAAAACATGCCTATCTATTCACAACAGGCACACAGTCCACGGACAGCAACGGGTCTGGATCATCTACATCTGTGACAGCAGCTGCATCTAGACCTGCTAATGCTATACCCTTTGCCAGCAGGCCCAGACAGCAGAGTAGGGCTACCGTCCCATATCAGCCACCATCAGTCCCATCAGCCCCACCACCATCAGCACAATCATACCCACCACCATCAGCACCATCACCTCCAGAGCCATCAGCACCATCACCAACTCGACCAAAACCACCAACGCCATCTCCATCCTTCACTGTAAGTGGCACACCATCGGTGCCTGTGGCTGCCACCATCCCCAGGCCAGTGGTAAGTGGCCCCACCACCAGCCAAAGGGAAGTGACCCCAGTTGCCAAAGTCACCTCTGCTGGTCCTGACCAAGCCCCTGTTAGGGGACACAGTGCTGCGTACCGAGTGTGCCCTCATCACCATCATGGGCACGGCAGTCACCAGGACATCCTGGCTGGTGGCAGGTGCCCACCACCGATGAGGAGGAAGAGGACAATGACACGTCCTTTCCATCACCCTGCTACAGCCCTGGGTCATTACACAGCCCTTCACCTCTGCCTGTGCCAAGTTTCAAAGGACATGATGCACACCTGCATTCCATTGAACAGTGCCAGTCCGACATGGCCATACTTGAAGACAAGCAGCCTGAGGAAATGCCTTTGATGCATGAGTGCATGCAAGGGTACACCAGCAGGATATCCCAGTTGCTTGGCCATGCCACCACCGCCCTGGTCACTCTTGCACAGAGTGTGCAGGAGAACACTGATTCTACCTCTGCCACTGCTGAGGCAATTAACCATTCACTTCAGCTCCCTCTTCAGCACATGTGGGACAACGGGTCAGACCCCCTCGACCTCTGTCACCCCCAAAGAGGGCTCCCATCCTTAACCCCACAGCACTGCTCTCAAAGCCTCCTGTCTGTGAAGGAGCCATACAAGGGCTTGATGCAAATGAGGCAAAATAAGTGATGCTTAAGCACTGCCAGGATTTATCATTGGGTATGTTTGAAGAGGGTGTTTTGAGGGTGGGTGTTTGGGAAGGGTGTTGTGAGGGTGGTTTTTTGGGAGGATGGTGTGAGCGTGGGTGTTTATAGATTCAAGAATCTCTTGTGTTGTAGGGCATGTCTCAAGTCACGTTTCACATAAAAATATTTTTTTCACTTGTAGCAATGTGATGGTGCAGGTTTTATACAAAGGTGCAAGCTTTGTTCAAAGTGGAGGGGACATTTATAAAGCAGTTCTTGCCGGGCCATTCGCCCATCCCTGTCCTCGATGCGCTCAGTGCGCATGTGCATGGGCCCAGCTGGCAGAGCAGCATCCTCCTCTGGGGAAGGAATCTCCAGATCTGGGGGCAAGGGTATGTTGCACCTGATGCAGATGTTATGCCACATCGCACAGGCCATGACTGTCTGCCCCACCTTATCTGTCCTGAACATCAGCATACTGTGAGAAACCTAAAGGTGCCTCCCTGACAAGTCCCCAGAGATCTTTCATCCAGGTGGCCAGGACGCAGCCATCGCTATTGGATCCAGTTCCTGGGCGTGGGACAGCACGGGAGGATCACCTGGATGGGTGGTTCTCATGGAGTGAAAGTGGGACACCGACAAGTCAGATGCGGTATCCCTGTTTTCATAACACCTTCTCCCCATCCTACCACGTAGGATACTCAGAAACTCTACACCCACCCCTTTTCCGACACAAACACTTTCTTACACCACGAAAGAAAATGGACTAACACCAGAGCCGTTTACCTGACATGTCCCAACACAAGGGTCAGGCAGAGTCAGGCAATTAATAACAAACACACACACCGGACAGTTCTTGCCCTTCCCCACAGTGATAAAAGTTGGCGCATGAGAGCAAACTACGAGCAAGGCAGACCGCACGACTAGACAGCTATACCAGGATGGCAGTTCAAGAGGAGGAGAAAAGCGGCAAGAACCGAAGGAGCGACAAGGAGATAAGCGGCCTTGCCCTTTTCGACACAGACCCACAAAACATCCGTAGAAGGAATCATAAGACTGCGAACAATAGCCGGCATGTGCTGTAGCAGATGTCAACGGTGCACAGAACCCTTCTCAACTGATAATGAAGGCAGGGATAGACGCTTGCCACTGTGGTATCAGTCTTGACTACAGAGACAAGAAAAGCCAAGCTGTTCATCACAGCCAGTGAGTCGAAGGGAGAACTGATACAAAACTGAATTGTGTTGAGCAAAAGTTGTAAATGGCAAATTAAGGGAACTCAAAGAACTGTTAACACTGCAGGGGAAAAGCAGCTGCAGAGGGTCTGGCACAAGAGGGATGCTCACTTGGAAGACTCTGGCTGATCCCCTTTATTGTTGAAACTACTGACACAAGAATGCCTTAGAAGAGCCGCAAGAAAAAGGTCAAAGTGGTTATACGGGGGTTGAGTAAAACCCCATGTACAGTCAAAAGTCTTTGACTGGCAAGTCATTGGAAAGCTAAGGGAAAAATCCTGTATCATGATAAAGTAGAAAGAATTGTCTGACTGGCAAGCATGAACCCGGCTGAGGGATGCCTGCAGAATGGGGTGAAGCATGATGCCCCAATGAACATTGTGTTGGCCAGAGTGAACTCAACGGAGGGATGTCCACAGTGGATTGTTTAAAAAGATGTTGAGAATTGTGAATACAACAGGAGAAATCTTTTGGAATAAAAACCGGAGTGAACGTGACAGAGGGAGGCTAACATCCCAGGAGGGTCTGAGCACAGAAGAGGGGGGCCCAGGCGTGAAACCTATCAGTCAACGTACATACAGAAGTGGAAGCTTTGTTTTGTTATTTTGAACACATCAAGCAATAGACTTTTTTGTAGGAAAGAGACTTAACTAGCAAAAATCCTGATACCTGAGAATGTAACTGTAGCCTGGAGGTGAGAAAGCCGCAGAGGGTGCTATGCTCAGGAGTCCCGCCTTGTTCTCTGCTCAAAACCTGTGGAAGAGACCGCCGGCTATAACATCCTGACTTATCATTTGTGAACACTTCTTTCTATCTTGTGAACCCTATCCCACACGCATTTTGTATTTAGTTGTAAGGATTGGCAATAGTTTTTTTTTAGTATAGGCCCCTTTTATTTGACAAGACGCCACTAGGACTGCCTTATTATTATTTCATGGTCGTAGCTTGCTACCATCTTAGATTTAGGTTTAGATTAGGCATTTTTCCAACCTACCTATACAGTTTAATAAACACCCTTGAACTATGATCTCTTGTGTCTGTCTTTACTGTTGCCACCATGAGTACCTCACATCACCCCCAGACCAGTGCAGGCATCTGAACCGAGCCTTCTGAAGGCCCGAATGTCCACTCTATGGTCACCCTGGTACTCACATGGGCCCTGTTATATGCCACTTTCTGTGGAATATGGGGATTCCTTTGGGGGGTCATCCACCACCAAAGCTGTGGGTATTCTGAGTCACCTACAAGGGTGAAAGACATAGATGTGACTCGTGTTGATCAGCAGTTGTATTGCCTGCAACACCATCAACTGAATGGTCACTTTGTGTATGCATGTCCCATTTCTCATTGCACCACACTGTTTACCATTCCAGGCCTTGCATGCAGATTGCACTGCTGAAGAGGGGGTCCTGTCTGACATAGTACTGCTTGCAAACAGCTCACGGCTAACACTCATTGCATATCTGACTAACAGGGCAACATGTCATGGGTGGGTGGTGGTCTAGGTCTGTGCATTGCTCCCATTCATGGTACTGGATGGGAGTCTGAGTTACATATGCAGGTCATTTGTGTGGCATCCATGATGGTGAGTATTGTTTCTGGGGAATGGAGTGCTTGACATTTCTGCCACGGTTGAGTGGCAATGTGTCCTTGGGGAAGGTGTTGTCCTTTTGTAATCTTGCTGTGTGTATTTTGTGCACCTGTGTGGATTGGGTGCACCTGTGGCCTCATTTCCATTACCTGTGTGCATTTACCCGGTCCCTTGGGTTTGCCAGTATTACTAGCTGATTTAGCCAGTATTACCACTGAATCCAAACTCATACTGTTCCGATAATACCAATATGGCTGTAATACAGGTGCTTGTTTAAGGTCCAGTCGAAAATTCCATTGCCAGTATTTCTGGCACCAGTATTTCTGGAACTGGGGATACCGGCACAGGTAATACCGGCAACATTATTTCCACCAACTCGTACTTGGTCAGAACTGTAAAAGTGCTGGTAAACAGAATTACCAGCATTTTTACCATATACCACCCATATACCAGCAAACTTGTATGTCTTTTGCAGCACTTTGGAATAAAGATTTCTTCATGAGCTGACCTAACTCAAATCAACTTCTGAATCTCATTTACACGTGAATTTGGGTGCCTACTTGAGAAAAATTGGCCTGGGCCCGGTGCCCTCAAGATCATGGGTAGGTCCACTTGCTACTTCCTAGGCACACTCTAAATCAGGTAAGACAACTTATGTCTATTTGGGGAAGTGGCTGGAGGGAATGGCTGTGGGTAGACATAACACCCGGTCAACTATGAAACCGTTCAGAAAAATCAGAAATTATGACTGATCTCTCCATTTTGTTCATCATGTTTTTGTACCTTTATATTCTGGCGGGTAACACACTCTCGAAAACCCACTTACAGATTTAAAGATATGTAAGTGGTAGCAGGAATCAAGAGTCAAGGAAATGTAATGTGAGCACTCAAGGACCCTCTTAAGACCATAAATGGTTCTGAAGCATGCTTAAAAAATTGTAATGTACCCGTTATTGTGCCTGAGAATCCTGGTAGTAACATCTTTATTTCTGACTTAAATTATGATAAACACAGAGCAGCAAACAGAAAGTGGGGGATGACTAAACTCTGTCAGTGTGACACCGCTTAATATTGGGATGGCTACAGAGTTAAATGCTTTATGTGTGCAGTCTAAGGTTACTATTAGTCAAACAGGTGGAAGCAGTGGTATTTTTTCTAAAAGTGGTAATGGTAAAAAGTTCACTCTAGGAAAATGGGAGCCATTTAAGCTCCATTGTGATAAGAAATCAATGTCTTCAGTGAGTTTTCAAACTTAGGGTATGGGAAATGTCTCTGCTTGTAAAACACGGTCAGGGAAAGTCAAGCTCTTTCTGAGGTGATCAGTCTACAAAATCCCAATAATTTGTCAAATCAATCAAGGGGAGTGTTAACTGGTAAACCAAAAGAGCTGAAGAAAAGTTGTCATACTTCCTAGGTCTCATTTTCAAATAAGGTATGGTTGGAGCAAGCTTTGCCCTTTCAAGAAAAAAAGGGTTCCGAACAAGGTGCAATCCTGCCAATAATGCAGGAGATGCCTGAACTCAACCTTTTTCAACATATGATTTATATTATGTGCACTTTCTATATTAAGATAGCACACATCTAGTGGAAGTGGGACTCAAGTCTACACTAGGGGCAAATGCTCTATTGATGGTATCTGACCAATTTCAGAGACTAGGCTAGATAATCTCCAAAGTAGAACCATGTAGGACAAGGGATACCTTTGAGGGAAAGACTAACATAGGTAGGGGTTTTGGGGACCCTCTAAATGCTTGTTCTGAAATGTGGTGTGGTGAAATAAAGGCATTAGCAAATGTGGAAGGAGGTACAACATTGATGTCTGTTCAGAGGGGCCAAAGACCGATGTGTGATCCTTGCTCATGGAAATCTTGAACCAGATCTTTAAAAAGCTAGGGGAGAGTAACGTGGGACCCTAACCACACGATGTGTCATTAATAAATTGGAACATGAGGGATTTCAGGAGTTTTACATGTGATACATCAAGAGCATATGTGTTTGGCAAATTGGACCAAGTCATGCTTCAGGAGACCTGACTGACAAGCAGAATTAAAATACACAGATTTACAGTTCTACAACAAACAGCTACCAAAGGTAATGGAGTCCATCCATCTCGAGGCTTATTGATTGCCACCCGAAATTCAGTAATAATAAAATTAGAATCAATCTGATTCCCAAGGCATTTGAGCAGCTCGTTTATACTTGCAGGTAGACCAGATTATGCAGTGTTGGACATTAATTAATCTCTAATAGAAATCCACCTGTTCAAACTTGGATGATTTTTTGCCGAAGCTTTGTGTCATTTTGCTGGTTGCTATGTCTACATGTGGTTTGCAAGTGCTGTTGGTGGCTGGTGACCTAAGCTCTCACTGTTTATTTTCTCCGGCCAATATGCATAAAGGTTCAGTTATCTGTGATAATGATTGAAATATTTTGAGGACTGGAATATGCTGTTGGCCAATGGAAGTATTGTAGGAGACCTGCAGCCAGTAGCCACATGCAAAAGTGGCACCTCTAGTTCAATTATTAATTATCTTATTCTTTCGAGGTACATGTTTGGTGGCTGCACAAGTGTCAGAATACAGGAGACACAGTACAGTGATCATTATATGTTAACTGCACATTTTTCTATGGGTGTGGAGAAGGCTCAGCTGATATAGCAGGAGATATTAATGGTAAACACAGGAGGCAACAGAATCTCCAAATTTAGAGAGGTTGGTACCAACTAATAAAGAGGTTAACTAACACTCGAACAGGCATGTTCAGTATTTAATTTCCTGGATTTATATGGGAGCAGGATTCACCTTTTCCTATTGCTGTGGAACCAAATGTAAACCATAAGCATGAATTCGATCAGGAAGTGTGGCAGAATAAAAGAGATTTGGAGAAAAATATTCGAGCTCTGAGGAACTAAATCCTAACCCAGGGTGAGACACTACAAGAATAAAAGCACCTTAGAGCAAGATACAAGAATTACTTAGAGCTCACCATTTCCTTTTGTCTCAAGAAGTGGATGAGCTGATGCTGGGTATACTCATTTCGAATAAAAAACAGAATTTCTCTTCCCTGGTGAACCAAGACTTGAAGCCTCAGAATATCCTGCAAAGCAATAGTGTGTTTGAAAACTCCTGGCAAGATCACTTTATTCAAATTTATAAGAAACAGCCAGGGGTGATTAGGATATGGCAAGATCATGTACCCTGGGAGTAGAATCTGACCATGTAGGATTTATATGTACTAATTCTGAAATCCTTGTCTTCAAGAGCAGTAGGGCCAAATGACTTCTCTTATTCCATCTTTAAGTCAGACATTAACTTGTGGGCAAGAAAACTAATTTGTATCTGGCAGATTTGGCTGAAGCTTTGCAGCAGCATGTCTTTGTTAGCCCTGAAATTGATAATCTAACTGTAAACTGGATCGCCTATGCGGATGACAATGGATTATTAGACCATACTCTGATAGGCCTCCAGCATCTGCTGCATGCTCAGGGGGAACAATCCACTGAGAACGATTTGCTGATCATTAAAGTCAATCATAATTTGTTTCATCAGATTGTCAAAAATGAGTATTGACTTTAAATGGTTTCTAAATAAGCAAGAGATTGCTTTAACAAAGGAAATTATGTATCTGGGCTTTAAAATGACACTGCACCCAAATAAGGCCTTTCTGCAAGCCCCCTTAGAGGGTCACATTGATTAATATATTTGTCAGATGAAAAGACTTCTTAGCAAATATTGCAGATTCTCCATCGTTTTGTTACAAAATCTCTATAACGTTAAAATCATCCCAACCTTGTTGTATGGAATAGATTTGGAGAACCAAGCATGGGATTTGGATTGGGTTTGATTGGAGGAGAGAGTGTGGAAAAAGTGTGCTTCAAACTGACACTGTCTTCAGAGAGGGCTAGCCTGGACTGGATATTGGTTTCACTCTACAGATTGATTGTGAGTCCCTACAAGCAGTCCCTCTAGGAGGATATTGGAGTGGCACTATCTGAGTTGAACCCTCTTGAATAAATCAAAGGGTGCAGTTACTTTAACTTTGTATAACTGTTCTGGTACACTGACTGACCTGATTGAGAATCCAGAGGGTGTGAAATTGGACAGCATGAGGACAAACTTGATACACATAATGGAAGTGATGCAAAGTTATCGATTACATGTATCATTATTCAGTCTAGATAAGCCACGAGGCGTTTTGCCATCACACTTATGAAAGTTTCCAAACGCCCTCTGGCCTGGCCTATTTCTGAGATTCCTTCTACCAACTGGTGAGGTCACAGAGTTTTGACTGAAGGGGCACAGTTTCGATGTTCAGTGTTTGTTTTGCAAAGTACCAGTGAAGCAAACCATCAGAAAATTTTTTTTGTTCTATGTCCCATGTCCATGTTTCAAATGTTTTGTTCATAACAGCGGGTGATTGACTATGGAATCATTTTGGGAACGGTTATCCTCGGACATGGAACGTTTTTAACTATGGAATGCTGACTAGTGTTGGTCTTTTAAATTGAAGATAATTCTGTATTTAGTTATTTGTTGCTATTACGTGTATTAATCTGTGAATGGTAAATTATTGATGTATTTGTACATATGTGCATATTTCATTATATGTGAAAAGTAAAATTGTTGTGGCACATTATAAATAAAAATTAAATTGGAGGCTAATCACCTACTCTGGCCTCAAGGGTGACATTGTTGCCCCAGAAAGTATAATATTGATATTGATATTTAATTGTATCGCGCTCGTACACAAGTGTTCCAGAGCGTGACAAAGCAAGGGAGGGGAACAGGAGAGAACAAAACAACAATCTTTTTAGGCCCAGTGATAATGAGAATGTGTAAGTGCATGGGAGAGGGGGAGGGGAAAAGTGCATGGACCGGGGGAGAAGTGGAAAGTGCGATGCAAAGGAGAAACAGATAAATAATAATAAATAAATAAATAAATAATAAAGGCAACAAACGGTGGTAGTGCAGCCAGCAATTGGCAAGTGCTAGGTTTAAGGCAGCAGATAGGGTAGGTCTGATAAGTGCAGGAAGAAAAAGGGAGGGGCTGTATGGGTACAGATACAGACCCCAGTGCAAGAGGAGGCCAGGAGGCAGTGCAGGAAGGTGGCAGAGTGAGGAGGTACCTGGGTCCGGAGGACAGAGGGTGGCCAGGTGCATGGTGCCAAGAGAGAACAGATCAGCAAAATGGCATACCCACTTTGATAATCTATACAGTGGCCAACCTAGATGGGCCCAGTGTCCCCACTTAGTACCGCTGATGTGGCTTTTAGAATGTGAAGAGACACTATAAAGCATTTAACTTTTACAGTGGGAGAAGTGGCACAGGCTATTGCTGTTCGCGGGCCGGATGGGGTTCCTGTGGACTTGTATAAAAGTGAAACAACTGTTTGGACACCAGTACTCACAAAACTATTTAACGCAATAATTGCCCGTGACTGGGTCCCTGAATCGTGCACGTCAGCGGCGATAGTCCCTATATTTAAGAAGGGGGATAGGGCAGACACAAGTAATTATCACCCTATTTCACTACTAGATGCTACGGAAAAAACCTTTGCTAAAGTGATTCTACGGCATCTTGTAGCCCGGACGGAGGAAACAAAGCAGTTAAGCCACCTCAGGGAGGGTTTCCAAAAGGAAAAAGCACTGTCAACCAATGTTTTAAATTCCATTTTATCACACAAAAACACCTCAGGATCACCAAGACCAATCTTTATGGGGTCTTTGTGAACCTGAAGGCAGCTTTTGAGAGTGTGCCCAGAGAGACCCTTTGGCCAGTTCTAAGGAGTAAACACATCCCTAAAGAAATACTCGGCCTGATCCAACTTTTATATAAAAACAACAGGGCATTGGTGAGGTGGTGTCTCAGGGGTGAGGTCACTGAACACTTTAAGGTGGCCAGAGGGGTACGTCAAGGATGCATTCTTGCACCCATTTTCTTTTGCATATTTATTAATACAATAATGGAGAGCCTCCAGCAGGAGAAAGCAGACCCGCGTAGGATGGGAAATGAACGTGTCACAGTCTTTTTCTTTGCCGAATAATCTTTTCTCCTTTCTACTTCCTCTATGAGCTTGTGGCATACCTTGGCAATCTTTGAATCTGAGTGCATAAAACTGGGCCTGGAAATCAATGCCTCGAAAACCGAGGCAATGGTTTTTGCATCCAAAGTGGCCAGGCCAAAATATTTGAATTTGTGGGCGAACGCTGCCACCTATGAACAGGTGAACTGGTATGATTACTTGGGGGTCAGGTTTTCAAGGGGGGTAAGAGGGGTGCTGGGAAAATCAAGTGTTCAGGGCAAACACCACCGTGGAGAAAACTAGCATGGCAGTTAAAGCCTATTATGTGAAACATGATAGAGGATCTCTTGGGCCAGCCTTGCGTTTATATCAAGCCCGAGCTAAGGCATCAGCTATCTATGGAGCCGAGGTATGGGGTATCAGAAAATAAGTTCTTAAAGGCAATCCTCCTCCTCCCACAGAGCACCCCAACCGGTTCTGCTCACATGGAGTGAAATCTCCCCCCAATAGATGAGAAATCACTATAAGGTCTGTCTACTATTGGGTAAGGATCTGGGGTAGTCTTGACTTAGAGACATATCGACTGACATTGGAGCATGCCTTATCACTGATGGGGTGGCAGAAGATTCCTTGGTTGATCCACATAAGATGTTGGCTGCCTCAGCTGAGTCTTCCTGCCTATTGGCAGAATCCCTGGCAGATGGACTGTAATTATAAAATGGTATTAAAAAAGGACTTTGTTAGATACAAAGAAGTAAGGGTGAGGGTGATGACTCTTGCCCTGGCTAAAAGCATGGCCTATCTAGAAACCAACGAGTCTCAGGGGTTTGAGAGCTACCTCAATATTATTAAACGGGCTTATGCAAGGGCACTGTACATGAGTCCATGCCTAGGATCCTTGCCATTGTGAGATAGCACTAAAAAAAATCACTGATTAAAGTCTGTCTGCTGTGTGAAATTGGGGATGAAACTATGGGGCATTTTTAAAACATTTGTGACAAACTGAAAGGTTGTAGAATCGCCTATCTTAAACCTCTTTTTAAACTCGGTGGGGTTTCTACTGTTAGTGGATCTACTTACCTTTGCAAAAACTCAAAGGATCTCACAGCGGCTTATTTTGTCGCCAAATACATCCATAGATCCTGGTTGAGGAGGAATAAGGACCTAGGATAAACCAGCCGAAGTGGTGGAATTGCGTTTTTCTATTAATACAAGGGTATTTTTAAAGAACAACTTTGATACTGTATATTTTTGATATTAGAATGATTTGCTTTATGGTGACGTTTTTATTGTTGCTCCCTGTGGTTTTTATTTCTGTGATATATGAATTGTGTTCTTAATACTGTGTTAACATCATTTTTCACTTAACTTGTATTCTATTAATTGAAATGTATATACAGTGCTGTGTTCTCACCAATATGACTTATGCCGAATAAAGGTATTAAACAAACAAACATAAATAAAAATTATAAATAAGATTGTTCAGGCAGTGAAGAATTTTCTTTCCACACATCCCTTCCTTGAAGTCCCTTTCCAAAACACCTGGAAACCGACTGTTTCCACCATGCATCCCTGCTCAACCTTAAAACAACACATGGTTTAAAGCCAGCATACATTTAGGTGCATGAGTTATACCAATGGAACCATTTTTCACAACATAGAATAGGTCAGAACCCTTGAAAATTGGTGCTGATGTGCCTATAAAGTTTGGACTGTATCACTGTTGATGTAATGCCTTTTTGGAGTGATTCCTGAGCTGAAATATTTGGTGGACATACTTGATACCAATTGCTCACATTTACTTAAGGAGTGATTTCTGCTGTCTGCTTCAGGCTAGCTTGGAGGTTAATTTGGGGGATTGCATTGATCATTCACAAAGAGCAGCAATCTTTGAACGTCATTTCCAATTGGTCTGGGCCACAAAGAAGTAGAAGAGACACACGCTTGTTCCTGGGTTATTAGTTTGGGATTAGAGTTTCTCAGGAGGATAGCTCAGTGGCAACATGCTCGCCTTGGAAGCAAGACGACACAGAGCAACACAGGTTCAATCGCGGGGTCCGCGCTTAGAAACCTCTGGGTATTAAGCACTTTATAAATAACCTATCATATCATAGCATATCAGCCTTGAAGTGTCAGGATTAATTTCCTTTGGGGGCCTAGAGATATTTGCGAGGACCTTTCCCTTCCATTTAAAACCAAGAAAAACGTAATATGAACAGAAATGACTTTAAGCAGTCAAAACAGTTTGGAAAGAGTTTGCATATATTAGTTAAGACTCATTTTCTTCACTTCAGTCATCCAGGACATGTTAGAAGCACACGGTCTGAATGTAAAGAGCCATTTATATTTTATTTTAGTTTTTTATTGAATTTGGCTTGGTCCAATAACCTTCACAAACAGAAAATATAGCACAGTCTGAATTACAAAACATGCAGAGTCAAGCACGTTATAAAAAATTTCATCATAAAACACTTGCATCATATATTTTCAGTTGTTATTTAATCCCTTCTAAAACATCTAAAACTTCATTTGTTTCTAAAAGTTTTACATTCCTTAAAAACAATACAACAGCAAGAGCTATGCAGGTGGGATAGCCATAAATTAGACAGTTCCAGAGACTTTGAATATCATAACACAACATATCTCTGACCAATTTACCAATGTACATGATTGTACGTTGTTCAGTTAGAGCTGGACAACAGAGTGTCACATGTTTCAATGTTTCCTGGTACATTAGCATCCGAGAAAAACCTACAGTACACTGCATCAGAAGAAAGCATCTTCCTCGTTAAGAAAACAGTCCTTGTTAAAATAATGTCCAGTCAAAAATGCATAAAATCACATCTGGACCTACCATCAGGAAAAATGCTCATATAAGTTGTGAGATGGCCTAATTTCTTATATTCAGTGCAAGGTGGGAAAGAGAGAGATACAAGTGAACGGTATCCTAAATTAACATCCAATCATAATCATATGGGGCATTGTGTAGCTTATGGGGGTTATTAACAAGCTCATCCACCCCCAAATTATCCTCAGCTAAAATATCTCTTGCACCAATCCTCCAATGGTGAGTTCGCATCACATGGCAAAAACCTGGACAATATCCACATACACTGTCCACGCCAGAGGGTCAACAAATGTGTGATATAGCAGTAAATAATGCCATTTGTCCCTTACAACAAGGGATTTAAGACCAAGCTCAAAGTGTATGGCTGCCAATGGAACACGATTAGGCAATCTAAGGACCATGTGCACACTATGGCTTCTCATGTATCTAGGTATTCCAAATCCCAGAAATGCATAACCTCCATCCCATAAGTGATCTTTGGAACCACTTTGCCTTCATAAAATGTGACCAGAGGCTCAACTGAAAATCTACCATACTTGTCATTATTCCGTATCATCTGCCCAGCAGAGGCCAACCCTTTACTCTTCAGAAATTCCATAAAGTTTTATTTGATTTGTCAAAAATACAAAACCCTAAATATACTGAACAGGTTACTTTCAGCAACAGTCTTTTATTTAAACCCTATTTAAAAGATATTATTTTCTTTGACCTGGTGAAGAGAAGTATCCTGGATTTAGAAGATTAATTTTCAGGAAATTATCACCAGCAAATTTAGCAAAGATGTTCAAGGAACGCTGTAACACCACTGTGGTACAGTCTAGTAGAAGTAAATCATCCACATAAGCCTAACATGGAAACCTAAAATCTGCCATTTTCGATGGAATAAAATAGTCTTTCATCAAATACTGATCCAGGTCAGATACTGAAAGTGAGAGACCACCAAATTACACTTAAATCTCCCAATGGAGTCACTAAGGACACCTCCCAAGAGGGAATTAGACCAAGACCAAGTGCTATTGGTAAAGAAAGTTTTTTATCTAGAATAGCGCAAGCAGAATCTACTCTGCTCACGCCGAGAGCGCTCTGCCGAAAACATGTTACAGCTTATTTTTATACAGGGTTTTTCGTCATCCAGGAGAGGGAGGCCTAAGGGACACAGAATCAATCGGGATTGGACACTAAGAGTGGTAACCTATAGGTGCCATAGGGTTCAGCGAACTTGGTTGTAGTAAAGGCACGTGGTGAGGTGACGTGGTGTCCTGAGTCAATCGGTCAGCTGGGCTCATCAGGCTGGCATGATGTATCGAGGTTTGCATTCCTTGTATCGTTGGAGTCATGTAACATTTGCCCTTGTGGCCATACATTCTCATCCATTTGCTACCATAATTTGTTCGTCCGGTGACCTTAGAGGCCTGTATCTTAATACTTGCAAAACATGGTTCAAGGATACATTATTTATTACTGGTCATAGATTCGATTATGCTTGTTAAACGCTGTGCATGATTTGTTTAGACAAATCAGGATATACTGACTAAAGGGTAGAGTCCTAGGGGTCATCGCAGGGTTTAGGGTGTCTACCTGATAACAATGAAGGAGGTACTGGATATATGACTAAAAGGGCTGGGTCACAAAAGGCATGTATTATTGTGGATCTACATTTTCATTGCGGGTTCAACGATCAAATGTCCAAATACCTTTAACTCATTTGTTGGCCTCATTTGACACCCTGACGGCATTGGAGAGTCGAGGCTTTCTTGTGAGCTGATTTTCTGATACATTATGTAACGTGGCTCTTTAAAACACGATTGTACATTCAGACTTTTTAAATGTGGCTTGCTGAGTTGCACTTAAGTCATACTAGATTAAAGCATACTATGTCACTTGTTTGGCTCAACGTACTTATCATTACACAAAGAAACATCAAAGTTTAAAATCACATACTTAATTCAATGTTCATCTTCTGTACGTACAAGAGAACAGAACGGCTCGCTACTTGCGGCCTACGGGTGCACCTCTTACACAGACTAAGGCTTATTAGAAAAACTTGCCACTACATTATTCTTGTACATTATGACACATATATATTTACACTTAAAACTCATAGGTTACTGGACATGAGGTAGCTCTGTGCTGGCATGCATAAGATCATATCGGTGCACATTGCATTGTCATAAATTATTTCCGTGAGTACCCTTATATCCTGTATTAGTGTATGTTATACATTAGTTTATTAAGGTTTAACACAAACATTTCTGGTTATACACGTATATTGTGTTGGTTACGTTGGCCCACGTTAAATTTAGATACTTATGTTTGCGGAAGGTGTACTGGCTCTGTTTATGTTACAATCATAATGGATAAAAGCTGACCTCAAAAGGTCTTTCTTGACTGTTGACTCTATCCAGGGAGATCATGTTTTTATGGCCAGGGTCTTTGGGGGTGTCGGGCGGTTTTATGGAGACAGATGACTTCTGCCCTGGCCCCTGCCAAGGGCTGTGTCTGAATCAGTGAAGTAAGACAGAAGGCAAAAGATACAGAGTGGATTCTGTTGCATTCTCGCAGACAGTCTTCTCATGGGAACTAAATGGCAGCAGAGATGGTGACAGGGGGAGGAGGTGGTGGGAGGCACTCACTCACAGTGCACGCCTGGCTGGGAGAGCTGCAGTCCTACATTGGGATCGCACAATTGTTGTAGCATTACAAAATGGAGTTGGTGTTTTACAAAATGGAGTCCTGTCCACCTCTAGTTCTATGTTACTATGATGGGTGTCACAAGGGGGGAGGCTGTTCCAAGGGCATTCCCACGCGAGTGCCTTTGGGCCGGGGCCCTGAACCCAAAGCAGCCGCGACTGGCCCTGCCGAGGAAGTGCAGGAATAGGGGAAGGGGGGTCTAAAATGTCCCCTTCTTCCACTCATTCCCCACTTTCGTTACTTAAGTAAAAAATAATGTAACCGTCCCAATCGCTTACATTCCTTTTCTTCCGCCACTGCTTCGTCCCATGCAGGTGTTCCCTTTATTGGCATCCATGACCTACATACCACTCTACCGCTCTGAGACTATGTCCCCTTCTAGCGTACTCATTTGGGGTGCAGCTCATATAGATACATCCTCCGTCACCTTCCAGATCCACCCATACTTCCTTGTACCATTCTAATTCTCTGGGTTCCTTTATGGTTGTGTGATATAAACTGTCCACTATATGCCCTGTATTATATATAGCGGTCATCCTATACTTGGGTTCCGAGTTCTCTCCTGTTTGTACTTCTGCTTCGTGTTTTATATTTTTGCCACACCATTCGCACAACCCATTGTCACCCTCATTATCGCACCATTTGGCACCACATTTGCGCAGCATTGGAGTCCCAATTGACACACACAGAAAATGAGGAGTAAAAAGATGATGAGTGGTATGAGGAGTTTTACCGTCATTCCTAGCCAAGACGATTGCCCATGAAAAAAGATTGTCGAACCAAGCGCTGGGCTGTGCCCCTCCCATATCTTTTATCTGTTCTCCAAGATCGTATATCGCTGCTATTACGTGGGAGAGGTAACCGTTCTCGGCATCTGCAGAAGGTACAAATGTGCAACATGCGCTCCCGATTCTTCGGCAAACACCTCCATCGATTGCTGTTAACAGGTCCAGCACATATCTGTTTTGCATTGTCATTAACCGCAGGGCTCTGAGTTCGACCTTGATGGCGTTATACCCTTCTTCAGTGTTGTTGGCCATCTGGATGAGCTCCCATCTTGTTATTTGTAAGCATTTGGCATTTTCTCTCACCTGGATGCTGGGAATGAGGGATGCAAAAAATGTCTCTACAGAGCTGAACAATCGGAACCTGTCTGGTATCTGGACCAGGAGCTCTGAGGATTTGGCCGAAATATAGTTCGAGGAACTCTTCCTTCTTTGGTGGGTTTCTTGCACACCTTCCTCGTCTACGGTGTTCACGGGACTTCCTTCAGGTGATGTTGGCGATGGTGCATCTGAGGCTGCTTCGTGTGTGCTCTTGCTGTGATTATGGCTTGCTGGGATTACCATAAGTGCGGAGTGCAGCATGGCCCAGGAGCATGTTCCTCTCCATTATTGCGGGAGATGCAGGTACGCCATATTTCCGCAAACCCAGTATGTATCCATCATTGTGGCTGTTCCTTTCTTCATGTCGGGAATTATGAGCGTTTTACTACAATTTAAGTTCTCCCCCATGTCCCTTTTCCCTTCTCCATGAAATCATAGTTAATAACTGATGTTCCTTTGTAACTTGAAGGGCTTTTCGATGGCAGTAACCCAATTGAGTTTAGTTACATGTTCAGTCAATATGGGAGCGCATGTTTTCTGTACCAATGCATGTTTTTCTTTGGACAATCCACGTAATGCTTCTGTTTTGCAGAGTATTTCCTCTTCCTGCCATTTATGTCCATGTGCAGTGTTCCTTTGATCACCAGGAAGGGTTCTTTCACACAAATTACTCCTTGCGACTGGGAGTAGCATGTTCGCTCGTTCTGTAAAAGTTCAAATGAAACTGTGTGTGCCTGAAAAGTGCTCTTTATGCAGCATAGTGTGAGATGTAGGAGACACTAGGCCTCTGCAAGTGGAATTTCTTGCGGCAGTAACACCTTAGGTGTGCCTGAGACATGGGGTATTAAGGAACACACATAACAACTCTCGTTGGTTGTTTGTTTAGCTGGGTTGCTCATATCTGCATACCATTTATTTGATTGGTGGGGGTGTTGAGGGTCTTCAACTGTATCGATGCCAATTTTGTAATGTTCCCCCCATCCTCCCTGTTGCGTTCCCCTCTTCTTTCTTCTAGGCCCCTGTTTCCCACTTTCAAGTGCCTTTATACCATCTTCCTTCCCCTCCTGTGGTGTATATAAATTATAATATGTGGTTGTTATCTGGTTGTCACTATCACTCCTCTCTTCAGTGTCCTTTTCAGATACTAGCATGGTGGTTGGGTATGGGTGGTTCTGCACCCAAGTAATTTCAGAGGGGGTTCGGTCATTCATTGTGTACACATTGAAATCTGATTCATTCACATATTGGGACTGTGGTGTGGCTTGCGTTGCTTCACTGGGTGTGATACCTGGAGTGCCGTTGTACTCACTCTCTTGGTCCCCGTATGCCCACACCAACTTTGTGCCATCCCAAATCAGATGTATTCCTTTTTGATGGTCTCTATGCCCACACCCCTCTGGCCAGTATTAACTGTGATATATGCAAAGATCCAATACAAAAACAGGCCAAACAGTGTTGTAGAAAATAATACTGCACACACCACAAACAACATGCACTCAAATGAATAACTAGGATATGTATATCTCCTTTTTCTATTTCTATCTACATTATTAGTTGTGGTAGTTGGGACCTCTTTCATGCCCATTGTAGCTCCTAATAGGTGAAAAAAGCATGTGTTAATTACAAATATCACCTTTTTGCATTTTACATATACATTATATATTTACTCTCTTATGCTCGTCTTTGCTCATTTTCATTTTTCTTCCCCTTTACTCACATTGGATGAGCTTTTTTGTGGGGACCACTGTGTTTGTACTTCGCGTCCTTCCGTTTTCCTCCTCCACACCACAAGTCTGGTGGAGGGAAACCGAGGGAGGCAAGTTCATGTTTTCAATTTGTTACCAAGCAAAGAAAGTTCATTAATACGAGCATTTTCAACCATTGGGACAGGAAAGAGAAGGGTGGAAAAGAGATAGAGAGAGAATTAAGAAAATCATAAAATTTTACGTTTCATCCTTTCACAAACCTTGAATGTTTTGAAATCCTGAACATTTATATCCACCTTTTCTCTTTATTTTTTTTCCTCAGATACCTCCGTATACTTCTATCTCTATCTCACTCATTTTAGTTTTTTACTCACACCCCACTTTTTTCAATTTTTATGTTTGGGTGCTGTGCTCGTCCCTGTTATCTTCGTGGTCCGTGCAGTCTGTGCCCCCACAGGCTTTTCAAACATCTGTCAAGTGTATCCAGTACCTTAAGCCCTGAACCTTAACTGCAGTTGGCGTGCAATATATTCCTTTGTACGGGCCGTGGAACTTCAGCTCATTCCATCTCTGTACAAAGCTCCTCACATACACCATGTTGCCTGTCATCAGCTGGCAGTTTGGGCTATCTGTGGCTGTAGTTACTGTGTCAGTAGCACTTTCCTGTGTGAATGGGGGTGCTAGTTGTGTCATGATTCGATGTTTCTGTTCCTTTTGGAATACGTGGTCCATAAGACACTGCTACATTCCCTCCAAAGTGCATCCAACATGGCCGACGCTAGTGCATCACTACCTCTCTAGTGTTTCCAGGAGTTCGCCAGTTCCTTAAAAGGAGACACGACCCGTGGCGCTGCGCCTCTCAATGCTAACTTTTCCGAACTTCAGCAAGTGTGGTCGTACTTTCCCTTGTGCTTAGTTCCTCTTCCTTCCAGGTTTTGTTCTAGCCCCCCTTCTCTCCCTTAGCTTACTTCTAGTGATTCTCCTTCCTGGGGCCTTTCCGCCTGTAGCGCTTATCCCTTACAGTCTTTGTACGTGTCCTGGTTCCTTCCTGGCTTCCCAACTCCCGGACTCTGCGGAATCTTCCTCATCCTTCCTGGAGTTGAACGCATACTTACCTCAGTTGGATTTCAGCTGCACGCTGGTGACGGAGGACTCACGACCGTGTCTCTACAAGACCCGAGCTGTCCGGAAGAAGGAAAAACCCCAGACCAAGACATCAAAAGATAAACAGGTGAGATTTCAGGCGAAGTGTGACAGTTTGAGACACCAAGGATTTAATATTGATTCTACTATGTAAGCAGCCGTTCAGGACCTCATGAGAGGTATCCAAGAACTGACAACTAAAGTACAGAATTTTAAAGCCGAAAATGCTGCATTAAAACAACTTGTGCTCTCCAGGGATTCGGCGTTCCAGGAAAGTGCCATAGTAGGGGGTATTGTGGACAAATATGATGGAACCACCAAGGCACTGCGTTCCTTCCTTGACTCATGTTTAGTGCACTTTATCTTCAAACCTTACTATTTCTGAACACCCAGGGCCAATGTAGGATTTATAATCTCCCATCTTTCGGGAAACGCATTGGCCTGGGCAACACCCTTAGTAAATGCAGGGGACCCACTTCTGGACAACTATGAAGGATTTGTGGATGCCTTTAAAACTATGTTTGATCGACCAGAACAGGTATACAGTGCCCAAGAGAAATGATTGGAGTTCCAACAAGGTTCTCAGGATATGTTGTCATACGTCACCTGTTTCAAACAATTGGCCAAGGAGGCTAACTGGGCTCCAGAAGCCTGTTTCACTCTGTTTTGCCATGGATTGAATGACGAGATCAAGGACGAACTCGCCCGGGTGGCCCGCCCAAGTTCCTTCCAGGCTTTACTGGATTTGTCCTTGCAAATTGATTTCCGCATCCAGGAAAGAAAGGCTGAAAAGAAAAAAACACATTCCTTGCCAGCAAGAGCCCCCTTGGATGATATCAGTCCGAAGGAGACAGTGTCTAATCCTCCACCAGATCATGAGCCAATGTAACTTGGCTCCATACGGGGACCCATTTCTTCACAAGAAAGGACTCGTAGAATCAATACCGGACTTTGCATGTATTGTGCATCTGACAAACACCTTGTAAAAAATTGCCCTATAGCTCCACCTAGGCGTTCGGGAAACGCCAGCTCCCGATCTTGAATGGAGCCCAGCTTTGGGAGAAAGATACCTGCTCCAAGTCTTCTCCAATCCAAACAAGTCAACCCACAAATAGGCTTGTGATTCTTCAGGTATCTTGTCAATCACCAATAAAGAAATGTTTTCCATCCTAGCCCTGGTAGACTGCGGAGCAATGGGCATATTCCTTGACCACAATTCGGCACTGAAACACCATATTCCCGAAAGGCCATAGACATCATGCAGGCAGTCGATGGAATCGATGGAAACCCATTATCTTCAGGGCCCATAACTCAACGAACCACATAACTGCTACTAACTATAAACAATCATCAAGATATGTTACACTTTGACATTATAAAAGCTGCTCATTACCCGATGGTGCTAGATATGCCTTGGCTTCAAAGGCACAATCCATATATCAACTAGGCAGCAGGTTCCTTGTTCTTAGGATCAGAATATTGTCTTTCACATTGCCTGCTTCAGGGGGTACAACCCCCTTCTTCGGAAAGCCTGGAGTCTAAGAAGTCGCCCATTAATGTGTCTAATGTCACCCAGGTACTTGAGTCTAACCAACAATTCTCGGATGTGTTCTCATCAGATATCGTTCAGGCATTAACTCCACACCGACCTGAAGATTGTGCCATTGAAACCGACGATTCTGCAATCATACCAATCAGAAGGATGTTCATACTTTCGGAACCTGAGAAGAGAGCCCTACGTGAATACTTGGACACTAATCTTTCCAACGGCACTATTTGCCATTGAAATCCCCTGCAGGGGCGTCCTTATTCTTTGTGCCAAAGAAAGATAACAAGGAACTTTGACCCTGCCTGGACTACCGAGGTCTTAACCAATGTACACGAAAGGACCGTTACCCATTGCCACTCATTTCAGACATCCTGGAAGCAGTACGCAGAGCTGTTATTTTTTACCAAACTTGATCTTCGGGGCGCATACCATCTGATCCACATAAGAGAAGGTGATGAGTGGAAAACTGCCTTCAGAACGCCCTTCGGCCATTTCGAGTACTTAGTGATGCCATTCGGTTTGTCTAATGCTCCAGCAGTGTTTCAACACTTCATGGACAGAGTATTCTCAGACATGCTGTTCCTCTTTGTTATCATCTTTCTGGACGACATCCTGGTCTATTCCAAGAATCTCGCAATACATCAAGAACACGTGTCTCTGGTCTTACAACGTTTACAAGAGAATAACCTACTCGCCAAACCAGAGAAATGCATTATTCAAGTTCCTACAGTTCGCTATCTGGGATTTGTTCTAGGTCCTCAAGGAATTGAAATGGATCCTGCCAAGGTCGACTCAATCCTCTCGTGTGTTAAACGAGTCTTCACGAGATCGCTGGTTACCTTTTCTTCCTGGAGACCGTGGAGTTGAGGTTGCCAGTCTGTCGGAGTATCTCTTGGCGATGAATGAGTAGCGCGAGAAATTAGCCCAATACCCTCCTGACGATATATGACAGGATGGCACTGAACCAACTCCCAACGCCACGGGTGGCACTTCTCCGTATTTACGTGGCGTCGGGACAGCGTTTCCACTGGCAGAGAAGGCTTAATGAAGACACCGATAATGGTGGAAGCTGAACTCCGGAACATCCAAGAGGGTAGCAAGGCACAGGTACCGGCAGGGCACAAGACAGGTAAAGGAGGAAGGTCTGCAAGGTCCAACAGAACAGACAAGGGAATCCTACTATCCTAGCAGAAGGAAAGCAAATCAGGAACCCAGACAGGAACTCCCCTACCCTAACCCAGGAGGCAGGCAAGGACAAGGTAGAACTGGGAAGCAAGGGGTAGGAGGACTAAGGAGCAGGGAGAGGACAAGGAGGAAAGGCTGGACTAGGCAGGATAAAGCAGAGTAAGGAACTGGAGAGGCTGAACAAGGCAGGATAAGGCAGAGCAAGGAACTGGAGAGGCTGAGGCACGGACGCCAGGGCTCCAGCAGCGCATTAACAGTAACAACCGTGTTGAGACGCGTTGTCCCTGTGTATGCGGTGCTCTTTTAAAGCCCGGCATCAAAGCGAGGCTTGGAACGCATGTTCCGACACTGCGCATGCGCGGGAAGTCGGATACTGACGATCCGCGCATGTGCAGATCCTCGCAAGATGGCGGCGCCCACGGAGCCTATCCTGACCGCGGGCCGGCGTGGGGAAAGACGCCACCGCGGGTACAGCCTCCATGAAGGAGGAGACCGCTGCGGCCGTGGACCCGGGACCTCAGGACAGGTAAGTGGCGCCCGCGAGCGAGCACGCGGTGTATACACCATACCCCCTCCCGGATAACCCCGGAGCACCGGGTTTCCAAGGGTAGCGGAGATAGAAGTCCCGAACCAGGCGCGGTACATGCACGAAGGAGCGTGGTTCCCAAGTGCGGTCACAAGCAGGATAACCTTTCCAGCTGACCAGGAGTTGCAGAGCACCCCGCTAAATCCGTGAATCACATATCTCCTGCACCTCAAACTCAGGGACCCCCCGAACCAAGACCGGGGCAGGACGGGAACAGGGGCGACTCATAACATCGGGCACATAGGGCTTCAAAAGAGAGACATGAAAGACAGGATGGACCCTCCAAGAACGTGGCAGAGACAAACGAAAGGCAACAGAAGAAACACGCCCAATGATGCGAAAGGGGCCAAAAAAGCGGGAACCAGTTTCACTGGTAAATTGCGTACCGGTAGATTCTTGGAGGACAGCCATACCCTGTCCCCAACATGAAGGACAGGCTCAGGGCTCCGTCTCTTGTCAGCCTGTTCCTTCATACGTGCTTGTGCCACTGCCAAGGTACCGGCCGCCAGGCGATATTGATTGCGGATCAGGGATACCAGGGCATCTGCAGATGGTACGGCACTGGAAGATGTAGGACGAATTGGCAGCAATCTGGGGTGAAGACCAGAAGAGCAGAAAAAGGGGCTGAGTCCGGTAGCAGAATGAACAGCATTGTTGTAAGCTGCTTCCGCGGTGTCCAACCATTCCGACCAGTTGTCTTCAGTGGCATTGGCATAACAACGTAGGTATTGCTCAAGGGTTTGATTGGTGCGCTCCGTCTGCCCATTGGTCTGTGGATGATAGCCGGAACTCAGGGCTCGCTGAATGTCCAAATGCCGACACAGTTGGTCCCAAAAAGATGAGATGTATTGAGATCCCCGGTCCGATAGAATTTTCTCCGGAAGACCATGAAGACGATACACCTCGTGTAGAAAACGTCGTGCCATCTGGGAGGCAGTGGGCAGTTTGGGAAAGGGCAAGAAATGAGCAGTCTTGGTGAAGCAGTCCACCACCACCATTATACACGTGAAACCACCAGACAGGGGCAGGTCAACAATGAAATCCGTGGCGATGGTATGCCAAGGGTACGGAGGCGTAGGCGTGGGTTTCAGGAGACCAATGGGCCTTTTGCGAGGAATCTTGATCTGGGCACATACAGGGCAGGAATCCACGTAGTGCTTTACCAGCGTGGCCCATCCAGGCCACCAGTACTGCCGTGCAACCAGTTCTTGTGTTGTGCGGACTCCACGGTGACCACAAACGACGGAATCATGGCAATTCTGTAGAACGATCTTCTGGAGCTCCAAGGTGGGAACGTACAGACGATCCTTAAAGAACAACAAGCCGTCACGTTCCCTGATGTCAGAGCGTTGTAGTATCTGTAATCTTGAGGGATCCGTTCGTGTGGCTTCTGTCAACTGTTGGAGCTGGGGAGTCACCATCGATAGAAAATGCTTTGACGCTATCAGAGGCTCCGGTTCCTTGGCACCTTCAACGTTGTTTTCCAGAGACCGAGACAGAGCATCAGCCTTCGTATTCTGGGAACAAGGAATGTACGTGACGGTGAAATCAAACTGCGAAAAGAAAAAGGCCCAACGAGCATGACGGGAGGTTCTGCATTGCAAAGAGCGCAGGAACTGTAGATTACGGTGATCTGTGCGAACCACCACCGGGTACCTCCCACCCAGCAAGTGATGTCGCCACTCCTCGAGAGCTGCTTTCATAGCCAGTAATTCCTTTTCAATCACTGCATAGTTTCTCTCGCTCGCTGACAATTTCCGTGAGTAGTAAGCCACCGGGTGCTCTGTTCCCGTGACTGAATCTTGCTGTAGTAAGACCGCACCAATTGCGTAGTCCGAAGCGTCTGTTTCAACCACAAATGGCTTTTCATCATCTGGATGTCTAAGAACAGGAGCCGACATGAAGGATTTTTTCAATTCCAGAAATGCCTCCTCGGCCTGCGTGTCCCAGAGAAATGGCACCTTGGTACTGGTCAGGCGGGTTAGGCTGTTGGCAAGTTGAGAAAAGCGTGGAATGAAGCGTCGATAAAAGTTGGCGAAGCCCAAGAACCTTTGAAGTGACTTCACGCCATGTGGCGGTTTCCATTCTCGTATAGCTTGCAGTTTCGCGGGATCCATCCGCACTCCCGTGCTGCTGATCACATAGCCCAGAAATTCATGCTTTCCATATGAAATTGACTTTTTACTACCTTGGCATACAGGCCGTTAGCTGTTAGTCTACGGAGAACTTCCTGAACATGCGCAACATGTGCAGTTCGAGTGTCAGAAAAAACCAGGATGTCATCAAGGTATACCCATACAGATATTCCAATAAGGTCCGAAAAGACATCGTCCATGAACCGCTGGAAGACGGCCGGGGCGTTGCAGAGTCCAAACGGCATCACCCTGTACTCGTAGTGACCGATAGGTGTTTTGAAGGCCATCTTCCACTCATCTCCCTTCCTAATCTGCACCAGGTGATAGGCCCCTCTTAGATCCAGCTTGGTGAAGATTTGTGCGGATTTCAGGGATTCGATGATGTCCCGGATGAGTGGTAATGGGTACCTGTCCTTCCTCGTGATCTCATTTAGTTGACGATAGTCGATACAAGGGCGCAAAGTACCCTCTTTCTTCTTGACGAAGAATAACGGGAATCCTGCGGGGGACTTGGACGGCACTATGTAGCCCTTGTTGAGGCAATCCTTAATGTACTCCTGTAGGACGCCTTTCTCGAGTTGAGTCAACGAATAGATCTTGCCGTGGGGAATGACCGCATCGGGCAGGATGTCAATGGAACAGTCAAAGTGCCGGTGGGGCGGTAATGGTATGTCCTCAGGCCTGGAGAACGCCTTGTGGTATCCGGCATATTCCTGAGGTACCAACAGGGTGGCACATAAACGGGAAGATACGTCAACAGGATTGAGGGACTCCAAAATTGCAGGAAAGGTTTCGTGAAGTCCACAGTCCCGAGGACAACGCGTCGAAGAGAACACCAGGGAACGAGCGGTCCAGTCGACCTGCGGATTGTGATATAACAGCCAAGGTAATCCCAGCACCACCGGAAAAGAGGGAGACTTGATGACATCCAACGAAATCCGTTCGAGATGCCCTTCCACAGAGAGCCACAAGGGATCGGACTGTTGGCAGACTGGACCAGAAGACAAAGCAGAACCATCAATCACCTCGACCACAGTTGGTCGTTCTTTGTAATGTAAACGGATCCCATTGGCAATCGCGAACGAGGCATCGATGTAGTTGCCGGATGCTCCACAATCCAGAAGGGCCCAGGTTTTCATACACTTCCCTAGCCAGGCAACACCGACTTTCAAGATCAACAAGGGCACCGGGTTCATAGGAGGAAGGTCAGATTCAGAGAGGCGGCCCGCTGCTGCCTTCGCCTCAAACAACGGGCCTATTAGTTTTCCTGCTTCTTCAGAGGGCGTAGCGGACAGGTGCCTAGAAAATGACCCGAACCACCGCAATACAAGCACAAGTTTTGCTGTCGTTTTCTTTTCTTTTCGGCCTCGGACAATGGGCCTCGGATGGCCCCCAGCTGCATGGGTTCTGGGCCCACATCGGTAGAGACAGCTGGTCCGGGGTTCAGTACCAGAAGAACCGGGAGATACCTGTCAGATCTGCGACGTTCACTCCGTCGTTCAGCTAACCTGTGGTCAATGCGTAAGACTTGTTCCACCAATGCAGGCAACGTTTCTGGCTCCGGGATGTGCAGCAATTCGTCTTTGTACTCTTCTCGTAGCCCCCGACGAAACAAGGTTTTCTGAATGATTTCGGGCCATTGTGAATCGGTTGCTAATTGTCGAAACCGACTTATGTAGTGGATTATGTCACCTGGTCCTTGTTTGATCTCCATTAATTGATTCTGGGCCATGGCTGCCAAATTGGGCGGCTTAAAGACATCCAAAAAGGCTTTCTCGAAAGCAGCGAAATCACCCAACAGGGGACTGTTGGTAGAGACCAAAATGACTTGACCTGAACTGGAAATGGATCCGACAGTGTGTACAGAACTCTGCCACTCGACGCCGGTCACCATCATACTTTATCGGAGTAGTGTAAGCCATGGAGTTCTCAGGTGGTGTAGCTGGTTGTGAGGGGTTAGCCATACTCCGACCCATCGCTTGTCGAAGGGTGTCGTTCTCCTGGCGGAGGGTGGTCATTTCAAGACGCATGGCACGCATTTCTTCGCGTAATTCCTGCATGTCGTCCATGTCGAGACTGAAGGAAAGGCGTCTCAATCTGTTAAACGAGTCTTCACGAGATCGCTGGTTACCTTTACTTCCTAGAGACCGTGGAGTTGAGGTTGCCAGTCTGTCGGAGTATCTCTTGCCGATGAATGAGTAGCGCGAGAAATTAGCCCAATACCCTCCTGACGATATATGACAGGATGGCACTGAACCAACTTCCAAGGCCACGGGTGGCACTTCTCCGTATTTACGTGGCGTCGGGACAGTGTTTCCACTGGCAGAGAAGGCTTAATGAAGACACCGATAATGGTGGAAGCTGAACTCCGGAACATCCAAGAGGGTAGCAAGGCACAGGTACCGGCAGGGCACAAGACAGGTAAAGGAGGAAGGTCTGCAAGGTCCAACAGAACAGACAAGGGAATCCTACTATCCTAGCAGAAGGAAAGCAAACCAGGAACCCAGACAGGAACTCCCCTACCCTAACCCAGGAGGCAGGCAAGGACAAGGTAGAACTGGGAAGCAAGGGGTAGGAGGACTAAGGAGCAGGGAGAGGACAAGGAGGAAAGGCTGGACTAGGCAGGATAAAGCAGAGTAAGGAACTGGAGAGGCTGAACAAGGCAGGATAAGGCAGAGCAAGGAACTGGAGAGGATGAGGCACAGACGCCAGGGCTCCAGCAGCGCATACACAGTAACAACCGTGTTGAGACGCGTTGTCCCTGTGTATGCGGTGCTCTTTTAAAGCCCGGCATCAAAGCGAGGCTTGGAACGCATGTTCCGACACTGCGCATGCGCGGGAAGTCGGATACTGACGATCCGCGCATGCGCAGATCCTCGCAAGATGGCGGCGCCCACGGAGCCTATCCGGACCGTGGGCCGGCGTGGGGAAAGAAGCCACCGCGGGTACAGCCTCCATGAAGGAGGAGACCGCTGCGGCCGTGGACCCGGGACCTCAGGACAGGTAAGTGGCGCCCGCGAGCGCGCGGTGTGACATCGTGGCCCACTCCCACATCAGTGAAACAAATACAATCCTTCCTGGGACTTGCAAACTTCTATCGGAAATTAATTCCTACCTTTTCTGCTATTGTACAGCCCATAGTTGCATTACTGAAGAAAGACGTTTCCTTCAACTGGACAAAAGACCAAGAATCTGCCTTTCACGAGTTAAAACAAAGGTTTACACAAGGATCCATCCTGGCTCAACCTAACATTAACAAACCCTTCCTGGTGGAAACCGATGCCTCAGACTATGCCATAGAGGCTGTCTTAAAACAAGAATCGGAGGATAAGAAAGAACATCACATAGCTTATTTGTCTTGTACTCTAAATTCCAGTGAAACACATTACTCTGTGTTGGAGAAGGAATTAATTGCCATCTGTCATGCTTTTACCGAATGGCGTCATCTGCTCTTGGGTGCCAAATATCCAATTCAAGTCTGGACCGATCACCGGAATTTACAAGTTCTTCAGTCATTGGAGTGTAGAAACAGTTGTCAGGCTTGCTGGGCCTTTCTTTGTGCTCAGTACCAGTTTCAGATACACCATGTTCCAGGAGTAACCAACGTTATTGCTGATGCTTTGTCCAGACGGCTTGACTATGAACCTGAGGAGGCCTGTGCCCTTCCTAAAATGTTTACCGATTCCGTCTTTATTGCCCAGGCCAATTCCTTATTGGATAATATCCACTCAGAAACTCCTCTTTCGGATCTATGGAAGGAATACCTTAAGACAAACAGATGGGTACTGTCGGCGAAATATGGTTTCCTTTTTAAGGATAAGAACCTAGTGGTTCCTACACAAGAACTTGTTGGGTGTCCTGACCCACGTTTGGACTATTATGCTGCAACATTTGGTGCTGTGGGCTTAGGAAATCCAAGATGGCGAAAAAGCCCACATTTGCGCCAGAATCCAGGAGAACCGCGGAGTTTTGCGCACACCAAAATGGTCCCCTGACCGACCACCCACCAGTGCAAAGAAAGATGGTTTTGTTCAAAATCCGTTTTTCTTAATGTCAAAAATTGCTAAGATCATGGGCCCGAAACCACCAAACAAAAATCCAACTATGGTTGAGTGTTTTACTTTACTCTACTGCAGATCCACATCAATGCCATGTCAAACAAGGATCATATACTATCAAGTAAAATCCTTTCTTTTGAAATGTATTAATTCAAGACAGCTGTCAAAAATAGGTGCAGTACCGGCATTGGACACTGACCGGCGGTGGCGCTCTATAAATCCTGACAGGAGAGCTGTCTTGCAGAACTGTGCAGTGAACAGAAGGGGGTCGTATGTAATTAAAAGTTCAAAAGACTTGATTTTCCTGAGAACCATTAACACCTCAGGGACACACACAACAGCCCAGGATATCACATGGCCCTTTTGATTGAGAGGGAGGAGTTTCTTCTGCAGCCTGCAGGGCACAACACAATAGGCCCTTTCAATTGAATAGAAATGCAGATCAGGGTGTAGATGGCAACAGCTGCCCTGCCAAGAAGGAGAGGCCTGTGATCTCTGACTCACCAAGCTTCTGGGGGCGGGCCAGACTGGATTGTGCTTTCATATTGCAGCAAATATATGTTTAAGTTAAATTGCTTATAAAGTCTTGTATTAAGCTCACAGAAATGTGCAATTTGGGGATCCTTAAAATGAAAAATGCCCTTACGATTTGAGCCCAAATTCCACTTTGTACGGTGTTCTGGGACCGAACCCCGCTATTTTTTAATATTGCTGACACTGTGTTTAGGATAGAGACATAGTAATTTCCAGTAATATGCTCAGGGAAGCGGTGCAGGTCTGTGTAAACTTTGAGGAAAAAAGAATATGGCGAAAGTCACTAAAAAGCACAAAATGTTGCCATTTTTGAACCCAGGCTCTGAGGGGGATCAGAGTTGGGCGAGAGTGTATCTTAAATTAATCTGTGAAATGTGTATGTAATTTCAACGACGTGTGTATCTGGGAAACCTGTTAGTTATGAAAAATTCATTTTCTAAGTAAATACAAAGGGGAGTGTTCTTTCTGTATGCCATAAAATTAATGCCTGATGACACTCCATTCCTTCCCCCAATCAAGGGAGAGAGGAGGACTTGGCCAATGATAAGTTGTGAGGGGCAGGCTTAGTTATGCCCAACACACACACCCACTTGCAGAACACATAAAAAGAGACTGCTTGGACAGGCAAGAGGGTCATTTTCCATTTTCTTGTGGAGCATTTTGCCGGACCACACAACATCTAGAAGGAACATCTAGAACTTAGACTCCAGATAGACTACAGAACTTAAAGCAAAGGCCTAACCCACAAGCTGAGAACTCTTCTCAGCAGGCCTTCAGAATCCAGCAATCCAACCAAACTATTCTACAGCCGGGCGAGCTGTTGGATTCTTTGCCAGAACCGGTAGCAGACCCAGAAAGCAGTGCTGTATCCAGAGAGACCAGAACCAGAGAGACCCAGACCAGACCGCTGTGAAGTGCAGAGCAGAGCTGACCCAGAGAGCTGTGACTTCAGAACCACCCGCCCGGAGTCCAGTCCACACCTGCTGACCAGACCCTGACGGCCTATTTCAAATTCATAGTGTGAGTACTCAGCCAGAACTGTGCAAAACCAATCTCTTAGTTTAAAATAATCTAATTCAAACTATTTTAACCTATTTAGAACTGCATCATAAGACATCGTGTGTCCATTCTGCAAAACTGTCATCTGTCATTTTGAGCTTTACATTTATTTTGAGAATTTACCTCCATTAAATCCTCTGTATCTTTTGCTAGGAACGTGGTTTAACTTTCATCTTAAAGCTAAGATTCTGAGCTTTCCAACAAGCCTAAAACCGACTTGCTACTCCTTATAGTTCCTCCGTAATCACGATCGACGCACTCGGAAAAAAGTGCCGCGAATTGACAGTTTGCTTCATTTCAACCACGTGTAAAAATATCTGTCTTTTGCTTCCATTACTGAATCCCGTTTTCAACCTGATAACCATCACTGAATCATTGGTAGGGCTGACCTGAACTGATTTAAAGTATCTCTCACTCACCCTGAACCTCTAGAGGGAATTAAAAGCATTTTCAGCATATTGTTCACTTCATTGCCACCACATTTAAAAGGATCTTACCTGCTTAAAATCATACCTGTTTTCCTCTAAACTCACTGGGGGAACTGGAAATTTGTATTGCATTTTGTATTCCTGAGAATTGTCTGCTCTCCTTCCATCTCCTTATCTTGCATAGGGGTGGAGGGAATTGTCAAAGAAAAAGTGGTGATATTATCTTATGTTGAAATCATATCAAGTTTATTTCTGTGCTGCATTTTTCCCTCATTGCTTTTCCTTGAAACCATAAAAGTATTTTCTGCTACCTTATCCTTCCTATACTAACTCCTCATTGATTGTAAAGAAGTGTGCTAGTGTCAGATTATCTATTGTTGATCAACATTATATTCATAAGTGTGCTATCAATTATTAATTTATTCATAAAAGTGTGATATATATATCTTGTTTACTTTCTCAATAAACCTTTTAAATTGCAAAACAAACCTACTTCTTGGCTCAGTGAGATCAGGGGGATTCATAGAGAGGGGTGTTATACAAGGCTTTATCATCCAGGGTATAACTTGCTATAAAAATATATAAATAAGGGCTTCCCTTGAGCAATCCCAGACAAGGCACTGACATAGTGGGAGTGCTTGATTGGAGTCACTTAACAGATTGGGGGCTCGTCCAGGATTCTGGATTAGATCCATCACTTGTGCAGATTAATACAGTGTGCTAACTGACAGGATATATAAATTCTGTTGGATCACCACGCCGTGTTACACTGTAAAACACCCCTCAAAGGAACGCTCTAAGGAAACGGTCTGTTTTGCAAAATAAAATACAAACTTCTGTAAGTCAGGAAGGAAATCAATTTCAAGAATGACGACCTTGGTAGATATCAAAATAGCCAGAGAACACCTCTTACATAAGCTATTTGTGAGAGGTGAGTGGGCTCATCAGGACCAGGTGGTCTGGTTGCAGGCAATCGCACCCCAGATCACTGAAACAGGGTCAGATATGTGGAGAGATCAGGGTCCCTTACATGTGGCCCTGAGTGAACTATATATGGCCCCTAAGGCCAAGGATGAGCACAACAAGATTGCCAGGGTAGCGGCATATTTATATTTATATATGGGAGCCATACAGGTCAAATGTGCTGAAGGCCAAGATCTGGCAAATAGGCAACTGATGGCATTAGAGAAGGCCCAATCTGACCGGGTCTCTTCTGAGCAGAGGCTGCAGAGGAGCCAGGAGTCAGAAAATGATAGTAGGCAGTATATTATTAAAATAAAGGAGGATATGGATATCCTGCAACAGGAAAAGTCTGACCGGGATAACAGATTTCTGGCCTTGCAGAAGGAGTACCAAGAAGGTTTGGACTCCCTACTGCAGAGCCAGAAAAAGCTGGAGCAACAACTGGACTTCAATAGGGTATGTGCTGAGCAGGTAGTCACCCTGCAAAGCCACCTAGATAGGGAGAAGGCAGAGAGCAACAAATTATTTCTGAAAGACCTGGACACCCAGGCAGAGTTTGAGGAAGAGCGCCAGATAGCTGGTGCCTTTCAAAGGCAGAGGGACGACCTGGCGGCACAGATGCAGGCTCTTAGTCAGGAAAGGGACACCTTAGGCCAGGAAGTCTGCCAATTAAAAGAAAAAATTGAAGAAAATCACCTGGCCCTCCAGGGGCTGGGTGACCTCCAAAAAGAGCATCAGGACTTGCTAGAGCACACCAGGAGGGTGGAAGATGCCCTGGCAAGAAAGGAGTAGGCCAGTAGGGATGGGACTCAGGAGGTAACCCTCCTGCAGCAAAGACTGGCCCAGTACTCCAGGACCAATCAGGAGGCACAGAGAGAAAATGAGGCTCTCTGCCAGCACAATGATAGGCTCCAGCAACAGGTAGCCATGCAGGAGAGACTGATAGAGTCTAGTAAGGCCTTAACTGAGGAACTGAAAGCACAGGCTCTTGCATGGCAACAGGGAGCAGGGGCTGATAGAGATGAGGTTCGCTGGGAAACAGAAACACCTGAGCATAACCTCAGGATCCCTAGTACCAGAGGCCTTCATCTCTCCCAGTCCTTGGACTCTGCCACCCCCATGTTCCATGGTGCACATGAGCCCAGGGCCACGGGGACGGCAGATTACTATCCAACCAAAAGTACGGGGCTCATAGGCCAGTACCACCCAGGAATGGATGGGCGGGCATCCGGGTATGGGCACCCAAGCACAGTGCAATTTAGTGGGGAACCCCAGGAGAGTAGGCCCACTAAGGGCACCCTAAAAACCTCTGCCCAGTTAGGTCAGGGGGGGGTACCCATCAAATCCTGGCAGCAAGGAGGAATCTGAAGACTCCTCTAAACGTCACAGGACACAGGAGACCAGGTCCCCACATTCTGCCAGCCATTCCCAGGCTCACAGAATCTGGAAGAGCCTGGAAGATCAGGCGGGCACATTTGGGAGCAGTGCTTCTGAGTCAGAGGATGAATGGACCAGGGTTACCTGAACCAAAAAGGCCAATAAGACAAAAAAGGGCCTTGCTTAAGGAACCCTTAAAACAGATTAAGGCAATAAGGAGTGTCATCACGCCTTATCACAAGAACGCCAAGTATTCTGTTTGGGAACACTTGGAGCTTTATGAGGAAATGATGGAGACTTTCCATTTGAAGGACAGCAGTAGCTGCATTCAGTATGTGAAATGGACATTCTCCCCAGAATACTCCAGTTTATTTACGGGGCTGGAGGACCAAAATCATGCAAGATGGTCCACCTACAGGGCGGCCATCTTGAAACATTTTTCTGTTCACAGAAATCTCCAAGAGGCTCGCAAGACAGCCTACAATTTGCAATGTGGGGAGGATCAGGCCCAACAAGAATATGTGCAGGAGTTAAAGTGTGCTTTTGCGCAGACTACAAAAAGGCACGGACAGTAAAGAATTTGTTAATACGTTTTTCCATGCCTTACCCAAATACATAATGACCCAGCTTGTGAGAGACTTTCACGAGAAAATATCTTTAGACTGGGTCATTGAGCAAGCCACCCGCATCTATGAGGTGCAGAAATCGGTGGAAAATAAGAATCAGCCCAAAAACCCCAAAACCAACAGCACCCCTGCTGCTGCCAAGGTGGCAGAGGTAAAGGTTGCCCCCATTTTAGATTTTGAGATGGGGGGACCTAAAAACCTGCCCGCACCAAATAAATCTAAGCCCAGAAGGCTCTCGGGCCAGACACAGACAGGGAGTCAAGGAGGTAGTCCCACAAATGGGGTCCCTCGCTCCCCTGACTATGTAAGTCCCCGCTACAAGGGAAACAGACCCATCCTGGGTTACGTTTGGACTCCTCCAGCCCAAGGGGGGGATCCAGCCAAGCACCTGACCCAGGGAACTTCCCTCCTAACTTCCCACAGGAGGGCAGAAATTCCCCAAATCCTGGGCAGAACTTGTTCCCCAGGTATCCACCCAACTTCCAGCCCCAAAATCATCCATCCTTCTTTCCCCACTTCCCTGAGCCCAGACAACCTAATCCGGGAGAGGGGAGGCCAAGGGTGGAGGGGTACCCAAATCCTCCCGACCCGGGGTACTACCAGAGAAGGGATAGAAGGGATACCCTTCCCGGGATCAGCCCAGGGGAGAAAATAGAACCCCGTATCAGCCTGAGCGGGTTTCACAGTTAGAGCGCCAGGTCCAAAATATGGCACGGGATCTGGGTCACATACTGAGGGCTCAACAGAACCCTCAGATGAGCATGCCGCCGCAGAATGCCCCAAACTCTGGGCCTGGTGCTCCAGAACAATGACGGGGCAGCACCTCGATAACCCACCGGTTCCCAGGGAGGAGGCACAAGGGGAAGGGGGTTGTAAAGCCTTGGAGGAAGCTTCCTTCCCCACTTGTAAACAGCCCCTGGAAACCCAGGAACCGGAAACAAAATCTCCTACCCCTGGAAGTCTGCCACCCAAGGAGCAGAGAGGAGGTAGGAGAAACAAAGGACCCAAACAGACCCATTTTGTGGAGGAGGTACCGGTCTTCCAATTTGAGGGAGAGGGAAAAAATGGGTCCCAAGGGATTCCAACCCAGACTGGGTAGATGTGGGGATTGAGCTGTCGCCGCCCATCATTCTATCCCAGAACCAACAATACCGAAAAACCCTGGTTCAAACCCATCCTGTTGACTGCCTCCAAAAAGGGGGGGGGCGGCCCAGAACCGGAACCAGGGGAACCTAAAACCGAATCAATAGACAGGGTAGATGTGGGGATTGAGCTGTCGCCGTCCATCATTCTATCCCAGAACCAACAATACCGAAAACCCCTGGTTCAAACCCATCCTGGTCACTGCCTCCAAAAAGGGGGGGGGGCGGCCCAGAACCCGAACCAGGGGAACCTAAAATCGAATCAATAGACTGGGTAGATGTGGGGATTGAGCTGTCGCTGCCCATCATTCTATCCCAGAACCAACAATACTGAAAGCCCCTGGTGCAAACCCATCCTGATGACTGCCTCCAAAAAAGGGGGGGCGGCTCAGAACCGGAACCAGGGGAACCTAAAACCAAATCAATAGACTGGGTAGATGTGGGGATCGAGCTGTCGCCGCCCATCATCCTATCCCAGAACCAACAATACCAAAAACCCCTGGTCCAAACCCATCCTGGTGACTGCCTCCAAAAAGGGGGGGCGGCCCAGACCCTGAACCAGGGGAACCCAAAACCATATCCAGTTGCCAACTTTTTCTTGCAGATTCCCGAGACTCTCCACAGAATTTTGCCCAAATCTCTTCTCTCTCAATGTCCGAAACCAGAAGATTAGCCCCCTGGTTGTCCAAAAATGTTCATTATCTGTTCCCCCTTACAGAGAAGGAGGGAAGATACTATTCCCCGGTTCAAGTACAGGGGCAGGGTACAATTTTGGCACTGGTGGACACTGGATCCCAAGCTACCCTTCTGTCCAAAAGGGCATTTGATGAACTAAATGCAGGAAGGGGGGAGAATTACCGTATTCCTCTCACCTCTTTTCCTGGACAACTCCAGAACTTTGACGGGAAGTAAATTCCCGTCGAGAGGACTGCAGATTTGGACATCAAAATTGGGCGACACAAGGTGAAACACCTGGTCATAGTAGTGACTCAGAGGGCACCCCTTGTTTACTAGGGAATGACCTCCTGAGAAGGTTGTCACCCCTAATAGATTGCGTAAACAAGGTCCTCTGGACCCAGACTAGCCGACCAATAAAATTAAAGCAGAGTGTCAACTATGTTCGCTTAAACGGCACCTGCCACATGGTTGAACATAAATCTGACCAAGTACAATTTCACTTCCAGAACAACCAAATTCCAGATGTGACAGTAATAGCAGTAGGACAACAGACTGGTGATGGGGTCCTCTCTAATTCTGAAAATCAACCTTCCTTCCAGTTTAAGGTGGTATTCCACACTGGAAGGAAACACTCTGAAATTCTTTACTAATCCACAATCATACATTCCGACTCCGATAGTCCAGAAAGATGTGAAATCAGCTCAGAGCCTGGTTGATATTCAGCAAATTGGATAGCAGTTGTTCATCCCTGTTCAGTTAAATGTTGGGAAGGACTCTGTTCTCGCCCGAGTGTGTGTGAACAACAGTAAGAGCTTCATCAGCGAAGCCATGTTCCGCCAACTCCCAAAAGATCCAGCCATTCCCACATTCAAACTGATAGACAAATGGGAAATGGATCTGGATACACCCAATTCCAAACATCTCCTGCCAAGCAGGTGTATGCTCAAAATCTCCATTGGCAACAAGAGCATAGTCCATAATTGTTGGGTCGTGCGAGATGTCACTGCCGCCTTTTACTTAGGCAGTGACATTCTCAATCGCTTTGCCATTAGTTTGGACCTAATAAACTTCAAAGCTTGGTCCCGATTAGCGGATAATCCCATGGGCTTTGATGATCCAGAAAAAGCATTTAGGTCAGCTCAATTGTTACCTTATGCAGTTGAAATTCAGATTAAAGAGGAAGTCATCATCCCAGAAAGGACCTGACGATTCTCCCTGGGAGTGAAAGTTAAAAGAGGACAAAAATTGAAAAACCCTGATGCTTATATTCATCTAAATGCTTCTCTCCAACAGCAAGGGTTGGGGGTAAACCCAACACCATTAGTCAACACAGAACATGACGCCATTCCAACAGAGGTGGATAACAGCGACTTAAAGAGTATTACTCTAGCCGCGGGCACCATTATTGGAATGGCGGTTGATGACCGACATTTCTCCATTGATTTAGGAAATGAACTGTTAGGACCAATCCCCAAGGACTGTTTTGACAGTGACAGTGATGACAATACAACACCAGACAGGATCTTTACCCGGCATGGGGGGAACTTCCTGGTGTACACTTCTTGCCCTTATGGTAAGGAAGATGTGACTTGTGACTTCAGGAGGGATGAGGTGATTTTCCAGGTCCATGAGGGCTGCCTTTCCCACCTGAAGCCTCCAGTCCAAATCAGCACTCTGACCAGGGACTTCTCCACCCAGCTGGAGGAGGCCGCTGAGATAGCAAAACCAGAAGTCTTTCCAGGCTTCAGACAGATGGTGGACGAGAGAGTCAACCTAGCTGATGCCTGCGTGACTCTGGAACAGAAGCAAAAGTTGAAACAAGTTTTCTTGTATTTTCAAGATCTCTTTACGGTAGACTCATATGACTGTGGTCGCACCGACATCCACACAACAACAATTCCCACGGACCGTGGCATGACTCCAGTGTTTGTGAAGCAATATTGCTTGCCTCTCGCATCAATGGAGTCCCTTACTGAAATAATTAAGAACCTTGAGTCCCGGGGAATAATCCGTCCAGTCCACAGCACCTTAATCCGGTGCTGGGAATATTGAAGCCAAACGGCCAGTGGAGACTCTGCGCCGACCTTAGGGAGCTCAACAAACGGGTCCATATTTCTCGATGGCCTCTTCCCTACATTGACCAAGGGCTGGCCCAGATTCAGGGGTCACAGGTATTCACTGCAATAGACCTGACCAATGGATACTGGACCGTGCCTGTCAGTAGGGAGGACCAATACAAACTGGCTTTTACCTTTGGGGGCCAACAGTACACATGGACCCGGACTCCCTTCGGATACCTCAACTCCAGCAATGAGTTCAACATTTTCCTACACAAGGCCATGCCCGAACTGGGTGCGAGGGGTAACCTGGCTTATGTAGATGATGTCCTCATCAAAAGTTCATCTGTGGAGGAACACATAGTGGAGATCCGTTATGTTCTGACACAGTTGAGGGCCGCCGGAGCAAAACTTTCCTTTCAGAAAGCACAGTGGTGTAGAACCCGTGTTAATTTCTTGGGGCATGAGATTACTCCTCAGGGTCTCTGTCCCCAGGAAAAGAAAGTGGAAGCACTCCAAAAATTGAAGGATCCCACAACTCTGCGGGAACTAAGGAGCCTCCTTGGACTGACTAATTACAGCAGAAAGTTCATTGAGGGCTAGGCAGAGATTACTAGACCCCTGATTCATCTTTTGAAGGAGGGGGTCAAGTGGGAATGGGGTCCAGAACAATCCAAGGCAGTAAGACAATTAAAAAGAAGCCTCTCACAAGCGCCTTGCCTAGCTTACCTAGCTTACCCTGTCAGAAACAAGGAGTTCTTCCTGGAGACAGGGTTCTCTAATACGTGCTTGACAGCAATATTATAGCAAAAGCATGACAAGGTCAATAAAGTAATCTCCTATTCGAGCAAAACTTTATCCTCTGTGGAGGAAAAATTCAACGATTGTGAGAAGGCACTCCTGGTGTGGGCATTGAAGAATTAGCACCCATTTATCCAGGGGGAACACATCATAGTGGAGACTCCACACCAGCCTCTGCAATATCTCCAAAGTGATAGAATCCGGGCTGGATTCTGTCAATGCAAGGCTTTCCTGTGGAGGTCAGATATGGCCAAAACAAGAAGAGTCCCCTCGCGCATGGTCTGGCTGACTTGCATGATTGTGCCAGGGAAAACTGTCTCGAGGACGAAAGTCTAAAAATCAAGGACAACATGGAGGCATACCTTAATTCCCCACACAAAGTCTTTGAAGAAGACAAGTGTGAGGGAATGCCCACTGTATATGTGGATGGATGCTCTTACCATGTTGACAACAACGGGGAAAAAGAACTTGTGGCCGGCGTAGGGAATGCATGGGTGAATGAGTCCCCAGAACCCTCCGCTGGTACAAAATTGGTCCCCGAAGTAGTCAGGTGGCAGAATTGATGGCTGTGTATCAAGCCATCCTCACTGCTGTCCAACATCAACTCCACGAACTGGTCATAATCACAGATTCAGATTATGTACGGGACGGGTTCGTGGAGCACTTGGTTAATTGGAAAACCAGAGGCATGTTATGTGCTAATAACAAACCCTTGAAACATGGGAAGTTAATTCAAAACATTGATGATCTGGTCATCTTGAACAGGATGGCCATCTACTGGAAAAAGATCAAGGGTCATTCCAAAGTAGAGGGACCAGACAAAACCGGAAATTACTGAGCTGATCAGCTGGCCAAAACCGGGGCCATCCAAGGCGATCTAATAGAGATTATTCGTCCCTAAAACATTCCCGGAAGAGAACCAATTGAATGCAACGACGGCTGCACTAAACCAACAAGAGTTAAATTACCCTCCACAAAATGCTGAAAAAACACCCAATACTCCAGAATCCAGTAAAAGAATTCCAGCGACCATGCTGGATCTCCAAAATACGCTAGTGGCTGTCCTATCAGTAGCGATGCTCCCCTTCTTAAAGATCCAAGAAACAACAGTTGATTCAACCAAAGACCAAGCCACTCTACTTGCAATGATCCTAACAAAACAAACAAACATAGACTGCTTCATAACCTCAATACAAGACCGACTGAACCACGAAGCAGAATCTACAAGAACAAGGCAGAATCGCCTAGCCGAAATAGCAAGAACTGATCGACTAGAAAAGCAAACTCTCATAGAAACACTGACAACATTTACCACCAAAATAATGGACAACAAAGCCAAAGGACACGTCCAACCGTTTAGGCCTCAAGATCAAGGTACAAGGCACCCTCATACAGAACATTACGCACTAAAAGGCGAATCTAAAAAAGACCAAATAACCCAATATGAATTTCAAATGCACAACCTACCAACTCATCTCGATATCGCCAGTACAGAACCTCCAGCATGCACCCCGTTTGACATTTTTAATCTAACCAAACGCAATCAGCCGGGTAAAGCAACAACTACAAAAGAAACAACCAAAAAAAAACATCAAACAGGATCACGGGCCTTTCTGCGAAAATTGCAACTCAACCAACTCAACCAAGAGCACCCCTCAACAATAAAGAATTCCACCAACAACAAAAAGGAAACGAGTACTAATTCATTGACCAAAGAAACAACAAAGACTAATACAATTAATAATAAAAAACGGACACCCCAACCACAAGGAGAATTGATCTCAATCAAAGAACAAGAACCATTAGACGCATTACTGGATGCCATCGACCACGAACGCTATCCCGACATTGTCGAAGGTCGCTACACAAGACATCAATGTCGTACTATTTCCGAACAAGAAAAAGATGGAAACAGTCCACATTGATTTGTATCACAACCAAACAATCCAACTAGTTATGTCTGCCAAAAAACAACCAAAGAAAAAAAATTGGACACCAACTTCAGGCCTCAAGCTGCCCAGATTCATCGCAAATATGACCAACAACAATCTTCAAGTAGACCACGAACAACTGAAGAAGCATACCTAATACAAAAATGACAACCGGTTCAGGCAAACAAATTCACACCAGACAACCAGCATCCCGGAAATACCAAGGGAGACGATCACCCCTAAATATTCGACCAGAAATCCATCACCCAGAAACATTTTCCAAAGTAGACAAAGGAAAACCATTTTATAACAACCAACCTCAAACCGAAATTCAACAACAGAAACAACATTATCTTCATGGAATACGAGAGGGTTCAAACATCTCCTCTCAGAACAAAAAGAAACAGCTATAATATGCCTCCAAGAGACTTGGCTATCCACAGAAGTGGTCTGAGATGGGTTTTCCACTTTCATGAATCCGGCAATCAAAGCACAACAAGGCAGACCATCATCTGGCATGGTAATCCTGACTAAGATAGACCCCAACTGGTCAATTGTCAAAAAGAAAAATATCCATCCATGGGCCCAATACATTGTCATCTGTATTTTGATCCCGCCATCCAAACCAGAACAGCCTCTGAATAAAACACACTTAACAATCTTCAATATCTATTGGAATGCAATATCAATGACTGATAATAAATTCATAGATTCCATCTACGACGAGTACGATAAAATAGCAAACTCTTTCGCGCAAACTGAGTTTTTAGACGCCGGCGATTTAAACATCCACCTCTACAACTCTGAAGGAATTCGTCTAGACACCGAGAAAATATCTCCAAGAGCAAGAAAATGGACATAAAAGATCAAGATCTGCAATTTAACCCTAAGAGAACGACCGTTAAACACACAAGGTCAAATGCCCCCAACATGGTCCAGTGGTAACTCCAAATCGATTATTGACTGTATTTACATCTCTGAAGGAATAAAGAACAACTTAATTACCACTGAAAACTCTGCACAATCTAATAGCGATCACTGTCAATTCTCAATAACATGGCAAAAAGAACAAATCGAGAACTCGTCCCTAGACCTCCCAGAACTTGAAATAAACAACGGACTAACGAAACTAAGAATAAAACAGCATCAAACGATCGATTTAGTATCCAAATTTGAAAGATCTTCGAGGCCTGACCATGTAAAACTCAACTATGAATGGGTACTAAGAGACTACCAATCCTTCGAAAGTACCAATCCCATTGTTACACATAAACATGCATTCAATATGGAAATTAAAGAAAAGAAAAAAATGCTTTAGAAAAAAATACGTCAGCTAGAAAAACTGAACACAACAGCAGCAAATATCACCATAAAAAAAGAAAAACAGATCTATTCTAACTCGCTTAAATCAGTCAACGGATTATTGCAACAAGCTGACACTGAAGCTATTCTAGCGGCAATCAAAGGGAAAAATACAAGGCAATTATGGTCACTTCTAAACGGAAACAACAGAACAACAAACATGATCAAAGAAGTTGATCCAGAAGCGTGGACTGAACATTTCAACACCTTATATAACAACAGTGCACATGCAGAGGCTATCCAAAAAGAATCCACCTGCCCAAAATGGAATATGAAATGGGAAACAGAGGACATCATTCAAGCCATTAGAACTCTAATCCATTAAGAGCGCCAGGTCCAGACGGATTATCAAACGCAATCCTGAAGGCTGCACCGGAAAATTGGGCTAGCCTCTTCTCCCATCTGCTCCTTATCATTGAAAAAACCCAACAAATCCCACATAGCTGGACAATAGCCATTTTGTTTCCTATCTACAAAACTGGTGACAGAAAGAACCCACATAACTACAGACCCATAGAGGCTTTTGCCCTTGTGGCCACACATTCTCATCCATTCGCTACCATGATTTGTTCGTCCAGTGACCTCAGAGGCCTGTATCTTAATACTTGCAAAACATGGTTCAAGGATACATTATTTATTCAAGGATACATTATTTATTACTGGTCATAGATTCGATTTTGCTTGTTAAACGCTGTGCACGATTTGTTTAGACAATTCAGAATATACTGACTAAAGGGTAGAGTCCTTGGGGTCATCGCAGTGTTTAGGGTGTCCACCTGATAACAATAAAGGAGGTACTGGATATATGACTAAAAGGGCTGGGTTACAAAAGGCATGTATCATTGTGGATCTACATTTTCATTGCAGGTTCAACAATCAAATGTCCAAATACCTTTAACTCGTTTGCTGACCTCATTTTACACACTGACGGCATGGGAGAGTCGAGGCTTTCTTGTGAGCTGGTTTTATGATACATTATGTAACATGGCTCTTTAAAACACGATTGTACATTCAGACATTTTAAATATGCTAAATATGGCTTGCTGAGTTGCACTTAAGTCATACTAGATTAAAGCATACTATTTCACTCGTTTGGCTCAACGTACTTATCATTGCACAAAGAAACAGCAAAGTTTAAAAACACATACTTAATTCAATGTTCATCTTCTGTACGTACAAGAGAACAGAACGGCTTGCTACTTGCGGCCTACTGGTGCACCTCTTACACAGACTAAGGCTTATTAGAAAAACTTGCCACTACATTATTCTTGTACACTATGACACATATATATTTACACTTAAAACTCATAGGTTACTGGACACGAGGAAGCTCTGTGCTGGCATGCATAAAATCATATCAGTGCGCATTTCATTGTCATACATTATTTCCGTGAGTACCCTTATATCCTGTATTAGTGTATGTTATACATTTGTTATTAAGGTTTAACACAAACATTTCTGGTTATACACGCATATTGTGTTGGTTACGTTGGCCCACGTTAAATTTACATACTTATGTTTGCGGAAGGTGTACTGGCTCTGTTTATGTTACAATCATAATGGATAAAAGCCGACCTCAAAAGGTCTTTCTTGACTGTTGACTCTATCCAGGGAGATCATGTTTCTTTGGCCAGGGTCTTTGGGGTGTCGGCGGGTTTATGGAGACAGATGACTTCTGCCCCGGTCCCTGCCCAAAGCTGTGTCTGAATCAGTGAAGTAAGACAGAAGGCAAAAGATACAGTGTGGATTATGTTGCATTCTCGCAGACAGTCTTCTTATGGGAACTAAACGGCTGCAGAGATGTTGACCGGGGGAGGAGGTGGGAGGAGGCACTCGCTCACAGTGCGCACCTGGCTGGGAGAGCTGCAGGCCTACATTGGAAACGCACAATTGTTGTTGCATTACAACATGGAGTTGGTGTTTTAAAAAATGGAGTCCTGTCCACCTCTAGTTCTATATTTCTATGAGGGGCGTCACAAGGGGGGAGGCTGTTCCAAGGGCATTCCCGCGCGAGTGCCTTGGGGCCAGGGCCCTGGACCCAAAGCAGCAGCGACTGGGCCTGCGGAGGAATTGCAGGAATAGGGGAGGGGGGGTCTAAAAAAGCGCCCTCCTTCCACTCAATACATACAAGTTAAAAAAACAAGGTGCCAAAATTCAACCTTGCTTAAGGCCTGATCGAGTATAGAATTTCCATTGATAGATTCTCCTCTACATCTAGTGTGATAAATCCTGAAGAGTCATCACTAATCCACAACCTCCTCTCATGTGGTATGGTGAAGGCAGCCGCTGCCTGATCCTGACCCTTGTGTTGGTATTCTGAAGGTGGATCACATGGGAGGAGATAGCTGTTGCAGAGAGGTGATGCTCCATCATGAGGGACACAGTATTATTACCTTTAGATGAAACCCTAATCCCAAATGTTCTAATGGTCTGTTGACTTTCTTCAAAACCCTTTAATCGTAAGGCCTTAAAACCCACTTCTGATAAACATCTTAGGCAGAACTGTAGTCCTCCTTCACATATGTATAACCCCTCTAAGACATATTTGACAACTGATGTTTATGATGATTGTTAGGTTGATAAAAGTGTTCAACAAAAGCATTTAAAACACTCCAATTCCAAGAACTCTTTAAGTACTGGGACTTTAAGTACCGGGACCAAACAGATGAGTAAAGAGTCAATGAAGGCCCCGTCTAGATGTAATCCAATCAATAAACTTAGCAGAACATTTAAATCCATGAAACACCTGTGAGAAAATAGAGGTGAAGTAGAACCTGTAGTAAGCTGCAGAATATTTGGTGCAGCAGTGGAGTCGAAGAGAGAAGTAGAAGCCCGGGAGGAAGTCCAGCTGAAGGAGAGTGGTGATCCTGAACTGCATCTTGCGCTCTGATGTACTGGAGTGGCAGAGTCTCAGTGGAGACTGACAGGCTCCCGATAAGTACCGCAAAGGCACTGGCAGCCACAGAGAGGATGCCAGCAGCGCAGTCGAAGTAAAGGGCAGCAGACTTACCGGCATCCTGGTATCCTGATCCCGGGAAAGAAGCTGAGAGAGGGTTTGATAGGATACTGAAGCCATTCTCAAAGTGGTACCATATGGCAGCAACGTGCCACTAGTTGGGAAAGCCAGGAGATACCAGTGAGTTGGCCCAGTGAGAGTGGTTACCCCGGACATTTCCACAGGCACACAGACCATTAAGGGAAGGACTTCAATGCTGACCAAAGAGACATTACAAGGAGAGAGCAAGAGGGCAGTTATGCTGCAATTCTCCTGATAAGAGATATCAGTTGGGGGAATCTGGAACCAGTATTGCCATAAGCCAAACGTCATTACAGAAAGAGGAACAAAGAGACAAGAGTTGTACAATCTTCCTGACATGAGATGTCATTTGGGGGAAATCTGAACAAGCAATTGCCAAGAACCGAAAACATTTTAAGAAATTATGACAGAAAGAGCTTCAACAAACACTCATATAGGGGATGCTGCAAGGGGAGACATGGGTGCAAATCCTAACTGAAACCAAAAGAGTTTTATCACTGAGGAAGTAAAATTGTGTTCTATTTAAGAGAAATATGAATGTTGTGGAGAGACCTAATAAGAGCATCAGGTAGTGAACATTTTGGAAAAGATACCTGGCAGGAGAGTACACCAGAGTGTCTGTGTGAGCCAAAAGATGGATATTTCCGGGCAGGAGCGTAAACCAAGATATCCAGAGTTTTCAGTGGGACATTCCTGGCAGGGGAGTACACCAGGAAATTCAAGGTTGTGTTGAAATTTGAACATGTTACTTTGCTGTCCTAAAAGCTATAAAATACTTTCTTTCCATATACTGCAACTTGTTTTAAGAAAATAATATATGAACATAACATGAACATACTCCTGTTGAATTTGCCATTAAAAATGCCATGCCACAAGGATAGCTCAGGAGCAAACGTGTTTGTCTTGGAAGCAAGACAACGCACAGCAACACAGTTTCTCATCCCGGTCCCATGCTTGGAGACTGGTTTCCGGTATTACGGGTGTTATGAAAAAAAAAGAGTAATTAACATGAAAACGTGTCTGACACATAATAACACTTATGTTTACTATTTTATTGATCCCCAGAACAAATGCCATTCAATAGTAAGAAATGGCTAGACTGTGTCAAAATGCCAGTCTAGTCACGTGATAACATACGACATGCTTGCTTTATCATAAATGCCCAGTAAAATGTTCATGCCAAAGCAGAAAACGTAACCAGACTGGCCACAGCAGTGCAGTCCAATGTAGCCATGTAACAACACTTATCATGCAAATATGATGAGTTTTGTTACATGGCTATATTGCACTGCATTGCTGAGGCCAATCTGCTTATGCTTTATGGGCTTCATTACACGGTAGGCGGTAAGGGTTTACCAGTACCGGTAAGGGCACCGGTACCGGCAAACCCTTACCGCCTTACTACGAGGTCCCTTTGCAGGACCCGACCTTAACGGCTGGTGTAGACCAGCCGTTAAAGTTTTGACCCGCAAAGGGACCTTGGTGCTAATTACGGTACCGCAATTGCGGTACCGTAATTAGCCCCTTCCCCATTCCCATTGAGCCCTGTGGGGCAAAAATGGGAATGGGGAAGGGCCATGGAGGAAGGGGGAATTACTGCCCCACCAACCTTGAAATGGGGTGGTAATTCCCCTTTTTTCCATGGTGGTACCGGTATGGTACCGGCGGCAACCATGGTGCTAATAGCACCATGGTTTACCGCCTACCGTGTAATGAGGTCCTATGTCTCTGGAATGGCATTCCTTTAATGGGCATCATTGTTAAAGAAACATGATCTTTTATTTAACATTGAAACCCAGTAAAAAAATGTGCCCCATTACACTGTATCCCTAAATCATTTAGGGGTGCAGGGAAGTGGGAGCCCCAAATCAGGGGCCCACTGATCGTGATAGTGAGTAGGACTCATGATTCATTCTCAAATCAAAGACCAACCCCACAGCACGGAGAGCGCTGCTCCCCGTGCAGGTAAATGGGCCTCTGACCGGCGGGTCTGTGTTTTGATTAATTAAATAAATGAGGCCCGCTCATCATCACGGTGAGCGCTGCTGCTGGTGGGTGTGCCTCTGATTAGGGGGCTACATTTTCCCCATGTAAGGATTGGGAAGCAAAACGCCCCAGTCTTGCCTGGCCCATTGAACAAGAAGTCAGTCTAGGAGCGCTCCCTCACCTGCTCATAGCTGATGGAAAGCTGAGTATTTTCATCTGGTTGGCATTGACATTGGCATCATCCAAATGGGTGGGTTGACGGCCCATCACCCATTATGGACAAGCCACCTCTGTTCATGCTGCAAACCACGGTCAGTGAGCCAGGCAATAGGAACTTAAATGTGGGATAAAGAATCCCATACAAGTGCATGCAATTAACAAGAAAACCGAAAAAAACACATACATCCATTCCTAAAACGATCGCTTAACACATATATACTTAGCAGGGTTTAGAGCCATTCATTGCATTAGGTGCAACGTTCATAGAGCACCCTATAAAAATGTGTACATTTATGCTAATTCACCAAAGCAATTTTACTTACATAATTTGCTGAGCCAAGAAAACTCTAATGTGTCCCAGAAAAAATACACGTGCCTGTCAGCAATATATATAAAAATACAGGACTGGAGTTATAGAAGCTATCATTTCTCCACCAAGGGTATTATAATTATCAATTGTATATGAACGCAATTCAAGCCAAACAATGAAAATCATGCATGTGTCATCTCTACTTGCAGAAGATAAAAGGGGCACACACATTTCTTAATTGAGATCCCTTACCAACTTCCCAGAACTGAATTCCTATTAAGGCAGTTAAACTCAGGCCTCTTAACTGTACTCAGCAGCTTCAAAAATGGGCACCAATTCAAGGGAGCTAGTTGGCTGCAAGCAATTTAAATAGTGCCGAGTGCTTTAGTCTTCAGCTTAATTTTTCTCACACAATTCACTGTTTTCTTCATAATGTACTAACATTTGAAATGTTATTCTGGTAATAGACAGTGCTGGTCATTGGGCCAGCTCTCGGTGGATCCGAGATCCGACACCAGATGTGTAGCCATATCTCAGGATCCGGCCAGAGTCAGCCACCCAAGCCCATGTGCTGGAAAACTTTTTTTAAAAAATCAAAACACAAACACTAAGTAGGGAAAAAGTGTGGCAACCTGTGCCAGGTGGGAGGGACATCATTGCATGATATGATATGATATGGCATTTATAACGCTCCTATACACAAGTGGTTCAAGGCGCGACGAGGCAAGGGGGCGGAACAGAGGGAAGACAGAGAAAACAATCTTATTACACCAGGTGACATTGAGATTGCAAGTGCAGCGATGGGGGGGAAGAGGAAAAATAGGAGGAGAAAGGGGCAGGGGAAGTGCAGTACATAGGATAAACAGTAAATAAAATAAAGACAATAAATAAGAACAATAAATAAGAAGTGTGGCCGGCTGGTGGCTGGTGCAAGGGTGAGTGCAGACATCAGGTGTCAAGTGCTGGTAGGGGGCTGTAGGGATAGAGAAACAGCCCCAGACTGCAAGGGTTGCCAGGGGGGCAGTGCCGGTGTGCAACCGGCGGGGAAGGAACCTGAGGCAGAGAACAGAGGGTAGCCAAGTGACTAGTGCAGTTTCAGTTTCTGTCAGGAGTTCACCAGGAGAGAGGAGAGAAAGAAGAAGCAAAGAGGAAGGTCTTGAGGTGCTTCCAGAACCAGAGAAGGTTCTGCTCAACTTTCAGAGAGTCAGGGAGGCTGTTCAGAGGGAGGCCCCAGCTGAATAAAGAGATCTTCCACCAACTCGTTGCTTGGAGAAACGACTGACCATGAGGGAGTTGGAAGCAGATGAGCGAACAGCTTAAGAAGGAAGACAATGCCTCGTATTGCTTAATCCAGTTACATAAACAGCAAACTCATGCTTCTTAAATAGATGTGTCCTCTTTCCAGATAAGCCTTTTTCCCTACTTAAGGAGCCATCCAGCATCTTTTCGTTTGCAGTTGGGGAGCAGGTGCAAGTGGATTTAGGTCACCTGGCCTAAGCCCGACCTACCTGGTGCATTCCAGGTTGCTGCTCTTTTTCCCTACTTGAGGGGCCCTCCAGCCTCTTTTCCTTGGCAGATGGGGAGCAGGTGTAAGTGGATCTTGGTCACCTGGCCTAAGTGCCGCCCACCTGGCACCTTCCAGGTTGTCGCTCTTTTTCCCTACTTAGCAAGCCCTGCCCACCTGGTGCCGTCCTGGTTGCCGCTCTTTTTCCCTACTTAAGGAGCCCCCCCAGCCTATTTTCCTTTGCAGATGGGGAGCAGGTACAAGTAGATCTAGGTCACCTGGCCTAAGCCTCGCACACCTTCTTATCACTGCCTCTTCCTTCTTGCACTTAACTCTTAGATCAAGGGCGTCTCTCGTCTGGGCCTCTGAAGCAAAGGTCTGATGAAGCAAAGGGCTGATGAAGAAAAGGGCAATTCCTGTTTGGACCTGTTGGGTTGACAAAGAAAAGGGCAATTCCTGTTTGGATCTGTTGGGCTGACGAAGAAAAGGGCAATTCTTGTTTGGACCTGTTTGGACAAGGAGGAACCAGGGCCCGAATCCCTGCTCAGACAGCATGTAAGCATTCACCAACATGTGTTTACTCCCTCTGTTCCCACAGGCCATCCCCACCCCTTCTGGTCCCCCTGTGATGTTCTCCTATGCCCCATCCCTTCTTGCACACAGGTGCTCCCTGATTTGCTTGATTCTTCTACCCTGCTCCCCTTTTCCCCCCTCCATCCTACTTCTGCAGGAGTCTGTGATCGGTCGCCGTGTACAACTTGAACATTTCGCAGGCACCGTATAGTGAGAAGGCCTGCCCTTTGGAGCAGTGCGCTGCTTCCAGATTGTGCAGGCCATTGATGGGAACCCATATCAGAGGAGCTTGGAAGAATCCATAGATGCGAGTGCACCTTTGCAGGACAAAACAATAAGGGGACAGCGGGTATGTGTGGAGTGATTTGTTGGTGAATGAATGAAGTGTGAAAAGCCACATGGTAATATATATTGGTTTTTTTTTTATAAGGTGTCACAGCATATATTATAATATAAAAGATGAAGACAAAGTAAACAGGAAATTCACTGATTTTTGAAGAAAGGCAGTGCTGCAGAATTAAAACAAAAGGTTGGGTCCTTTGCATAGAGGAAGGGTCTACACCAATGTTCCCTCTAATTATTTTTCTCTAAGTGCGGAAATGATTTTTCCTTGTGCGCTCATTATTTTCCATGTGCGCAACTGAATAACGATGTAAGCCACTTTTTGAGCATGCGTAGTTAATGAGATACCATCAAGAATTTGAAAGCAAATTTCCCCTTTCCAACCACTGTAATTCTTTACAAATCATCAACCGGTCCAAGACTTCAAGATATGCCATAGTACGTAACAAAAGTACTCCTGCGCAGAGAGAAAAACGTGTATGCACAAAAAAAGCTTTGCATGCTCAGGATAAACAATAGGTTTAATGGTGGCTATTCATTTGTCAGCATTGCTCAGAGACAATATAGAAAGTGCTTAATGCCATTGGGAAACAACTCAAGTTTATGACAAAAAACAACTATCGCTAATCACTGATGTGGCTGTCCAAAAATTCACACATTATGCAATTTTTGCGAATTGAATAATTGTAACTTAAAGGAATGTGTCAGAAAGCATGCAAATAAGAGTTTTTGTGCCCCTTTAATGGAGTAATTCATTGGCCAGGAGAAAATGCCTCTCATAATTTGTGTAAGGACGATAATTGCATCAGAATAACTGCACCACAGAATATGATGAACAGAATTCCTGGGCCTATGCTCACTATACACATTATGTTGGTCTTTGAGTTTTGATAACATTTACTCAAAATCAGCCTTACAGCTAGGAGGCATATGCACCATCCATTTTACTCCCTAAAAACATGGTAAGGTGCCCAACAAAAACGGAAATCCATGAACATATAGGAATCGTGCCCCTGCTTCTACCCACAAAGTTGCACTGATATCTTTTCAATTCAATGACCAGCAGAGCAGTAGCATTGGTAGAAACTCAAATAATATTACTGCCCGATCTCAAGAGGAATTTTATGAGGAAAGAACATATTTTAATAAGCATGAAATATCCCTAGTGGCAAAGCCAACTACTTTCGTACTCCCTGAAAAATCTTTTGATTCCAAGTATGGAGTAAAATTGTATCACTGCCCTGCTTGTAATCCTGATATATGTAGTTAAAATACAGGACACATAATACAGCTCATAGTTTTGCCCACCCTTGCTAGCCAAAAATCAAGAGCCTTACTGAGGTTTCTTCTGGTGCTCCGTTGAAGAAAATTACATGTATTTGCCCTTCAAGTCAACAGTAGCAATGCTCACAGGTACAGCATATTGAGTACCTTCTTCTTTAACTAGGGACTCCTCTGGAATTCACTGTTATTAGTTGAACAAGATGCATGGGGATGCTAGAGGCAATACATGTAAACCCATGATTATATTGAAAAGCCCTCAGCAGCTGAACATAGACAGAAATAGAAGGTGCAGTTTCCTAGACTATTAATATAGTTTCCTATCCTTTAGCAAACAAACATTTCCTTCACTGTACTGTGCTGCCAAAACATCTGATTTGGTTTTTGAAAGTTGCTGATTTGTTCTTCACCACAAGGGAGTGTTCTCCTGTTCCCTTCCACCTGTTCCCCTCCCCGACTCACGTACTAGCCTCCCATATTAGTTGATAGGGCTCTGTAAAACTTGAGGGATTATAGCAGTAAAACACTAACTGGGATATTTGCATACCCACAATAGTTTGCAAGCAAATCCAATTTAAAGCCTCACAATCCCATTGTGTGGAGTTTAAGAAAATGTTATAAATCTGCATGTACACAAGTAATATCAAGTACATACAAGATTGTTTGCAACATACCCCACCTTTCAATTGTTGGGTAGGATTAAAAAAGTGCTCAGTGAAACCATTTTTGTATAGCAGTGAGTTAACATATACTTTGTTAAGGTCTAGGGTCCATGGAACTTTGAACATTTTGAAAGGATGCAGATGGTGTGAAAAACATTCTAGTTATCTGAATATTGTTGCACTAATTTTATATACAAATAATGCCATTCAGAGTCCATACCAATTATCCCTTGCAGGCCAAGTAAATGATGTTGCAATGTTGCTCTCCACTTTTAGGGTAATGTTAGCAATTCTAAAGTAGGAGACACTGAGCATGACATTTGCATACTCAAAATCCTTACAGGGCAAATTAATGTTTTAGTTTTCTAATGCGATAACTTGCAAGGGGGGCTTTTCAAAGTGCTTGTGTGACATATGTACAAAGAAAAGGAAGCGTGGAATGAGGTTACACATTCTAGTAGCCTGCTTACTTACAGTCAGTATCCAATATCTGAGCTGAAACTTGGGTTACATAGTGTGGGTAATGCTTTTGCTAAGGCACCATGAGTAACAGAAATTCTTGTGCTTGAACGTCATTCATATTATAACAAACATAAAACAAGACTAGTATCTAAGTCTGGTAACCTTTCATATTCGCCAATGTAGGCAGAGTCAAGGTTGTCTGGTAATATCTGAATGTGGCCTTAGGCGGAGTTCGAGTCATGTGGTAGAATCAAGTTTAGGAGTCATCGGTGGGGAGGGACGATAATTTGGTTAATGTGTGCAGGCATATCTTAGTTATATGTTCTGTTTTTGGAGCCACTTTTTCAAATTCGTTTTTAACCTCTTGTCAGTATATTCTGTGTTTAGGGTTTTTAGGTTTTTAAGGTCAAGCTTGTACAGTAGGTCAATGTTAAAAGGTAGGCCAGAATATTAAGAAATATATTGTATAATTTATCTTCATTTTGAGAGAAAGCAAATATTAGGTAGCTGCTCTGGCTTGTCCCTTATTACTTCTTTTTGAATAGGTGGGAATTGTCTGTGTGCGCTGCTAAAATTCTTCTGAGCAGCATCCAGAAGGAAGCTGGGCAAGCGCACATGCGCACAGCTTAGAGGGAACATTGGTCTACACCATCTGTAAATGAATGTGATTTTGCTGTGTGAGCCCATTATATGGCGGGCCCGGTATTTGTGTGCCTGGTATAAGGAGATTTAAGGTATTTTTTGGATGTGTTGTGATATGGATTGGTGGTTGTTGTGGTTTGTGAGAAGTGTGTGGGGTATTATGTGTGTGGTATGTTGGGTGAAGTGAACAGGGAGGGAAAAACATGGCTGCAATAATGAGTTCTCTTACACCACTTGAATATATGTGTACCACTCTCCCATTATATCGGGAAAAAATCCATAAAATACACAAAGAGTGGGTTGCTGACACAATGTGAGGGGGTTTATAAGCCATGGCTCAGAAACGCAATGAATAACAAAGGTGTTCTGGGCCATATGTACTCATATTTAGCTGGGAAGTTTAGGGTAAAAGTTAAAGAACAGAAAGAGCATTTTGGAGCTTTGGAGGATGGTTGAGGATTTGGAAAATGTCGCTGAGGACCTCAGAGCAAGAAATTGTTATACAAGTCCCCTTCATCACCCCTGCACTTAGTGAAACCCCTGAATCTGTGAAGTCCAGGTAACCCCACACTCCCACCACCCCCACAGGGGTGTTATCCTATGCAAGCACCTGCAGGGTACACTAATCGCGAGCATGGGCACCCTTAGCACTGTGACAGAGGCACCTGCAACCTATTAACAATGGCAGGTATGGAGAAGGATTTCCCCAAGCGGTCACCGTAGACTATGAATCCATAAGATCAGACATTGAGTTAGGACCTACAGAGGAGGAGGAGTGAGGCTCGGATAATGAGCAAGGAAGTGAGAGGCCACCTAGATTGATGCTGAGGGTAGAACACTTCTGAGTCCTAGGCTGAGGGCATGACCAGGTCACCGGGAAGTGGTAGAGGAGACGAAATAGATGAAGTTGGTACTGGTACAAAAAGCTGAGAGCACAGTCCCTGCTGTTGCATAAAGGTCCTGGCAGAGCACAGCACGTGCCCTGGCCGGATAGAAATAATTTAACAAGGGCACTTCCCTCACTCGCAGCTGGAGCATACAAGTAGATATACGCTCAGAAAAACAGACAGCTGGCATTACAATAACGGTAGGACCCACGGACAGTTTGTTTGCCTCAGAGCTGGGCATCCAAGGATTAGAATCTGTGAAGACAACCATGATGGAGCACATTTTAAGGATTACCAAGCAATGGTATTTGGTGCCCCACGAGCAGCATATCCCAATACACCAGACATACATTCGATAATGTTGCAAACCATAAAAGAGGATGAAGAACAAGCACAATATATATTATAGATTCAGGAAATGTGGAGGTTGAGAGAGGGGGACTATGGGATAAGACTATATCAATATTTTATCACATGTTTAAAAAAGGGTTTCCAAAGAATGTGCAGACAGATTTAGATAAGGCAGTGGGGATTGGGGCTAAGAGATAGGCAGAGATACAGGCAATCATAGTACACCATTATAGATGGAGGCAGGAGAGAGAAGGAAGTGGTGGATAGTATGCTGAAGACTGAAGCAAAGTTAGTACTGAAAAAAAAAGGAAAATTGAGTATTGAAGGGGCAGGTGGACCCGCGGATGGTACTGGGAGAGCAGGGAATGATGCCCAAGTGGACAGGAAGGTATGAAAGTTATCCAGATAATAGAGAGTATGGGGCGGATATGAGGGTGGCTACCTGGAGGGTGTCAGGGAGATTATTCACAATGAAGAGGGGGGTACCTTGGAGGTAGCAAAGGATTTGGTGGAGGAGGGGCAACATTTGATGGACCAAGAATGTGTTGGTCATGTGTGTGTTAAAATGGCTAATTTTGTGTGAGAATGTAGGAGTAGGCCAGCAGCTGTGTATTTTCCCAACGCATATCCTAGCGGGCTGATGGCCCCAGTCACATATACAAAGCAGTATCAGATGATGCCTCAGAGTGCGCCATATGGTGTGGTGCCCATGCAGGTGCTCCACAGGGACAACAGCCCCAGTACCAGTTTCATAACAGGTGCAACCACAACAGGTGCAGCCATTAGCAATACACAGTGCACCTATGTACACACAACAACAAACCCAACAGTCAGCACCACAGGTATGGGATAAAAATGCTCTACCACATGACACAATACCAAGGGACGAGTGTAGTGGGTGGTAACCATCTCCTGTTCCAAGGATCGAACACCCACCCAGATTAGGAGAGCCCATCGATAGCTTTGGCATGACCAGGTCTATCAGTTACTGATGACCTGGAAGAGGAACCCCTGGTAGGAGTAGAGATAGGCGACAAATAATTTGTTTTCATGGTTGATACAGGTGCGACAAAATCATCTATAGGAAGGGCACTTTGCCTTATCAGGTAAAGTAACGGATGTTGTTAAGTATTTCAATCAGGCGATACACCCTGGTCTCAGCCTAGTATGCAGCGCACAGCTGAAATGCTTATTTTATTATATATAGGTTCAATATTTTGAGTGATATACCACTCATATCACACTCATTATTCTAATAACCCGGGTCACAATGGACCAGGAATCAGGCTGGTTGGTAAAGGTAATATTTATTTATTTAAAATTCGAATCAAACATATACTTTTAATAGGGAGCGGCAAACACCAATGTGGTGACAATAACAGATAAAAAGGCATGCAATGCACTTAAATTCACTCTTTAGCAACACAGAAGGAAAACCCCAGTGAAAAGAACATTTTTGGCTTATTTGGGAAGATAGCACTTTACGTCAGGATTTCCCCCTGCAATAATCTTCAACCCACAAACAAACAATTCTAGATAGATATAAAGAAGCAGCAGGTAATCATGAATAAGGAATGGGAAATAGAATTCAAATCCAACCTTCACTCCCCAAACAGGTGGGAAAAACAGATTTGAAATCTTACACTTTAAAATGACATTTGGAAATGACTGGGTAAAACAATGAAGTTGTGCAAACATTCTTGAATCAGTACACATCTCTATGGGAGCAACATTGGAAAGATGCTAACAATCATGAGCTATAGCTTTAGCAAAAGTAGACACTGTGAATCAGAATGAAAAGTTGAAAATAATTTAGGATAATAATCACACATGTAAAACTTTGCAAAATTGTGAATTCCCGCCTAAAATTAACCAAAAGGTTTCTAAGAAAAATGGGTGAAATACACTGATTTGGGGTTGAGATGTAGCTATAGGTGTTAGGTATAATTCATAGTTGAAATTAAGTCTCTAGCTATTAAAAATTGGGCATTGAAAACAGAAAAAAAACTCAGTTTGGACAAGAAAAGATTTACTATAGTGTTACTCTATGCTAGAGCATTCCTGCCAGAATACCAAGGAGGGACACAGTAAGCTTGAGAGTTGATTCATGACTTCCACACCAGATCCCCAGAGCCCGCTCCAGTGGAACCAGTTGGATCACTCGAAACAGGAATGATAATTTAAGATTTACACAAGATAAAACTGACTAAAGAAATGGTGCTTAGCAAGAGCAATCAAGGACAGGATTGCAATAAGGATTCTGACAATGTGACAAGTTATTAAGGTAAGGATAGGATAGTTTAGAGATTGGCATGAGATTTGGATGAAACAAGGCAAGGCAAGGTATGCTATAGTGTTCTATAATTCCTACTAATACTTACAGTCCACTTTAATTTAGGATGTTGGACTGTCAAGGGTTCTGGTCACCACACGGATAGGGTCTAACCAAGGACAGCTGGGCAACTCTGGTGGGACAGGATCATCTAAGCTGTTCTGGGCACTGGACTGCACTGGACTGGCCTTTCAGGTTACTGGAGACTGGAAATCAGTGCGATGGTGAGTTTGGAGGCATGCATCTAGTAGTAGCAAGTCATTTTCATGTTGGGTTGAGGCTGGTCCATGCACACAATGTGATTCAAAATCTGCTGCCAAATTTTTGTTCACAAAGTATTTCCTCTCTGGGGGTGTGTGAGATCCTAATATCTGATAACGGGACTCACTTCTTTAATGAGTTCTTCGGGGAAATTGTGGAACTACTGGGAATAAAGCACAGACATTGCTCAATATACCACCCTCAGGCCAACAGACTTGTTGAACAGATCAATGGCTTCTGAAAAATACGTTATACAAACTGTGTGTGACGTTAGGGAGGAAATGGATGAAAAGAATCCCTCTTGCTTTGTTTAGCCTGAGAACACAGACAAGCAAAGACTGGCATCTGTCCCTGCACAAGACAGTGACATGAGACAGATCCACACGCCTCTTACTCCTATACGCATGGCATCAGATGTTCACAGGGCAGCAGGAGTTTTGGGGGAGGAGCTACAAGGATATTTGTGTCAATTAAAGAGATGTATTAAAGTGTTATCTGAATGTCCTGCACAATGCACACTTTAGTATAATTCCATTATAACAAAACCTTGTAAAATGTAACTAATATTAACAGAAGATGCAGGTGCAGGTGAGAAAAGACAGCCCTGGCACATGGGCTGTTGATTATACCATGGCAATAAGTTCCCAATGAAGGGTACTTGCATCCCCTATAACCTATATATAGCCATAGAAGCCACACTTTTATAATATGTCCAGAGACAATATGTTAAAAGTGGTGATATGTTTAAGCAACTGTGTAAGAAATATAAAGATAAATGGTTTTCAAAAGGTGTTCCCGGAATAACAAGACAAGAGTATTCTTCGACTAACCAATTGTCTTTAATAAAATATAAAAACCAACGAGTTTTGGGAGTTTATCTCTTCATCAGGGGTAATACTCATTCCAAATTCTGGAAACAATCAGAATTGTGTATCTGTGCGTTATAAATGCCATATCATATCATATTATAACGAAACCCAAAACAGTATATTCGGTATCAGGTAATATTATCCCCATATATATGGTCGCCGTAAATAATATCGCCGCAAATAAGTCGTGGCGATTTTATTTTGGTGACCATATATATGAGGACAGGGGCAGCGGGGGTTGCGGGGGTGTCCCCCGCTCCCCATGAAGAAAAAAAAAAGGTTTGGGGGTTGCGGGGGTGTCCCCCGCATGTTCCATGTAATAATTTCCCCACAAAAAACAGCCATTTTTCGGCAATTTTTTTGCATGGCGATATTTTTGCGGGGACATTATTACATGGAACCGTATATTCATGTAGCACACCAAATCATCACAGTTAAATCATATATTGTAAGGCCAGTTTATAAATGGAATACCATGAGTTTTGAACTGTACCTCATCAGTTCCTTGGTCCCAATGGCACCAATGTAATTAAGACAAATGGATCCTATATATCCACAGTTCCTAGTTGCTTAAGATAAAGTAAATAATACTCTATTTTAGAGTTAATGTTGTTATGGAACAATTCAACAAAATGTACAGAGGATGTTAAAAACGCAACATATAATGAGATCCAACAATCTCACCTACTCCTGTTCCGAGGGGTCCCTGAGGCCAAACTTAGACGATCTGCAAATCTTCCAGGCAGGATCTGTTTAACATCCTGTAGCCTATAAATATGAATTATTTATGTAAAACCACTAGCAGGTAACCTAACAGAATTCTGCTAAAGATTCTGCTATCTACCCATCCAGTAATGTCAGTTTGTTTGCCCAGATATCACACTCGCCTTTTCTGAGGTTTACCGCAAACAAAGGCAAAAGAGAGTAGAAATATGGAGGTCCATCCCAATAAGATTCACCTTCGGTTTTGCAGCTCTAGAAATATAAGTGACCAAATCAGTCATAAAACAGTAAATAGGGTGCATATAAGTTAAATGCAGGGTTCATTCCACCAACGATATTTTAACACAATCAAGGAACACTACACCGAAGTTACATTAAAACAATTGTCATGCTGTTCCAAAAAGATCCTTGTAAGAGAACCAGTATGGAACACAACCAGGGGTGCCCCGATTTACAGCTTGCATAGAAATAGGGGACAGAAGGATAGAGTGAAGTTCTAACTAGAACTGCCTAATTACCCTCTAATTCTAGGTTGTGCTGGTGTACCACTTATCTAAAAGCAGACAGAATACACAATGGAAAAAAGCCACAATCCTAACATGCAGCTAGCAACAAACTTTTTGAAGCTGGGGCAGCCTCCCGCGAAAAAAAAGAAGTCAATCACATTGCGTCAGAAGCACAATGTGGGATGTCAAAGACAGTATAAAAAACAGCACACACGATAGGTCAGTCTACTCATGATTACAATTACATTTTTAATAACCTGTAGACCCAATCTAATGTGTACTAGTGTATATAAAAGATCATCTTGAGTTATCAATTCAATCAGAAGGTGGTTAGATACCCAAAGCTTTGTTTCTCAACATTCAACTTGTGCATACTGACATTGCTCTCGTACAAATGTTTAAAGATGACAAAAAAGGGTAGCTACCTCACAATGGAGGCAACCTCTTGAGAGAAAGTGCTCAGACAATGTGAAAGCAAGAACATGTGATTACTACCAGTTCTCAGTCAACCGGTTTCAGTGGTTTTTAAATGAATGTACCTACTTTCTTCAGGACAGTCTTCATATCAATATATGTACGTAGAAGATGGTGAGGACGGATCTCATAATCTTTCAACCCTCCTTACCATTACTGCTGTTGTCAAGCAAGTGAACTGGTGGGTGACCTTGTAATTAATAAAACAATAACAGGTTCACTCTTCTGCTGCACGCCTAAGTTATTAAAAATTAAAACCATGATTAGTATAGCATGTTTCACATTACACACCGTCAGAATAATATTTATTTATTTATTTATTTGAATGTATAAAGCGCACATCGGCCTGGAGGCATCGTGGTGCTGTTACAGAATACTTGCTTAGTAGATAAATACATTAGACACAAAGAATCGCCACATAGGGATTTTATGTGTGTTCAGTTTTTTACATAGGAACAGCATTTCTGGTTAGAGCGAGAACACATGCTCAATTGAAAAGGTTAGTTTTCAGCGTTTCTTAGTGCTGTGGGCAGGGCATTCCAAGTTTTAGGTGCAAGGTGTTGAAAGCTGGAACCTCCAGCTTTGATTCTTTTGAAGGCAGGCACATAGATCTGGTTATCGAGGTGGGATCTGGTGGGTTTGGCGGAAGAGTTGAGGGTGATCCTCTCCGATATGTATCCTGCTGTAACACTTAGATTAACATTAGTTGTACCGATTTCCCAATCAATACATGTAGAACTTGTTCATCCTATAGACAAACCTAAATTTAGATCCAACGACCTGTCAGAATAGATATTCTGTCCGACTGTGACACATATGAGTGACCCTCACTCGTGGTGTTACAGTGCGCCATTTAGATGTTGCTAAAAAGCAGAATTTTTTTCAGTAGTCAATCATACACCCCAAGGTGTTCATGGCTGTACTGAACTGTCGCCTACCTGTCTGTGTTAGACCTGCATGCGTTCCCAGGTAAAAGCAGAGACATGAAGTTCTTCTTAACTTAGTATTTAGTTTTTACTTCATCTGCTGACAGGTAGGTTAACACGGACAAGCCGCCCCTGATCTGTGGGATAGAAAGCCCATTAGAACGGGGTTATCCATACGTCGCCAGGAGTAGAAAACTATTGTGAAATGCGTGCGTAATCTTATCTGGACTGTTTGAGCCTCATTGCATAAGAACGTTCACTGCAGGACCGCGAAAACAATCTGGATATTGTGCATCGCGGGCTGCTTTGCCTCAATTTAAGGCATAAGCCTCACTGGTCATGTGACCTTACTCACGCAGGATGTCTGTTGTGTACAACATGTTAAGTCAGGCAAACCCAGCAAGACTGTTATGCTAGTTGCAAAAACACGTCCGCTGAAGTGTCTTAATGCAATATGTTATTTTAAATTATGAATGAGCCATCACGTTCATTTGTATGTTTAGGCAAGTAATTACACCAAATGATTTAACAAGGGACACACATCCTAGGAAGCTATCCGTGAAAACCATAAACTCTAGCTACCATTTGGATACAGCCTATCTGATATGGCTGAAATTCGCATAGTTAAGAAAAAGTTGGTAGGACACAGTAATTAAGCCAATATGCATGCCAATTTTCAAATCATGACCCTCAGTCATAAAAATTGAATTGTTACCATGAGTAGACTGACCTTTCGGGTGTGTGGTTTTTTATACTGTCTTTGACCTCCCACATTGTGCTTCCAATGCAGTGTGATTGATGTATTTTTTTTCACAGCTTCAAAGATTTTGTTGCCAGCTGCATATTAGGATTGTGGCTTTTTTCCATTCCTTATTCTGTCTGCTTTTAGATAAACGGCACAGCAGCGCAACCTAGCATTAGAGGGTAATTAGGCAATTCTAGTTAGAACTTCACTCTTTCCTTCTGTCCCCTATTTTTTTGCAAGCTGTAAGTCGGGGCACCCCTTGTTGTGTTCCATACTGGTTCTCTTACGGGGACCTTTTTAGAACAGCGTGACAATTGTTGCTATTGCTAATGTAACTTTGGGATATTGTTCCATGATTGTGTTAAAAAACCATATCAGTCATGCCAATCATGATCACATGGGCACCTGCAATCGGTTTATGTCAGGTGTTATGTAGATAAATATTAAGCAAAAAAACTTTGTAGAGGTCTATGGTGGTGGTTGTGTGTTAGTCAGAATCATCTCCAAAAATCGGAGTGGTGTGTTCCCTTCAGTCCTGAGGATGAGGAAAGACCCATTCAGTAAAGTAATCTAGTAAGGAAACCTGTGAATGGCACCCCACTATACTTGATTACCACAATGTTGAAAAAGTCCACGAACTGCGGCTGATTTTGAACGTGTAAAATCGAGTGAATTCGAAAGTGGCCACTATTTCTATAAGTACCCATGGCCGACTTGATGATGTCATTATGTAATGACAGTGCTGATGTCATAGATGTAAACAAAAGACTGTATGCCGGAGACAAGATATTTGGCTGCAAATTTTGTGTGCTGCTGGATTGACTACAGGTTTCAGGGGCCTGTCGAAGTGGACAATTCAACCTCTTTTGCTGTTCGTGTGAAGGAGCTCCAGTATTGGGTCCACTTGTACGGCATTCAGAAAGCACCCTCGACCGCCCATCCTTCTCGTGACCATGGTAAGATTCTTGCCTGACATTAACCTTGCTGATGTATTTTCTTGCTCTTTTACAGTTGAGAAATCCCCTCTCTATAATGAAGAAGTTAGAGCTTGCCATTTGGTTGTTTGCTTTCTTTTTGCTTCTACAGGGTCAACCCTACAGCCGATGTGTATTATATATATTATGTTGTTTATGCTGTGTTGTTTCTGGAGTAAGCATTGCATTTCTGTGTGGTTATGTTACATGGTTAGGGAATATAAAGGGTGTATGGAAATGAAACTGATGTATCTTTGGGAATATCTTTGGGAATAATATAAATATAAACAGTAAACAGGAGTAATCTTCAACACTCTGGCCGATGTGCACCACCCTGAATTGGACAACATGTGGCATAATCACATGAGCAAGGTAGGGAGGGAGAGGTCAAATGACAGCTACGATGTATGCTCTCTGATACCTCATGCAACGGGTGCACCCAAATCATTTATACCTCAAGAAATGATGCCTCATATAGCCTAGTGCCTAGTGCATTTAGCATTGTGCAGTGTTTGAAGTCTTTTCCCAGGGCACACTGTAGAAACAGAAATTATGGACCATGATGATGAAGAATGTTCAAAGAAGAAAGAACAAGTGCAGTGGAAAATAAGACCATTGCTGAAGATGGAAGGAGCATTATTTTTAAACAATAGATGGGTGGCATGAGTAGTGAGCTGTGAAGTGGGAGGCTTACTGGGGTTTCCAGAAGGTATAGTGGAATGTGTAAATGAGAACTGTGCTAGGAGGTGCAGAAATCACATGTCTAAATTGACATGGATCAAACTAGTGAAACACAAGCAAAAGTATAGAGGATGGCGTAGTAGTCCTTTTGCTTTCAAGGAAATGGCATTATAGTGATAGGAATGAACAGTGGATGCAATAAGACTGTCAACATTCCAGATTTGTCTCACTTTACATCAGCGTTGATGGGTGTGTGGACAATATGCATATTTGTGCGTCCCACCATCACAGAGTGTTGTATGCTCGCTGACCACCCTATACTCTGCGGTTTTAGACCTTTCGGATTCTCATATGTCAGCTATAAATGCACCTGCCTAAAAACCAGTAAAGTCCCTGTTCAACAAGCGTGCTCGTCGCTCAATGAAAAGTAGCCCCAGAAAACAATCAAGTTACCTATCAAAAGACTCCTCCGAGAAATGGAAGGCGATTCCAGAGCAATACTGCCTATTTACCAAAACTGAAACCTTTTTTTTACCTTTCTAATGGTGTCAGGTATCTATGCTGCACTCAACGCCAAATGGCTGCATATTAACCAGATGGGAGATTTTGCAAATGGTGAAGCAGACACAGCAGGCCACTTCTGCCCACTTCCTCTCTGGATTAACATTAATACAACAATGACTAACCTTACCTTTCTAGTTCTATCCCACTCACCTATACTAGTGGGTACCCATACTGAAGGTACTTTGGCTTACATCTTGTACCCTCCCTTTCCTGTTTCCAATTGTCTAAACCCAACATCAAGAATATAAAAGCCACACAAGACCCAAGTATCTCCAATGTGCACCACACAACATGAAAGCTTTCAAATTATCCTCTCCGTAACCCCACTAACAAAACGTCTCTCTCCTGTCTTGCAGAGCCATTATCAGCGAGGCCAATAAAAATAGCAGATGGGCGCTGTACAAGACCACTTTTACATTCTATCTTGCTTACTTATTGTGATCCTTAAGATCTACTACGGTAAATTCAAAGTTGCCTAACTGATGAGAAATTCCCAGGGATAATGTAGCCATCAGGCAGAAAAACAGTCACAAATGCAGAAGCCTCATGCCAGAGTTGATGTCTAGACTCTTTGATCCTCCGGTGATATATCTCTGCAGCATGTGCCTTATGCTTGGAGCTAGTCATGGTCACGTGACCCAGAACAACTGTAATTGAGTTACAAAAAGATGTTGTTTGTTGTTCACTAATAAAAGAAAATCATTTTCAAATTATTTTGATATCAACAGACACTATTTCTAAAGTTTAATGATGACTTTCAGAGATAGATGATATACGAAGTTATTAGAATGACTTCGAAACATGCTATACAGACTTCACATGACTCCAGGAATTTTAAGTTCTGGCTCCATGTGAGAGGCTAAGATTCAATTTATGATTTATCCTTACAAGAAATCCTTGGGGGAAGTAATCTTAGTTTAGTTCCTTTTCCAATGAAGTTGAACACTGACAGGGTAATTCATAGAATTTCGCAGAAAAGTGTCGCAAGCGGCTGGCGCAGAGTGTCCGCGTGCGATTGTCTGCGCCAGGCGCGTGCGCCAAAGCCAATTTCCGCACACAGCGTATTCATGGATTTTAGGCTCCCAAACCAGCCGTGGCGCAGAGTATCGCAGCGAGCCTGCAGCAGCGCCAGTAACGCCCCCAAGAACGCCCTCGCGCAAGGAAAAGCCATCAAAATCGCTAAATCATCGCAAAGGACTGCGCTAACCCTGGACCAGTTTACAGGGCTGCCAAACAAGGAACGCAAAGCGGGTAATGTTCATATCAGGGGTACGCGGGATGTTTTACATGCGATTAGCCAGGGTAAGTGTATTACAGGGGTACGCGGGAAGTTTTACACGCGATTAGCCATGGTATGTGTATGACAGGGGTACGCGTGAAGTTTCACACGCGATTAGCCAGGGTACGTGTATTACAGGGGTACGCGGGAATTATCACACGCGATTTGGCTGGGTATGTGTATTACAGGGGTGCGCAGGAATAATCACACGCGATTTGGCTGGGTACGTGTATTACAGGGGTGCGCGGGAATGATCACACGCGATTTGGCTGGGTACGCGTATTACAGGGGTGCGCGGGAATTATCACACGCGATTTGGCTGGGTACGTGTATTACAGGGGTGCGCAGGAATAATCACACGCGATTTGGCTGGGTACGTGTATTACAGGGGTGCGCGGGAATCATCACACGAGATTTGGCTGGGTACGTGTATTACAGGGGTGCGCGGGAATAATCACACGCGATTAGGCTGGGTGGGCCCTCACAGGTGTTCCCTGTACACCCTCCACGGCCCCTGCAGGCAGCCCACAAAACAGGGGACTACCCGGCACACCTGCTCATGTCTCCCACCCCCCACCCCCCACCAGTGTGGGGCACCCTCCACCAGGCCCCCACCCATGTCTCCCACCACCCCCACCCCCCAGGCACCATGGGCAGCCTCCAATAGGCTCCCACCCATGTCTCCCACCACCCCCACCCCCCAGCAGTGCAGGCGCACCCCTCCACCAGGCCCCCACTCATGTCTCCCACCCCCCACCCCCCCAGCAGTGTGGGGCACCCTCCACCAGGCCCCCACCCATGTCTCCCACCACCCCCACCCCCCAGCCACCATGGGCAGCCTTCACCAGGCCCCCACTCATGTCTCCCACCCACCCCCACCCCCCAGCACTGTGGGGCACCCTCCACCAGGCCCCCACCCATGTCTCCCACCACCCCCACCCCCCAGCCACCATGGGCAGCCTCCACCAGGCCCCCACTCATGTCTCCCACCCACCCCACCCCCCAGCACTGTGGGGCACCCTCCACCAGGCCCCCACTCATGTCTCCCACACACCCCACCCCCCAGCCACCATGGGCAGCCCCCACCAGGCTCCCACTCATGTCCCCTATCACCCCCACCCCCAGAAGTGCAGGGACAGCCTCCACAAGGACCCCACTCATGTCTACCACCTACCCCCACCCCCTAGCCACCATGGGCAGCCCCCACCAGGCTACCACTCATGTCTCCCACCACCCCCACCCCCCAGCCAACATGGGCAGCCTCCACCAGGCCCCCACTCATGTCTCCCACCCACCCCACCCCCCAGCCACCATGGGCAGCCCCCACCAAGCTCCCACCTTTCCCCTATCACCCCCACCCCAGCAGTGCAGGGGCACCCTCCACCAGGCCCCCACCCATGTCTCCCACCACCCCCACCCCCCAGCCACCATGGGCAGCCTCCACCAGGCCCCCACTCATGTCTCCCACCCACCCCACCCCCCAGCACTGTGGGGCACCCTCCACCAGGCCCCCACCCATGTCTCCCAGCCCCCACCCCCCCAGCAGTGTGGGGCACCCTCCACCAGGCCCCCACCCATGTCTCCCACCACCCCCCAGCCACCATGGGCAGCCTCCACCAGGCCCCCACTCATGTCTAACACCCACCCCACCCCCCAGCACTGTGGGGCACCCTCCACCAGGCCCCCACCCATGACTCCCACCACCCCCAGCCACCATGGGCAGCCTCCACCAGGCCCCCACTCATGTCTCCCACCCACCCCACCCCCCAGCCACCATGGGCAGCCCCCACCAGGCTCCCACACATGTCCCCTATCACCCCCACCCCTAGCAGTGCAGGGGCAGCCTCCACCAGGCCCCCACTCATGTCTACCACCCACCCCCACCCCCCAGCCACCATGGGCAGCCCCCACCAGGCTCCCACTCATGACTCCCACCACCCCCACCCCCCAGCCACCATGGGCAGCCTCCACCAGGCCCCCACTCATGTCTTCCACCCACCCCACCTCCCAGCCACCATCGGCAGCCCCCACCAGGCTCCCACTCATGTCCCCTATCACCCCCACCCCCAGCAGTGCAGGGGCAGCCTCCACCAGGCCCCCACTCGTGTCTACCACCCACCCCACCCCCCAGCAGTGCAGGGGCAGCCTCCACCAGGCCCCCACTCATGTCTCCCACCCACCCCACCCCCCAGCACTGTGGGGCACCCTCCACCAGGCCCCCACCCATTTCTCCCACCACCACCACCCCCCAGCCACCATGGGCAGCCTCCACCAGGCCCCCACTCATGTCTCCCACCCACCCCACCCCCAGCCACCATGGGCAGCCCCCACCAGGCTCCCACTCATGTCCCCTATCATCCCCACCCCCAGCAGTGCAGGGGCAGCCTCCACCAGGCCCCCACTCATGTCTACCACCCACCCCCACCCCCCAGCCACCATGGGCAGCCCCCACCAGGCTCCCACTCATGTCTCCCACCATCCCCACCCCCCAGCCACCATGGGCAGCCTCCACCAGGCCCCCACTCAAGTCTAGCACCCACCCCCACCCCCCAGCCACCATGGGCAGCTCCCAGCAGGCTCCCACTCATGTCTCCCACCACCCCCACCCCCCAGCCACCATGGGCAGCCCCCACCGGGCTCCCACTCATGTCCCCTATCACCCCCACCCCCACCCCCAGCAGTGCAGGGGCAGCCTCCACCAGGCCCCCACTCATGTCTACCACCCACCCCCACCCCCCAGCCACCATGGGCAGCCCCCACCAGGCTCCCACTCATGTCTCCCACTGCCCCCACCCCCCAGCCACCATGGGCAGCCTCCACCAGGCCCCCACTCATGTCTCCCACCCACCCCACCCCCCAGCCACCATGGGCAGCCCCCACCAGGCTCCCACTCATGTCCCCTATCACCCCCACCCCCAGCAGTGCAGGGGCAGCCTCCACCAGGCCCCCACTCATGTCTACCACCCACCCCCACCCCCAGCCACCATGGGCAGCCCCCACCAGGCTCCCACTCATGTCTCCCACCACCCCCACGCCCCAGCCACCATGGGCAGCCTCCACCAGGCCCCCACTCATGTCTCCCACCCACCCCACCCCCCAGCCACCATGGGCAGCCCCCACCAGGCTCCCACTCATGTCCCCTATCACCCCCACCTCCAGCAGTGCAGGGGCAGCCTCCACCAGGCCCCCACTCATGTCTACCACCCACCCCCACCCCCCAGCCACCATGGGCAGCCCCCACCAGGCTCCCACTCATGTCTACCACCCACCCCCAGCCCCCAGCCACCATGGGCAGCCCCCACCAGGCTCCCACTCATGTCTCCCACCACCCCCACCCCCCAGCCACCATGGGCAGCCCCCACCGGGCTCCCACTCATGTCCCCTATCACCCCCACCCCCAGCAGTGCAGGGGCAGCCTACACCAGGCCCCCACTCATGTCTACCACCCACCCCCACCCTCCAGCCACCATGGGCAGGCCCCACCAGGCTCCCACTCATGTCTCCCACCGCCCCCACCCCCAGCCACCATGGGCAGCCTCCACCAGGCCCCCACTCATGTCTACCACCCACCCCCACCCCCCAGCCACCATGGGCAGCCCCCACCAGGCTCCCACTCATGTCTCCCACCTCCCCCACCCCCAGCCACCATGGGCAGCCCCCACCAGGCTCCCACTCATGTCCCCTATCACCCCCACCCCCAGCAGTGCAGGGGCAGCCTCCACCAGGCCCCCACTCATGTCTACCACCCACCCCCACCCCCCAGCAGTGCAGGGGCAGCCTCCACCAGGCCCCCCACTCATGTCCCCCTGCCCACAGGCCCTGACAATCCTCAAGCATGGGCCTCATGGCCAGCCACCACAGCCCAAAGACACAACCAAGTATTACATGCGTCCATGATACTACTCCAATGGAAACAATGTAAATCAACACGTGTCTCACACACACACAATGGTTGCAAGTGAACCTGAAAACCCATATCATGACATGCATGAGAACAATGAGATGAAACCACACATTGAAGAATGAAAAAAATCAAAATAATGTATTAAAAACAACAGTAATGGCAATCAAAATTAAACAAAATACACAAGTAAAAAAATAACAAAATTAAGCTGGCTGTCCCTTTTCAAATTAAAATCAATAAATGATAATCCAAAAAAATGTCTTCCAAAGTTCAAGTCCATAAAAAGGAAATGAAGGGAAAAAAGAAATAGAAAACCATTGCTCCATGGAAAAAAATATTCATAGTAAAAAATATATCCAAATGCAAAGTCCAACTATGTACAAAGTATTCAGGGTCCATCATCCCAACAGAAGAAATGAAACCTACCAAAAAACCTATCTAAAATGGAACTATATACAAAAGGTGGAGCAGTGTCCGTCGACTCCAAATAAAAATAAACTATAAAGGAAACCTATCACTAAATAACTATATGCAATGGCGGCGGGCCAGTCCAGCGGCTCACTCAGTGGTGTTGCGGGCCAGGGCATCATCGAACTCCTCGTCTATGTCCCGGAGGCGGTCCTGTTCCATGGCCACCGAGGGTCCGCAGGGACGCCGACATGTTCACCTCAAACTCTCTGCGGATTGCCTCGAGGCACTTGGCCCGCCTCAGGGCCCTCTGCATGGAGTTCTCTGCCCTGACCATCGTGAGCCGCGCCTCTTCCGCCCGCCGCTGCTCCGCATCTATGGCGTGGCCCAACCGCTGCCACACGGAAGACACTTCCCATCCAGGGTCCTCCTGCCCTCCGGCCGATGCCTGCCCCTCCGATGTTGAAGGCCCCGAGCTATCGTGGCTCCCACCTACAGCCTCCTGCTGCTGCAGCTGCTACTGTCCATGTGCCCTGTCCGATGGTGCCTGCACATCCTCCTCCAGCTGGGGTGCAGTCGTTGATGTGGCCATCCCTGCTGGACGTCCGACTCCCGACTGTGGCAGGGATCTGTTGTCCACCAGCCTGGCCGCACGGTCAGAGGCAGCTCCACAGGGCACCCAGGTGACACATGGGTGGGAAGATGGCATGGAGGACGACTGGGGCATAGGGGGTTCCGTGGAGGAGGGGGTCAGAACAAGGTCCAGGAAACAGAGGAATCCAGCCCTGGTGAGCTGTCCCAGTGGGTCAACGCGGTCAACGAGCCATGCGAGAAGACGTGCAGACTCATCATTAAAAGACTGCAGGTCAGCTCGCATGGCCCGTTGACGCAACGCCACCCCATCCTGGACAGGCTCAACCTGGTGCAGGATAGCCACATCCGCAGGGAGAGGAAGGCCAGGTGTTGTAAGCCAATCCCCTCCCTGAGAACGGGTCTGGAGGTAGGCATCCCCGCTGGTGCAAGATGATGCAGTGACAGGAGCAGGGACAGGATTGCACACAGGCACCTCTGCGGCGGCCTGTGCTGCCTCCTGTCCCTGATCCTGCACTGCACCACTAGCACCAGTGGAATCCCCACCTCCAGACCCCACCTCTGTCGCTTGCACGGCCTCCTCCTCCTCCAAACCCCCCACCAACCTAGATGACTCTGTGCCATCTTCCTCCGTTGGGCCCTGTGGGGTCCCAGCTGCCCCTTCTGCTGCCGAGGAGTCCAACTCCAACCTCAGCCTCTTGGACCTCCCCTCGGCAGCTGCGGCCTGGGACACGGCACCGGACTCCTCTCTCCCCGACGAGATCAGAACCTAGGAGGGGATCCGGGCCTTGCGTCTCCGGCTGGTGGTGCGACCCCTGCTGCTGTGCTCCACAGCACCTTCTCCGCCCTCTTCATCAGATGACGCTGCAGACAGGGAGAAAGAAAACACAGGCATCAGGGCACTGTACAATGGACACATACGCACATGAAAGTTATACATGAGTGGCATTGGTAAACCTCAGACATGGCATCACAATCCCCAACACACATGTCATTTCAACTTGCACACATGAGCCATACCACAGCCATATTGCAACAGCCAGCACCATCCATTCGCATACAACAGCATGAGCAGCCAAAGGTCATCCACACATCACATGCAACATGGTGAGTACACTACACATGCACACACACCACCAAACTTGCATGCATGTGTACAGCTCCGCCAACTGTCGCAGTGTTCCGATCGACATCCATGTCACACCTGACAATCATTCCTCCACATCCTGTGCCATGCAAGCCCACACACACAAGCACCATTCATGTGTCACACATGAGACCCCTCGCATGTGTCACCCTCACGGCCCTGTACACCCCCCCTACTTGCCCACATAAAAATACATGTTCAACCTGCACACTCCTGGCACATCACACGCAGAGCTTACAATCAGTATGCATGTACACTTAACGCTCGACTCCAGACGGGTCTGCCTCTCAAGGACCTGGACGTGGAGCGCTGGGGATATGCGTTCCAGGACCATCATCTGATCTTCCGACAAGTGGCCCCGGCGCCCCTTAGCATCCGCTGCCTTCAGGAGGCGCCGGGCCTTGTTGAGGGTCCTGGACCTGAAGTCCTCCCAGCGCTTCCTGACACATTCGTAGTCGCGGACTGCCACCTCCTCCGCGTTGATGGCAGTCACGATGTCCATCCAGATCTGAGTCCGTCCTTCCTTGTCGGCGCGCAACCTTCCGAAAAGGGCATCATACTGCCCCAGGACATGCTCCACCAGGACACCAACTTCGGTGGCAGTGAAGCTGGTGCCCCTCTGCCTCCTTAGCCGGGGGTTGCCACTGGTGCCAGATGTTGCAGTGCCCGACATGGCAACCCCAGAGGCAGGAGTGGGTGGGCAACTGGGTCCTGGGGCTGGGCTGTGGGGCGATGGAAAAGCAGTCAGGAGTCTTCGGTTCCAGCAGGGGTGGTCACAGCAACAGCACCCCTGGCTGATGTGCAGGCAGCAAATGTCAGGGCACGTGGGCAGCAGGCAGTCAGGCAGCAGCAGATGGCAGGTGGGAGCGTGCTCAGGGCTCTGGGGGGTAGTAATTCGGCCTTCTGGGCAGGAGCGTGGTCTTCCGTATGTGAACGCGTGGCCAGCTTGATACGGAGTGATTTTGCACGTGAAAATCCAGCACGTCTGCGCGTAAATCGAGGAAAGGCCCTTAGCGCGTAAGCGCGTCAGCACACGTCTGTACATTCATTGGCCCAAAGGCCACCAGCGTATGCGCGTCTATGAAGTCACATGCACGTTGAATATGGCACACGTTTGAAATGTTGCGTGTTAAAAAAATGAAAGACACTTCCGAGTGTCAAAGCGTGTAATTGGTGGAAATGGCCTTAGCACGTACACACGGAAGTGACAAAGCGTGTCATTGGTGGAAATGGCCCTAGCACGTACATGCGGAAGTGACAAAGCGTGTAATTAGTGGAAATGGCCCTAGCGCGTACACGCCGAAGTGACAAAGCGTGTAATTGGTGGAAATGGCCCTAGCGCGTACACGCGGAAGTGACGCTGGACGTGTGGGCCTGCATAAAAGGTACGTGTAGAACACCATTTCCTTGTACGTGCTTTTCGTGGAGAGCGAGTGGGTGAAATCTGTACTTCTTGTCGTTTCACACGCAATTTACTTCACAGCGTTTCAAGTTCGTACTCCCTGTTACCTCTGACAGCTTTTTCTCTTTTTCTGGTTTTCCTGGGCCTGTTACCTCAAACAGCGTTCCCTTCTACTGTTGTCCTGTCTCCTCAGACAGCGTACAATTCTTCTTTTGGCGGGGGTGTTGCCAATGCGCACATGCGCTTCTTTTTCACGCTCTTTTTCCTGGCAGACGGTGAGACACGCATGTATCTAACATCTGTGCTTGCCCCGTGTGTAGCCTACCCCTTCAGAGGTCATTCTAGGATACGTGTGACACGCATACGTTAATTCTTGTGTTACTGGGTGCCACAGCGTAGTGCAGGTTTTTTTTTTCCGCACACGTGGTCTAGGAGGGGTTGCGTGCACGTTATCTCCCTTTTTTGCTCTTCCTGTGCGTTGCGTGACCCGTCATCTTTCCCCAGGGGTCACATTCAGCCTTGCTAGAGCACTAGGGTACAATTACCATCTGGTACCCAACCCCTTTGACCCCCAATTGCCCAGGACAATAGTTTACAGCCACTCCCATACGCACATTAACATCAGTGCCATGGTTGGGAGGCGAGGAATCCGTAAGGGTGGCAAAGGTGGACGAGCCACAAGTGGTGGCCGTGGTGGATCCGGTAGGGGACGTGGTCGTTACTTGCAGGGTGACCCTGTCCCCCCATGTGTGGAGGACCAGTCAAGGGCACCCATAATCCCCCCCCAGCCCCCTGGTTGAGGGTGATGTGGCTGACACCATCCATGCTCAGCCCTTGTTGGACCAGCCCATTGTGGCACTAGACCTGGCTCACTCCATGGCTGACTTCCAGGTCAGCAGGCCTATGACACGTGCGCTGGTGCACGTTGATGTCATCAGGCCATGTGGATCAGGGGAAGCAAGGTCATCTGCTGCCCCAAGTAGGCAGGGTGGAGAGGCTGCAGGGGCAGCTGCAGCTCCATCCACCCCAGCTCTCACACACCCAGCGAGGACAGTGTCGGTCCTAGTCCATCCTGCTGACATTCCCCCTGACACCATTACACTTGAGCCAATGCCTGCACCAACTCCCATGCTGAGTGTGCAATCCCACACTCCTGATACAGAGTCCACCAGGGCTCCTGCCCCTAGTGTCCTAAGCGGCGTAGGACACTCAGGATCACCACCACCTTCCAAGCGGAAGAGGAAGAGTGCTCGTCCGGCACAGGCTGATGCCCCAGACACGGCTACACAGTCCGGCCCGTCGAGGAAGCCCAGCTTCACGGATGCCGAACTGAATGCACTTGTCGAGTATGTGTCCGCACATGATAACGAAATGGTCATTGTTGCAGGATCCAAGACCACACCTGCACAACGCCAGGCACAATGGCAGACCATTGCGGACATCGTAAGTGCCCTTGGAATCGTGAGGCGCACAGCCAATGATTGCTATAAACGCTGGAATGACCTAAAGCGCAGGGCAAAGAATAAGCTGGCCTCAAGTCATGCCGCAACTCTAGTGACTGGAGGTGGGTCTCCAGTAGTAGACATGGAACTCACTCCACATGAGTCAGTCGCTGGGACCTACGTCACGGAGGAACAGATCCAAAGCGTGGGAGATCTGCCTGATTATGAGGCATTGTCCGGTGAGTGCACATGCATATGTGTGTCATCCATGTGCATGGTGTGTGTGTGAGGGCTTCTGTTTGTGTGCCAGGTGAGGGTGTGTGCGCCTGAGTTGTTTGGGTCACCCATGTGCTTCATGCAATATATTCTGCGCAGCAGCATTTGGCCATAGCAGTATCCCTTCTGCCAACAGTAGACATCTAGCCCAACAGCACGCCAGTTGCCCTTGAAGTGTCACCTTGCCACAACATTGTTGCCTATTTTTCTCTGTTCATTCAGGCAGATTGTTTGCATTCCACCACTTTTACTAGGCATTTCTCAGTCCTCTAGTCACATGTCTGACATGGCTATGGTAAAGTGGAGTGTCTTTGTTACCTGGATATCATTTGTTTAGACATCTCCCTGTGCAATCGGACCATTTCGGACTGGCAGCTCCAGGTGAAAAATCAGACCTGTTTGAATTAGAAAAGCTATTACATGAGGGAACTGGACTGAATGAATAAGTGCTGCCCTCCTCTCCATCTTCACTCAATAGCAATGGTACATGCCATCTGTGTGATGGCATGTGTATTTCACCTGGCAATCACAGGCCAATGTGTGATGTCACTGCTAGGCAGCATGCAGCAAATGTGTTCATCTTCCATCTTGGTGTCATCAATGTGTGCCATTTGCCTCCCCTTCATACGCAGTGAGGGTGCATGCATGGGAGGGTTTTAGTCATGTGGGACATGTGTCAATCAAGTACTGGTTCTGTTGCTTCTCAGCCCTCATTGTGTGCCATGGTGCTAATGCCTGTTTCCATTTGTTTTCTTTTATGTCTTTGCAGGGGAAGACGCACCTGATACTCCTTGGGTTGTGGAGATGGTGCAGACCCAGGAGGGATCTGAGGGCTGACCGACCACCAGTGAGGGACGTGATGTGGTGGTGGGTGAGAACCCACAACTGCTGCAGGTCATGCTCTCAAGGGGTGTCTCTGGCTGCACCTCCCCCGAGCTGTACTCAGGTGTTGATTCGGATGATGAGACCTACGTGCTGTCGCAGGTGAGTGTTCCTGGGAGGGATTCTGTTCTGTCCGACCCACCTGCACCAGGGTTAGAACCCTCAATGGGGATGTCAGTGTTGGCAGGTACGCCTTTGGTGGTTACGGATGCAGGGTCACACTCCGCGACATCTGACCCTGTTCCTGGGCCAGCAGATCAGAGGGGGAATGCAGTCCTGCAGCCTCAGGCAGTGCCGGCACAGCAAGGCGCAGTTCGCCTTGCCCCAGACAGGTGTGGTGCCCGCCGACGTGGTGGCCGTACGCCACCTGGCAATACCGAATGGGAGCAATCCATGTACGGTATGGCAACCCAACAGGCAGCATCATCAGAGATGATGGCTCAGGCCATGGATAGGGTGGCCACTTCCATTGTCCCCCCCCCGAAAGGCTGATGGAGCGACTACAGCAGGCAACCGACTCCATCTGCCAGTCACACAGGGAGGACATGTTGGCGTCCAACAGGGACAGGCGGGCGGCACTGGCGACTCTGCAGGAAGCCATCTCCATAGAGTCCCAGGGCCACAGGGAAGCCCTGAGGCTGGAACTCCTTCACCTCAGGACGACTCTTGTTGAGCTTGAGGCTTCAACAAACCGAAGGACAGAACAGCAGCTGGAGCGTCTCACCCGTACGCTCTCAGCTGAGATGCAGGCAACTAGGGCGGAGGTCCGGGCATCCCGTGAGTTTTTGCATGGGGACCTCCGCACACTCATCCTCCAGAACGAGACCTACCACACCCGCATGCTTGCAGCCATGGAGGAACAGACTAGGGCCTTGCGTGGGCTGCCTCCCATAGTGCCACCACCTCCGGATGCAGCTGCACAGGGTGAGAATAGCGACAGCAGTGATACTCCCACAATAGGGTAGCCGTGTGGGCCATGAGCCCATGGAGGTGTTTTTTTTTCGCAAGATCCACACAGGTGGGTTTTGGTGTGCACCCTGTCCTCAGACCTCCTGGGTGGCCTCCCCAACCCCCCCGGGCCCATTAAAGGACATTTTTTATTTTTTATTTTTTATTTTTTTTAATTTTTTTTGGGACAGTGTGTTGCCTTGTGTGGCTCCCGTGGGCATACGCTGCATTATGGCTGGGCACATGCAGGCTTGTCATGTATTTGGTTCAGATGCTTGGGTTTTTGTCACACACACCCCTCCTGCTTCCCGTTTCCATGGGCTTGCAAAGGGTGTGCCCAAGTGACATTGACGTACATGGTGACATTGGACTACCACTACATGTGTGGGTAGTCTAGTCAATACTGTGTATACATTCCTAGTGCATATTGCTGTTGTGTTGTACACTGCATGTTGCATTGATGTGTAACTCATCATCCATGTCTACCTCCTAATTTGCAGGTCCTTTCCTCATGTCTACACAAGGCCCTCTACTTTGGAGATGGAGTCCATGTTGGCAGCAGTGCACCTACAACTCTACATGGCGGCAACACTGTACAGTTGGAAGTGGTGGAAGAGCAGGCATTTCCAGGTGGTGAGACTACCAATTTCTTAAATTCGTAATGTCATGTTAATGGTAGTTTTGAGGGTCAGTAGCTGATAAGTGTTATTGCTAAATACCTGCTCAAGTGTGTTGTTGGTCCTGCATTACTGTGAGCATTTCAGGTGTCGCGAGTTTCAATTAGGGACACTGTACTTTGTGACACTTGTGTCATGTTGTGGGGATTACTTTGCTTACCCACACATAGCATGACTTGGCATGGTGTGTCGTGTGGCGGTGCTGGGGATGGGTTGGGTGACATGGCACTGTCCTCATGTTGCATTTTGCAAGTGAGTATTCATTTTAGATGCATTAATGTGTTTTTTCACGAAACTGCATTGGTGCTGTCTGTGTAGGTAGGGATGCACACATTGTAACACTTCCAGGTGAACAATCTCAGGCTGATATGGTTTTGACGGTTGATTCTCCAGACATTCAGGATCATTGTCAGGTTGAGTCATCATTGATTGTCAGATGGTATGTGCCAGGGCAGTGTGCACTCCACAGGGGTGTGATTTCTATGTGAAGTAATTAGCCACTAGCTGTGTACGGGCTGCCTCCCCCCGTGCCCTTTCCCCTCCCATGCGCAGCGGGCGGGCATGTGGTTGGGGATGTGGGGGCACCACCATGTCCACGGCCATGGTGGACCCGGCGTGTTGCAACGTTGTGCAGGACACATGCTGCCACTATGATCCTGCACACTACTGGGGGAGCGTATAACAGCTGCCCGCCAGAACGGTCAAGGGAGCGAAAGCGTGACTTAAGCACTCTGAATTTGCACTCCACTATGCCCCGGGTTGTAATGTGGGCTGTGTTATATCTTACCTCGGGTGGCGTGGTGGGGTTCCGAATTGGCGTCATCATGTGGGGGCTGAGAGGGTAGGCACTGTCCCCTGTGGAGGTGGTGATGGGTATCATTGGTGGGGTTGTGACCTTGCTCAGTATCTGACATGCATGCATGTGCAGTGGCATTCATACTCACCAAGCAGCCATGTATCGCCATGCCGCCCAGTTTCTAGGTCCCGGCTTAGGGTGGACATTCGGTAAATGAAGCTGCCGTGGGTGGACCCGGGATAGTTGGCATATACTGAGGTGATGATTCCCTTGGCATTATATACTACCTGCACGTTGATGGAATGCCAGTGCTTGCGGTTCCTATAGATGTGCTCAGATGCCCTGGGGGGACGTAGAGCCACATGGGTGCAGTCGATGGCACCTAGCACTTTGGGGAATCGTGCCACACCGTAAAAATCCAGGGCGGCAGCATGCCTTTCTGCAGGTGTTCTGGGCAGGTATATGTGCCTGCGGACTGATGGGCATGCAGTGATGATGTTCAAGACCTGGTGCAGGCAGCGTGACTGCGTGGCCTGTGACACCCCACCCACTATGGCACTTGTCCGCTGAAATGATCCAGTGGCTAAGAAGTGCAGTACATTGAGGACCTTCTCCAGGGGGCTGAGTGCTTGGGAGCACAGGATGGGTGATGTGAGGTCATCCCCCCACTCACTCACCAGGTCCAGTATTATATGTGGTGGAAACCTGTACCTCCCATACACCTGGTCATCAGGCATCCCAAAAAGGCTGGTTCTGGGTGTGAAAATTCTGGGCCTGACTATCCTCCTCCTCCTCCTTTGGTAGCCCACGGCCACTGCTGCTAGGAATGGTATATTCATCCTGGCGTCTGAGCTTGTTAGTTTTTTGCGCGCAAATTTATGCGTCGCGGGTCGACGTATGCCTGCTTCCTACTGGCGTACGTGTTCTTTGCGCGTGTTGTAGGCGAGCGTGTGAAACTTCCCGCGCACCCCTGAAATCCACGTACCCAGGCCAATAGCGTGTGGAAATTCCCGCGCACCCCGGAATACACGTACGCTGATGTACTCGCGTGTGTAAGTGCCCGCGCACCCCTGAAATACACGTACATAGGCCAATCGCGTGTACGCGCACTTTGGTCCAATTACACGCGATGACACTCTGACGTGCAGTCTTTCCACGTGTGCTCCGTCATCACGTGCTATGAGGGAAACACCCGTGCGGGTCACATCACAGATGCGCTTACGCGCTGAGGGCCTTTGGTCCAATAGAATCGCGTATGTGTGCTGACGCGCTTACGCGCTAAGGGCCTTTCCTCGAATTTCACGCTGACGTGCAGGATTTTCCCGTGCCAAATCACTCCGTATCAAGTTTGCCACGCGAAAACACACAGAAGACCACGCTCCTGCCCAGAAGGGCGAGTTACTGCCCCCCAGTGCCCCGAGCAGCCTCCCGCGTGCCATCTGCTGCTGCCTGCCTGCCTGCCTGCTGCCACCGTGTCCTGCCATTTGGTGCCTGCACATCAGCCATCTGCAGGGGTCCAGTTGCTGTGTCCACCCCTGCTTGAACAGAAGACTCCCGACTGGGATAACATCGCTGCACAGCCCAGCCCCAGGACCCAGTTGCCCACCCGCTCCTGCCTCTGGGGTTGCCATGTCGGGCACTTTGACATCTGGCACCAGTGGCAACCCCAGGCCAGAGGGGCAGAGGGGCACCAGCTTCACTGCCACCGAAGTTTGTGTCCTGGTGGAGCATGTCCTGGGGCAGTATGATGCCCTCTTTGGATCGTCCTGCACCAGCAAGGAAGGACGGGAGAGGATCTGGGCCGACTGTGTGGTTGCCATCAACGCGGAGGGGGTGGCAACCCGCGACGTCCAGAAGATCAAGAAGCGCTGGGAGGACTTGAGGTCCAGGACCCTCGTGAAGGCCCGGCGCCTTGTGGAGGGGGGCTGGGGCCACATGAGTTCCATCCAGATGAGGGTCCTGGAACGCGTACGCCCAGCGCTCCACGCCCAGATCCTTGAGAGGGAGACCCGTCTGGAGTTGAGCGGTAAGTGGCCAAGCATTGCTGTGTGAGACAGGGCATGTTGCGGTGTGCTGGTTGTCTGATACTTGCCTGTATGTGTGACATAGGCCATGTACGCATGTATGTGTGCAGGGACATCATGGTAATGCATGTGCGACCAGTGATGTGTGAACCACATGGTCGTTGCTTGTGTTTAAATGCGACATGGGGAGCCCTATGCAGATTTTACACATGAGAGCATGCCAGTCTCTGTTCCTGGACATGGGTGGGGGTGAGGGATGGGTGCTGATGCCAGGTACATATATGGTAGCCATGTCTGTGTGCCTGCCCTGCGTGTCTGTGACTTGTGAATGCCATGGACGCATGACACATGTCTGTGACAATGCACAGATTCACTGATGCAGCCTAGTTATCCTTGTATCCGCTGTGTTTGGGGTGTATGAGGCCAGATGGATGTGACTGAGGTGAAGTGTGTGCATGTGATAGGCATGACCCATGATGCATGTGAGTTCCATATCATTGTATGTTTCAAGAGTCCATTGGACATGTATGGAAATGTCCATGGCATGCACCATGCCTGTTACTGTGTGTGTTTTGCCTGGACTGACCCATGTGTTGTGGAGGGACATGATGGAAGTGTACTTTGACAGTGGTACTCATCTGCTATTGCTTCCTGTCTAGGGGACCATTGTACAGTACCCTGATGCTTGTGTTCTATGTCTCCCTCTACGCAGCGGCTAGTGAAGAAGAGGGCGGAGACGGCGCTGTGGAGCAAGGCGGCGGGGATACCCCCACGGCTGCAGCGGAAGGGGTGGGTGAGCCCCCACAGGGGCCTGCTACGGCGGAAGACGGTGAGGAGCCATCCAGGTTGGTGGTTTCCACAGAGGAGGAGGAGGCCGCCACTGAGGCACACATGGGGCCTGGTGGGGGCATCCCTGCTGGTGCAAGTGGTGCAGTCCAGGGGCAGGGGCAGGAGGCAGCACAGGTCACCGTGGAGGGGCCTGTGCATGTCGCTGTCCCTGACCCTGTGAGTGCACCACCATGCACCAGCAGGGATGCCCCGTCCCAGGCCCGTCCGCAGGTAGAGGGGATGTCCATGTCACCTGACTCCCCTCCACCTGTGGACGAGGGAACCCGTGGCCGTATGGATAAGGACCTGATTGGGGTCGCGATGCGCGCAGGTGCAATTCGTGATGACGTGCGTGCTTCCCGGGAGGAGCACGCACGTCATCACGAAGAGCACCGTGCCGACGTGGCCCAATTGGGATCTTCCATGTTCGGGGGTTTCCTGCATGTGTCGGCCAATCTGGCGGCCCTCTCCTCCTCTGTGGAGGCTATACGCCGGTCGTTCTCCTTGCCGTCTTCCGGCCCAGATGCCACCAGGGCCCCCTGTGGACCTGCCCTGACCAATGCAGCCAGCTCGGTGGGGATCCCATCCCTGCCACAGTCGGGAGTTGGAGGTCCAGCAGGGGTGGACACCACAGCAACTGTACCCCAGCAGATGGAGGATGTGCCGGCATCATCAGGCAGGGCACGTGCACGACGGCGTCGGTGGATTCCATCAGCTTGGATGCCGTCGTGCTGGCAGAGGCGGTTGCGTCGGAGGCAGCAGCAGAGTCAAGGTGGGAGGCATCATGGCTCAGGGCCATCAACATCGGAGGGGCAGGCATCGGCCGGAGGGCAGGAGGACCCAGGACGGGAAGTGTCTTCCGTGTGGCTGCGGTTGGGCCAGCAGATAGGTTCGGAGCAGCGGCGGGCGGAAGAGGCGCGGCTCACGATGGTCAGGGAGGAGAACTCCATGCGGAGGGCCCTGAGGCGGGCCGAGTGCCTCGAGGCAATCCGCATGGGTTTGGAGGAGCAGATGGCGTCGTCCCTGCGGACCCTCGGGGCCATGGAACAGGACCGCCTCCGGGACATCGAAGAGGAGTTTGATGATGCCCTGGCCCGGAACACCACGGAGTGAGCCGCTGGACTTGCCCGCCGCCTTTGTATATAGTTCTTTAGATTTAGGTTTCCTTTGTTTCTTCTTATGATTTGGAGTCGACAGACACTGCTCCACTTTTTGTATATAGTTGCATTTTAGTTAGGGTTTTTTGTAGGTTTCCTTTGTTCAGTTGGGCTCATGGACCCTTGGATGTTTTGTACATAGTTCTTCATTGGATTGTTTTATTTTTTTTGTTTTTATTTATTCACCATGGATCAATGGTCTTTGCATTTATTTTTCTCTCTCGGATTGATTTTGTTTTTAATGTGACTTTGGACAACATTTTTTTGAATTTGGATTTGTAGTTTTGATTTTTTTTGACGGACATGCAGCTTATCTTTTTTTTATTGCCATTGTAGTTTGTTTCATTTCTTTTGCATTCAATTTTTTTTAATACAATTTTGTTTTCATACTTCACTCTGTGGTATCATCTCATTGGTTTCATGCATGTCATGTTGGGTGTTTTCCCATTCAATTGCAACCATTGTGTGTGACGGACATGGGTTCATTTGCTTTATGAACATTGGGGGTGTAACATGTAATTTCCATTTCCATGTGGGTGAATGGGTTACTTGGTAGGGCCTTTTGGCTGTGGAGGCTGACCATAACGCACATGATTGGGGATTGTGAGGACCTGGGTGCAGGGGGACATGAGTGGAGGCCTGGTGGTGCTGCCCCAGCACTGCTTGGGGTGGGGGTGGTGGGAGACATGAGTGTGGGCCTGGTGGTGCTGCCCCTGCACTGCTGGGGGTGGGGCTGATAGGGGACATGAGTGGGGGCCTGGTGGAGGGTGCCCCCGGTGGCTGGGGGTGGGGGTGGTGGGAGACATGAGTGAGGGCCTGGTGGAGGCTGCCCTTGGTGGCTGGGGGGTGAGGGTGGTGGGAGACAAGAGTGGGGGCCTGGTGGAGGCTGCCCCTGCACTGCTGGGGGGTGGGGCTGATAGGGGACATGAGTGGGGGCCTGGTGGTGCTACCCCGGCACTGCTTGGGGGTTGGGGTGGTGGTAGACATGAGTGGGGGCCTGGTGGAGGCTGCCCCTGCACTGCTGGGGGGTGGGGGTGATAGGGGACATGAGTGGGGGCCTGGTGGAGGGTGCCCCACAGTGCTGGGGGGTGGGGGTGCTGGGTGACATGAGCAGGTGTGCAGGGTAGTCCCCTGTGGTGTCGGCTGCCTGCAGGGGCCGTGGAGCGTGTACAGGGAATACCTGGGAGCACCCAGCCAAATTGCACGTAGAATTTCCCGCGTACCCCTGAAATAAACGTACCCAGCCAAATCGCGTGTGGAAATTCCCGCGCACGTACCCTGTCAAATCGCGTGTGGAACTTCCCACGCACCCCTGAAATCCACGTACCCTGCCAGAACGCGTGTGAAACTTCCCGCGCACCCCTGAGATCCACGTACCCAGCCAAATCGCATGTGGAAATTCCTGTGCACATACCCGGCCAAATCGCGTGTGGAACTTCCCACGCACCCCTGAAATCCACATACCCTGCCAAATCGCGTGTGAAACTTCCCACGCACCCCTGAGATCCACATACCCAGCCAAATCGCGTCTGGAAATTCCCGTGCACGTACCCGGCCAAATCGCGTGTGGAACTTCCCGCGCACCCCTGAAATCCACGTACCCTGCCAAATCGCGTGTGAAACTTCCCGCGCACCCCGGAATACACGCACATGTTATTTTTCAGTCAGCGGGTGTCCGTGTTTGTGGGTACCCCTTTGCACGTCATTTGTCCTGGAGGGCCACAGTATAGGACATTCATCATAGCTGTATATAGGTGCTATTTGTTGGCGCACCTTTTGGCGCACATTTATTACAGGCGCAGAGACGCTACCGCCTGCTTTCTTGTGGCGGTCGTGTTTGTGCCTGTGCGCTGGTTTGACCGTGCGCTTTTTTGCCCTATTCGATTCCATGAATACATGTTGTAGGCGAGCGTTTGGGCGTTCCATGCACTTGCACCCTGTACTTCCCCCGTGACGCCCACATTTTGGCAAGTTGTTCCCCATTCCGAGTGTTACGGCCCGTGTTCCGCCTACTTTTGTTGTGTGCGCCGCGCTATGTGCGATTTTCGCTGTGGCCTGTGCGATTTTCGCTGTGACCTGGCGCACGCCGTTAGATGGCCTGTGCGCCAACGTGCGCCGCGCACTTTTTTAGCGCACATCCGATGGTTTTCTCACGCACGGCCTTCCATGAATCGATGTGCGCTGCTTTTCGTGCGATTTTCGCACTTGCACTGCGATTTTCGCTATTCCGCTGCAAATCGCACGTTTTTGCCCACTTGCGCCGCGCTAATTATTCCATGAATCGGCCAGTTAATGTCTTTCTCTCCTCGGTCAAATATACATTACAGATAAGGAGCAAATGATATTATGTAGATGTGTCATTGTCAGTGGTTGAAGTGGGCGGGAGTGGTCGGGAGCGGTGCTCCTCTACTTCTTATAATTACGTTTTACTGTTCCTATACTTTTATTTTAAAAAGAAACCATTCCGAAATGGTTTCGTTTTAAAATAAAAGTGTAGGAAGAAGTTGAAACTTGCACTTTCAATGCACTGCACTGAACGTTCCCTTAAACAGCAGGTGCATGTGTTTTGGGGTTCGTATTGTGCATGGCAGGCGGTGTCAATGTTTTTTTTGGGGAGTGGGTGCAGGCCACTAGGGAACATAGTTCCACTACTTCTTTTCGTACACTTCGACCACTGGTCATTGTATACACAGCAGCACGTTATTTGTGTAAGGTTTTATAAGGTTGGGCTGCATTTGTCCCTCACCTTGTTCACCCCCAGCGCCTACTTGCCTTTGTCCAATCACTTTAAATCAGTGGTCTTCAAACTGAGTGGCTAGCCCTCCTAGTGGGGTCCAGAGGTTATGCAAGGGGTGAAACACATGATTGTTAGGCAGAAACCTGTGCAGTTCCCTCTGGGACCACTGCAAAAGATTTAAGACTACAGGTGTTTGGCAGTAAACCCACTTGGTAGCAGTCTTTACCACACAGATTCACTTGGTAGCTGTGGCTGAGCAGTCAGACTTCCCGCAAGAAAAGTTAGGCCGTATTTGGAGTATACAAGATAGGGCAATTTACACAGTAGAACAAGCAGACACGGATCAGAGCTTGGTTGTAAAGATATATAATTATTTATTTAAAAACACATCTATGGAAAACACACTGGCACTAATATGGCAAACAACTTCAATCACAGTTACTATAAGTATATATCAATCCCATAACAATATTTCGACAAGTCTAGGTTCAACAGCACCCCTTATTTGCAGACAGAGGTGAATGCTTTAACCTAGATGGCACTCTAGTATTGGTTAGAAAGGGAGAGAAAAATGCAGGGTATGAAACCAACTCAGTGCCAACACTTTTACGAAACAAATGCAAGTCGAGCAAGGCAGGGTCTACTGTAATTCACAAAGTTCAGAGGCCAGGCCCACTCAGAGAGAGCCAAGGCTGTATGTCCCAAAAGTATCACAGTGGAAATGCACTTCTAGTCTTTGTAGCAAAATGTCACAAAAAGGTTGGACCAGTTTAGAACAAACGTTTAAGAAGGTCTGGAGGCGACCCAATGGAATGGTAAGGATTTAAGACACCTCACGCTAACCGTTTCCTGGGAAGCCAGGCGGACACAGTACCTTGAGAGTGAAGAGACAGCTCCGGCGGGGGCAGTTGTTCCGGGTGGTGGATGCAAGTTGGGGCTTTGCCAGAAGATGAGATGAGCTTGTCGTCGAGGAAAGTTGAAGATCGTTGCACCACCTGGGAAGAGACCAGCCACGGAGTGCTCCGTCACAAGGCACCACCTTTTGGTCGCGGTACAGTGGTCAGTGGCTATCCGGTTTCCGGGGTGCTCAGCACGGGCAATTCGACCACTAGACGCCCTGGAAGCGAAGAAAAAGCAAGGGACTGGTTGTTCCCACCAGTCAGGGGAAGAAGACTCTCCAGCAGGGAGATCTCCTCTGTCGTTGGGAAGTGGTGAGTCGGTTCAGTAGAGCTCCACCGGAGGTGTCGTCGTTGCAGTTCGGCTCAGCTTTACCCTCGTCGGATTCTTAGGTCCTGTGGCGACTTCTCAAGATCCAGTCCCAAAAGCCCTGCTTTTATGCAGAAAACCCCCATTCATTCAGCCTAGCTGTCAATCAAACATGCTAAGTGGTGAGCGGGGCGGCTCACCACTCGGGCCAATCACACGAGAGTGCGACTTGAGTTGACAAGGCAACTCAGTCCAGGGTGCCTAAACCCCCTCCGACACCCCCTGTGGTACCCAGACAGAATGGCACCACTCTGGAGGGCTTCTGTGCAGAAGCCCGCCAAAAGTGGAACAAAGGGCTCAACCTTTGGCTTCGTAGTTACAGAGGCGAACACATACGCCATTTTAAAACTGAGTTCTGGCAGAAAATACCAACTGGTGGATTTATTTAAGACAAATAAACCGGCTGTATGTTAGAGACTAAGGTGAAAAAGTATTAGCCTCAAACAATGGGAAGAATCCCATAGGAATAAATTTGCGGTCGAATATAAAAAGTAGTATCCACTGCCACCAGCCAAAACTCGACGAGGGTGACGGGACAGTGCCCCCTCGAACAACAGACCCAGGGGTAATCAAATTACCCCTACCAGTACGTCCACAATAATAGGATGGTTTGTACTAGTTCTGTTTGTAAATTTAGGTCTAGTAAAGCCAATGGTGACTTTACATGCCCTGGGAGACAGTAATCAGTCCCAGGGTATGGAGTCTATGGTGGGGATCCTCTAGGACACCCCAGTGTTTCGGCACAGAGGGTGCGGTGTAACACACATAGCAAAACACATGAGGCCCTATGGAGTAAAAGACCCCATAGCCCATAGAACACATTGACATTCAAAGAAATCAACCACATTCATGTCCAAGAGTGGGAGGAAAAGAGTCTCACTCTTGGCAGGATGAAAAAAACAAACTCCAGAAATCCAGCAAAGCTGCTGGGGGACTCACTAGCTTAGGAAATCCAGCCTAAACATAGAATTCTCCCTAACACTGATCTTTTAAGAAAGGAGGACATTGACTGTTTTCAATAGAAAATAAAAGCAGTTGGAATATTAGGTGGAGCCCCTTTACCTCATGAGGGGATCAGCATAAAAAAAATAAAAAAAAACGTTTGGCAACCACAGCCTTGCATCCTTTCCTTCCTTGCAATTCCCTTCAAAGCCCTGCACGCTGCTGACCCCGGCCATATCTCCGGCTTAGCCTCTGATCCTGCAAGCTTCAGAGAGAGGAGTCTGGGAAGCAGGCTACGTGAGATGGAGGCGGGGTGTTCCCCGAGGCCTGCAACAAAGTGCTTTAACTGGCATCCGTTTATGTAGCCACTCTGTTGGAAAACGTGCATAGGTGGGGGTCACTGGCGAATTATTAATATGACAGACACTTACTTTACTGCTACGGTTTTCGGGGGCCTATTGACGCTTCAATACACTAGGAATGCATTTTTCCATCATGTTTATACTGTCACGTAGACAAATTGAAAAGAGCACTCTGTCAAATGTGGTTATCTAACTACACCCTTGACGAGCGCAGTTTTACAAAACGCAGCAGACTCCTAACATTTTTCCGACTGGGCTAGAAAGTGAGCAGACATTTGCAAATCAATTACATTATATGGTACGTGGAGTGGTATTATTGCAAGGGGACTACAATCGGTAAATTGTGCGTACATTTTTTATTATTGTTTTTAACCCCCTGCTTCACTGTTGACTGGTTGAATGTTGGATACACTTTCAGCATAATGTTTGCAGAGAGCAAAGCTGCATTCCGCATTTCTATGAAACCACCACCTTTAAGTAAGTATACCTCAAGAAAAAAAACACTTACATTCCAATCCTATGAGCAGGTCCCACAAAGGTTGCTCTCTCGTCCACATGTGTCACAACCTTTATGTAGGGATATATACCAAAACATCGAACGTTCTGCTAATATAATATGTGTTTTATTCAATTAACCAAAAAACCAAAACGCTTCTTTTCCCCATATCAAATTTGGCGAACATTGTTTACAGTATAAACGACATTTCAATTGCATATATTTTGATAACACATTACACAATTCAGAAAAAGGCAAACCATGTTGTTTGAGTTATACAGTAAGCATACTAAATTGCTGCTAAATTGCATACCCACAGCGCACTGCTCAACGGTTCAGAACTGGAGTACTTCCACGGATGGTTACTCGGTGTGGCAGTGGCATGCTGTCATGTTAGCTGAAATGACCAATTCTATGCTCAAACTTCAGGAAGATTATTTTGTACATTTTGTCAACTTAGTATAACTGATGGTCTTTGGTGAATACAAGATGTCAAGACATGCTGAAAAACCTTTCTTTCTGACAGTACATTTAGCACAAGCTGATATGCTCTATCTAATGAAGGTGTTCACTGTCCAGCAGACTGCAATACTGCCCCCATTATCCACATACAGACCTCCCATTGGCAATCTGCAAAGGTGCACTGTCCTGAAAGTTTTGATTTTGCAACACAAAATGAGAGTCCTTTTTCTTCAAGATTATTACTATTCTTTTCCTTTTTGTTTACAGTACGTGAGGCAAGGGCTCACTTTGGTTCCTTGCCCAGTTCACTGTACAGTCACCAGGCTTATCCTCCAAATGTTTTTTTGGGGTTATGCATTCATCAAGGAAGACATATTGGCTTGCAGGAGGTGCAGGGTTCTGTGGTTAGTACCACTGGTTGCATCAAAGACTTCTGGTAGTTATAGTCTGCAGGTAGGTGGGAACCAGCTCGCCCAATTTTTCTTGTGAGTCTACAACACTGTGTGGGGATGGAGTAACTCAAAGTGGGGCACTCCAGAGCCAGGCATGGTCACCCTGGTGCAGACCCTCCCTATAGTTAAGTTGAAACCTATGAACAACTGAATTTTGGTGAACGTTCTTTTGTGAACACATTTTAGACTCATTGGACAGATTTGGACAATATTTCCTGAAAATAATTCTTGGAATGGCCCCTCCAACCCCTCAAACTAGAACATTATGGAAACATGTATTAAATGGTTCACATGGTATTTAGCATAGATAAAAAGCTGTTCTTGGAGCAAGCCCATTATTTTTCTCGCAGAAGAAAATGTGCATATTTTGAACAAGTGCATATCGAAAACAACTGAACTGATTTGATCCAAATAAGGGACAGTTGGGCACAGAGTGGTCCAGATAGTCTTTTTTGTAGTTTGTTGGAAATACATACAGTAGTTTCTTAAAAAGGTGACAGAGAATGGAGTGCCCGGGGTCCAAAAAAAGTGTGTGTTTATATAGCCCATGGTTCAGTGCAATACTGAGGTTTTTCATTATTTCTTCTCTTTTTTATTGCACAATGGCAGCCATTCTTGCGATAACCCTGAAAACAAATGATCAAAATGGTATTTGGAAAAGAGAAGGGGTATGTTACACATCAGGCTAAAGAAGAGGAGGTTGAAAGAGGACCAAATGGTGAGACACTTTCGGGACTGGTAGAGAGGCTGTTTTCAATCAGATCAGGTTTGTTCTACTACTGGAATCTTTTAGAATTCCTGTGGCTAAAGAGCAATATTTATATGGTAAAAGAAGAAACAAGAGAAAATTATATTAGAGGAGATGCTGGGGGTTGGTGACTTCAGGGTGATGTGCAGGGGCACAGAAAGGAAGAACGGTGCATATGGAGTGTTACAGGAGCTTACACAATTAATTTGAAGGGTGTTTTCATCTTACCACAAGAATCAAAACATGCTGGCTACCCACCATAATAAGTCCTGCAGTAAATTACTCTAGGCTCATTGGTTACGATGAGACCGTTTCTGCTGGAAATTCCAGTGGAAAATTTTTCAGAAATAAAAGTAAAGAAACATTACCCTAATGGGACACAGTATTTTGCCAAAATCGATGGAAAGGTGTAAGTGCTCACAGACAAAGAGCCAACGTGTCCCAATGGGTGGATTTGGACATCAGTCTTTTGCAATTCTCATCTGAACAAGAGTACCAACAGCAACCCTAGACACGTTTAGGCTTAGTCCGGCCTCATCAGTGAGGTTAAGCTGTGCTTCTAAGCACAGTGAGCAAGGAGTCTATGTCTGGATAACCCTCGGTAATGGAGGGTGAAACCCAATGTATATTGGATATTTCCTGTGTGAAAGGTACAGTGAGCTAAAAAGTAGTTGCAGACCCTCCAGACGTGCACCACTTGCTCAATGTGCTTAGAGACGCACAGCTTCACCTCAACAATGAGGCCCGACCAGGCCAAAACACATGTCTGGGGTTGCTCTGGTACTCTTGTTCAGAGGAGAATTGCCTAGCATTTCGGTGCTGGACTGTCCAAGTGGGTGGGACACAGACTGATATGAAAATGGATTTCTCCTCTGTGAATTGTACAGTTCGCTAAAACGTGGTTGTAGACCCTCCCGAGTGTGCACCTTCCCATAGAATAGGTTATTTGGCCATGTTCATTCTCGGTGGAGGGACTCCTAGACATTTTTGTGCATTTTTAGTAACTTTTGGTTTAACCCTATGTTACCCATGGTAATCCAGATGTGGACCCCGTGCTCACTGTGCTTAGAGAGGCACAGCTTTACCTCATGGATGCGGCCTGACAAAGACTGATATGTAAATAAATATTTTTCCGGTGTGAAAGGTACAGTGATCTAAAACATGCTTACAGACCCTCCCGCACCTTCCCAAAGAACAGGTTATTTGTCCGTGTTCATTCTCGTTAGAAGGGCTCCCAGACCTCTTTTTGTATGTTTAGGAAATTGGGGCCTCACCCTAAGTTACTCAGGGTTTAGCAGGTGTGGACCGCTTGCTTACTGTGCTTAGAGAGGCACAGCTTCACCTCACTGATGAGGCCTGACTAGGCTGAAACACGTGTCTGGGGTTGCTCTTGGTACTCTTATTCAGAGGAGAAATGCCTAGCATTTCAGGCAAAGACTGATATGCAAATTGTGATTTCTCCTCTGTGAAAGGTACAGTGAGCTAAGATGTGGTTGTAGACCCTCCCGAGTGGGCACCTTGCCATACTACTGTTTTTTTGGCCGTGTTTGTTCTCTGTAGAGTGGCTCCCAGAACTTTTTGTGAAAATATTAACATGGACCTGGGTTTGACTGATTTTATAATTAAATGGTTTCCATTGCAGTGAATTCAGTGGTCCCAAGTTTTTCCTAAGTTGTTCATTCCGAGAAGTACAGGGCAGCCAGATTTAATACTGATTAATTGTGGAGGGAAACATGTGGGGAATGCACAAGGTATGTCCCTTGCTTTAATGATGAAACTGGACTTGCAAAAGCTAATTTATCTATTCCAATCCAACCCAGAGGCGAAAATAGAAGAGAACCACCAGATCTAATTCCAAAATTGAAAAATCACTGAGAAGTTTTAATAAGATAGTTTCAGCTTTCATCAAAGACCAAAAACAATTATGGATATCAAACAACAACATCCAGTTCTGCATGTCTAATATGTTTTGAGAGGATCCTAACTGATAAAGGAAATACGGTGTTCCTTGATAACATCAAAGCAGTACTCCAAATGTCCTAAAATACTGCACTCAGTGTACCCCAAAACAGTCTGTTTAAGGACTACCTAGTATATACATATGCAGACATATAATAACATACAAAACATTTTTTTAAATAATGTTTTCATAGCCATGTCTATGCTACCCCCAGCTATGAATAATCCCTTATAGCCATGGGTACTGTGATGAATCCAATGGAACCATCACATATTCCCTGGTGGTGACCTCCTCCAATGTGGCCAGGCACGGCAACCCCTACCTGATCCTGACCCTGGTGGTGCTTATATGAGGGAGGATCACATGGGAGGAAACAACTAAAGGAGATGTCATGACTTCATTGGAGGAGTCACAGTGTTCCCCCTTTCCCCATGAGGAACACACTCTGATATCCAAGTTCTGAATAGCCTATTGTCATTCTAGTTAGGCCCCCACCTATCATCCGAACACACATAACTCACACCTAACACATTTTGTTCAGCATGTGCCTTTTTAATAAAGCTGTGAGAAAAAACATCCATGAGTTTTTCAAAGCCCAAAGAATGTTATGTACTTCAACTCCCATAACCACTCAGGTAATGAGTAGAGGGGGAGGACAAGGGAGTGTTTGCAGGGTGGCGGGATCTCAAAGTGCAACATGTAGACTAGTTGTTTTTCCAAACCTGCAATGAGCGGGATAATTAAAAATCGCAACTGCATCATCAAAGAGTGAGGTGCAGGGAGCAGTGCAGAAGTAGACATTACCATCCGAGCTGGGGTTTCTAAGTGCGAGGCACACCAAGAGAGCTGGTGTAGAAGAGAAGGTTGCCGAGACAGGGGGCGGGTCCTTGTGTGAAAGCAGGAAGGGGTGTGGAGATTCTGGGAGCAGTGCAGGAGCTCCTGGATGTTTTGTCACTCAACGAGGCAGCAGACTTCATCCCGGGTCGAGAAAGAGAGCTGGCGTGTGACCCGGAGTCATGCAGGATTCTGAGGGAGTATCCACACACTCCAACCTGGAAGGCAGAAGAAGAAGCCATAACGCAGACGTGCTAGCAACCTTGGAAAAACTGGAAAAGACCTGTGAATCTGCCTAAAGTAGCTGGGCACCCTGGGGCTATCCAATGGTACAGGATTGCTAATGCAGGGTTCTAGGTCAAAGTTTCAAATGCATAGGATCGAATGACCAAAAGGTCGAATCAAAAGGACCGAAAACCAAAGGGTTGCATTTTTTAAAAATAGTTTTTATACCCCCTTTTTTGTGGTAAAACCCACTTTTTTTTCCAAAACAGAAACCCCCAAAAAAAGATATTAAAAAAAAAAAAATCAACCCTTTTGTTTAGGTCAAATTGAGTCGACCCTTAGGCATTCGATCCTTTTGTATTCGGTACTTTAACTGGACACCCTAATGCAGAAAATATACAAAGAACAACGTTTGTTTGAATGCAGTCAAGGCAAAGTACACATTCAATACCCAATAAGAAGAATGTTTGATGCAGAAAATATACGAAAGCAATGTGGGTTTGAATGCAGTCAAGGCAAAGTACAAAGGCAATGTTTGCTTGAATGCAGCCAAGGCAAAGTACAAAGGAAAGATTCAATAAGAAGAATGTTTGAAAACAGACAAGACAACATATAAAGACAAACCCCAATCAAAATACAGATGCATGAGATACCACTGCAGGGAAGAGGTTTGAGTAAGTCATGTATTACCATAGACCAATATACCAAGTACCACCTGGTATATGCTAGTGTGGTATATCAAGGAACTGTAAAACACATAAGACATCCTGGCAGGCGAGTATACCAGCAGTTGAAATGGCACAAAGATTCCTGACAGGAGATTAAACCAGGTGATCTGCAAATCCTAAAGAGAAGTCCTGTCAGGTGAGTACACCAGGCAGCTGAAAATTGCATAATGATTCCTGTCATGGGAGTAAACCAGGTAATCTGCCAAGATACAAGAACATTTACAGAAAGACTGTTCCATAATGCTTTGCTTGAACAGAACCTTTAGTTGAACACAAACTTTGTGAGTCCATTAAAGACAACAAGGAACCTTTAGCTAAAGAGACATTTTGCGATCCTGTTTAAGAATTCAGGGGAAGCATACCACCTTCTGTATACCAGGGTCTTTACCTTTGAAGAAAATATTTGTTGCAGTCATTCTTACACATTTGGTTTTTAACACATTTTCTAACATCATGTTAAAGACATTGGCCTTATCACGAGTTTGGCGGTAGCCCTTAAATCTGGTGGTAGCGCTGTTACTGCCGGATTTAAGGGTCCGCCAAATCAAGGCTTCGGCTAATTCCCCCCAGCTCTGAGCTCTGGGGGGAAATCCACAGAGATGTTGCCGATTTTCTGCACGTTTACTGCCGGCGGGAAATCTGCCAGCGGTAAAAGTGTGAAATTTCCCCATTGAGCCCAATGGGGAATGGGGAATTCCCGAATGGGCTCAATGGGTAATGGGCAATACCCGTTCCGCCAAACCTGTGATCTGGCGCTAATAGCGCCGGTGGGTTTGGCGGTAAGACTAATAACGCCAGCGCTATTAGCGCCGGCGTTACCACCCAGCTTGTGATGAGGCGCATTGCCTTGAACCTTTTTTTGTGTCTGAGGTTAAAGATAGGTTGTTTTGGACACAAGGATGGCTTTTCACTTACTGACATCCTGAAACATACAGATCCTTAGTTTGATTTTCTAGGTAGGGAGGTTCCTCTATAGAATAGGGCTAGAGAGGTGTTTTTCCAACCCATTCTTATATAATAAAAGTATCTTTACTTAAGAATACAACAACCTTGTGTCCGTCCCTCATGTCTGAACCCTGACAGAATGCATAGATTTTCCCCACACTCAAAAACACATATTGCAAAAGTTTTAAAGTTGAAATGACACGAGACTAGTGGTGAAGACATGCAATCCGAAAGACATGTAAAATGTTGTGGTGTAACATTCACCCAATAATATGATAAGCAGGCATTCCTACCCGCAGCTACACAACCCAAAATTACACAATGGGGGAAACCTGCCGGTGCTACTGGTGGGTTGCCCCCGTACTCTAACACCCTTTCTTCTGCCTGTGAGCCCGGTGCCACCGGGACATTACAAGTCCCGGCGGCACAGGATCTCAGGTGATGGAAAATGTTAGTCCCCATTCCCATGGAGTCCCATAGTACTCCATGGAAATGGGGACTTGTAAGCACCGGTACCGTTATTAACGGTGCCAGTGTTTCCATGACAACTGTGCCCACTAGGGCCGAAGCACCTGGCAGGTCAGAACTGCTGCATGCAAGGGCGCTGGCAGGCACAGTTGTAGTATGTCAGTCCGGAAAACGGTGCTGCTACGTTTCTACTGGCACCCTTATTGCCAGACTGCTGAACTTGTAATGACTCCCAATGTCCCATTGGCCGCAAGTATGAAAGCATGGTAGCAGCCGCGGGGACACATATATTTTTTTTCACATTTCAAAAAGGTTTCAAAGTTCAAATGACACAAGGGTACAGTTGAGGGCATGGAATCAGAAAGACATGTAGAAGTGTTTGCTGTAACATCCATGAAATTATATGATTACTGCACAGAAACCTGTATTACAATAGCTACAGCAGTTATACCCGCTGATAAAAAGAGCAGCCAAAACACACAATGTCCTATTGGCTTGTTGATGCCCATGGCTATATAAGCCCTTGAGAGGGCATGACGTTTCATTGGTTAAACTTTAGCCACGAGCATAAATGACCCTTCTGTAGTGTAAAGAAGACAGACACAAGTGAACATAGTGCAAGGGTGTTAAAATGGGTATAATAAATGCCTAATCTAAACCGAAATCTAAGATGGGAGCTGTAAAAGCATATGTATTTTGCGTTATGATATTTGCCTAAGCACGTATAAATTGAAGCACGCCATTGCGGTTTCCGAAAACGCCATGTTGGCTGCTTTGCTCTCATTCTAAACGCAGTGAAGACTCACAAAGTCACTGCTTCGGAAACCGTTCTAACATGCCCCTGCAGAGGAATGATGAAACTGCTGAGCACATTGTTTGTCTACAGTCTTAGAGCCTTGAAATACTGGCACAAACATGGCTAATCTGTAAATTAGCTCAAAGAGCAAAGTTTATTACAGTCACATGACAGGGTCTCAGCACCCCATGATGCATGCGCACAAACACAGTGGAGAGAGAGAGCCCTGAGTGAAAGAAAACAGCAGCATATATTCATTTAGGAATAACATACAATGCGCTTGTCCAGCCCCTTCATGTGATAGGGACCATAGGGTTTGTGACCTTTCCACATAGATGGTATTACCATGACAACATACTTGGATATTTCCCCATCTTCCCACAGACAATTTACTGTCTGGGAGCAGGGCAAGGCAGTGCGTGGGGGCCTATCGTGTTCTCTAGTACAAGGTAACATTCTCTGTGCAGCTTATCTATGTTGCTCCTAGAGCTTAAGCATAGTCTGCTCCATAGCTTGGAAATAGGGTTTCTCTGAAGGAGCACGTTTCAGATGCACATTATTATAATTAACAGTTCAGTGGAGAAAACATGGTCGAGACAGGAGGGTATCTAACTTGCAGATTAGCTATACTTCTGCAAGGACTTCAAGGTTCTACAGTGTAAGACAAACAACATGCTCAGCAGAATGTGCATTCCTGTCTCGTAAGAGTCAGAGAGGTCGTACAGCGGTCTCCAACCGCGTTCAGAGCGAAAAATGCAAATGAACAAAGAACTGAATATTGCAGCCAAGATGGCGGATTTAACAAAATGGCAATGTGGCCATTGTTATTGCGCCAGTTGTGGTGTGATGTGAATATGCTTAGGTCAATATGCATACCTTACAAGACACTAAACAGAATATATTTTCACAAACCCTCCTTTTGACCTAAGCCAAAAGCATCATCCAAACATTGCATCATCAGAAGACCAAGATGCAGTGTCGTCATCAGAACACCCCGAATCATCCCTATCATAGACACTGATGGCCATAAACTCTTTTATAGCAATGTCATGCCTGATCAGTGCATTAGTGATATGAACCGGCAAGTGTGGGCTCAGTTTCAATCTGACAACTGTACGTGCACAACAATCCCCTAACATAGAACCCAGTGCAGGTAAGCATTGTATGCGGCAGCAACAGAATAACACTATACTATGGACTATAGCTAGAACAGAAAATATCTTCCAACCCCAAGTTCGCCATGTGCTGAGATCCCAGTCCCCTCACGGAATGTTACTAAGGACTATAGCTAGAACAGAAAATATCTTCCAACCCCAAGTTCGCCATGTGCTGAGATCCCAGTCCCCTCATGGAATGTGCACTTCTAAACCCAAAATGTGTAGTCTCTTGATTGCTTGGAAAATGGTGGAGTCAGGTACGTAAACGCAACACGCGGACCCAATCATTTTTGCATACACCACCACGTTCATCCAGGATGACGTCTAAAACCATCCTATTCTGAAGGGCCACTAATCTAATAGCCTTTAGTTCCAATGTCATATTTATCAAAATATCAGTAATCTCATTGATAGATTTCTCCAGAATCCTAACCAATTTCCTAATGTCTTGAGAGTTGATTATCTGTCCCCAGAATGGAACCATGAACTTAGCAATATCCCCCAATACCTACAGGGGTGTGTCACCTTCTATGTCCCACCTAGGGCAAGTTTTCAATGTATCAGCAGTAGACAATATATATACCCCGTTCAAAAGTATTCCCAAATAGCACGTATCTTTCCAGTCTTTAGGTAACCAAAGATAAGATTCACTCCCACAGACGAAATAGATGGAACCCCCTATATACAGAGGTATATCTTCTTTTACCAGAACAGCGGTGTTTATGCATTTATCGTACAATCCCATAGGATACCTTCTTTCATAAACAAAATGCATCAGAATCAGGGTCATGATTAATGGTGTATGATGGAGGAGCAGCCTCCTTATTCCCTAATGGAGTCATTTTGAAAGAGATCATTGACTGGTATGGTCTGAAATATCTGTCAGAATGCTTAGCAAAGGCAGTATTGAGTGTGCTTTTGTTTGCAAACACAGAACACCCTAGAGGCAACAAAACCAATTGATCAAATTCATTAACATTTGTTCCATCAAATTTACCAGTGGCACTGTCGTTCCATCGTCCAAAGAACAGTGCCCTATGTTAATGTTAATGTTAAAGGACATTTGTACCACGCACTATCACCACCAAAGTGGTCCCCTGGCGCTCTGGCGGCTCTGAAAAGGGGAGGAGAGGGGTCGGATTAGTGGGAATAAGCTGGAAAAGTGCAAGAGAGCAGTGATGTGCTGTTGACAGCCTCAGCCCGGTGGGTCCGTTGGCTGGGCGTGGGGTGTTTTATGGTCCGTAGTCGTCGTGTGCTGTTGTGCAAGTCTGTGTGTGTTTTTTTTTGTTGTTGCATTGTTGTGAAGTTTGTGCGGATTGCTGCATTTTGGGCTTGTGGTTGTGTTTGGGTATAGTTTGAGAGGTGTATGCAGAGGGATGGAGTTGTTAGTTGGTTGGGCAGTTGGCATTGCTGTCCTTACAATTGTGAGATTCTATCTAGGTGCGGCACATGCTAACAGTCACATTTCTGTCTAGATTCAATGCAAGTTATGTTCATAATTCTAAGTGTAGTGCATGCTAAGAATCACATTCTACCTAGATGTGACGCCAGCCAAAGTTCAGAACTCTAAGTGTGGCAAATGCTAACAGTCACATTTCTATCTAGATGCGACGCAAGCTAAAGTTCAGTTCATTGTTATGCTATATGAGGCATAACAATGAGTGGACAGAGGGAGAGGATAAATACACCAACCTAACCCCTTCTCACCATGCTGTGGCAGATGTGAACAAACCCAACAATTAGTTTATTCAGAATAGCATGTGTGGCATTCATTATCAACATGAAGGTGTTGTTATGATAGTCCCCTCTATAACTAAGGTCACATGGATGAAGAGTGTGTGCATACACGTGTAGGGGAGACATAGAGGATGCACTAATACCATATTATAGGTATCATTGTGACCATAATATAGGTTATCACTAGAATTATTATCCATTTTGTCCTTGGGGACCATGGTCCTTGGTAAACAGGTCTATCAATCTGGAAATGTACCATGCCCGCATTTCTACAAGCAGCCCCAAACGCGGGCATAGTCCTCAGCGTCCATTAAGAAGCCTCACTGATAGGCTCTATAAGTTCATCCATAGGAGGCACCTGACCACTTGGCCAATCTTGCTTGAAGTTTTCTTTGATGCTGCCTGCCACTTATCTTTTCTAAAGGGGAATGACTAGGGAATTGCACAGCGTTGGTTTCAGGTGGGTGCAATATTCCAACCACACTTTCCTATTGTATTATAAAACGTAATGTGAATTTCCTGAACTAAATCTGATTTTGTCGACGAAGATTGTACCTCAAAGCTCCAGGTACAGAATGATCAATGAACAAAGGTCTGTCGATCTCTGAAGAAACAATGCCAGTCGATAAAGAAGCAGAAGAAAGAACTGTCTTCCCAAGCTCCGCAGACTTAGGAAGTGGTTTCGTATCACTCTTTGTGTTGATCAGGACCGGCACAAAATTATCAATTTCCTTTTCATCTCACTTGTCGAGAGGCAAAGTCAGTGGTACTGGTTTCACATGCATCGCGTGCATCCAATGACACTTTCCAATCACAAGTACCGCTGTCTGCGTGGCCAATAGCACTTGGTAAGGCCCCTTCCAGCGAGGTGCAAGGCACGTCTTCCTCTCAAAGTTTTTCAACAACACTAAATCCCCAGGCCAAATTAGATGGCCTGGACCCTCGTATTTTACCAGCAAGGCTGCTCGAACCTGTTGGTGAATCAAACGCAGGTTTTGAGTCAACTGGTCACAATAGTCTGACAATAATGGATACACAATTTTGGCCAACTTCTTAGGTCTCGGTGCATTCCATACTTTTGCAGGCCTTCCCATTAAAATGGGGAAAGTCCTGACTGTGCGGATGTCCTCTTTGAAAGTAAGGCTATAGGTAAAGCGTGAGGCCATTTCAGATTACTGTGTGCACACACTTTGGTTAATTTGTTCTTCAAAATACCTTTGTGGCATTCCACCAAACCGGCACTCTAAGGATGTCTTGCTGAGTGAAAACGTTTATTGATCTGTGATCCCGCACATATTTCCAGAATGACATCAGCGATAAAATATGGTCCATTGTCGGACCAAATGACTTTCGGCAGGCCAAACCTAGAAAAATATTCCTTTAACATGGCTTTAGCCGTTGACATAGCAGTGTTATCTTTCAGTGGGAAAGCCTCAACCCATTTGATAAAGGCACAAATTATTACTAACACATACTTTTAGTTTTGCCAATGTTCCATCTCAATGAAGTCAAAATGAATCACTTCTAATGGCATGAAGGGAGGTTCAAAACTACCATTTGGTGTTGGCGTTCCCTTCCCAATGTTGTGTTGTAAACAAATCATACAGTTCTGAACCAAACGTACAATTTCAGAATATTATCATTGTCCCATACATGATCTAAATGATGGCATATTTTTCTTGCACATATGTGAGCTGTTCCATGAGCCATAGTAACTACAGCAGTCACATAAGCATTGGGCAGCATCCATCTTTGTTTCTCATTGTCCAACCAACAACACTCAATATCTAACCCAGCCGGACCCTCACTCCATTGTTTAATCTCATCTGCTGTTGCTTCAGCCTGAATTTCTTTCACCCTCTTGACCCCATCCTCCATCATACCAGTGTCAGTAATCCATCTAGCAGAATCCAACACATACATCCCTGAGTGTGGATCGGTAGCAGTCTACTTGGCAATTCTCTCTGCAAAAGCATTTCCTTTCTCTATGTCATCCGTCACCCTGTGGTGCGCTGCGCATTTCATTATCGCTAGCTGCGTAGGAAGCGCTAGTGCTGATAACAATTGTACTATCAGAATGGCATGCTGAATTGTGGTGCTGTGTGATGTTAAAAATCCCCTCTCAGACCATAATCGTCCAGAATTGTGAACCACTCCAAACGCGTACTGACTATCAGTACACATGTTAATGCTAAGCCCTTCAGAAATCTCACAGGCTCTGGTTAATGCAATGATCTCCACAGCCTGAGCGGAATTAGGCAGTATCTTTCTGCCCTCAGCAATATTGTCTAATGTGGTAATTGCATAGGCGGCAGTGGAAGTACCACCAGGTAGCTTAAAACAGGAACCATCACAAAATAGTTCCCCATCTGTATACTTCAAAGGTGTATCACTCAAATATATTCTGCCTTTTGTCTCTTATTCTGTAACATATAGGCAATCATGGGACATGGTATTAGTGCAGTCTACCTCTTGCGGAGATGGCAAAAGTTCAGCTGGATTCAAAGTACAGCATCTCTTAATTTGGATGTGTGGTGAAAATAGAATCAACTAATATCTCGTTAGTCGAGCAGAAGTGAGATGCTGAGTCTGGGTTCTGTTTAATAGAACATCAACACAGTGAGGTACCAACATGGTTAAAGAATGACCTAAAAACATCCCCTCACTTTGTTTCACCGATGCACCAGCAGCAGCCGTAGCTCTCAAACATTTCGGCAAAGCGCATGCAACAGGTCTAACATGGAGGAAAAATAGACACACGGTCTGCTCTTTCCCCCATGTTCCTGTGTCAATACAGCTAAAGCACAACCTTCTTTTTCATGCACATACAAAACAAAATTATTTTCATAATTTGGTGTGCTCTATACTGGCACTGAGCACAATGCAGCTTTGAGCAGATCAAAAGCGTTCTGGCAATCTATGTCACATGGCAAAGGCAAAGGAACATTTCTTTGTCAGCACCAGCATAGGTTTAATCAGAAGCGAAACATTCGGCATCCACTGTCTACAATAAGAAGCCATGTCAATAAAAGCTCTGACTTCCTTCTTTATATTTGGAACAGACATGTCAGGGATGCTTTGTATACGTTCAGGTGTCAGACGCATACCCTCCTTCGACAGAAGATAGCCTAAATAGGCGACTTCCTGTCGACAATACTGAAACTTCTTCAGCGAAGCCTTGTGTCCATGTGTAGCCAAATGAATAAGCAGCAGCACAGTACCCTCCTTATAAGCGTCTTCAGAGTCT